>NC_136069.1:502326389-503526389 GCF_964261635.1 Lissotriton helveticus | reverse complement strand
GGGAGCTTCCCATCCCGCAGTCTAGAGATGAACTAGTCACCTTTTTAGGGATGGCGGAGTACTACAACAAATTTGTTCCCCAGTTTACCTGCCGCACATTCACCTTTAGATCTCTCTTAAAGAAAAGCATAAAGTTCTCTTGGCCCCCTCAGTGCCAATTTGAATTTGAGGATGGCAAGAAAGCTCTGAGTTCCTCTCCCTCCATTCAGAGCTTCAACACTGCTTTAAGCTCGATCCTAGACACTGATGCCAGATCTAAGGGATTAGGCGCTGTTCTCAAGCAAGAAAGAGATGGCAAGGAAGTCACAATTATGTTTCTCTCCAGAGCTCTTTATGGTCCAGAACTTCAATATTCCGTCATCGAGACGGAATCACTGTCTATATTCTGGGCCATCAAGAAATTAAAAAAGTTTCACTGGGATAGCTTATTTTTTGTACATTTAGACCATAAACCTTTAAAGGATCTGTTCTGTAAAAAGACTCTAGAAGCTGTTCCCTCTAGAATATGTAAGTGGGTAATTGCCCTGCAAGATTTTGACTTTGCTGTAAAATACATCAGTGGGGCGGATAACAAGGTTGCTGACTGTCTCTCTCGTTTAGTGCTAAAACATCGTGGGTAAGATTTCTTTTGGGAAATTAATGATTTCAAGGTATGCAAGATTTTTGAAGGCATAGTTTCCGAGGCTGAATGGAAAGACACTATGAAGAGTGATATTGGCATGCAAGAGGTGTGCAGATTGGTGTCTGAAGGTTGGACAGGTATGAAGTCCCTGAGTGAAAATGTCTGGAAATTCTGGAATGTTCGTGATGAGTTTTCCTTGGGTAACGAATTACTTTGGAGGGGCACGCGATTGGTTCCTCCACTATCCATTAGTGCAAAAATTGTTCACTCGGCTCACCAGGGGCAACAGGGCATCTCGAAAACAAAGGAAAGAGTTAATTTGCATTTCTGGTGGATGGGCATCGATATCCTGGTGCAAAGAATACCTGTGTAAGACTAGGGTACAACCCATGGTCATACGAGATGCTCCCACACGGTGTTTGCGACATGTATCCTTGGACCTCTTGGGGCCTATTTCCAGTAAAGCGGGACAATCCTATCTTCTTGTCCTAATTGACATGTACTCAAGATGGTCTGAAGTCAATGTTACTAAATTCTTTCTGCAGCGAGGGCCTTCCAGAATCTATTCTCACTGACAACGGTGTTCAGCAGGTGTCAAGAGAAATGGAAGAGTTTTTGGCCAGGAAAGGGACAGAGCACAAGCGTTGTGCCCTCTACCACCCTTGGTGCAACGGTATGGTGGAGAGGTTCAATTGTGTACTTAAAGAGTCTATCCAACTAGGCAAACAACAAGGCAGTTTCTGGAGATATGTTATACTCGAGAGAGTTATGGTTTTCCATTTGACTCCCCACTCCACCACTGAAAAACTCCCCTTTAAGTTGTTTAGGGGCCGCACTCCCAACACTTATATGTTACAGAGTTAGATGCGAGAGAAAGGTGGTGCTGACATTGAGGTTCGTGAGGATCCTTAGTGGCGGGCTTTAAAAGATCCCAGGCCTGCCAAGAGAAAGACCAACTTGGATGTCAGGCACGCTGTCTCCCGCACTTCAGTATGTGTGGGTGACCATGTAAAGGTATGATTTTCCCAGAAGACTGCTGGTGTGAGATTCTCCTCTCCCTTTAGGGTGACCAAACTATTTCACAATGCTGTGAAGCTCGATGATGGGCGCATTTGGAATTTGGATAGGATAGCTCCCATGCGTCCTTTTCACTCCTCTAATGAAAATGTCCTGTATTCTTCCTCCAAGGGTGTCTCTCCTCTAGGTAGGAGTTCTCGAATGTGCAAAGCTCCGAAGAGTCTACGCAACTATGTTTTGAAATGATTATGCTTCTTTGTTTTTACAACCCGCTAGCTTTATGTTCTTTGGTAGCTCATTTACTTTTCCCTTTCTACTCTAAGTTCACATGTTGTGTTCTAGGTTTTGGGGTAAGGAGTGTGGTATTTGCCTTACATGCTGCTGTGCACTAGCTGACTACTTTCATGTGGAACATTCTCTACTATGACTCTAGAATGTAGAGTGCTTTGTTCATGTTGCTAAGTGCTCATATTCATTTGCTGTTGGGTGCCCTGTGGATAGGACGATGCTGTATCAGAAGCTTGAATAAAGAAGTTCATCTTTACATCTCCCTGCCTTTTTTGCACTTCTTGTCAGTTTTGACTATACGTGGGTTTTACTTCAGATGCAAATAAGCCCAGGGAATTCTGGGCCAGTTCTGAAGAGAGAAACCAAGCGAATGTGTCTGCAAAGAGCATGTTCTCCCTTTTCCTCTGTTGTTTTTGAGTTGCTCTTTCTCCCCCACATGGTGGTCCAACTTGTGGCTGAGAGGTGTCCTGGCAGTCTGTGCTGTGTGACCCTCTTGTCACTTAGTAAAATGGGGCTGGGCTGTGTGCAAAGGGTATCCATGTCACACTTTGCACTGTAGTGTTACTCCAGTGATGTTTCATAAGCTAAGGGGAATAGAGGTTTGGTATGACCACCCCTCTGAATGTACTGGTATAGTTTGACCATGGGACCACGTGGGTCTAGGTAATAAATGTGAGGATTGGCTAGGTGTAGTCAGAAGAGACCCGTTGGACCGATATAACAATAATTCCAAGTTTGTAAAACGTGACATATCATTCCTTAGGATATCCAGGCGTGGGGGGTCATTGAGGAAATTAAGCGAGCTACTGCCTAGAGTCACATGAATCTGAGCTGAGATGAGCTGCTGACCTCTGCCTCTGTGTCAATATTTTGTAGGCATCAGAACTGTGGTACCTCCATGTTGAAAGGTACCACATCAACATCAGCTGCAGCACAACACTGGTGACGAGGGTGTTGCATACATGGATCCTAGTGTGCTGTAAATGATTACATGCCCACCTAGGGTGCATGATGCTCGAGCTGTGCACAACTAATGATTGCACCCCCACGCGGTGTCCACTTGCAGTATTCAGAGCATACCTGACCTGCATATGCCATGGATTGAAAGCAGCTGATGGCCCACTGTGCCCCCTGCAAGCGCTGCACATATATCCTGGCAGAAGACATCTAGGAAAATGGCCTGCAGCAGGGACACCCATCTGTATGCTGCCGTGTATGGTGAGTGCACCCCCTACTGGCTTGCATTTCTGGTACTCGCACTGAGCTGTCTCCACTCGTTCCAGGCCCCAGCCTCTCCAGCACACATCTTCGCTGCCGGCCGGCAACTTTGTCTCTCTCCCTCTCTACTCAGCGCACGCCAGCACAGTTCTACTGTCACATTTCTGGGGCACAACTGATTTGGTCACTGGCCTCCACGAGGGTGACCTGTAAAATAAAAAGAATAAAGCAAAATAAGTAAATAATAATCCATACACTGACAAAGATTTGCCCAGCAAAGTATTTATTACCAAAAATGTCCAAATCAAAAGACAATAAATGAATCACAGAAGTAAATCAGCTGCATTGACTGCTGCTAGCATGTAGTGTATCCCTTCTAGCCCCTCTCTCCACAAAAGACAGCATAACAGGCTGTGATGCGACATCATCCCTTACCTCGCTTGGGCCGCGTCTCTTCGGACATTCGCCCCGCATGGAAGCCGATCCTGATGCGTCCCTAGCAACAAGCTTGCCAACCAGAACCCCACCCTTCTGTCCTCTATTCCAGGAGCCAATCAGGAGCGACCCCTCCCCGGAAGCACACCACCACGACCCCGGAAGCACCAACCCCAACCCGGATCCGGATGCTGGAAAAGCCGGAAGCTGGAAGCAGACGATCGTCGGATCAAGCCCGTGGCTGGAGACCCAGACCGGAGCGGAGACGGAGAAGGCGGCTGAGGAAGAAGACGAGTGGTGTGAGGACTGGTGGAGTCCGCAGGAGGTTGCTGGGGTGCGGTCGCAACTCACCAGGAGAGTTGCGGCGGAGCGTGTGAGTACCCTAGACCCACCCCTGTAGCACGTTAGGTGCATTGTAGATATCCTTTTCCTTAGAGTCACCTGAGAGTCACGCTATCGCCGGTAGACACTGTAATTATTTTGTAAAGCACTTCATTGCCCTGTACAGCACTATAGGTAGAGAGTCTTCCCCTCACGTCCCCTCTCACAGTACACGTTCTGTCTCTTCGCTTCCGTCCTATTTCATATCCTGACCTGACCCTACCTTTCCCCTTCCCACTGTCGCTTCTCTCCCCTCACGTGTACCCGGGTGTTGGTGAACGGTTCAAGCTTAACAGAGTCCGGTGGGACTAACGGCTCCTTTGTCTTGTTTCTTTTCTCCCGGAACCTCCGAGGAGCACCCCAGACCTGGATCCCGGAGGACCAAGACCCTGGCGTACCCCGGACCAGACCACAACCGTCATCCAGAGGAGCTGCTTCATCATTTGTGTCTAAAAACTCTTACATACTGTGTCTATCCAGTGGCAAGAATAAACAATCATTGCCCACTACATACGGCCTCCTAGCTTGATATTCCGATCCGCCAGTCCCCCACGATCACACAGGACTTCTGGACTCAGCACTTCCTGCAACAATTACTCTTTGGTGGTTTTCCCAAACCCGTAAGGCATGGCAAGCATACCACCAATCTAGCCATTCACTATTGAAGGTACCCTGACAGCTCAGACTCCCAGATGGAAAGATTGGATAGAAATAGAGTGCTGCTTTTCTTTTAAGCCACCAAGGTACAGAACACTCGAAGAAGAGCCATGCTCCTACACTTAGGTGGCACAGACATTAATAGAATCTCCAAGACCCTCACAGAAGCTGTGACCAAAACACACTGTAACCACATCTTGACTCTGAATGACTACTTCATACCGATGGCTAATAAAGATTGTGAACGGTTTGTATTTCAACAAGCCAGACAACAGGTGGAAGAATCTATCAACACTTTCCACATGCAATTAAAGGAGTTGGCCAGCACATGCGGGTTCAATGATAAAAAAGTAAGAATTATGTTGACAAATACTTCATGGGTGTGTGACAGCAAAGCTCAATGAATGCCTCTTAGAAGAGTCTGGAAGATCTCTGGCAGATATGTTAACGAAGGGCCGAACGAAAGAGCTCTTGAAAGCCAGCTCTCACAAGTAGGCTGTTTTGAAGAACCCCCTGAAAGTGGAACAGTCAATACTGTCACTCTGATACCCAGTACCAGTAGACCCAGAAAAGTTAGTATGACTCCCATAACGTGCAGCTAATGTGGAGGACGAGCTCACTGACCCACAGACTGCCGAGCGAGGGAAAAGAAATATGCAGGTTGTGGTAAACGTAACCATTTAGAGAATGTGTGTGATTCAGAGAAAGGGCACATACCTCACACCACTGTGAATGCTGTACTAGAGGTACAAGAGAGAAGAAGTGAAATAGATGACGATGAGAACAAAGAACACACCATCCACTCCATCGTCACTGTTGGTGCAGCATCCCACAACACATGTCAGCTTCCACAGTGCCAAAATTCATTGGAAATTATCCAACAACAACAGTAATGGACACTGGGGAGTCCATCGACATAATGTCCTCCAAAGCATCCAACTCCATGCAACCATCCCCATGTTTACACCAAGCGTTGGTCAAAGTCTTCGCCTTTTGTCAAGACAAGCAACTGAGAAATGGAAATTCCAAACGGCGATTCCGTACAGATCTCAATCGGTAGATATATGTTGCAAGAGAAGGCAACAGCACGCTACTAGGATGCAGAGCAACAGAAGCCCTTGACATCGTAAGTTTTGCATTTGGAGTATACCAAGAAGCCATATCTCAAACCCCTAATGAATTCCCGACAGTGTAGAAGGCATTGGATGCCTGCAAGACAAAGAGTAAAGTTATACATAGACACATCTGTGCAGCCCATAGCCCGCCGTCTTTGACATATTGCTTTTCATCTGAGGCCTCAAGTTGAAAAAAGCTAGACAAACTTGAGGCTGTGTCATAATTGCGAGAATGACAGGTATTTGACATATTGCTTTTCATCTGAGGCCTCAAGTTGAAAAAAGCTAGACAAACTCGAGGCTGTGTCATAATTGCGAGAATGACAGGGTCCACCACAATTGTAGTGGCCAGGACGCCCAAACAGCATGGTGAAGTCCGTATATGTGTTGACACAAAGCTACCACATGTTGCCATCAAGCAAGAGCGACATCTAATGCCAGCAATAGATGACCTGATTGGGAAGCTCAATGGGGCCTGCTGGTTCTCCAAACTGGACTTGCACTCTTGCTATTACCAGCTTATACTTGCAGAGGAATCAGACTACATCACAACTTTCTCTGCTCATGTAGGTCTGTGGAATTACAAGCGACTGAGTTTTGGAAGTTGAGCTCCACTGAGGTATTCCAAAATGTCATACATGAACTCCTATTTGAACCTCCTGGAAGTTGTAAACATCAACGACAACATCTTAGCACATACCAAGACCATTCCAGAACACAACATTAGGTTAAACAACGTTCTTCAAAGAATTCAAAATTCTGGCCTCTACCTGCACCACAGTAAGTGTGAATTCTTGAAACATGAAATTCACTTCTTCGGGTATGTGTTCTCATCAGAAGGAGTAGCTTCTGACCCTGACAAGGTATGGTACATCAAAGAAACATCTCCTCCAGCTAGAGTGATGAAACTATTTATTTCATATTAAACATTGGCAATTAGCCCAAGTATTTTGAAAGCTTTTCTATGCATTTTAAATTTATGAATTATTATGTAGTTTTAACTCGATGTTAGCATGACTCACTATATTTTAGTCTCTGTATCTTTTTTAAATCTATATGTAGTCTCATGGCCGTGTTACTTTTGTTTTATAATGCATTTATGACTTGTGTGTCGAAATAAAGCTTGTGATAATGATGATGATGATGATGATTAAACTATGCAGATTTTTAGGCATGGTAAATTACTGCTGTCACTTCATCACAGAACTTATGATGCTCACACAATCCCTCAGAGACCTCACCAAATCCACAGTCCCATGGTAATGTGGCCTTGAACAAGACCAGGCTTTTCAAGCTACTAAAGTAGCCTTATCAGGTGCTATGACACTGATCTTTTTTGTCACTCAGAAGGAGACAACAATAGCGGTAGACGCAGGCCAAAAAGGTCTAGGTGCTGTGCTGATTCAATGACAAGGAGAGAAGACTGGACCCTGGTGGCATTTGCGAGTCAATCTCTCACAATGACGGAGCAGAGATATTCTCAGATTGAAAAGGAGTCGATCGCCATACATTAGTGTTTCTGCCATTTTCATCTATACCTATTTGGCAATATGTTTACAGTCACAGCTGATCACAAAACCTTTCTACCGCTATTTAACAGAACCGCCTCAACAACGCCTCTGTGGTTAAAAAAATGGATGCTCCAACTTCAGGAGTACCAATGTAAAGTAGAATATCACACGCGGCCTACAACTCTGCTGCCTACTTGTCACAGAACCCTAATGCTGCCACACTGGAAGAAGATGAGGCAGATGAAATAGAAGAGTATGTGAAGTACATGGCTAATCAATCTCAGTCCCTTCCTCTCTATCCTCTCTATATGGAAGTCATCTGTCAAGTTAAGGACGGCGATAAATGCCTTCAATAGGCGCTGAATGCCGTAAAACCCAACTGGTTGGTTGCATTCAGAAACCATTATGCCCAGATCACCCTCAATACCAGACACATTATGGAAAGTCTCTATCATATTTGCCAGGACCTGATCGCTGAACCCGGATGGCTGCCTCCTGAAAGGGCATCGATTAGTCATTTCCACCAGCCTTACTGACAGGGTAGTTCAGCTTGCTCATGCTGGAGACCAGGGTATGTCCACGACAAAGCGTTGGTTATAAAGCAAGGTGTGGTTTCCCTTGATGGATGAACAAGTCAAAGCAGTGATAACGTCGTACACCTGGTGTCAAGCGTCAGGTGAAGCCAATCCACCGGCTCTGGTGATGATAGAAGTAGGATCCCAACAGCCTGAGGTGACTGTTAGTCTTGATTTTGGGAGTCTCCCAGAGGAAAGGCACACCATCGTCATGATTGATGACTGTTCAAAATATCCAGAGGTGCAAATACTCTCCTCTTTAAATGCAAGTTAAGTAGTATCCAAGGTTGAGAAAATCATGGCAACGCATGGCCTGATAAAAGAGCTACAGACTGACAATGGCCCATGTTCCAAGGCGAGAAGGTGGCGGCTGATCTAAAATCATTGAACATATCTCACAAATGTATCACATCCCTTTGGCCTCAACCCAGCGTTGAGGTAGAGAGTTCATGACAACACTCCACCATAGGGTGGGCTCCTGGACATCTCTCAATGAGTATAGTAATCATGGATACTATCCATCATCAGCATAAATGGACACCTGCTTCTTTCAATGACCACTGACGCTATTAGAAAAGACAGAAAGCCAATGATAGAGACAGCCAACATCGGCATGCAAAAGCATCTGATCTTAGGGTTGGAGACTTAGTCCTCATCAAGGATCGATTCCCCCCAAGCAAGTTCAGACTACTTTTTGAGCCCTACCCTTGGACCATTATTCATTTGCATGGTACCAAACTTACTGCTCATTGTGGGACAGAAAATGTCGCTCAGAATGGTTCAGCATTCAAGAAGTTTCACCCCAGTGCTGTGTCTTCCAAGGACATGGCTGTCAGGGACCCTCAGATGGATGTGCACAACATGGTGTCAGAGTCAGGGGGCTTGATTTCCCCTCCACTGCTGTTAGGAGATGGCATTCCCAACCCCGCTTCCCCTGGACAAGGCAGTGAGCTCAGTTGGGAAGCTAATTCACTTGAACAGCACAAAAGCCACACCACTTCCAGCAGATATGCACTGAGGGGGAACCAAGCACCTGCCCAGAGGCTGACGGATCACCTGGTGCAATAAATAAGCATCCATACCCAGGTAACACAAACTTCAATCATTAACGACACAACCTATGTGTAATTTTTACTCATTTAGTTTGGTCAATAAAACCCGGTGTAAGAATGCTGTAAACTCTGTAGCTCACTCCAGATTTTGTTTTTAAAGACATTTACATTTTGCGGATTTTAAGTGCTGTGGTTTTCAATGTATTAAATTTGGGGAGAAATGTTTGTGTTGTACCATTGACTGCAGTACGCGACATTCATTCTAATGGGCCTATTTATGCGAATCGCACTGTTTGCGATCGCAAAATCCCTTGATGCATGTGCCCCGAGGACACTGTGAATGAAAAAACAGAAGGCTAACATCTATATGGTTTTCATTTCAGATTTAGAGTTAAAAAGAAGAACACACATTGTGGAAACAGATTACACGCACATTTAATTGACCAGGTAGGCTACACAGTTACTACCTGGTTGTAAAATGTTTTCCAGTAACATGCCATGACAAAAAACCACAATGCTTTATGGTGAAACTGAGTAAAACAAAGGGCATATTGGAAGAAGGTATGTTTTTACAAGTCTTGCAGTTTGAACTGCTTGTTATTTTGTATTTGGAGGAGAACAGAAAGAGAAGAAAGACAGAGCAGCTGTGAATAAAAGCAATGCAGGCTGACTGAATGCCGAGGAGAACTAACCAGCGATGTTGCACCACTGCTGCTTGCATCCCATCAAGTGCAGACCTTTTCTTCTCCAGGGTCTGTACGATATTTTTATCAGATCGTTTACTTTTGTTGGAATCGTGTGTAGCGCATTACATTTAGTCTCTGTTACTTTGATTTCCACTCCACGATACAGTGGGTAATTTTCCAATGCCTGGGGTTATCTGGTATTACTTCATGAAACGAAATACACACACATACAGACACACACACACTGATACTTGCACACATACATGTGCATGCACTCACTCTCGCATTCACTCACTCACTCTCTTTCGAAATATAGGGACATTTTTTAAGTTAGCAGAGGACTAAAGCTACACTCTTTTGTATAAATCAAACTATTAGCCCTATGAAAACACATTAAGCACAAGCATAACACCGACAGTAATTAACATTATGAAGCAAGCAAAGAGAGAACAATTAAAAATAAAAATTTAGCAAAGTACAACTCTTTACATAGGACAACTATACAAAACAAAAACATGAATTTGAAAGATATGGCGAAATCTCTCTCAGACAATACAAGCCCAAATACACCTTTCAAATAACTGCACTCACAGTGGCACAAGCCATTTTGATATAAAAGTGCTGTAAAATTAAAACAAAACAAAAAAATTACAACACTACAACTGTATATGGGTATCATGAAACAATGGCATTTAAAGTTGTACACTTTAAGGTGTGTTGACACCTTTCCATTTAAAAAAATATAAAACAAAAAAAAAAAAAAAAAAAAAAAATACATATATATATATATATATATATATATTCACTGAAAAAACCATAGGTTATACACCATATATAGTTAGGAATTAGCATTTAAAAAACCTTATTTTACTCACACAAAACCATTGAAATTCCCTATATAGTTAGTTGCACTAACTATATATCGCGCACCCGCAATCCACTGCTGATGATGTCACATATTACATCATTCATGACATGGTCAGTGACATCACTGATGACATCACTGATGACATCTCAAATGACATCACTGATGAGATCACTGATGACATCATCCAGTGACTGTGTGTTTCTGTAAAGTTTAAATATGTTTTACATATTGAAGAATGAGTAGATGTATAAGTGTCTGGACGAAGGATTTAGTAGGTGCATGACTGAATGTATGAGTGAGTGATTAAATGTGTCTCACTGAGTGCATGGGTTAGTGACTAAACTGTCTTAATTTGTGCATCATTATGTCTGTTGTTCTGTAAACTGCTGCATGTGTTGATCAGTAGCTATATGATTAACTATATGGGTTATTGATTGATTGTCCAAGTATTTGTATGGGAGACTGAGTGTGTGTGTGGCTGGCTGGGAGGTGTGTGACTCTGTGCAGATCAATGTGTACTTGTATCAATGATTGTATAAGAAAGTAAGTATGTGTTAGTATATGTTTGAAAATGTAAGGTGCTCTATGTTTAACTGTATAGACAAGAAAATGGAAGTGTGATTGATTCTTTACAGGACTGACTAGGTGTGTGAGTAACTCCATGGATGAGTGGCAGACTGTGAGTGTCTGTATAGGTGTATGAGTGCATATGATAGTGTTGTAAAGATGAGTGATTGTATGTATGAATGATTATATGGGTGAATGAGTGAAGGTGTGTGTAGACGTAGCAATCAGTGAGTGCGTATGTAGTAACTAGTATTGGTGTGTCAATGGTTTCAAAAATTATACTCTTTTTAACACTGGGTGAAACAGAGGTTATATTAAAATGTGAGGAGATGCATTGTATTGTCACATGAATGATATCATCAGTGATGTGGTCATTGATGTCAAATGAGATGTCATCAGTGATGTCATCAGTGATGTCATTTGAGATGTCATCAGTGATGTCATCAGTGATGTCACTGACCATGTCATGAATGATGTAATATGTGACATCATCAGCAGTGGATTGCGGGTGCGCGATATATAGGTAGTGCAACTAACTATATATGGAATTTCAATGGTTTTGTGTGAGTAAAATAAGGTTTTTTAAATGCTAATTCCTAACTATATATGGTGTATAACCTATGGTTTTTTCAGTGAATTTTCAAGGTTTTGTAAATGCTAATTCCTAACTATATATGGTCTATAACCTATGGTTTTTTCAGTGAATTTCAATGGTTTTTTAATAGCAAATATCAAAAGCTGTAAAATGTATTCTTCTTTAAATCCAAAAATATATTTTATATGTTTATTATTATTTTTTTTTAAATATTTTTTTTGTTTCGCTCCCGGTCCGCGAACCGGGAAGCTTCCCGTTAGCTCAATTTGATGCCGCGACCCGGTCCGCGAACCGGTAAACGTTCCGTTAGCGCAACTGCCACGTTAGAAATCATTATCGTGACGCGTCGCGGAAGCGTGACGTATCACGTTGTTGTGTAATGCGTCTTATGACGCGCCGCGTTAGCGCACCCGGAAGTGCTCCTGGGCGCGGACCGAGGCGCGAAACGCAGCTCCTCGGAAGCGATCCGCGGCGCGGCGCGAAAGCGCGGCGTATCGCGTTACCGCGTAATGCGTCTTATGACGTACCGCGTTAGCGCACCCGGAAGTGCTCCGGGGCGCGGACCGAGGCGCGAAGCGCAGCGAACCGGAAGCTATCCGGGGCGCGTTCCGCAGCGCGTAACATAAGCGTGAGAGGTCATGTGACTTGTTAATAACACTTTTCATTGGTTCATTTCACTTTTGGTTTCATAATGTTGTTAGGCTTGGTCATGTGACCTAAAAATAACACTTTTCATTGGTTTAGAACTATTTTTTTTTCTCAAATGATGAAAACCCCTCCTTCTTTTTAGCTCATTCTTACTTTCTATTTCCAGAGAGCAAGACCTATTTTTCACAATGGCTTCTGTAATAGCTGCAGCTGGTGCTTCTCAGCAACCACCACCACCACCACCACCAAAAGGACCACCACCAACACTGGACTTTGGTAGAGAGGAAGATAATGAGGACGAAGAGGAGGAGGAGGAGGAAGAGCAAGTAAGGCAGTTCCTGCCAGAAACACCAAGGCAGAGCCATATTAAAGAGCACTACATATGGCAATTCTTTAAAATTCCACCTGGACAAAAGAAGGTCAATGCACCCCAGGTGTCTTGTTTGATTTGCAAAAATATACTTTCTCGTGGCAACCCCAACAAGAAATACAGCTTTGGCAATCATACAATGATTCGCCACATGGAGCGATGGCATCCTAATAATCTTTCCCAAGCACAAGTAAGGGATCTTGCTGCCAACCCCCCAGATGTCATCCCCAGCACCAACAGGGGACAAAGCTCATTCGCCGGACCAGAAGGCCGAGAAATAATCCCCAATATTCAAGCTCCTTTTGCACACTACAAAATAGTTTGTATATATTGTGGAGGAACTATTGCTTATGGAGAGAAGAGTATTACTTTGATTAACCGAGCTGGAGAAAATCATAAATGCTACAAGATGAGAAAACAATGAATCCTTTTTATTTTTTTTTGCTCCTGTTGAGACATGTTCTAACCCTGCTTTTTTGTTATTTCCCCCTTACAAAACACAAAAAAAACACAAAATAGTTTTCAAAAAGCCAAAAAAAAATCAAAAAATTGTTCAGAAAATTCATTAAAAAAAAGAAAAAAAAGAAAAAGAATAAAAAAACAGTTCTTTTCAGAACTACCTTCCATTTATAACAAAATTGCCAAAATGTTTATACCCTGTCTTTCTTTTCTCCTCATAGTACGCTCCTCCGACCGCTTCCCGGTACGCGTACCGGGCGCTACCCACGCAAAAAAAACATTTTTTTTTTTTTGTTTTTTTGCCCCGCGGGGCCCTTTTAAAGCCTCCACATTAAACCTAGGGGGTCAGGGAGGATCTAGTATGCCCCCTTATGGTTATTTCCCCCTTTGTTTTGGCCTCCTCTTGTCTCTCAATCCTACCGAGAGACAAGATGGCGGCCGCTCCGGACTGTTTAGAATGTTGACAGACACCGGAGAGCCAATCAGCTTCGCTACGCGAAGTTCTGTTACGCGTAAGGTCCGCGAACCGGAGCGCTGCCCAGAGCGCGCTTACAGATATATATCTTTTTTTAAACGTTAATTTCTCAAAATCCACTGGAGCACATATATTGAGACCTACAAAAGGCACATCGGGCTACCAGTCCCTACAATTTTGCCAAGTTTCGTGCAAATCCATTCAGCCGTTCGGGCTAAAAGTGAGGCCAACCGCCCTATGGAAAACTCAATGTTAAAAACACGTTTTGGGACCCCCCTTTTTTCTCGACCCCCCCTGGACGAACCCCCCCCAAATTTCCAGGGGCTGCTCAGAAACAAAATGTTCCATTTTCCAGAAAATTTCAGCCAATTCCGTCCACAAACGCCAAAGTTATTAGACATAGAATTTTCAAAAATCCCATAGAGAAAAAATCCTAACTATATATACCTACTGGCGACCGCTATATATATATATATATATATATATATATATATATATATATATATATATATATGAAAACACAAAGTTTGCCTGTGAAGGAGTTGCTCCACACCGAGTAAGTATTCTGCCAAGATTTCTTTAATGCAGGTACAGCAAAGAGTGAACACCATCAATCACTCCAAAGTAGTCCAGTAAGCGCCTGACGCGTTTCGTGTCTAAGGAACACTTCTTCAAAGGCACTGGAAACATCGCGCACTTCGTTCAATCAAGGCACCACTTATAGAAATCATAATGTCCCGCCCCAGTGGGCGCGGCCACCCCTTGGCCTCCTGGACCATGTAGTGCCTTAGTGTTACTCTAGTGAGTCGACGAAGCTTTTTGCATAGTTCAAAGTTTTACCCCAGTGGGTTGAATGATGTGCGGCAAACACACCTCGCTGTAACACTTTTTCTGCATCAAAACAGGCTACTCGTTCCAAATGCGGTGGCGGTTTACACGTCACCGCTGGAGTGTTGAAACCAACACCGGGGCTTCTCCGCGGCTCAGGCTGGCCGCTCAACATGAAAACACAAAGTTTGCCTGTCAAGGAGTTGCTCCACACCGAGTAAGTATTCTGCCAAGATTTCTTTAATGCAGGTACAGCAAAGAGTGAACACCATCAATCACTCCAAAGTAGTCCAGTAAGCGCCTGACGCGTTTCGTGTCTAAGGAACACTTCTTCAAAGGCACTGGAAACATCGTGCACTTCGTTCAATCAAGGCACCACTTATAGAAATCATAATGTCCCGCCCCAGTGGGCGCGGCCACCCCTTGGCCTCCTGGACCATGTAGTGCCTTAGTGTTACTCTAGTGAGTCGACGAAGCTTTTTGCATAGTTCAAAGTTTTACCCCAGTGGGTTGAATGATGTGCGGCAAACACACCTCGCTGTAACACTTTTTCTGCATCAAAACAGGCTACTCGTTCCAAATGCGGTGGCGGTTTACACTTCACCGCTGGAGTGTTGAAACCAACACCGGGGCTTCTCCGCGGCTCAGGCTGGCCGCTCAACATGAAAACACAAAGTTTGCCTGTCAAGGAGTTGCTCCACACCGAGTAAGTATTCTGCCAAGATTTCTTTAATGCAGGTACAGCAAAGAGTGAACACCATCAATCACTCCAAAGTAGTCCAGTAAGCGCCTGACGCGTTTCGTGTCTAAGGAACACTTCTTCAAAGGCACTGGAAACATCGCGCACTTCGTTCAATCAAGGCACCACTTATAGAAATCATAATGTCCCGCCCCAGTGGGCGCGGCCACCCCTTGGCCTCCTGGACCATGTAGTGCCTTAGTGTTACTCTAGTGAGTCGACGAAGCTTTTTGCATAGTTCAAAGTTTTACCCCAGTGGGTTGAATGATGTGCGGCAAACACACCTCGCTGTAACACTTTTTCTGCATCAAAACAGGCTACTCGTTCCAAATGCGGTGGCGGTTTACACGTCACCGCTGGAGTGTTGAAACCAACAACGGAGCTTCTCCGCGGCTCAGGCTGGCCGCTCAACATGAAAACACAAAGTTTGCCTGTCAACACTCCAGCGGTGACGTGTAATTTGTAATTAACATTATGAAGCAAGCAAAGAGAGAACAATTAAAAATACAAATTTAGCAAAGTACAACTCTTTACATAGGACAACTATACAAAACAAAAACATGAATTTGAAAGATATGGCGAAATCTCTCTCAGACAATACAAGCCCAAATACACCTTTCAAATAACTGCACTCACAGTGGCACAAGCCATTTTGATATAAAAGTGCTGTAAAATTAAAACAAAACAAAAAAATTACAACACTACAACTGTATATGGGTATCATGAAACAATGGCATTTAAAGTTGTACACTTTAAGGTGTGTTGACACCTTTCCATTTAAAAAAATATAAAAAAAAAAAAATACATATATATATATATATTCACTGAAAAAACCATAGGTTATAGACCATATATAGTTAGGAATTAGCATTTAAAAAACTTTATTTTACTCACACAAAACCAATGAAATTCCATATATAGTTAGTTGTACTAACTATATATCGCGCACCCGCAATCCACTGCTGATCATGTCACATATTACATCATTCATGACATGGTCAGTGACATCACTGATGACATCACTGATGACATCTCAAATGACATCACTGATGACATCACTGATGACATCTCAAATGACATCACTGATGACATCACTGATGACATCTCATTTGATATTACTGATCACATCACTGATGACATCATTCATGTGATAATACGATGAACCTCTTCAGACTCTAATATAACCTTAGATACACTCAGTGTAAACAGACACTCACAGACTGTCACTCATCCATGGAGTTACTTACACACCTAGTCAGTCATGCAAAGAATCAACCACACCTCCATTTTCACAACTATACATTTATACACACCTTACTTATTCAAACATATACTAAAACATATTTACTCACTTATACAATCCTGGATACAAGTTCATAATGATCCATACAGCCACTCACACATTCACTGGCTCTTATGCACAGTTATTTATATATGTCAACTCTCACATGTACTGTATTTTACATATGTACTTACTTTGACATGTAGCACTGAGACATCTATTCACTCACCAATACAGTCATGCACACAGTCAACCGCCCATACAGCTGTTTCCACATGCACTTTTGAACCCATACATCTATGCAGAGAGTCATACACCTCCCAGCCACCCATACACACTCTCAGTCTCCCATACAAATACTTGGGCAACCAATCAATAACCCATATAGTTAATCATATAGCTACTGATCAACACATGCAGCAGTTTACAGAACAACAGACATAATGATGCACAAATTAAGACAGTTTAGTCAATAACCCATGCACTCAGTGAGACACATTTAATCACTCACTCATACAGTCAGTCATGCACCTACTAAATCCTTTGTTCAGACACTTCTACATCCACTCATTCTTCAATATGTAAGACATATTTTAACTTTACAGAAACATACAGTCACTGGATGTTGTCATCAGTGATGTCATTTGAGATGTCATCAGTGATGTCATCAGTGATGTCATTTGAGATGTCATCAGTGATGTCATCAGTGATGTCACTGACCATGTCATGAATGATGTAATATGTGACATGATCAGCAGTGGATTGCGGGTGCGCGATATATAGTTAGTACAACTAACTATATATGGAATTTCATTGGTTTTGTGTGAGTAAAATAAAGTTTTTTAAATGCTAATTCCTAACTATATATGGTCTATAACCTATGGTTTTTTCAGTGAATTTTCAAGGTTTTGTAAATGCTAATTCCTAACTATATATGGTCTATAACCTATGGTTTTTTCAGTGAATTTTCAAGGTTTTGTAAATGCTAATTCCTAACTATATATGGTCTATAACCTATGGTTTTTTCAGTGAATTTCATTGGTTTTTTAAAAGCTAATATCTATAGCTGTAAAATGTATTATTCTTTAAATCCAAAAATATATTTTATATGTTTATTAATAATTTTTTTTAAAATATTTTTTTTGTTTCGCTCCCGGTCCGCTAACCGGGAAGCTTCCAGTTAGCTCAATTCGATTCCGCGATCCCGTCCGCGAACCGGTAACAAATCAACATAGTGACGGTATTGCGTTGCCGCGTAATGCGTCTTATGACGTACTGCGTTAGCGCACCCGGAAGTGCCCCGGGGCGCGGACCGAGGCGCGAAACGCAACTCCCCGGAAGCGATCCGCGGCGCGAAAGCGCGACGTATCGCGTTGCCGCGAAATGCGTCTTGTGACGTACTGCGTTAGCGCACCCGGAAGTGTCCCGGGGCGCGGACCGAGGCGCGAAGCGCAGCGAACCGGAAGCTAACCGGGGAGCGTTCCGCAGCGCGTAACATAAAAGTTAGAGGTCATGTGACTTGTTAATAAAGCTTTTCATTGGTTCATTTCACTTTTAGTTTCATAATTATGGAAGGCTAGGTCAGGTGACCTAAAAATAACACTTTTCATTGGTTGAGAAGTATTGTTTTTTCCAAATGATGAAAACCACTCCTTCTTTCCTCACTCTGACTTTCATTATTGTGAGAGGAAGACCTATTTTGCTTCTTGGAAGACCTATTTTGATTCTATGAAAATGGCTTCACTGATTGCTTCAGCTGGTGCACCCCCACCACCACCTCCACCTCCTCATGGGAAGAGAGGACCACCTCCCCAGGTGGTTATCAACACTGAGGAGGAAGATGAAGAGATGGATGAGGAGGGAGAACAACCACAATTTCTTGAAGAGTTGCCCCGGGTTTCAAGAAAGAAACCCAGTTTCATCTGGCAGTTTTTTTCCATCCCTCGTGGCCAAAAAAAGGTCAATGCCAGGTATGCAACATGCCTCATATGCAAGGAACAATTGTCCAGAGGGACGGACAAAAAATACAGCTACGGTAATCATACCATGCATAGGCATATGACGAGGAAACATCCCTTAAATTACAGCCGGGCGGAATTAAGGGATATGATGGACAATCCTCGACCAACTCCTGTGACGAGACCAGCAACATCGGTTTCTTTATCACCAGAGGAGGCACGGGAAACTGTGCCAAATATCCAGCCCAATTTTGGGAACATGATACACTTATGTATGCGCTGTCGTGGATTATTAGCTTGTGGCAACATGAGCATCAATGCACTGAACCTGGCGTATGAACACCATGATTGCCCTAACCGCCCCCAGTAATTTTTTTTTGCTCCTGTTGAGCCCTTTTCAACGCCTGTTTTTTGTTGTTTCCCCCCCCCCCCCAAAAACCAAAAAAAATATAAAATCGTTCAAAAAATACAAAAAAAACAAAAAATGTTCAAAAAATACAAAAAAAAATATAAAACAACAAAAATATAAAAAAAAAAGTTCTTTTCAGAACTACCTTCCCTTTCCAAAAAAATTGCTAGAATGTTTAGCACTCTGGCAAGCTCTATTTCTTTTGGTTCGCTTCCGGTTTAGCTTCCCGGTACGCGTACCGGGAGCTAACCAAAAAAAAATTTTTTTTTAAAAAAAAGAGTAAGTATAAGGAAAGTAAACAGAGAGTGATGTTTCAAGAAAGACAGCTATAGGGAGTAAAGAAGAGATACTATTTAATAGATCTATTTACCAAAGAACAGACAGAAGAGGGTATAATTGTGAAAAACAAAATAGATAACGAAGTGAAAGAAAAACAAGCATTGGCATAGCCAATAGGTATCGACTTTGGGACCTTCTAAGTCTTTAGTTATGCAGCATAATATCCTTGGTGCAGCAACATCAACTGTTGCATGGCTAAACACGTATAAAGTCCCAAAGGCGAGACCTATTGTCTATGCCAATGCTTGTTTCTTAAGTAGAATTGCAATACGTATGGCTCTTCCATGTAAAAAAATCTTATCTTGTGCTCTAAAGATTGCTAAAGTCTCGACAGAGAACAGGCTAGATTGTAAGTAGGGTAAATTGCGCTTGGTGATCTGTTTGAGGGAGCGTCTGCTTTGCCTGGTGTCTTTGGAGAGCAATTTTGATTGTTATACTGGACAATATAGCCCTAATGTAAATAACATAGGGGCATATTATCAACATAGGCAATAAAAGTTTTGCAGCTTTTATCGGCAGAAATGTGTCGCTAAAGCTGCTTTTGCGGCAGAAAACTGCCGCTAAAGCCGCTTTTGCACCAGTTTTCTGTCAATAAAAAGAGCAATAATTTTATTGGCTGCATTCATAATATGCCCCTTAGTGTGCTTCAACTACACAGAGAAAGCATTATGAACAAATAGTGATACAGTGATCAGTCAAAGACACTAAGAGTAATAGAGACGGAGTGAGTGAACAAGAGTGAGGAACTATGAGAAGAGAGGGACTGAGAAAAAGAGTGGAAGGAGTTGAGTAAGTAGTTAATAGATAAAGGAATGAGGGAAATAGCAAAAGCAGGAAACTGAGGATTAAAGAAATGAAGCAGTGGAACTAATAGTAGTTCAATGTGATAGAAATGTAACGAAAAGAGTACAAAATACTTACCTTATAATTGTCGTTAAATTCCTCACTTTTTATTTTTATACTTTCAATCTGTGAAAGAGAGAACAAACATTTGAAAAATATAAAAACATGTATTAAAAAATTACAAAAGACAAGGGCAAAGATTGAAGGACAAACAGTTTTTCAATAACTTTGACACTTACAGAAGCTACACAGTCCTAAAGATATACATTTTAAACTAACACTATCTTGATGCAGATGAAGTGAGGCCTATCTTAAAAAATGGTGCATCTTTTGCATTGCTGTTGTCTCAGAAAAGTGTCGCAAGACACTAAAATTTAAAATAATTGCTTCAGGATGCCAATAAGATGTCTACTATCCAGAGTTTTGTTTCAGGTGAGGCCTACTCAGGGTTGCAGATGAAATTTCGAGTTGTTGAAGAGAATAGAAGACATAATACATGTGAAGGTCTACCAATGAAGTGAGTCATGTCCACTGCACTCTTCAACAAAGTAGAAACCTCCTATGTTTCCCTGGACAGACCTAAACTTGATCTGCACAATGTGATTCATAATGATAGGAAACACAGGTGATGTAATTGAAATATGTACAATTTATTTTGCTCATTTCACAATCACATCACTTGTGTTTCCTTTGCTTAGGTATCTCATTGTGCAGATGTAGTCCAGCATATGAAAGAATACGTAGAAGTGCAGCACTGCATGCAATAAATTTAACACTTACAGAAAACTCACCTTCTCCATGCCTCCTACACAGTTCTACATATACATCATAAATGCAAACAGTACAGAATTAATTATACATGTTAAATGGTTTATTTTTGCTGTTCTCAGAATGTATCAAAATTCACTAAAAACAGTGACTTGAAGGTATTCATCATGTAACAGCGGGGAAAAAAAAACACAATCAAAATGATTGTGTTTAAAAAACCCATACAACATCAGCAATCAAAATTCAGAACTCCTTAAAGTTAACTTACTTTCCATGACGTCCAAGGATGTCCTATGAACAGCTTACACTCTTTTGTGCTGTTATTACTTTCAGCCCGCCACTTTCTGAAAGAAAACCTCCATCGTTTTTAAAAACACGTTACATGCAATAAATGACTTCTTGCTCTCTACCACTATTTTCCACAAGGCCAAATCTAGTCAGAGCTATTTATAACTCTTGGATTTCTTGTAAGCCAATCCCATCATTTGGCATTTCCGCAACTTTCACAATTAAAATGTTGAAGATCATTTTCACAATCCTGGAATAGTAATATCTTCTCCTTCTTGCTCAGTCATGTTCTACATTTCCTATGACACTGATACTGCTTAATATGAAGCAGACTTACACTACCTCTATGAGTAGTACAATTATTTAATTCTCTACATCACTTTTAATCACAAAGCAATGTAAAACAGTAGACAGCATTGCAGACTTACATTCCCTCTACTCCATGTTTTGATTGGCTGCTTCAATTAGCTTATAAAAAGAAACAGTTTTTCTGAACTCATTCAAAGTGCACATATATCTCCATGATGTCCAGTCCTATGATTAGAAGTTATGTCTCTGAACTACACTTATCCTCAAGGCCAAATTGTGTAGGAGCCATTAGAACTTCTTGAAATTCCACAGTGCACATCCCGAGATTATTTCCCTAAAATTTTGGTTTTAAAAACACCAGGTAAGAGTTTTTAAGGTCATACGGCAATTTTTTTTTGAAAACTAAAACAGAATCATTGCAGAATGACCAGCCATTTCTAGACTTTAAATAAGCTGTGTAATGTCCTGATGTTATTGAAGGGCCGTCATGATATATAATTGCTGTAGTTACAAAAGTCCTTCCTGATATTGACAACTGCGAAGCTACAAATTTTTTTATTAAAGTTGTCAATTTTGTTCCATCAGTCCTACATCGTTGGAACATTAAAATGACGTACTGGCCATATGTTCGTATAAATAATGTGGACATCATTTCAGATTTACATTGGCTACACTCCATGTTGTGATTAGCAGCTTTTACTAGCTTATTAAAGGAGACTGATTTACTGTCTGGCAAAGTTAAATATATAAATCTTTCTGAGTCTACACTAGTAGTACTTGATACCATACAGTTCTCACAGTCATGCTGCCATTGATAAGAAAGCCCAAACACCTGATCTACATCTACACCTTCAGCATGTAATACATCAAGCATATACATTAAAAACTCCTGACAATCTTGCTGAATATTTTGAGAGAATTGTGTTTGGCCTGAACATCTATCTAACAGATTTCGAATTTCAGACACACTTTCTATGTTTCTTCTATCAGTGGTACATTTCTCTAACACAGAATTTAACAAACTGCAAAATCTTTGATCAGAATTGACCACAATCTCTTCTTTTACATTTTTTAGAGAAAACAAAACATTAATTACTACATTAGCATAGCAGTTGACACCAGAACTGTTTTCAAACTGAAAACCAACAACATCTTCAACAGAATCCTCTTTGTTTCTGCTTGTAATTTTAGGTTCATTCACTTTTTGTCTTTTTGCTACAACCTCCCCAGTATTGTTCTCATTTCTTCGTTTCCGGCCTACCAGACGTTTCTCAAACAAAGGAAACTGAGGCAAATGTGGCGCATACTCTCTTCTTAACCTATTGTATTCCTTAACACAATCTAGATCTGCACAAATGTTTGTGACATCACACTCAATCAAGTACAATCCCGATAAAGTTCTAACTCGTGACAATGCCACATATGCCATACCCTCCTTGAACACAGAACTGCCAATATTCACCAATGCACTGTCTACACTTAAACCTTGCGATTTATGGATTGTCACCGCATATGCCAAGCAAACCGGGAACTGCTTACGGCGCACATATAAGTCTTTTACAAGCAAAAATCTAGCAGAACAACGAGCAATTAGCTGTACTTCCTCAATGCCATCAAATTTAATTTTTAAAAATTCAATTCCATCTCTATTTCTGTATTTCACAAAATCAACAACATTACCCATTGATCCATTTACCAGACCTCTTTCAACATGTAAATTCCTTCTTAAAATTATACGGCAGTTCAAGCACACATTCAGAGTCTTTTCAAAACCTGCAGTTTTAGATATACTCTTCTCTAATGAATCCAATTTAGTTTTCAGATTCTCAGACAAAATAATTGTTGATCCCATATGCTCTACTCTATCAATAGCTTCCAGTTTCACAATCTCTTGCTTTTCTAAATGCAACATTTTGTTGTTAAATTTGGCACATTCTGCAAGAGTTGGCATCAAACATATTCCAGATTTCTTCTCAGTAATTTTCTGAAAAATATTCTCAGGCACAACATCTTGTTCTGGATATAAATTTGACAGTAATCGTGCATGTAAAGCTTCTTTCCCATGCTCGGTCACTTTTCCAATTCTAACATCTTGTAGAATAGTCTTGTAAACTTCATCCTTCGCCTGACGCATATTTTCATGCAGTTCAGCATAATTGAAGTTTAACCATATATTGACGTTGCCAATGCTGCCTAGGCACTTCCTGGTATCTTCATGCGTGAGCATTTTGAACACAGGTTGCCCTTTCACTGGTGTCAGCTGCAGAAGATCTCCGAAAACAATGATGTGTTTGCCACCAAATAACACATCATACTCTGTTTTGAGAACTTCTTGCATCCTCAAATGCACAAAGGCAAGCATGACATTGGAAACCATGCTTACTTCGTCAATGATAAGAAGTTTCATTTTCCTCAAGATTCTTGAAACTTCAAAACAAGCATCTCCAGATAGCTTGTGATATTCTAATTTGTTGTCATGCTCCACTGGCAGCATCAGTAAACGATGTAAAGTAATCCCTTTAATATTATGTGCTGCCAGTCCAGTTGGAGCAGTGACAACACAAGACAGCGATGACTCTGTCCTTTCCTGCAAATAGCATGAAATTGCTTTAATGAGGAAACTTTTTCCAGTTCCCGCTTCTCCACTCACGTACAGTCGGACAGGCTTCAACGACGTACATGAGCACTCTTTCTTATCATGACTTAATCCATGATCAATTTGCATGGTAACTTCGTCATATATTTTCCTCTGCTCAACGTTGAGTTGCCTTTCCAACTCTTCTAAGTTAACCGCATCCTCTTGAGCATGTGCCATGGCTCTTTCCACTTCATTCATAGCAGTGGCAGCTTCATTTTCAATAAGAGGTCCTCCTAGTGGATCCTGACTCAATGAAGCAGAACTCTGACTGTCCTGAGAACTGTCTCTGGCAATCTCGGCTGCAATCGTTGCTTCCTGCTCAATTTCCGCATTCAACATTTCTACATATCTGGGAAAAGCAGGACATTCTATGGTCTCCTTGGCGGCATTGAAAGAGTCTTCGTAACAGAGGAAATCTCCAAGCAGTTCCTCTTCTGCACGCCAAGGCTTGAAAAGTTGCAAAAGTGCTAAATAGAAAAACTCCTTTTTTTCAGGAGATTCGCCACTCAATTTTCGATGGTTTATCAAGTGGCATTTTCTTTGCTTGACCAGACATCCCTCACTTCCTATTACAGCATACACTCCTTTCTCAGTATCTTCTTTGATGTTCCTCTTGAATATGTAATTTTGCAGAACCTCATACAGACAAACATTCTCTAGGTGACTGCTTCGATTTGGATAATATGTATCCAACATGTTTGTCTTCAAAATGTCGGTACTGTTTGGCTCCTTTTCCGCCAAATACTCAATTTCCCGCACAGGTTTGAGAACTCGATTACGCGTTGCAGCAAGACCAAGACTCGCCCAAACGATACTCCTGGACTTGGCATAGAGACTTGCTGAAGACAACCGGTCAGAACATTCGTACGCTCCGATTTCTCGATGCGACAACATCTTCAGACTGAAACTGTACAACTTCTTGCTGAGGCTCTTTTCATGGGAAATGTCCTCCCACATATCCTTCAATTCTGTCTTCTCTTTTTTGGTGATGTAAGACGTCACATACCGAGCCACAGCCATACAGTTATCAGCCACAAACTGTATATCCATGTTAGCATTCCACATGGACAAAATCACCGGGTTGTAGTCGTTGATGTACTTGGACTCTTCATTCCTCTTCAATTTGTATGTGTTTTTAGGTGATTTCTTCATCACATTATGTCGCAGCGAAGACATCAAACTGTTTACTCTTCCTTTAGAAATCACCGGTCGTGGAAAGCCGAAACGACATTTGGTGTAGAACTTGTCCTTGTTTCGGAATTTACGACGGCAGTACTTTCCACATCGATGGCTTTGGAAACGCAGAACTTTTTCTCTTAGGCTTTTCTTCTCCTTTGCGTTTAGAACAGCACACGTAGAATACTGTTGGATGAAACTCATCACTGAGTCTTCTGGATCCGTTCCAAATTTAGGTGCATCCTTGATCCACAACAACATATGTATATGAGGAGCACCTCTTGCTTGGTACTCCTTTCTCCAGAAGAAATCCAACACCTCTCCAAGAGGTGGATTCTTCTTATTCATGATGAAAGACATCATAGCTTCAAATCTATGATTGAAGTACCTACATACATTGACTGGATCCAAAGAGCACAGTTCTCCGGGTGTCTTGAATTCAATGTTATCTACGTTAGCATTTGCCTCTCGTAGAAATTGAAGTAAGTCTTCCCAGCCATACTCGGCACAACTCAGAGTGAGGAACCATGTGGGAGGACCTAAGTTCCTCAGCATACATTTTAAATCACCATGACGACGGTACCAGTACTCATTAGTACCACGCTGACACGCCATGAGATTAATCAGGTGAGAATCCAAAATACTATCTTGGACATTGACTTTATCCATAAAATCACTTGCCGAGATGTTTTGCATGTGTATACCACTTTTCAAGATGTGGTTCACTGCATATGACAGTCCAGACAGATCGCTTTCAAACAGGAGATGAAACAAATAAGGAATGCATTGTCGAAACCTAGCATCTCCTGCATACAATCGCAAAGTCCGGTATTCAGAAGCAGGAATTTGATGAGGTCGCTCATCATATCTTCCTCCCTGACCTGTTGGAAAAAGCTGTGGGAAACACCGAGCTTCCAAACTTTCCTCCCAAACACTAATGGGACTCCCTTTGGCTTGTTTCATTTGAAACAACTCAATAGCATTCCCCATGACTTCCTTGGAATGCAAAGGATGAACACTATAATGTTCATATATTTCCTCACTAGTAGAGGGTTCTACTTTCTCAATTTGACCAGCACACAAATCGCTATCCTCTTCCTCACTTACTTCCTCTTCTGCAACATATACATTCTTATAGTATTTATTATTTTTTTTCAAATACAATGTTGCCTTTTTAACTTTCCTAACATCTACTAAATCTTGCCATATTTTCTTATTCTTTGTCGGAACCCCATTAACTAAGATAACCAGAGGTTCCTCTTCCACTTTTTCTACTCCAATTGTGTTAATGTTTTTCTTCAAATCTAGAGGCAAATAAACAACTCTTCCCTTTAATCCTCTCTGTAAATCTGATGGAGGCAATTTCCCTGTCTTTGGCTCCATTCTTACAATAGCCTGAAAGGGATGGATACTTTGAATCAAAATAGATTCATAAGTATTTAAGTCCTTCAATTCAGAAGGAATCTCAACCAATTCCAGATTATTATGAACTGCTCTAGCAGGCATCTGGTTTTGTTTTAATTTGTTACAACAATAAGTACACACACGTTGATCCAATCCCAAATCAAAACAATGTTCTACCATCAAGTATGTTGCAAAATCCTTCCATTCACTATTATTTTCCCTTTCACTTTTTGCATATAAATCCACTAACTTAGTCTGATTCTTATAATAAGTGCGTCTACAACACACACAAGTGAAATTAGGCCTCTCACTTGATTTCATGTCAAACGTCGCAATTTCCCTCTGGAAATTATCTGTACTGGAAACATGTACACTATCTTCCAAATGACCCTCTACTTCTTGCTCAATTTCAACATTCTCCTCTTTACTTCCAAAGTAACAAAACTCAATTTCTTCACATATATTCTTCACATCTATTTCAGAACCATGCAAAAGAGCAGCGCATAATTGTTTCAGCATAATTGCTGGACTCTTAGCATAATACAACATTCTAACTAATTTCCTCACTTTGTTATGATGCACTGCTAGCATCCTGAAATGATGAAAAACACTCTGGCATACTCTCCTGGAAAGACAAGCCAGTGAATGACCATGCAAACCTGTCACTTCTCTTACTCTGCAAGGATCTAATTCTTGCAACAACCTCATTTTCTGCTTCAAACTTTTTTTGTTAAATGACCGTACAAAATCACAAAGCAAATTGATGGAATCCTGTCGCACACTGCAAATACTACTACACTTCCAGGTGTACACAGGACCCTTAGCACGTCTTCCTAAAACCTCATTACCTAACAACTCTTCTGCCTCTGTTGTCACAAGTTTTTCTTTTTCAACTGGACAACCATCTTTCACTTCATAAGCACGACCACTGATGTCAACTGCATGCACCAAATCATTATCCTGGAAATAACTCTCTTCATTAAAAAATGCCTCACAGCTTGAACTATGCATCCATTCTCCAGAAAAAACTTCACAAAAATTACTACGATTAACTATTCTCTTCCATCTACTATTTCTTTTGAAATCAAAAATTGCCTTGTTTAGTTTCCTAATTCTATTGATTATCAAAATAAATAACTTACGTTTAATTTCAAATGCCTGATCAATAACTTTCTCAACTTTTTTTTTTCTCTTATAAAAAACTAGTTTCTGTTGACCTTTCTTAATATTTTTTAACAAATTGCCAATTATCCTGTTGCGGAACATTCGTTTACGAATCTCCCTAAACTGTTGTTTCCTTCTACTATCATGCACAGATTTATCTCTTGCTCTAGCAGTAACATTTTCCATTGTCCTTTTCTTTCCATTTGATTTACTGCTCGTGTTATGGACTGAAACATTTTCTGTAGTAATATTTTTTTTATTACAAATATTTCTTATGAAATATTTAGAGCTCTTACCCAGTGCTTTCTTCGTGGCTTGAGAAATCTTTTTGTTAGAGGACTGCTGCATTTTTTTTTCTCCTGCTGTCTTTGACGTTTTGCAGCCTTTATCTGTCTTTCTGTTGTAGGCATATTAAATTCTTGAAACGATCTGCAGTTGAATCTGAGGAAAAATATAATAAAAAATGTTAATAAACATTATTATCAAACAGTAAATCAGTAATAGTGATCAAAAACATAACACACTACTTGACATTTTAATTTGAAGATTTTTTAGTCATTGCCATTTTTACAATACAGAAATACCAGAAAAGAAATGACATTTATATTTATGTTACCTATGCTATTTTATATGTGAATCTGATCTACTTTTATGAGCATATTTTAATATTTTATTGAAGACACTACACATAACCTGTTTTTGAAGGTGTCTTTATTTTTAAATTAAACGGTTTACCTTTTTACTTTTTATTGATTATAAATTTTAAAAATAAATGTTTATAATTCCAAAGGCTCAAGCAGGTCAGCTTCCCATCCTATATCATATAATTCGGACAAATCTGCATCCTCATCACGCTCTTCTTCATCCTCAGGATTTAAATCATCCAAGGGATCAACATCCACTGATGTTTCAATTACGAGTTCAATGATGAGGTCAAAATCAACTGATTGCTGATTGTCGCTCATGTTGATGTTGTCTTTATCTTTAAAGAAAGATAACAACAATGAGATGTTGCAGAGTAAGAAACAAATCTCAGAGATTATAATAGTAAAATTGTTTAACAAGATTAACATTTTGCAGCTATTATTTAGCCATGTCCAGCAATGCTGAGCAGGTGAAGCCTATGTCTAATTTTTCACTGAACAGGACTCATCTCTTCTTAACCTTGGATAAGCCTCAACGACTCTGTGTCCCCTGCACATACTCAAATGTTAAAGTGCAGATTTATATTAAATGGCACATCCCCAGGCATGCACCAGTTAATGTGCACCACTGCTTTACCACCCATGGTGTGCCGCATTTACAATCAGATAGGAGAAAGCTGCGTCAAAACCCTGCGCCTGATTGAAGATGGCATAGGTCTTGACGCAGCATTGTGGAGATGGGGCACCCCTGAGCCTTGCTGGAGCTGCATCGCACTTGCGATACAACTCCAGCAATGCGCCACCTTTACAGCACAGATGCGTCACGCATCTGTGCCGTTTTTGCCCCATGCTGCGCCGCATTGTAAATGCAGCACAACATGGGTGGCGGAACAGTGGCGCAGGATGACTGTCACATCCCTGGTGATGCGCCAGTCATCATAAATCTATCCCTAAGCTTCTTATCTTGTTACAGATGAACTGCCATATGTATCATCAAAATATTTTACATTTTCTAAATAGCGAATTTTAAGGAATAAATAGCGATTCTTTACCATTCCTAATTTGCGATGAGCAAATTGCTAATTGCAAGTTACCCATTCATTTCCATGGCCTAGGAGGCTAATATGAATGAAGGTTTAATTTGCGATTAGCAATTTGCTCATCACAAACTAGGAATTTTTCCAAGGGTGCAGGGGTGTCTCAAGAACACCTGCTGCACCCCTGAAAAACAAATTTGGGGGCATATGGCACACATACATGCCCTAAGGGCATGTGTTGGCGTCATATGGCACCTTTTGTTTTTTTGAAAAAAAGCTTTTTGAAAAGAATTCACAAATTACCACTAATTTACCACAATAGTTTCCAAATCCTTAATGTCATTTTTTACATAGTTTTTGTTTGATACATTGCATTTAAGTAGTCACAAAATTTACAAATGCTTCAGTGCAATCGCAAAATAAGGAATAGCAAATTTTGCTACTCCTTATTTTGCATCAAAGTTGTTTGATACATACCATTTGTCTAATTAACATTCGCAAAGGCCGAAATTCATAGAATTTTGATCTTTGCAAATGCTAATTAGCTTGATACATATGGCCCCAAGTGAGGCCTGTCTTGCGACATGGTGCATCTTTTGCATTACTCCTGATTGGGTTTTATGTGGTACATTTTTTTTTTACACCATGACATATCTGCCTAAATGCATCAATTTTTAATGTTGTCACCTCATAGCAAATATTTTGCACCACCGCTGCATCATAAAAGTGACGCACAGTGGCAGAAAAAAGGCATACACCTATCATAAATCTATCCTTAGCATTTTAAATGATTAATCCAGGATGACAATAAAGTGTGTCCTATCCAGAGGTTTGTTTAAGGTGAGGCCTACTCAGGATTGCAGATCAAAGTTACGCTTGATGAAGAATACAGAGGAGATAATACATATAAAGGACTACCAATGAAGTAAGTAATGTGCACTTTATTGCACCAGTCATCATAAATGTATCCTTAAGCTTCTTATCTTGTTACAGATGAACCACCATATGTACCATCAAACTATTTTCCATTTCCTAAATAGCAAATTTTAAGGAATAAATAGCAATTCTTTACTATTCCTAATTTGCAATGACCAAATTGCTAATTGCAAATTACCCATTCATTTCCATGGGCTAGGAGGCTCATAGGAATTAAGGTTGCAATTTGTGATTAGCAATTAGCTCATCACAAAATAGGATTTTTTTCAAGCGTGCAGGGGTATCTTAAGAACACCCTGCTGCACCCCTGAAAAAGAAATTTGAGAGCACATGGCACACCTACATGCCCTAATGGCATGTATGGGCGTCATATGGGACCTTTTTTTTTGTTGAAAAAAATGCTTTTTGAAAAGAATTCGCAAATTACCACAAACTAGAAGTTGGTGGTAGTTTCCAAATCCTTAATATCATTTTTTACATATTTTTTTTTTGATACATTGCATTTAAGGAATCGCAAATTTTGAATTATTGACATTTTAAGTAATTTCCACATGTGCAGTGTTTTCAAAATATAATTTGAAAATCGTTTTTGGGGAAAAGTAATGGTTTGCAAATTTATGACAAGGACATAATGGTGTATGCTTCTCTATAAGGCATTTCAGTGTCTCTAATGTCATTTTTCCCATATTACATTATAAGACCTTTCCCCATGAAGCACATTCCTTGTAAATATGCTCCCACCTGTGCATTGCAAATTTAGATTTTGACTGTTTCAGTCACATAGCCATGTTGAAAGTGACCCAAAAAAATTGCAAACGTTTTAAAATAACACATTCATGTGTCTTAAGGACATTTTAAGTCATTTCCCCATGGACAATGTTTTCTAAGTGGCACAAAAGAGGTATACACCTATCATAAATCTGTCCCTAGCATTTTAAATGATTAATTCAGGATGACAATAGGATGTGGCCTATCCAGAGGTTTGTTTAAGGTGAGGCCTACTCAGGATTGCAGATTAAAGTTACGCTTGATGAAGAATACAGAGGAGATAATTCATGTAAAGGCCTACCAATGAAGTAAGTGATTTCTACTTCATTGCGCCAGTCATCATAAATGTATACCTAAGCTTCTTATCTTGTTAGACATCAACCGCCATATGTATCATATAACTATTTTGCATTTCCAAAAAAGCGAATTTTAAGGAATAAATAGCGATTCTTTACCATTCCAAATTTGCGATGAGAAAATTGCTAATTGCAAATTACCCATTCATTTCCATGAGCTAGGAGGCTCATATAAATGAAGGTGCAATTTGCGATTAACAATTTGCTCATCACAAATTAGGAATTTATTCCAAAGGTGCAGGGGTGTCTCAAGAACACCCTGCTGCAACCCTAAAAAAGAAATTTGGGGGCATATGGCGCACATAAATTTTAACAACATTCCTTTCCCTCAACAACGATTTTCAAACATAACTTCAAAACACTACACATGGGAAAATTACTTAAATTGTCCTTAAGACACATAAAAGCGTTTTTTGATTGGCTTTCCTGCATGGTAGGGTCACTTTTAACATGGCTATGTAACACAAACATTCAAAATTAAAACTTTCCATGCACAGGTGGGAGCATATTTACAAGCAATTTGCGCCACAGAGAAAGGTCTTACATTAAAATGGGAAAAATAACATCAGGGACAGTTAATTGCCTTATAAAGAACCATACACCATTATGTCCTTCTCATGAATTTAAAAACAATTCCTTTTTCCCAAAAACGATTTTCAAATCATAATTTCTAAACACTGCACATGAGAAAATGACTTGAAATGTCATTGAAACACATGAAAGCGTTTTTTGATTGGCTTTCCTCCATGGTTGGGTCACTTTTAACATGGCTATGTAACACAAACATTCAAAATTAAAACTTTCCATGCACATGTGAGAGCATATTTACAAGCAATTTGCGCCACAGAGAAAGGTCTTACACTAAAATGAGAAAAATAACATCAGGGACAGTCAATTGCCTTATAAAGAACCATACACCATTATGTCCTTGTCATGATTTTATAAACAATTCCTTTTCCCCAAAAACGATTTTCAAATCATAATTTCTAAACACTGCACATGGGAAAATGACTTAAAATGTCATTAAAACACATGAAATCATTTTTTGATTGACTTTCCAGCATGGTTGAGTCACTTTTAACATGGCTATATAACACTAACATTCAAAATCAAATTTTTTCATGCACATGTGAGAGCATATTTACAAGCAATTTGCGCCACATAAATCATAATTTTCTCCTTAAAGCACACTATTCTCTATCTAAAATAAAGAAATATTTTCTCACCTTAGCAAATACTTTGAGTTTGAAAACAGTCTAAGAAACACACCAATTTGTCTTCAGCAGAGCAAAAGGTATGCACTCCAGAGTCTGCAGCTATCAAAAGCACAGAAATGCTGTAATTCTTCACACATATTTCTCATGTCACCCAATCAAAACTCTTCCCTCACTTTTTTTCAAATGAAAACCCTTCCCCCCTCTGCCATTTCTGGCTATTTTCCATAGCAACCACCTCTTGGAGAAAATCTGGTGTTTGCAAGTTCACACAACAATGTTGCAATTGAACTCTGAACTCTCAGTGCACCTGCATATCCAGTGCTTTCTTTCATTTAAGGATTTTTTATTGACCACTCAAAATACATCTCTCAAACAACACATCTGTACACCCTAACTTTCTGTTTTCATCAATCAAAATCCACCAATCACTGTTACTGCTTCATGAACACAGAAACTCCATAGTTTTTTTCATTTCAAACTCTCATTTTTTCAACTGCCATTTCATTGCCACACTTCATCTGACTGCAGGAGAACCTTCTCTCACCATGTTTTCTGTCTGGATTGTTGGTCATAGTTATATTCACTGGGCTCAAAGGTACGTTGAAAGCAGGAATTTACCTAACCTCAATTTACAAGATGTGGAAATTAAGTGGTTTGGCCACAGAGGATTAAAATGTCACCAATTGATACCATTGGTGAAAACCTTTATGCATTTGCCCAAACCTGACCTGTTAATTGTGCACTGTGGAGGTAATGACTTGGGCACTTTGACTGGGGTAGGTCTGGAAATGCTTTTAAAGGACACCTTTGAGCAATTAATGTCATTTTTTCCTCAGACTGCCTTGGTATATTCAAATATATGCCAAAGACAGAAATGGAGGTGGTCCAACCAATTTTGTCCACAAATTGAGAAATCGAGGAAGCATGTAAACAAATCTGTTTCAGCTTACATGAGAGACCATGGAATGAGCTCCCTGTACAACAATAACTTGCGTTACTACATGCAAGATATCTACAGAGGAGATGGAGTTCACTTCTCAGATGAGGGCAACAGAATTTTCACTCTGAATTTAAGAATGTGCATTGGTACCTACTTATAAGTACCTAAATGTACCATAAACCCAAAAGCTCTTCTCAGAGCTACCCTACATCTGATCACTCACAATTATTATTTTACTCTAACCTTTTTCACTAATTTTCAACAAAATACGCTACCGGGGCCGCTACCCGGTACGCGAACCGGGAGCTAACCTCGCGAAATTTTTTTTGAAATATTTTTTTTTTCGCACATATAAGCCTCCTCAGCCACCCTCAGAAAACCTAGGGGGTCAAGATAACTCTACCGTGCCCCCTTCTACCCATTCTGAACATTATTTGCCCTCCATCTTGTATCTTAATTCGACCGAAACACAAAATGGTGGACTCCTGGAACGCTTAAGGTCCGCGAACTGGGGCGCTCAACGGTTCGCGTACCGGGTCGCTCCCTGGGAAGCGCACCATCAAAAAAGGTGGGAAAGTAGTTCACACAAAAGCCACTTGAGATAATTTCACCAAATATAGATTAGCTCATACTACATACCAATCCCTACCATTTTCACAAATTTGATTGGAATTCCATTTAGCCATTTAGCCTGTAGACCTCTCTAAATACCGTGAGGTAAATTACTTCACAAAACACATCTGAAGTGTTGGAATTCACAACCAATTAAAATGTTACTTTCATTTTCTACTTTTTTTACCTGACATTTGATTGGTTATGTACCCGAATATATATAAAGGAAGAGAAGGAAACACAGCCATTTTGACTACTACTTCCTGGTGTACATTTCAATAGGATTTTCATTAATAACTTCAACTTATTTTTAAAGGTAAGTTGTTATTTTTAAAACTGAAGTATATTGTGCACTTTAAGTTATTATGGCAAACTTTTTCTGTTAGTTATATACTATCCCTCTGTAGTACTTATAAATTTAGATACAATCACTCTGATACTATACACTGCCCAAAGATAAATTCACTGTTAAAAACTGCCTATCTAAAATCAATCCCAACATTGCCCTACCTCTACTAATATATATTTTTTATATGCAAATTTCAGGGAAAATGGAAAGCGAACAAAAAATTTCATTTGAAATTGTCCTTCCAGAGTCCAACACAGAAATCATTGATCCAAATGAGATTGAATTTATGGATGAAACTTGGGACCAAGAACTACTGCAATGTGTACAAGCAGTAGATAACCTCCTTGCAAATGAGGACATTTTACAACCTCAGAGACTACAATGTATATTCCATGATAATTTTGAAATTTCTGACAATGAAATGTTAGAAAGTTTAATAAAATATGAAACACAATAAAAAATGCTTAAAAAATAAAAAAATAAAAAATAATCAACAAAAACAACAATCAATTAACATACAGCATTTGAAAAGTCTATCATTAATTTTTCATTGCAGTACGCTGCCCAGAACGCTTCCCGGTTCGCGTACCGGGCGCTACCCACGCAAAAAAACAAAAAAAAATTTTTTTTTTTTTTGCCCCGCGGGGCCCTTTTAAAGCCTCCACATTAAACCTAAGGGGTCAGGGAGGATCTACTATGCCCCCTTATGGTTATTTCCCTTTTTGTTTTGGCCTCCTCTTGTCTCTCAATCCTACCGAGAGACAAGATGGCGGCCGCTCCGGACTGTTTGGAATGTTTACAGACGCCGGAGAGCCAATCAGCTTCGCTACGCGAAGTTTTGGTACGCTCCCCGGTCCGCGAACCGGGAGCTGCCCAGTCCGCTGTTACAGATATATATCTTTTTTTAAATGTTAATTTTTCAAAATCCACTGGAGCACATAAATTGAGACCTACAAAAGGCACATCGGGCTACCAGTCTCTACAATTTTGCCAAGTTTCGTGCAAATCCATTCAGCCGTTCGGGCTAAAAATGCGACAGACCACCCTATGGAAAACTCAATGTTAAAAACACGTTTTGGGACCCCCCTTTTTTCTCGGCCCCCCCTGGACGAACCCCCCCCAAATTTCCAGGGGCTGCTCAGAAACAAAATGTTCCATTTTCCAGAAAATTTCAGCCAATTCCGTCCACAAACGCCAAAGTTATTAGACATAGAATTTTCAAAAAACCCATAGGGAAAAAATCCTAACTATATATACCTACTGGCGACCGCCAGTAGGTAATATATATATATTCACTGAAAAAACCATAGGTTATACACCATATATAGTTAGGAATTAGCATTTAAAAAACCTTATTTTACTCACACAAAACCATTGAAATTCCATATATAGTTAGTTGCACTAACTATATATCGCGCACCCGCAATCCACTGCTGATGATGTCACATATTACATCATTCATGACATGTTCAGTGACATCACTGATGACATCACTGATGACATCTCAAATGACATCACTGATGAGATCACTGATGACATCATCCAGTGACTGTGTGTTTCTGTAAAGTTTAAATATGTTTTACATATTGAAGAATGAGTAGATGTATAAGTGTCTGGACGAAGGATTTAGTAGGTGCATGACTGAATGTATGAGTGAGTGATTAAATGTGTCTCACTGAGTGCATGGGTTAGTGACTAAACTGTCTTAATTTGTGCATCATTATGTCTGTTGTTCTGTAAACTGCTGCATGTGTTGATCAGTAGCTATATGATTAACTATATGGGTTATTGATTGATTGTCCAAGTATTTGTATGGGAGACTGAGTGTGTGTGTGGCTGGCTGGGAGGTGTGTGACTCTGTGCAGATCAATGTGTACTTGTATCAATGATTGTATAAGAAAGTAAGTATGTGTTAGTATATGTTTGAAAATGTAAGGTGCTCTATGTTTAACTGTATAGACAAGAAAATGGAAGTGTGATTGATTCTTTACAGGACTGACTAGGTGTGTGAGTAACTCCATGGATGAGTGGCAGACTGTGAGTGTCTGTATAGGTGTATGAGTGCATATGATAGTGTTGTAAAGATGAGTGATTGTATGTATGAATGATTATATGGGTGAATGAGTGAAGGTGTGTGTAGACGTAGCAATCAGTGAGTGCGTATGTAGTAACTAGTATTGGTGTGTCAATGGTTTCAAAAATTATACTCTTTTTAACACTGGGTGAAACAGAGGTTATATTAAAATGTGAGGAGATGCATTGTATTGTCACATGAATGATATCATCAGTGATGTGGTCATTGATGTCAAATGAGATGTCATCAGTGATGTCATCAGTGATGTCATTTGAGATGTCATCAGTGATGTCATCAGTGATGTCACTGACCATGTCATGAATGATGTAATATGTGACATCATCAGCAGTGGATTGCGGGTGCGCGATATATAGTTAGTGCAACTAACTATATATGGAATTTCAATGGTTTTGTGTGAGTAAAATAAGGTTTTTTAAATGCTAATTCCTAACTATATATGGTGTATAACCTATGGTTTTTTCAGTGAATTTTCAAGGTTTTGTAAATGCTAATTCCTAACTATATATGGTCTATAACCTATGGTTTTTTCAGTGAATTTCAATGGTTTTTTAATAGCAAATATCAAAAGCTGTAAAATGTATTCTTCTTTAAATCCAAAAATATATTTTATATGTTTATTATTATTTTTTTTAAAATATTTTTTTTGTTTCGCTCCCGGTCCGCGAACCGGGAAGCTTCCCGTTAGCTCAATTTGATGCCGCGACCCGGTCCGCGAACCGGTAAACGTTCCGTTAGCGCAACTGCCACGTTAGAAATCATTATCGTGACGCGTCGCGGAAGCGTGACGTATCACGTTGTTGTGTAATGCGTCTTATGACGCGCCGCGTTAGCGCACCCGGAAGTGCTCCTGGGCGCGGACCGAGGCGCGAAACGCAGCTCCTCGGAAGCGATCCGCGGCGCGGCGCGAAAGCGCGACGTATCGCGTTACCGCGTAATGCGTCTTATGACGTACCGCGTTAGCGCACCCGGAAGTGCTCCGGGGCGCGTTCCGCAGCGCGTAACATAAGCGTGAGAGGTCATGTGACTTGTTAATAACACTTTTCATTGGTTCATTTCACTTTTGGTTTCATAATGTTGTTAGGCTTGGTCATGTGACCTAAAAATAACACTTTTCATTGGTTTAGAACTATTTTTTTTTCTCAAATGATGAAAACCCCTCCTTCTTTTTACCTCATTCTTACTTTCTATTTCCAGAGAGCAAGACCTATTTTTCACAATGGCTTCTGTAATAGCTGCAGCTGGTGCTTCTCAGCAACCACCACCACCACCACCACCAAAAGGACCACCACCAACACTGGACTTTGGTAGAGAGGAAGATAATGAGGACGAAGAGGAGGAGGAGGAGGAAGAGCAAGTAAGGCAGTTCCTGCCAGAAACACCAAGGCAGAGCCATATTAAAGAGCACTACATATGGCAATTCTTTAAAATTCCACCTGGACAAAAGAAGGTCAATGCACCCCAGGTGTCTTGTTTGATTTGCAAAAATATACTTTCTCGTGGCAACCCCAACAAGAAATACAGCTTTGGCAATCATACAATGATTCGCCACATGGAGCGATGGCATCCTAATAATCTTTCCCAAGCACAAGTAAGGGATCTTGCTGCCAACCCCCCAGATGTCATCCCCAGCACCAACAGGGGACAAAGCTCATTCGCCGGACCAGAAGGCCGAGAAATAATCCCCAATATTCAAGCTCCTTTTGCACACTACAAAATAGTTTGTATATATTGTGGAGGAACTATTGCTTATGGAGAGAAGAGTATTACTTTGATTAACCGAGCTGGAGAAAATCATAAATGCTACAAGATGAGAAAACAATGAATCCTTTTTATTTTTTTTTGCTCCTGTTGAGACATGTTCTAACCCTGCTTTTTTGTTATTTCCCCCTTACAAAACACAAAAAAAACACAAAATAGTTTTCAAAAATCCAAAAAAAAATCAAAAAATTGTTCAGAAAATTCATTAAAAAAAAGAAAAAAAAGAAAAAGAATAAAAAAACAGTTCTTTTCAGAACTACCTTCCATTTATAACAAAATTGCCAAAATGTTTATACCCTGTCTTTCTTTTCTCCTCATAGTACGCTCCTCCGACCGCTTCCCGGTACGCGTACCGGGCGCTACCCACGCAAAAAAAACAAAATTTTTTTTTTGTTTTTTTGCCCCGCGGGGCCCTTTTAAAGCCTCCACATTAAACCTAGGGGGTCAGGGAGGATCTAGTATGCCCCCTTATGGTTATTTCCCCCTTTGTTTTGGCCTCCTCTTGTCTCTCAATCCTACCGAGAGACAAGATGGCGGCCGCTCCGGACTGTTTAGAATGTTGACAGACACCGGAGAGCCAATCAGCTTCGCTACGCGAAGTTCTGTTACGCGTAAGGTCCGCGAACCGGAGCGCTGCCCAGAGCGCGCTTACAGATATATATCTTTTTTTAAACGTTAATTTCTCAAAATCAACTGGAGCACATATATTGAGACCTACAAAAGGCACATCGGGCTACCAGTCCCTACAATTTTGCCAAGTTTCGTGCAAATCCATTCAGCCGTTCGGGCTAAAAGTGAGGCCAACCGCCCTATGGAAAACTCAATGTTAAAAACACGTTTTGGGACCCCCCTTTTTTCTCGACCCCCCCTGGACGAACCCCCCCAAATTTCCAGGGGCTGCTCAGAAACAAAATGTTCCATTTTCCAGAAAATTTCAGCCAATTCCGTCCACAAACGCCAAAGTTATTAGACATAGAATTTTCAAAAATCCCATAGAGAAAAAATCCTAACTATATATACCTACTGGCGACCGCCAGTAGGTAATAAATATATATATATATATATATATATATATATATATATATATATATATATATATGAAAACACAAAGTTTGCCTGTCAAGGAGTTGCTCCACACCGAGTAAGTATTCTGCCAAGATTTCTTTAATGCAGGTACAGCAAAGAGTGAACACCATCAATCACTCCAAAGTAGTCCAGTAAGCGCCTGACGCGTTTCGTGTCTAAGGAACACTTCTTCAAAGGCACTGGAAACATCGCGCACTTCGTTCAATCAAGGCACCACTTATAGAAATCATAATGTCCCGCCCCAGTGGGCGCGGCCACCCCTTGGCCTCCTGGACCACGTAGTGCCTTAGTGTTACTCTAGTGAGTCGACGAAGCTTTTTGCATAGTTCAAAGTTTTACCCCAGTGGGTTGAATGATGTGCGGCAAACACACCTCGCTGTAACACTTTTTCTGCATCAAAACAGGCTACTCGTTCCAAATGCGGTGGCGGTTTACACGTCACCGCTGGAGTGTTGAAACCAACACCGGGGCTTCTCCGCAGCTCAGGCTGGCCGCTCAACATGAAAACACAAAGTTTGCCTGTCAAGGAGTTGCTCCACACCGAGTAAGTATTCTGCCAAGATTTCTTTAATGCAGGTACAGCAAAGAGTGAACACCATCAATCACTCCAAAGTAGTCCAGTAAGCGCCTGACGCGTTTCGTGTCTAAGGAACACTTCTTCAAAGGCACTGGAAACATCGCGCACTTCGTTCAATCAAGGCACCACTTATAGAAATCATAATGTCCCGCCCCAGTGGGCGCGGCCACCCCTTGGCCTCCTGGACCATGTAGTGCCTTAGTGTTACTCTAGTGAGTCGACGAAGCTTTTTGCATAGTTCAAAGTTTTACCCCAGTGGGTTGAATGATGTGCGGCAAACACACCTCGCTGTAACACTTTTTCTGCATCAAAACAGGCTACTCGTTCCAAATGCGGTGGCGGTTTACACGTCACCGCTGGAGTGTTGAAACCAACACCGGGGCTTCTCCGCGGCTCAGGCTGGCCGCTCAACATGAAAACACAAAGTTTGCCTGTCAAGGAGTTGCTCCACACCGAGTAAGTATTCTGCCAAGATTTCTTTAATGCAGGTACAGCAAAGAGTGAACACCATCAATCACTCCAAAGTAGTCCAGTAAGCGCCTGACGCGTTTCGTGTCTAAGGAACACTTCTTCAAAGGCACTGGAAACATCGCGCACTTCGTTCAATCAAGGCACCACTTATAGAAATCATAATGTCCCGCCCCAGTGGGCGCGGCCACCCCTTGGCCTCCTGGACCATGTAGTGCCTTAGTGTTACTCTAGTGAGTCGACGAAGCTTTTTGCATAGTTCAAAGTTTTACCCCAGTGGGTTGAATGATGTGCGGCAAACACACCTCGCTGTAACACTTTTTCTGCATCAAAACAGGCTACTCGTTCCAAATGCGGTGGCGGTTTACACGTCACCGCTGGAGTGTTGAAACCAACACCGGAGCTTCTCCGCGGCTCAGGCTGGCCGCTCAACATGAGAACACAAAGTTTGCCTGTCAACACTCCAGCGGTGACGTGTAAACCGCCACCGCATTTGGAACGAGTAGCCTGTTTTGATGCAGAAAAAGTGTTACAGCGAGGTGTGTTTGCCGCACATCATTCAACCCACAGGGGTAAAACTTTGAACTATGCAAAAAGCTTCGTCGACTCACTAGAGTAACACTAAGGCACTACATGGTCCAGGAGGCCAAGGGGTGGCCGCGTCCACTGGGGCGGGACATTATGATTTCTATAAGTGGTGCCTTGATTGAACGAAGTGCGCGATGTTTCCAGTGCCTTTGAAGAAGTGTTCCTTAGACACGAAACGCGTCAGGCGCTTACTGGACTACTTTGGAGTGATTGATGGTGTTCACTCTTTGCTGTACCTGCATTAAAGAAATCTTGGCAGAATACTTACTCGGTGTGGAGCAACTCCTTGACAGGCAAACTTTGTGTTTTCATGTTGAGCGGCCAGCCTGAGCCGCGGAGAAGCCCCGGTGTTGGTTTCAACACTCCAGCGGTGACGTGTAAACCGCCACCGCATTTGGAACGAGTAGCCTGTTTTGATGCAGAAAAAGTGTTACAGCGAGGTGTGTTTGCCGCACATCATTCAACCCACTGGGGTAAAACTTTGAACTATGCAAAAAGCTTCGTCGACTCACTAGAGTAACACTAAGGCACTACATGGTCCAGGAGGCCAAGGGGTGGCCGCGCCCAGTGGGGCGGGACATTATGATTTCTATAAGTGGTGCCTTGATTGAACGAAGTGCGCGATGTTTCCAGTGCCTTTGAAGAAGTGTTCCTTAGACACGAAACGCGTCAGGCGCTTACTGGACTACTTTGGAGTGATTGATGGTGTTCACTCTTTGCTGTACCTGCATTAAAGAAATCTTGGCAGAATACTTACTCGGTGTGGAGCAACTCCTTGACAGGCAAACTTTGTGTTTTCATATATATATATATATATATATATATGCAAAAAAGAAGGAGAGAACTCTGGGTAGTTCTCAAGTTTAGGTGGAAAGCAGCCCCTGTTAGAGCACTCTCAACACCAGCGACAGTCTAGATCTGCTCACCTCAAATATCTGTTTTTCTATCAAGTTTTTAAGCATAGGATTAGCACAGTGCTATCCACGCCGAGATAGAAAATGACAAAATCTTTTGCAATTTATACAGTCTTTAAGCATAGGACTAGTACAGTGCTGTCCTTGCCGAGCTGTAAAATTACAAAAGCCATTTATCACTCCAGGCACAATATTGCAGCTTTGAATTTGTGAAATACCAACTCAAGCCAACCTGAAATGAGTAAAAGCAACCCCTGACACAGTGTTTCGCTCTAATTAGAGCTCTTCAGAGAGGTATAGCTTTGTACAGACACAAGGGAGCACCCAGTATTAAATCAAAACAAAACCCTTTCAGGCATAGAGTGACGCATAAATTATGCAAAAAAGAAGGAGAGAACTCTGGGTAGTTCTCAAGTTTAGGTGGAAAGCAGCCCTTGTTAGAGCACTCTTAACACCAGCGACACTCTAGATCTGCTCACCTCAAATGTCTGTTTTTCTATCAACGTTTTTAAGCATAGGATTAGCACAGTGCTATCCACGGAGAGATAGAAAATGACAAAATCTTTTGCAATTTATACAGCAACGTCTTTAAGCATAGGACTAGTACAGTGCTGTCCTTGCCGAGCTGTAAAATTACAAAAGCCATTTATCACTCCAGGCACAATATTACAGCTTTGAATTAGTGAAATACCAACTCAAGCCAACCTGAAATGAGTAAAAGCAACCCTGTGTCAGGGGTTGCTTTTACTCATTTCAGGTTGGCTTGAGTTGGTATGCATAGTAGGTAGTTATAGTTAGGACCTAGTTTCCATAGGAAATCCACAACATTCTATTTGGAATAACTATTGCACCGGTGGACGAATCTTCGTGAATTTCTCCAAGAAAATGGCCTGCTCGGTTCCGCTCCTTCCCTGAAAAAGTGGGGTGATTCGTCAAGTGGGGGCTGAGAAAAAAGGGGGTCCCAAAACGTGTTTTCCCCATGCAATTTTCCATAGGGACCTTTAGCCAGGGCTACAGCCCGAACGGCTGAACGGAATTACCCAAAATTTGGCAGAGAGGTAGAGTTCTGTTCGCAGATTGTGCTTTTTGTTAAATAGTGTAAATCCGTTCAGTAGTTTCTGAGAAAATTGCAAGTGAAATCATAGCGATATCTAGGGACGGAGCTCAGCACGCGTACTGAAATCTGTTCAATTACAAGCGCGAGCTGCATGCTGATTGGCTGTGAACTATCTGTCAACACTCAAAACCAGGAAGTGTTGGCAGCCATCTTGTGCCTCGCTAGAACCGATTCACAAGAAAACAGTAAAACAAAGTTCATAAATAAGGGAAGGGGGTAGGGTAGAGACATTCTGACTCTATAGGCTTGCTCAGGGGGTCGTACATGGATGTTTAGGCTCTATTTATTTGTTTTTTTTAAAGAAAAATTGTGGCGTACGCGTATGGAAATATGTACAATTACGAGCAGGAGCTGCATTCTGATTGGCTGTCAATACTCCAAACCAGGAAGTGTTGGCAGCCATGTTGTTTGTCGGGAGAGCAGAGTCACAAGAAAACAGTAAAACAAAGTTGAGAAATAAGGAAAGGGGGCAGGGTAGAAACATTCTGAGCCTATAGTCATGGTCAGGGGGTGGTATATGGATCTTTAGGCTCAATTTTTATTTTAAAAAAAATAAAAAATGGCGGGCTGCTCCTGCAGTACTTGTACGTGGTGGAAAAGGTGAAAAAAAGTAGAAGTCCAATTTATTCATTAGGTCCCGGGGGGGCAAATTACGGGGGCAATTTTTCTGCATAATGGGGGCTTGTAAGGTGCCCCGAGCACTGGGGAACGGCACTTCTCTGGTTTTATTTTGAAGTATGCAGGGGGGGTTACGGACCTATTCCCCGCATTCTCGGTGAGCGGCACCCCTCGGGTCTTTTTCAAAAAAAAAAAATATGTTTTGAGCTCTCTCTCTGTCTCTCCCCGTACACGTCGTGGGGAACGCCACATTTCTGGGGCAGTGATATGTAAAATGACCTTCCAGCTCCGGGTACCTGCATTGTCTGGAGTTTTTTATTAATGCTGGGAGGGTGGGCTTGATAATACGTCCTTTTAAATTCCCATAGAAGCCAATGTTCTGGTGTTAACATGGACCTCTATGGGAAATACAAAGGCTGTATTATGAAGCTTATTATCGCCGTTTTATCGGCAGTTTCCTGCCAATAAAACGGCAATAATTTTAACACCGGTCCTTGATAATATGCACCTAAGTTTACTGGTCAATAAAAGAACAATGGGCCATATTATCAACAAAAGGCGATACATTATCATCGCTTTGATTGGCAGGAAACTGCCGATAAAGCGGCGATAATGGGCTTGATAATATGCCCTTGTGAATAACCATAGCAGCCCAGGTTAACATCAGAACTTGGGCTCCTTTGGGAATTTACACGGGCCTATGGTTTTTTATTAATGTTGGGAGGGTGGGCTTGATGATACGTCCATAGAAGCCTATGTTCTGGTGTTAACATGGGCTTCTATGGGAAATAACAAGGCCGTATTATAATGATCATTATCACCGTTTTATCGGCAGTTTCTAGCCAATAAAACAGCGATAATTGTAACACCGGTCCTTGATAATATGCACCTAAGTTTACTGGTGAAAAAAAGAGCAATGAGCCATATTATCAACAAAAGGCGATACATTATCGTCGCTTTTATCGGCAGGAAACTGCCGATAAAGCAGCGATAATGGGCTTGATAATATGCCCTTGTGAATAACCATAGGAGCCCAGATTAACACCAGAACCTGGGCTGCTATGGGAAGTTACAAGGGCCTATTATCAAGCACATTATCGCCGCTTTATCGGCAGTTTCCTGCCGATAAAAGCAGCGATAATGTATCGCCTTTTGTTGATAATATGCTCCTTCATTTCTATGATAGTATGTAAAGTTTTCCTTTTTTTTTGGTGTAGCAGTTGTACTCTCTTCGCATGCTCAGTGTCGTTTCGAAGCCCACGTTTTCTTTTTCTTCAAGTTCAACAAGCAAACCTTTCTTTATATCAGTTAGTAAATCTGTCGCTTTCTTTTCCCGGTTCGTGTGTGTCATCCGCTGCTGTACTTTTGTACAGTATTAATAGTTGTATTTTTTATATATTTATTTGAAAGGTAGTGCCGTGGTGCCAAACGTTGATTACGTACTCCATCCACCGCCATTTTAGTAGTTTCTCACTGTTGTTTTTATTATATCTGTTAGTTAGAACTCAGTAGTTTTCAATCCTAGTCTTGAATATCTTACTATAGTATTTCAACATTATTTTTATTGTGGGCCGTCATACCCCTCCCCCACAAAATAAAAGAAGTTTGTAGTTTTTTTTAATTAACTTTTATTAAACAATAAATATAAACGAAACTCAATTATAACTATATTAGAACTGGAAAAATAACTTAAACAAAGTTATAAACAAATTGTGAAATAGATTCCAAAAGGTGTCTGATTGGTAAGCTGCAAAAGAAAAAAGAAAATTAGAGTTTAGAATTATGTAGATGTGAGTAACTGAGCTGAAGCATTACGGTGCATATTATCAAGAACGGCGGCATGAAACTGCAGCTAATGCGGCGATAATGGGCTTGAAAATATGCTGTTGTGAATTCCCATAGCAGTCCAGTTTCTGGTGTTAACCTGGGCTACTATGGGAATTCACAAGGGCATATTATCAAGCCCATTATCGCCGCTTTAGCGGCAGTTTCATGCCGCTGAAACGTTCTTGATACTATGCCCCTACAAGTTTTGGTAACTCTACGGTTTTACGTGTGCAGTGTGACTCGTACATTCCAGTTCTGTTATAGTGCCGCGTTCAAGTGGTGTCTATATGGAAGTGCCTACTGCGTTACTGATGCCCGTTATAGCAACTTATTTCTAATGCATTCCTATGAAGGCTTTATCGATCTAGGCCTCTGTGCTTACCGTTGTATAAACCTTGCGGGTAAACATTTCAGGCAGTTGGTGTCACAACTTATTCTGAACAATTCTTCTACACGTCCAAGACAGCAGTGTCTAAGTTTAAGAGAGAAAGTGAAATGATTTCACTGAGAGTGAGAGAGAGAGAAAACAACATTAAAACTGTATCGCAGAGTCTGGAGTTGAGATTTTTTCTTGAAAAGTCAGATGTAGATTTACTAGCTCCTTGCATCACTTTACCCATTTTAAAAGTGACTCAAAAGTGGCGTAATAAGGTTGTGGATCTGTTTGTCAGACTGTTGTAACGTATCTGTTGTCACTTCTTGGAGGTAATTATAGATTTTAGAGAGAAACTGCTGTACACTACGCACTCTGGGCCATATTATCAAGCCTGGGCGACAAAATTATCGCCACTTTATCGGCAGGAAAGTGTCGCTAAAGTGGCGATAATGGGTTTGATAATATGCTCTATGGAATTCCAATCGAAGCTCATGTTAGATGTCCTTCACATCTAACAGGAGCTTCGATTGGAATTCAATAGAGCATATTATCAAACCTATTATGGCCAATTTAGCGGCAGTTTGCTGTCGATAAAGTGGCGATAATTTTGTCGCCAAGGCTTGATAATATGGCCCTCTCTCATTTCACAAATAAAGCTAACACTACAGTCTTACTAGTGCAGTGTACCTGGTACATTTTACTTGTTATAGTGCAGCGTTCAAGTGGTGTCTATATGGAAGTGCCTTCTGCATTACTAACGCCTGGTATGTCGAATTATTTCTAATGCATTCCTATGAAAGATTTGTAGATCTAGGCCTCTGTGCTTACCGTTGTATAAACCTTGCGGCCAAACACATAAGGAAGTAAACTTCACAACTTCACTTCAACAATTCTTCTACACACCCAAGCAGACAGCAGTGTCTAACTTTAGGAAAGAAAGAGAAATGATGTCACAGAGATTGAGAGAGAGAGAAAACATTAAAACTGTGTCGCAAAGTCTGGAGTTGAGATTTTTTCTTGAAAAGTCAGACATAGATTTACTAGCTCCTTGCATCACTTTACCCATGTTAAAAGTGACTCAAAAGTGGCGTAATAAGGTTGTGGATCTGTTTGTCAGACTGTTGTAAGCTATCTGTTGTCACTGCTCAGAGGTAATTATAGATTTTACAGAGAAGCTGCTGTACACTACGCACTCTGGTCCATAATATCAAGCCTTGGCAACAAAATTATCACCACTTTATCGGCAGGAAAGTGTCACTAAAGTGGCGATAATGGGTTTGATATTATGCTGTATGGAATTCCAATAGAAGCTCATGTTAGATGTCCTTCAGATCTAACATGAGCTTCGATTGGAATTCAATAGAGCATATTATGAAACCTATTATGGCCACTGTAGCGGCAGTTTGCTGCCGCTAAAGTGGCGATAATTTTGTTGCCAATGTTGGATAATATGGCCCTCTCTCCTTTCATAAATAAAAGTTACACTACAGTTTTACGAGTGCAGTGTACCTGGTACATTTTACTTGATATAGTGCCGCATTCAAGTGGTGTCTATATGGAAGTGCCTCCTGCGTTACTAATGCCCGGTATGCAGAATTATTTCTAATGCATTCCTATGAAGGATTTCTAGATCTAGGCCTCTGTGCTTACCGTTGTATAAACCTTGTGGCCAAACACTTGAGCCAGTTGGATTGACAACTTCATTTCAACAATTCTTCTACACGTCCAAGCAGACAGCAGTGTCTAAGTTTAAGAGAGAAAGAGAAATGATGTCACAGAGAGTGAGAGAGAGAGAAAGAGAGAGAAAACAACATTAAAACTGTGTCGCAGAGTCTGGAGTTGAGAGTTTTTTCTTGAAAAGTCAGACGTAGATTTACTAGCTCCTTGCATCACTTTACCCATGTTAAAAATGACTCAAAAGTGGCGTAATAAGGTGGTGGATCTGTTTGTCAGACTGTTGTAACCTGTCTGTTGTGACTGCTTGGAGGTAATTTTAGATTTTACAGAGAAGCTGCTGTACACTTCGCACTCTGGGCCATAATATCAAGCCTTGGCGACAAAATTATCGCCACTTTATCGGCAGGAAAGTGTCGCTAAAGTGGCGATAATGGGTTTGATAATATTCTCTATGGAATTCCAATCGAAGCTCATGTTAGATGTCCTTCACATCTAACATGAGCTTCGATTGGAATTCAATAGAGCATATTATCAAACCTATTATGGCCACTTTAATGGCAGTTTGCTGCCGATAAAGAGGCGATAATTTTGACGCCATGGCTTGATAATATGGCCCTCTCTTGTTTCACAAATAAAGCTAACACTACAGTTTTACGAGGGCAGAGTACCTGGTACATTTTACTTGTTATAGTGCCGCGTTCAAGTGGTGTTCATATGGAAGTGCCTACTGCGTTACTAACGCCCGTTATGCCGAATTATTTCTAATGCATTCCTATGAAGGATTTGTAGATCTAGGCCTCTGTGCTTACCGTTGTATAAACCGTGGGGCCAAACACATAAGGAAGTAGACTTCCCAACTTTACTTCAACAATTCTTCTACACGTCCAAGCAGACAGCAGTGTCTAAGTTTAAGAGAGAAAGATAAATGGTGTCACAGAGAGTGAGAGAGAGAGAAAACATGAAAACTGTGTTGCAGAGTCTGGAGTTGAGATTTTTTCTTGAAAAGTCAGATGTAGATTTACTAGCTCCTTGCATCACTTTACCCATGTTAAAAGTGACTCAAAAGTGGCGTAATAAGGTTGTGGATCTGTTTGTCAGACTGTTGTAAGCTATCTGTTGTCACTGCTCAGAAGTAATTATAGATTTTACATAGAAGCTGCTGTACACAACGCACTCTGGGCCATAATATCAAGCCTGGGCGACAAAATTATCACCACTTTATCGGCAGGAAAGTGTCACTAAAGTGGCGATAATGGGTTTGATAATATGCTGTATGGAATTCCAATTGAAGCTCATGTTAGATGTCCTCCACATCTAACATGAGCTTCGATTGGAATTCAATAGAGCATATTATGAAACCTATTATGGCCACTTTAGCGGCAGTTTGCTGCCGATAAAGTGGCGATAATTTTGTTGCCAAGGTTGGATAATATGGCCCTCTCTCCTTTCATAAATAAAAGTTACACTACAGTTTTACGAATGCAGTGTAGCTGGTACATTTTACTTGATATAGTGCCGCATTCAAGTGGTGTCTATATGGAAGTGCCTACTGCGTTACTAATGCCCGGTATGCGGAATTATTTCTAATGCTTTCCTATGAAGGATTTGTAGATCTAGGCCTCTGTGCTTACCGTTGTATAAACCTTGTGGCCAAACACTTGAGCCAGTTGGATTGACAACTTCATTTCAACAATTCTTCTACACGTCCAAGCAGACAGCAGTGTCTAAGTTTAAGAGAGAAAGAGAAATGATGTCACAGAGAGTGAGAGAGAGAGAAAGAGAGAGAAAACAACATTAAAACTGTGTCGCAGAGTCTGGAGTTGAGAGTTTTTTCTTGAAAAGTCAGACGTAGATTTACTAGCTCCTTGCATCACTTTACCCATGTTAAAAATGACTCAAAAGTGGCGCAATAAGGTTGTGGATCTGTTTGTCAGACTGTTGTAACCTATCTGTTGTGACTGCTCGGAGGTAATTATAGATTTTACAGAGAAGCTGCTGTACACTTCGCACTCTGGGCCATAATATCAAGCCTTGGCGACAAAATTATCGCCACTTTATCGGCAGGAAAGTGTCGCTAAAGTGGCGATAATGGGTTTGATAATATTCTCTATGGAATTCCAATCGAAGCTCATGTTAGATATCCTTCACATCTAACATGAGCTTTAATTTGAATTCAATAGAGCATATTATCAAACCTGTTATGGCCACTTTAACGTCAGTTTGCTGCCGATAAAGAGGCGACAATTTTGTCGCCAAGGCTTGATAATATGGCCCTCTCTTGTTTCACAACTAAAGCTAACACTACAGTTTTACGAGGGCAGAGTACCTGGTACATTTGACTTGTTATAGTGCCGCGTTCAAGTGGTGTTAATATGGAAGTGCCTACTGCGTTACTAACGCCCGTTATGCCGAAATATTTCTAATGCATTCCTATGAAGGATTTGTAGATCGTGCCTCTGTGCTTACCGTTGTATAAACCTTGGGGCCAAACACATAAGGAAGTAGACTTCCCAACTTCACTTCAACAATTCTTCTACACATCCAAGCAGAAAGCAGTGTCTAAGTTTAAGAGTGAAAGAGAAATGGTGTCACAGAGAGTGAGAGAGAGAGAAAACATTAAAACTTTGTCGCAGAGTCTGGAGTTGAGATTTTTTCTTGAAAAGTCAGATGTAGATTTACTAGCTCCTTGCATCACTTTACCCATGTTAAAAGTGACTCAAAAGTGGCGTAATAAGGTTGTGTATCTGTTTGTCAGACTGTTGTAAGCTATCTGTTGTCACTGCTCAGAGGTAATTATAGATTTTACAGAGAAGCTGCTGTACACAACGCACTCTGGGCCATAATATCAAGCCTGGGTGACAAAATTATCACCACTTTATCGGCAGGAAAGTGTCACTAAAGTGGCGATAATGGGTTTGATAATATACTGTATGGAATTCCAATCGAAGCTCATGTTAGATGTCCTTCACATCTAACATGAGCTTCGATTGGAATTCATTAGAGCATATTATAAAACCTATTATGGCCACTTTAGCAGCAGTTTGCTGCCGATAAAGTGGCGATAATTTTGTTGCCAAGGTTGGATAATATGGCCCTCTCTCCTTTCATAAATAAAAGTTACACTACAGTTTTACGAGTGCAGTGTACCTGGTACATTTTACTTGATATAGTGCTGCATTCAAGTGGTGTCTATACGGAAGTGCCTACTGCGTTACTAATGCCCGGTATGCGGAATTATTTCTAATGCATTCCTATGAAGGATTTGTAGATCTAGGCCTCTGTGTTTACCATTGTATAAACCTTGTGGCCAAACACTTGAGCCAGTTGGATTGACAACTTCATTTCAACAATTCTTCTACACGTCCAAGCAGACAGCAGTGTCTAAGTTTAGGAGAGAAAGAGAAATGATGTCACAGAGAGTGAGAGAGAGAGAAAGAGAGAGAAAACAACTTTAAAACTGTGTCGCAGAGTCTGGAGTTGAGAGTTTTTTCTTGAAAAGTCAGACGTAGATTTACTAGCTCCTTGCATCACTTTACCCATGTTAAAAATGACTCAAAAGTGGCGTATTAAGGTTGTGGATCTGTTTGTCAGACTGTTGTAACCTATCTGTTGTGACTGTTCGGAGGTAATTATAGATTTTACAGAGAAGCTGCTGTACAGTACGCACTCTGGGCCATAATATCAAGACTGGGCGACAAAATTATCGCCACTTTATCGGCAGGAAAGTGTCGCTAAAGTGGCGATAATGGGTTTGATAATATGCTCTATGGAATTCCAATTGAAGCTCATGTCTGATGTCCTTCACATCTAACATGAGCTTCGATTGGAATTCCATAGAGCATATTATCAAACCCAATATCGCCATTTTAGTGGCACTTTCCTGCCAATAAAGTGGTGATAATTTTGTCGCCCAGGCTTGATAATATGGCCCTCTCTCGTTTCACAAATAAAGCTAACACTACAGATTTACGAGTGCAGTGTACCTGGTATATTTCAGTTGTTATAGTGCCGCGTTCAAGTGGTGTCTATATGGAAGTGCCTTCTCCGTTACTGACGCCCGTTATGGTGACTTATTTCTAATGCATTGCTATGAAGGCTTTGTAGATCTAGGCTGTTGTGCTTACCTTGTATAAAGAGTGCGGCCACCAGAGTTCACCATTCGACTTGAACTCTGCTTCTATACGTCAAAGTATATTCAATAAGTTGCCGAGAATTCCATTGCTGTTGCTCGATAGGCCATGGTTGCTTCTGAACGATGTTTGGTGAAGGAAACAAAAGGACATTTTGATAAGTCATCGTAAACTGAGTTGCGTAACTACTATCAAAAGTGAATTTTAATGTGGGTTCTTAATATTCCGTAGTTAAGACTGTTGCAGCTCCAGCAAACAAAGGAAGATCAATAAGTTAATAGAGGCCTGGGACAGCCAAGTGACGCAGAAAAAAAAGATACTATCATGGATGCACAATTAATAATAAAAGATGCCTAAGCACGTGGCGTAATACAGAAATACGACACAGAAATGTATGCACGCACAATTTTTAAGATTAGAGGTGTATAGGACCTCGTGACTTATAAAGAAATAATTCAATTATGTAATTACAATTTAAAACCATTGAGGGGTAGGAAAGCCATAGAAGGATAAAAAAATAGCATTATGCATATACAATTTACAGTGGAGGCTGATGTTGTGACGTCTTCTCTCACCTTTGCTTCTGTCGTCTTTTGTCGTGTCTTGAAAGGCTGCGGTGTCGCTGAGTCTAGGGTGTTTTCGACAGTCTGTCTGTCACAGCAGCAGAGGCAGGTAAAAGAGTGTGTGCTCACATCAGTGCTCACATCAGTGCCCGCCTTAAATGGGAACCGCGGGGGCTGACCAAGCCCAGGGCGGTCATTGATAGCGTTTTCGCCGTCTGCAAGAATGATGGCCCTGGGGGACATGCCATTGGGTAATGTATTGGTTTCCAGGCTAAATGATAGCAAGCATGCTAGGTGGTGGCATGTGGGTAGTGTGGGCGGGCGTGCGCCGCGCAAGTGCAAGTATGAGTGTGTGCACTAACAATTAACAACAGAGAGAGATGGGGGGTGTTATGATGTACGCAGAGGCAGGCCCAGAATCGGATCTGCAATGAGTCAGCACTTTTAATCATTCTCCTTAGCGCGCCCTGAGCTCTGATTTGTCACTGAGAGGGTGATGGCACCATAGTTTGTACTGCTTATCATACTCAGCGCGTACCCGCGCATACGGTACGAATATGCTTTGACGTTACGCGTCACATTAAAGCTTCGGTGTGACGTCATGTACGGCGTTTTGTACGCAAAAGGGGGCAATGTTTCTACTTGGTTTAAAACATTTATGTATTTAATGTACATACTAAGGGCAGACATTTGGGATAACTATGATTTTTTTTAATACTTGTAATAATCATATATTACTTTTAAAAAGAATTACACAAATCGCAGTAGAACATCATGCGTACTCGTATTGAAAGACCTGCGCAAGCGCATCATAAGTGTACGCAAAGCCATGTGACTTTAAAAGTAGAGATTTGATTGGTTCATAACTTTTCCTATTGGAAACTTTAGCATCTAGGGGCATTAGGGACAGGGCACTGGGATGGCTGTGGTCTTTCCTATCGGATAGATCACAATCAGTGCACATGGGCAAATTATCATCCCCACGCCGGAACATCATATACGGGGTCCCACAGGGGGCCTAGCTAAGCCCAACTTTGTTCAACGTTTTTGTGTCTTCCCTAGCGGGAATAGGCAGAAAATGGGGCGTCGAAATCTGTTCCTATGCCGACGACACCCAACTTACTGTTATCTTGGATGAAAAGAACAACCCTAAAAACGGGTTACTAAACTGTCTCTCTGAACTGGCTGAATGGATGCACAAGCACTGCCTTAAACTAAACGCAGACAAGTCAGAGATACTACTGTTTGGAGGTCACACTCAACTGTGGAACGACAGCTGGTGGCCAGAAGCCCTGGGCACTCCACCTGCTCCGACACCAACAGCAAGGTATCTCGGTATAACAATAGACACATCCTTATCCATGAAAACCCATGTAGCTGCCATATGCGGCAAAGGCTTTGCAATACTAAAAATGCTTAAAAGAGTCTTTCCCTGGATTCCAATAGAGTGCAGAAAGATCCTGGTCCAGTCTCTCCTGATGAGTAGGCTGGACTATGGAAACTCCCTGTTCGTAGGCATGGCAGAGTACCTCTTTACCAAGCTCCAAATGGTGCAGAACGCAGCGGCCAAAGCTATCTGCATGAAAAGGAAATACGACTCAGCCAAGAGCTGTCTGCGCGATCTCCATTGGTTGCCAATGAAGCAAAGAGCAACTTTTAAAATGATGTGTATAACACATAGAGCACTGCACAAGACAGGCCCTCTTATCCTCAGAAACAGGATTCAGTTCTATGCTCCCACCAGGAACCTCCGCTCTCAATTCTTGGCTCGTGCAAGAACCCTTTGGGTAAAGAGAGCCAGGATGGGTGAGCGAGCCTTCTCCCACATCGCTGCAACCAAGTGGAACGAACTGCCTATGGCCCTTCGACTCACAGAATGCCACCTGGCATTTAGGAAACAGCTAAAAACGTTCCTCTTCCCCATCCAGATTAACCCAACCTGAACTATGCCAACGTCACATGCACCTAAGCAATCATAGCGCCGTGATATCCTACTTGGATGATTGTTAGCGCTTTATAAGAAAATAAAATAAATAAAAATAAATAAATATTGCGACTGTTCAAAGTTCCGTCCCATTATAATTATTCGACTTTGACTTTCTAAGAAGAAGGATTTGTTTTGAGAAACTTCTCAAATAGAAGGAAGATCACAATAATAAGAGCAATGGAGTTATCTTCCAGCAGTTCTTCAGAAGGAGATTTCATACCTGAAGAACGTCCAAAGAAAAGGAAAGAAGCTCTAATTTGGAAGTTTTTCACTTTTCCAGAAGGTCAAAAAAAGGTTAATGCTCCAAAAGTAACCTGTAAAATTTGCCAAACAACTCTTTCAAGCGGTGATCCATGTAAAAAATACTCCTTTGGCACAGCAAATAAGATGCGACACGTGAAGAACTTGTACCCCAAAACTTTGCTCGAGCTGCAGGACGGAGGTTGTACGAGAACCCACCTGCTGCTACACCAAGCACATCAACTGCGGCAGCAGCATTTTCAGCAAGCAGTCCACACCCACATATTGATTCTGACTTTGCTAAAGTTAAAATTCTATGCATTTATTGCGATAAACGTTTGTGTTATGGGGAACAGTCTATAGACTTGATGAAACGCAGGATGCAGGATCATTGCTGTCCTCGACATTAGTTGTTCTATTTTTCATTCTTTTGTTCTGCTTGGAATTTGTTGAGAAAACACAAAAAAAAATACAAAACAAAAAAAACATTTCTTTTTAGAACTACCTTCACTGGTCAAAGAAAGAACTATATTTCTATGGTAGTGTGTAAAAGTTTGTCAGAATGAATGTGTAGTTCATAAATGAATGAATGAATATGTTACTAGTGTATGGAGAATGTGAAAGTGCATGACTATAAGGAACTGCTACAGCATAAATCTATAAGGTGTTTATCTATAGTATACTGTAGTATGTCCGAAGCACTTGAATGTATCATATGTACATAAATATGTTACAAGTCTAAGCTTCAATTTGCGCTGCTTGTGAAAGTGCCTGGTTGAATTTGTATGTGTTAGGGGCGGATTTTTAATCCCCGTGTGCCTCTTTTACACAGCCGTGGCGTCACTTTTGTGACACAGCGTTAGCAAAAGATGTCCCATGGTGTGTGCTATTAACAATGTGACGCATCTGGAGGGTGTATTACATTGTAAAGCGCTGCGCCTGAAGAGGCTTTCTTGTGCAGAAGGGGGTGCAGCAAGGTCTCGTAAAAGTGACTGAGTGAAATGTATAACATTTAATTCAGTGACTTTTGAGCTTATGCTGCATCAAAACCTTGCACATGCTAGAAGCAGGTGTAAGGATTGATACAGCATTGTGAGCATAGGGCCCCAAGAGAATCGCTGGAGCTGTGTTATACTTGCAACCGACGTCAAGCAATAATTCATCCAAAAATTACTTTGCAATTTAGTTTTGTTATTATTTTATAATAAGAATATGAAATATAATCTAAAAAATAAAATAAATATAAATATTTATGTTAAAACTATAATAAATTAGTATAAAAAGTAAGACATAATAATTAATACATTTATAAATTATCATTTACAAAACCTTTGAAATTCACTAAAAAAAACATAGGTTTCACACGCGTTATAGTTAGGAATTAGCATTTCAAAAACCATGCAAATTCATTGAAAAAACCATAGGTTTCCCACGTTATAGTTACCTGAACATTTCTCTCATACAAAACCTTTGAAATTCCTCCGTTATAGTTAGCTCAGCTAACTATAACTTGAGCGCCCACAATGCACTGCTGATGACGTCACATATTACATCACTCATGACATGGTCAGTGACATCACTCATGACATAACGGATGACATCTCAAATGACATCCCTGATGACATCACTGATGACAACATCCATGTGGCAGACCTCTTCTTACTGTAATATAACCTTTGATAAACACGATCAAAAATAGAAACTAAAATTTTCAAAAAAATGGAGATACCAATTCCAGTTAGAACAACCTATTGAGTAATCCCAAAATCTACATACACATCCACTCATTCACCAACAGTTCTATATAGTCACTCATACATGTACTCACTCATCTTATGTACTCATACACCTATATATCCTGTTATACACTGACACTCATCTATAGAGTTACTCACACACATACTCACACATCCAAATAAACTATCAAATATCCATTTACTTGCATATACAGCTATACACCCACCACTACACTAACTTCTACAGAATCGTAGACATACTTACTCTCTTAAACAATCACTTATAGAAACACATACTTATTTATACAGGAAGTCTTAGAGTCTCTCACTCTCAGATATACTTACTTATATACATCAATACTCACATATACTAGTTTAAAACATATGTAGTTACTCATAAAGATACTATTGAGACAGTCATTCACTCACTAACACACCCATACACACACTCATCCACCCATACAGTCCTGCACACATACTGTCTTCAAAACACATACAAACAGTGAGCCAGTCATTCATGCATCTATGCGCTAAGTAATACTCCCCACCGAACAGTACAAACACTCATTTTGGTACTCAAAAAAACAACTAATAACCCATATACACACTCATGTAGCTACTCACCAACCCATGCAGCCACTTATATACAAAGTGAGACACTGATACAGATATTTAAATATTTAAAGATTACTCGCTAGTACACCTATTCACTAAGATATACTTAATAAGTCAGTTATACAATCAATTTTACAAAAAAACATCCATTTAGACACCTATTTACCCATTTATTCTTCCATTGACCTTTAGATATACATATATAAAAACCATTTATTTTTCAGAAAGACACACATTCACTGGATGATGTGATCAGTGATGTCATCAGTGATGTTACTGACCATGTCATGAGTGATGTAATATGTGACGTCATCAGCAGTGCATTGCGGGGGCGCAAGTTATAGTTAGCTGAGCTAACTATGACAGAGGAATTTCAAAGGTTTTGTATGAGAGAAATGTTCAGCTAACTATAACGTGTGAAACCTATGGTTTTTTCAATGACTTTGCATGGTTTATTAAATGCTAATTCCTAACTATACCGTGTGTGAAACCTATGGTTTTTTCCATGAATATATATATACATAAAACGTCTTCTTCTCTCTCCCTCTTTGTTCTTTGCACACACACTACCTACACAAAGCAGCAATGCTGCATGTTCAACAAAGATGGCGGCATGGAGAATAAAGAAAAAAATTACATACTATACAAAAGACACACTGGACACACTAAAATGGCTGCTGTGACATGTCCAACAAAGAAGGGGACATAAAGAACAAAGAACATGGTTAGTCTATCCTGTCTAGATTACCTCTCTCCACCCACTAAACAAATCTTATAGCATTGCATGCAGGAAAAGGGATTGCACAGATATATGTTATTTACTCACAAAGTGCTTGGGTACAAACAGGGGACTGCCCTTTACCTACCACTAGCAAATTAGCATTGTCAGAAAATCAAATCAAATATATATTAAAAATGAGAATGTGAGATATACATTCACAAGATACCAATGGCCTATTGCAAGGTAGAGTAGGCCCCAGACAGCAAAAGTTCAATAAAACACATTTAAAGGACAAAATGTATATTATAACTTCAGGCCTCCACCATTCCAAAAAGGTGCAAATATCAGCCCTTAAAAAAACGTATTCTCGCAAGTGCCCTACTCAAAACTCCATGCCCTCCAAAAAAGGAAGAAAAATCATGGTGCCTGCCCTCACATAAAAATAGAAACATTTTTTTCAAAATATTAAATTGCATTCACTTGGTTTTGACCAAAGAGTTAAAAAAAATCCACGGGTGTGGATACAGCAGAGATTGTAGACAAAAAGAGGGTGAAGCTTTTTTCCTGAACGTACAAATTTAAAATTGACACATCCTGAACAAAACTGAGAGAAGAGTCTTAATTACCTAAGTAGAAACACTGGGGGAAAAGGCTTCTGGAATTTAGGGACATCTGGCAAGAATCTTCTCAGTATGCAGAAAAGTCTTTTCTGTTTATGGAAACAGGCTGTTTTATACGTCACTCCTCTCCGTTCTCTACTACTGCCTCTTTATGAGCCGATCAAGAAAGGAGAAGGTTTAAGATTTCATTTTTGGCTGAGGTGGCTGTAAAGTGTGTTCACTGTTTTATGTCAGTCATGTTTGAAAAATGTGTCCAAGTGGTCTTTCATTCGTCTGGAAAGAAACTACTCCCCTACTCCTACTGTTACAGACAAAGATAGAACAAAGAGAGCCACAGCCATGAGGATGTTAGAAACAGTGAATTAGGGCTGCTGTGGATGAACAGAGTCTTGACCCAGAGACCAACTGCAAAACAGCTCTTCACAGTATATTTCTACATGTTTTCCTCCTTTCATTTTCCATAGTTATATTCAGAGTTGTTGCTCATTCCTGTCACATATGATTTGCACATCAATTGAGAACAACTGTTTTTGATGACGGAACTGTGGAAAGACAGGATAGTAGGACTATTCGTCATTTAATCCAGATAGTCAGTCACATAGATTTGAGATAAAGAAAAGCTATAGTAAATATTTTGCAGGGTGTTGGAAGTGGTCCTTTTTGCAAGGTTATCCCCAAATGTTTTGCTTTCTTCCTTCTATTTTTTCTGATGTGATTTTGTTGGTTTTAAGACTCTGGGCTCCTTTTCACTGATAACCAGTGCTAAAGTGCATATGCTCCCTGTGTAAATTATATTGGTGATTGGTTTACCATGATGGCTGGCATATTTGATTTAGTAGTAAGTCCATAGGAAAGCACACCTGGGGCCGCATTTTAGATGCTGCACATTCCCCTTCATTGCATTGGACCCTTTTGAAAAGCTACCTAGAGTTCAAACAGAAGCCTCTCTTTGTTTTCAAAAGAGGATCTAATCTTAGGGATCGTTAGGTCCATACCTACGATACAACAAACACAGTAACTGAAGACAAAATGGCTCAATTGTAAACAGTTGTTGCCCACTATAAATGCAATATGTGTTTAGCTTGTAATACTACAAAAAACACAAAGACTTTCTCCATCACTGGTAAGCAGGCCACACTGAAACATTTTTCAAACTCCAACACAAGTAATGCAGTTTACTGTATTTGATGTCCATGTGGACTTCACTATGTAGGCAAAAATACTTAACAGATTAACCTCATGCATGCTCGTGACGGAACCGCTCCATCACGAGCCTTGGGTGGGCTGTGCTGATGACAGAGTGGTTCCGTCACGGCCCGTCCGCCGCGCCTGCGTGGCGTTGATTACGTGCCTGCGCGGAGCGTTCTATTGAGCGGGCGGGGCCGTGACGGAACTGCTCCATCACAAGCACAGCTCACCCGAGGCTAGTGACAGAGCGGTTCCGTCACGAGCATGCAAGCGCCGCGCGGCCCCCCTCCCCCTAGCGCTGTGGCGGAATTGCCGCCGCAGCGAAGGGGTTAAAGAAAGAATGCTATAACATCAATAAACAATCTGTCGTTAAGTTAAAAATACCCCTATGGTTGAACATTTTATCTAATTGAAGATTTCAGAGAAAAATATGCTGTGGTGGGTCATTGAAGTTGTAAAACCTTGCAAAAGAAGATCCAACATTGAACAGATTCTTACATAAAAAGAAAACCGCAGGATCTGTAAAACTGAAAATGTAACAAAGGGCTTGAATCTGGCTGTAGAGTGGCAAACATTAGCATCCATGGTCTGAATCTGTCACAAATATTATTTAAACTTCAATCTGAAATATTTTAGGGTGATGATTACCATATATATACCAGTAACTATGTGGTTTTTTGAGTGCACAGAAATGAGTGTTTTTTCTATTATATTTACTGTTAATTCCTTGATTCTGTATCTACTAATGATGTAATAATGTATGACATGCATATGTGGATTCAAAGCTGAGTCGTTGACTGTAATACATTGAGGTACATATTGGATGCATGAACCTTTATAGAACGTTCGTTATTTAATCTTGGACACATTCGCCACCTCAGTTCAAACTCAGCCATATGCAAATCAGTCTTGACCCTGTGCCTCATGGAAACAGTCCAGCCCAAACAGCCAAGCCAGGTCTTCCCTGGACCGGAAACAAGCATCCTGTGACCGGTTTCGGGGTAACACCCCTCATCAGCCAGGCTAGCTGGAATCCAGTGGCAAAGTGAGCAAGGGACCAAGATCTGGGCATCTCCTTGTCTTTGTTTTGTTTTTCCCTAATTTGGCAGGGTATACCAGACGTGGTTCCCTTGCTCACTTTGCTACTGGATTCAAGCTAGCCGGGCTGATGAGTGGTGTTACCCCGAAAACGGTCCCAGAATGCTTGTTTCCAGTCCAGGCAAGATCTGCTTGGCAGTTCCTATGAGGGACAGGGTCATGACTTATTTGCATATGGCTGGGTCTCAACTGGGGTGTCAAAGTTAATTAAAGAACTATGATGGATTCAACCCAGATCTGTGATTGAAGGTGAGTATCTGAAATGTTTCAGCACTCCATCCATTATCGCCTTGTGTTTGCTTTAAATATTATTTCATGCCATGTTGGTTGTTATTTCTTTCATTGATATTATTTCATGTGGATCTGTATCTCTTAACGTTCTCAATTGGTTATACCATCATGATGTATAAATGACATTTAAATGTTATTATTTGATAGTTATAAATATATACTCTATTTGTGTGATCCTCATAGAGAAAACAATAGAATCATAATAAAAAATCCGTTAAAAACTATTTGTATACAGATATTTATTCCTAGCCTGTAGTTGTTCACAATACCCCCATGTCTATAGTTGTGTTGTGGTCTTTATCTACCAAGTTATTCCTCACTGTTCCAGTTATCTTTACATCCACCTAAAACCTAGCCAGGCCACTGTGCTTTGTATTTGAGTACCAGAGACGGACTGGCCTAAGTGGCCATCAGGCAGTGCCTGGAGCAAGCACAAATCCATCCAATCTTCCATCTCTTGCAAAAGTACTATAGTGTGTCTTTAAAAGTTCAAAGCTGCCATAATTTGCAAATGGGCCACTTTTTTATCTATCGAATTCACTAATGGAGGCCGCTTTCTTTTGTGCCTGGGCGTAATTTCTGTTCCAGTTCGTCCTTATTAAGAAACACTGGTTTACCATCAGATTTAGACTCAAACCCCTTAACATTATTGAGGCACACCGCTGCTCACTATTCTGAATTTTGAAGCTCCGACAGAGGCAAAACGTCGACTTTTGACACATTATTCCTCATTCCAATATGCAGAAACATGGAAAGAAAGGTACAACCACAGAGGAGGTAAACAATATTTCTCCAGTTGTCACTTTACAGTATTCAATAGCACATGTACTCGCGGTAGGTTCACTGTAGACACAAACTACAGTCCTCCTAATGAAGGTTGTCGTGCCTAATGCATCCTTCACAATGCATCGTCAATGCAAACAAAGGACAGTTTATCTAAACTTCAGCATTATCTCTTTCAATTTGAGGAACACATTCCAAAGTATTTATTATTCTTCATAAACCAAGCATGCAGTTTGGTCATGGCGTGTGATATATGCGTGTAAAATGGGTTGTGCACGGAGTATTCTAGTTCCAGCTAAGATGTAAATTCATAATATGCTATGTGAAATCCTTTATTAACGCGTTCACACAATTGAAAAAACATGATAATGACAAACTGCACAAATAAACATGTGCTATCGGTGTGAAGAGGAGACCTTTTGAATATGGAAATGAACATCAGTAAAGAGATGGCAATGATCTGAGACGAGTGAATGTGGAAAGAATACTTAACCAAAACAGAATTTGTAAAAACACAAAAAAAGAAACAATTATTTCCAATGGGAGTTAACGTTAACCAAGGACATTGAAGTCTTCACTCTTAGCAACGCAAATAATTGTAGTGTTTCTTCTCAGCATATAATACGATTAATTAAAAAAAATAACAACTGTGCATCATGTCACATCTGCTGAATTTTTGTTGTGTTGTTAAAATCACCCACTGCAGCGCTGTGTAAGTGCTCCATGAAAATCTCCCTCAAACATTTCACCCATTTCACTATATGAGGGTGTATTCGTAAAGCCGTCTACTTAGTGCTTAATTTGTAAAAGAATGAGGACCATATTTATCAATAATTCAAGCAAAGCAGCAACCAACTTTGTTGCGTGAAAGGGCAGGAATGAGCCATAATTACCATTATATGTCACATTTCTGTCCTTTGCTATCACTGGTGCACATTTGGCTGCCTATTGCTAATATAGGCAAAAAAACTTTTGTACAGGGAGGGACACTTTCCTGCACATAAACAATCCTCAGAGGCATATTCCTCTTTCCAAGTGTGCTGCACACATTTAGAAAGAGAAAGCAAGGAGAAATAAAGATATTACTCCTAGTTGTGCCTCTAGTGGGGAGGTGCTGAATTCTGACACATTCTCAGGTCTACCAATGTTGCAAAATCTGGGAATGTGTCAGAATCCATGGGTGGATGCATGGGAACATACAGGCTCCCCTCCGTGCACGCCACCCTGGGGCAGAGTAGCTAAAGACAGTGATTTGTCCTGCCTTGCTTTACTCTAGATGTATTAAGCCTGGAAGGGCCACGCAAGGTGGCCTTGTGTGCCTTGAAAAATCTCATTTCGGTTTTACGCTCATGCATTCCCTTGTGTGTTAGAAGGGTGACACCAAACCTTGAAAAATATGCTCCTAGTGGGGCCTAAAGGTTGTTTCAGAGTCCCACAGGCTGCACTATGAATATCATGGGTGCCAAACACCACGGTTCAGTAATCTTGATTTCACCTCATACCTCTTGTATCCACCACCAGACACTCCCTGCTCCTTTGTCTCATTTTTGCATGTCCATTTTAATCCCCTTCTTGGCCCTTTTTCAATGTTTTTCCATCCATCTTCCTCTCCATCTTTCTTTCCGCCTTATGTAGTTTTCTATCTCTGGCCCTCGGTAAAGTTCCGATGAGGAAAAAAAGTGCCAGTCCCCAAAAATGAGTGGCGATGGGCCCCACCTACAACTCATATTAAGCTCTGCATATGCTGGCACCGCAAGCAAAAGAACTGAACATTTCTTTATCACCTGGATTTGAATAAATGATCCGTCTTGGATAGAATATCAATTCTCAACTTGAAAAGATTCTTAAAAAGAAATTACACGTACTATGCCAACGTTTTCAAAATTGCAGTCAAGTCCTAGGTGAATGTTTCCAAACGAGATAATCTATCAAAATAAACAGTGGTGGAAAAAGAATTCCGGCTTGCTTAATTAAATGGCCTATGAACTGCACACAGATAATGTGCTTTGCCGAGTGAAGCTCTGAGCAACATAATATACCTGTTCGAATGAATGGTGGCCAGATGTGGTTAGGATCATTAACAGCAGGCTCTCAGGAAAACAGTTTAAACTCTGAAAACGCATAGGGGCACTTTCTGGACACTGTGCTGAAATCGTCTTGAAAATTATATTTAGAAATGTGTGGCCCCAGGATATTCCCAAGAAAATCATTAGTATATCTGTTCCACTTTTGGCAGCGGACTGGTCTAGGGACCAGGGCTAGGATGCTTGCAGGAGATGTAGGAATCATGCACACTGCCTGAGAAGTTTGCAATGACATTAGTGTACAGGCCCCGGTGGTCCAGTTTTGCCTGCACATTGTTGGAATGCGTGTGGTTTTTGTTGCGGTGATTGCGTGCAGTGTCGACAGGGGCCACAAGTACTACATGTGTGCAGTCAATTGCCCTCGAAATGTGCAGGAAGCCTGCAATGGCGTGGTTCCCTTGCTTTGTCTCCAGCTGTTTCTGTGCAGTGTGGTTGGAGTGAACATGCAGGTGTATCAAGCGGAAACGTACTGTGATGCTTACAGGTATGATAAATCCTGCATAATGAGACCGTAACAGACGTTTGTGTGGTTGTAACATTCCTTTTCTTTCCTACGAAGGTTATGACCTCATTAACGTCTGTTACAGTCATTTTGTGCAGGATTGATCATACCTGTAAGCATTCTGGTTTGTCCAAGTGCAATACATTGTACCATATTAGGTTTGTGACCATACTAATGCTTGACCATTGTCTTCATTCATCCAACAGGTTTCTGAATACGGAGTTTTGGGATTTCCAGGACGATCTATAGTTATTTCGATCCACAAGTTGCTGTTCCCCGTTGGGAATGTCACTCGTTGTTTAATGTATTTGTGTTGTTAATGTATGTGTTTCTAATAAAGTACTGTTTTTCCACTACTGTTGACTACTAGACTTTATGACCTGGTGCACCCCCATTTCAGTGACTAAAATCTTGGATCTGGAGCACAGAGGCGTCAAGCAACGGCTGGGGTTCAGGTTGGTGGTGCAGGAATACTATGAATTGGGACAAGCGGGTGGTGTGGATACAGGGGCCCTACGTTGCTTTTGTGGACATGCATCTAAGACTTGTGAGGAAGTTTAATAGGGCTGGTTGTGAGACTCCTCTGACTCTCGCAGTTGTTAGTGGGAAGGTACCAGAGGCCAACAGGTGCAGCACAGCCAGTAGCTTTGTCTACGGAAGGGTGTTGATTTTCCTCTGTGTTGGTGCCGTAAGACTGTGGGCAATGTGGCAATGTGCACCAACTTCAGAATGTGGTGATAATTCGTTCACCACTTTTGCTGCACAAAGTTCAGATAATTCGGCGAGTTAGTCCCCAGTGTTGGGTTATAGGGTGACTCTCAAACGAGCCATTATGTTTATTAGGACTTTGTTGTAGCCACATGAGAATCACAAGAAAAAAGATGAAAAAACTAGATAAGTGGGAAGGGTACAAACACCCTGACCCCCTAGGCCTGCTCAGGGGATCCCACAAAAAACCCCAGAGCCAAAAAATGATCACTATTTTGTTCCAAAAAGTGGCTGGGTGCATGAATCCGGACGGAAAAAAAACCCAAAACAATGGGGCGTATTCTCAAGGACTTACCGCTGAGTTATCGGCACTTTTGCTCAGCAAAAGTGGCGAACAAATTATCATCCCATTCTCAACCTGGTGAAAACTGCCAATATGGCCAGTTTTCCAGCGATAACTTCCGCAAAAAACTTTGCCACGAATGAGAGCGACAACTAACCCTAATGATATGCAGAGTAGGCATTCCTGTGCAAAAAAAACATGAAAACACCACTTCCCGATATTTTCAACGACCAGCCAAATCTGCAATGCGATCCAAAAACAGGCGATAAGCCGCGTTAGCAGTAAGAATTTAACATCTGCCTTTTACTGGTGTAAAGCAGGACGACTACCTACAGTATGAAAGGGAGCCCAGCCCAAAGACACATCTGAAGACCAACACATGTCATAGAGCTACTGATCATGCAGTTCCGACACCTATGAAAGCCTGAACACCCACCGCCACCACCCCAGGAGCTTCCCCCAGACCACCCCACCTACTATCACCTAGGCAGCTCAGAACAGGACAGCGGACCTTCCCAAAGTGGCAAGGCCCCTCAGCCACACAATAGCTAAATGTTGGGAGAGCTGGGAACTAAGTATGTGTGAAGGAGGCAAGTCACCCATCAATAACAATGCACACAATGCCAAGTGTAGCTGTGATGTGCTGGAGAGACCTCACTATGCAGAGCACAGACCTCTCCATGTGTACATATACTGCTGGTGCTTGTAGTGTTGTGGACAGTGGACGCAGCAATGTTACCTCAGGCAGTGGGGAAGACCTCGGTCATGTAGCTACGTCATCCCCCCCTGTAACCGGAAATGGAAGTGGAGTGGGCTGGTCCAACGTACGCTACTCCAGCGTAGGAGTGTGAATAAATAGGCCGGGGCTCTGGGCATGGTTCACTTCTGGGAAGACCAACGCATCTGCCAGAGCGTCAGCCCTCACTATGCCATGAGGCCACCGCCGTGACTGTCGGCCTCTTCAATACAGGCCCACTGCGAACCTAGCGGCACAGCAACACAGAGTTATGTCTGTACAGACAACTGCCTTCGATGTACACTGCAGACAGCAGGGCTCACAATTCAGATCGAGTCGCGATTGTAGATGATGCAGTCCAGTAGGCAACATACATTGCTACCAGTGCGACTTGCCCGGAGCACGCATCACCGCAGTCGGCGCACACGTTGAATGCTTCTGGTGCCACTAACTGTGCAGCTCAAATCAACGCCACGTGGCTGTGGGCCCTTGCTGACCGCTGCCCTGGGCCTACACTGCGGACAGCAGGGCTCACAATTCAGATCGAGTCGCGATTGCAGATGACGCAGTCCAGTAGACAACAGACATTGCTACCGTCGCGTTTCTGCTAAATTATAGTATGCGTCCTATTACCAATATCTAAATTTGTCTCTACTCTCCTGCCATCTTCACTGCCCTGCCCTACCTCATCATTTTTTCTCCCCTCCTCTGATTTGGACTATTTGGTTACTAGAAATTCCTACTCCTTTGTTGCTCATTATCGATTCTGAACATTGAAATAGTACCATATTTTTATTTCTCTGTATAGTTGGTTATATTATTATCATTTAAAGTCGATAACTGATAGTATAGAGCTAACAGGACCCTCTCAAATATGGCCGCCTTTCTAGCTCGGTCGCCGCCTTAGTCCCTTTTCGATTTTCGGCATTTCTAACGTGATGCTCGTTCTATCCCAATCGAGAAATCGTTGGAACAATACTTTTTTATAAATAGAGGTGCAATTATTATTCTAAAAAACCTTAAACAAAATTGAATACATAGTAATAAATATAATTTCTGTCAACTTTTGCTGTTCGCTTGGCTATCCCGGTAGTGTAAAGGGTTCACTTCCGGGTTAGACTATCCAAAAGGACTATTTATTATGGCGGCGGGTTCCGTTACACTTACACCGCGGGATTCTTGCCCATATGGATTTAACCGAGGATTACTGAGGATCTTTTCTTAAAAAGTAAGTCAAACACGAAAGGCTGCCTATGCTATGCATGCCGTTAGATGTAGTGTATTGAGGACCTTTCCTTTTTAGTCTGCTCGCGGTATTATAAACAATCTTATACCGATGTGTGGCGACTATTATCTTTATGAAAGGTAACCTCTGTCGCTCGACTTGTACTTAATAGGGACCCACAGGCTAATTTATGGCAGGTTCCACAACAACTTTAAAATATGTAAATACAGCGTGAATGGTGTTTTTCACATTCTCAATATTTAAATATTTACCGCTCCAGCTCACTCGCGCTTACAGTCTGCCCCAGTTTTTTTGGTATTTGACCAATTTAGTTGAAATCAGCCACTATACCAACAATGAGGTACACTACATTTTGTATTGCCCAAAGTAGTCTTCGCTGCGAGCCCATGCCAAAAAACATCGACTAAAGTTCATGTTATGATTACATTACATCAATTAATAACAAGGCAGTTTGTTATTTGACCTGTGTTAGACCTGGCATCATCGGCATGAGTCTCCCTTCCATTTTGACGGATTGCCTCCTCTGTTTTGATATGTTTTTGCTGGTTATATGCTTTGGGCACTGTGCCACTGCTATTCAGTGACACAGTGCAAGTGCTCCCTATGTTAAATTGTTGTACTAATTGGTGATTCCATGATTGGGTTATTTGATTTACTTGTCAGCCCTAGTACAGTGCACCATGTGTGCTCAAGGCTTGTAAATCAAATGCTGCTGGTGGGCTTGCAGCAGTGGTTGTGCCACTCACAGAAGCAGCTTGTAAAGTGTGTCTCAGGCCTGTCATTGCAAGGCCTGTGTGCAGTCTAGTACTGCCATGTTGACTTGGCAAGTGCACCCACTTGCCAGTCCCTCAACCTTCCCTTTGCTTGATGTCAGACACCCCTATGGTAGGCCCAAGGGCAGGGGGCATTGAGAGTATAAGGTAGGACATGCTCTGGTGTAAGTAGCATGTTCTAATAGTGAATTACAGCCATTTTCGTGTAGGCTAGAATGGGCAGTTAGATTATTACATTCTTATAATCCTAACTGACTCAGGGAGCATGGTAGAAATTCAAATTTAGTATGCCTTAACTCAGAATGATAAAATACATCTTTTAGTAAAGTTGGTTTTAATATTCTGTGTTTGAAAATACTACTTTTAGAAAGTAGGTATTTTCTTGCCCAACTGTCCAGGCCTACCTCTGCTAGGTTGTGTATTCCTTGTCTGGGTTTGTGAGTGACAGGGCTGGGGGATTCCAGAAGTCAGGCTGGGGCAGCCCAGTGGTGAATAGAGAGATCTGCATCTAGATGGAAGGGTGGAGCTGCACCTGGTACCTGAATAGGGCTGGGCCTTACCTCTACAATGCCGGCTCTACCTCCTGTGGCTTGTCTGATATCCCTACCCTGCACTGTGAAAGGAGCGAAGGAATCTTCTCAACAAAGTGCTCCAGAGCTGTACCTTCCCTCCCCTGTGCTGGCTCCACCTCCTGTGGGGCGGCTGATGTCTCTGCCCTGCACAGTGAAAGGAAGGAGAGAGTCATGTAAACAAGGTGATCAGGAACTGGTTTGGACTAGGCAGAGGCCTCTCTGCCTTCAGAGAACAAAGGATTTTGAGGTATAAATATTGAGACCCTGATCCCAAGAAATTATATCACTTCTGGAAAAAGAAACCTTTTGCCAAAGAGAAGAACCAAGGAAGCTGCAGGAGTTTTACCGCCCCTCTTCCAGTGTGCTGTTTGCTGGGTTGGCCTGCAGTGGTTGCTTCATTGCCAAGGAAAGGAGAAGGAACTTTTTAAGGGCTTTCATCGCCTACAGAATATTCTCCAAGGGCTTGAACTGTGCTTGCCTCCTGCTGAAGTCTCAGGGACAAAAGATTTCATCTCCAGCTCCCGAAGTGAATTTCCTTGCTGGGAATTCTATCTACAGACATTTGCGTGTCGCTGGGAGCTGGAAGCGAGATGCATATCGCCACCGCAGTTGAAATCGTCGCATCGCCGGAGAAGCGTGACGCCATCGAGAGAGTCGCTATCGTATCACAGAGAAGAGTGTCGCAGGGCCTGTTGCGGCTCCAAATTACAGAGCCGCTGCAAGGCTGCCAGGGTGCCTAAGCATCATCATCGCAGCACCATCACATCAAGGGCGCCATCTTCTCACATAGCAACCGGATCATCGGATTGCATCAAGGCGTCATCTAGCGCACCGCAGAAGGCCCGCAAGCCGAGTTTCACACATCACCTCCACACCAGTAAGGATTACGATGCATCCCCTACTTGGCGCAAGCATTGAGGCACGACACATCATTTCCCCCGGATCACAGAACTGACGCAGCGCCCCTTTTGCGAGCCTTTTCTTTACTTTGCTTTACGCATCCAGGTACTTTGTTGAGAACTTTGTCGCATTTATCATCAACTTAAACAAAGTAACTTTTATCATCTTTAAGGCAATGTTAAGTGTAGTATTGTGGATTTTTGTCGTTTGTGGTCTTGTGTTTAAGTCTATATAAAGAATACATCTTTTTATAAAACCTGTGTTGTGTCCATCTGTAGTGTTTTCACTGTATTACTGTGTATATTCAGAAATGCTTAACACACTGCCTCTGAGATAAGCCTGTCTGCTCGTGCCAAGCTACCAAGGGGGTGAGCAGGGGTTATTAAGTGTAATCACCTTATCCTGAGTAAGTAAGGGTCCCTATTTGGACAAAGGTGAATACCATTGCCAACTAGAGACCCCCAGATCTAACAACCTGCATACTTTTCTGGATATGTACATAAGACTGTTACCTGAGAACATACTGCTTATATTCTGCATATTTTTCGAGATATGTACATAAGCCTGTAACCTGAGAACATACTGCTAATTTTTTTAAGTGTATTATGACATAGACTAAAAGAAGTTCTTTGCATTCTTACTAAAACAAATATATTCAACAGATATTTAACTTTTGCATTGAAATGTTTATCGTCGCGACTTGAGTGTAAGATTGACGAAACTGTCTAGGTACTACAAATGGTTACCTTGGGTTTGATAATTTGTCTTATTATGGCATGCTCTGCTCTTGCATGATCTTGTCTAATTAATAGAAGCACCTATTCTCATGGAGCAATGCACTCTTTTTAAATAACTCAAAATAGTCCTCCTGTAAGTAAAAAAATCTTTCAAACATTTAAAATTATTACCTATGTGTTATTATTGTAATTAACTGCTTTCCAGGACACTCTAATTCTGATACCTAATTTTTGGAAAAAAACGGTTTACTTTCACAAGTCTCACAACCATCGTGACGTTTTGTAAGCAGGATTTTTCTTCTGCTCTCTTTTAGAATCTTTTTAGAATTTTTCAAATATCTTAATAAAACTAGATCCTTTTTTTAGAATTTTTCATTTTAGCACATCTGATCTTCTTCACCTCTTCTCACTCTTTGGGGTCACTCTTTACTGTTCTATACAGTACTAATTGTATTTTTACTTTGTTACAGCCTTGAGATACACCTGGTGTCATCTGCCACATAGGGCGAAACACGTCTCGGCTGTCTTTTTTCTTCTCAATAAAAACCTATAATCAAATCAAGAGTGAAATGGATTAATTAAGTGGTAAATGAACACAAAATGGTATAACAGTCGTTGTCAGTAAAACACTCGGATAATAAGGATTCACCCTTGCTGATCAACTATCTGTTTGAAAGGAAGGAACATAGGCTCTTATATATATAACCAGACAATGCTACCACGCATCATCGCCTTGCTGACCGCTGCCTTCAGCCTTCACTGCGTTCAGCAGGACTCACAATTCAAGATTAGTGCTGATGCAAATTGTGTAAGAGAGTATAATTGGTTAAAAAGATCAAATGCTCCCAATCTGTACAGCTCAACTCAGCACCACGTGGCTGTGGGCCCTTGCTGACCACTGCCTCCGGCCTACACTGCGGTTAGCAGGACTCACAATTCAAATTCAGTCGTGAGTCATTAATTGCACAGTCCAGTAGACAACAGACAATGCATCCAGTGCGGCCGGCCCTCACGACGCATCATCGCTGGCTGCACACACGCTGAGTGCTTCAGGTGCCACTAACTCTGTGCAGCTCTAGTCAACATCACATGGCTGTGCGCCCTTGCTGACCGCTGCCTCCGGCCTACACTGTGGTCATCAGGGCACACAATTAAAATTGAGTCTTGATTCAAATCAAATGATCTTTATTCGGTTACTATAAAGAATAACCATAAAAGCACAATGCATTTGACATATAATAAAATGATTTTGGCGCAAATTAAGTGCATAACAAAAAATCACAATATAATGGATTTCCGATAATTAATTTTTTTTTTTTACAAAACCAGTAACAGATGCAGTAACAATTTCATTTTCAAGGAATTGCAGTGCTAGAAATGTGGGGTGACATTGTCTCAGTTCAAGGTTTTTTAAAAGAGGGATAATCCATATCCTTCTAGGTGTAATATAAAATTTCCAAAAGAACATTATATGTATAGTTGACTGTACAGAAACATCAATGCACAGGCATTTACATAGAACTCTTGACCAGTCATTTAATTCCGGGAAATTTAAGAATATATAAAATATTCAGTCTAAAACGTGTCAGCAGGAATTGGTCATAGTCGCCAGTGATTAGAAGAATCTATGGTTGTATAGTTGGGGTCAACAAAGTTAGATGATGGGCTTGAACCATAGGTCCAAAAAATACATGCAACTGGCTTTAAGATCTTCCCTGGACACATTGCACATAGAAAGATGCTCGACAAAATATTCCAAGTGTCCTAATTTTAAAAGAAACATTTTAACATCTTCTAGCCATCTTATTTGTTTGACCCCATCAATTCCCAGAGCATCTGTCAATATATGGCAATTAAAACGAGTTTCAATGTGTGGTCCAGATTCTATGCCACAAGTGGACGGGCTGAATCTTAATGATGTCCTCCAAATATGGCGGACCAAATTCCAAGTGACAAATGTAATTTGATGTACTATCTGGTAATGCAAAAAGAAATTTTCAAAAAACATATTTTCCGCGATCTGCAATGCCTTTACATCTGATTAACCCCAAATTCCAGCTCCATAGGTGGCTATTGCCACACATTTAGCCCTATAAATGTGTAGCAGTTCCGCCGGTGGGCGTCTACCTAGTTCTCCGCTGAAATTTGATAGTGCTGTTAATAACTCAACAAACAACAATCGTCTGGCTTTAACTGCCATGTTCCTGACTGATCAAATAAAATCCCTAAATAGCAAAATGTTTTAGTACACTCTATTGGCCTCAAGTCTACAAAAATGGAATTAATCCTCTTATTGATCCTACCCTGCAATTCATTATAAACGTTTAGAACAATTGATTGTAAGCCCCAAATTTGCATAAAATTAGAAAAAGAGTTAATAACCCTTTGGAAACTGAGCGGCGTACTGGCAAACCGCGTGCAGGGATAGGGCACATCGCTGCTGTCGGCTGATCCCTACACTACTTAACTAAAATAGTTTCTAAATTTTTCATATTTATAACGTAAAGAGGAATGGGGCAAGGACACAGCCTTGCCTCCTACCTCTCAGCATTCTAAAGTGACTTGTGCATTCACAGCCCAACCCATAATGATCCCATGCCTTTGCCCCTGAATAAAGCTGCCTTAAAAATGCCTTAAAAATGCGATTATTAAAAATCCACACCTAAGTCTTGTCCAGTAGCTATCAGACATTGCTCCTAGTGTGGCCCGCCCAGACCACACTTCATCGCAGGCTGTGCGCGCTGAGTGCTTCAGGTGCCACTAACTCTGTGTAGCACAACTCAATGCCACATGCCTGTGGGCACTTACTGACCACTGCCTCCGGCCTACACTGCGTTCAGCAGGGCTCACAATTCAAATTCAGTCTTGATTCATTAATTTTAGAGTCCAGTAGGGAGCTAACTATAATGTCCCTGAAACCTACATATGTCGACAATGAATTCTTTACATATTTCATCTTTTGTTCCATACGCCTACACTGCGGTCAGCAAGGCTCACAATTTGATTTCAGTCTTGGTTTATTAATTGCAGAGTGAAATGTACTCTATGTCCTCGGATTCTGCCAAGAGAAAGTGACAAAAAACATTCCTCAATATCTGTGCTAGCTACTGCCTTCCATCTACACTGCGGACAGCAGGGCTCACAATTCAGATCGAGTCGTGATTGCAGATGACACAATCCAGTAGGCAACAGACATTGCTCCCAGTGCGACCCGCTTGCACCACACATCATCGCTGGCTGAGCACATGCTGAATGCTTCTGATGCCACTGACTCAGTGCACCACAAGTCACCACCACGTGGCCCTATTGAGGCAGAATTCATTAGGCAAAAGACAGTGCTCCCAGGGCGGCTCGCCGGAACCACTCATCATCTCTGGCTGCGCACATGCTGAGAGCCACTGTTGCCACTAACTCAGTGCACGACAAGTCAAAACGACGTTGTTGTGGCCCCTTGCTGACTGCTGCCTCAGGTCTACACTGCAGTCAGCAGGTCTCACACATATCAAATCCAATCCAATCCTGTCCTGCAAGGGCATGGCATCATCGCAGGCTGCGCACAAGCTGAGCTCTTTAGGTACCACTATCTCTGTGCATCACAACTCATGGACCCTTTATGATTGACTTCCGTGCTGTAGACACCGGATGCAACAATGTCACCTCAGGCAGCAGGAATGAAGGGACATTAACAATTTTTTCACATGAGCATGCTCATCTCAGGTGCCCCTACATCAGTGAACCACAAGCCATGGACCCTTTATAATACAATATTTTGTGTGTGATTTAAGATCTGGTGCCCCTACCTTAATACACCACAAGTCATGGACTCTTTATGATTGAATCTCTGTGTGTGATCCGATGATCACTGTTGTAGTTGTTGCCAGCATAAACCATTCCCTGAGGGTTGGCTTACACTCACCCCACACGCATCCAGCACAGACGTCACTCGACCTGTGAAGCTGGTAATAAGAAGGGCCGAGCGGACGTGCCCGTAGCCAGTTCCACTATCTATCTAACTGTATCCGTGTGTTCATTATGTATGCATGAAGGCCCTGGGCCCTACCACATTACATTGTGCTGTTGACTGCGCATGCAACCATGTTACCTCTGGCAGTGAGGAAGACTTTGGTTATGTAACTTTGTCTGGGTCATTCTATGAGTAAATTGGTAGAGACTGGATGATTAGAGTACCGCAAGGAGCATGTATGGTGAATTTATAAGTACTTGGGGATTGGCAGAGTGATTGGATAAGTACATATGTTGGCGGAGCCTAAATCCCGAGCACAAGCTTGGCTCTAATTGGTTGCAAACCAGTGTCAGCCCCGGCAGAGCGTCAGGATTGCAAACCAAGGCCCCGGAGAGCTGACGCTACGCATGGAGCATGAGCAGGCACTGCGCCGGTTCTTGTGTGTTAGATTTGGGGGTCTCTAGTTTCCAGAGGTAGGTAGCTCTGACCAAATAGGGACCCTTGCGTCTAGTCAGGGTAAGGGGGTACACTCCTAAAATAACCCCTGCTTACCCCCTTGGTAGCTTGGCACGAGCAGACAGGCTTCTCTAAGATGCAGTGTGTAAAGCATTTGCGAACAAATACAGTCACCCAGTGACAACACTACAGATGGACACCACACAAGCTGTAGTATACAAATAAGTATTTTTATATAGACTTAACGCTACGTAAAGTTGTTGTTGCACTACGTGAGCTACGCAAGCTTGCGTAGTTGCTTTTAGTGCCTGTTCGCGATGAGTTTTTCTTGTTCTGGAACGCTTTGTGCATGTTTGGGACGCTGTTTGCTTGCTCGGCCTCGCAAACTTGACCATCCGGTCACTTATGGGCGTGGTCATCTTGTTTTTCAATTGTCCCCCCGTTCGCGATGCCTTATTTCCTGTTCTGGGTCGCGTATAGCATGTTCGCGATGCGCATTTCATGTTCGGGACCGCGTTTTACTTGTTCGCGACACTTTTTGCGTGCTCGGGGGAATATATCGCACAAACTTACCCACGCGGTCACAATGGGCGTGGACATCTTGTTTTTCACTCTATACTATGGTCTGGGCCTGCTTTTCTATCCTACCTCAATCTTTGCAATCCTTTTTTTCACTGTTTTTCTGAGTTTTTTTATTTATTATCTATCTCTCTCTGTCCCTAAGTCTATATTTTGCATTTCATTTCTACTTTTACAGTGTTTTTCTACTTTTCTACTGTTTTATATTACTTCTTTCTTTAAGCTCCTACTTCATCCCCTAACTTTATTTTTTCCTTTTAACTCTTCTTTTCCACCCCCCACACACCCCATAACCATGGCGAAGGGTAGCAGCAGCACTAGCGGCAGCTCCAAGGGCAAGGTGCCTGCTCCCAAGAGCCGCCTGCCTTGCGGCAGACTGCGCCCTGCAGGGGTGCAGGCCCAGCAGTATTTTGCAAGGTGGAGGTGGCCGCCCTTGGTTTCTTTGTGCAGCGCCACCTCCCCTTGACCTTGGCAGCAGGTGGCAGGCCAGGCTCCGGGTACCCTACCCAGGAGCGTCACCGCCGGTGGACGAAGGTGCGCCGGGCAGTGTTTTTCTGCTCAGGGGTCAGGCGCCCATAACCAGCTGGCCCACTGGTGGTCAGACATCCTGGACCGGGAGGAGAACCTGTTGAACCTGCTAGGTGTCGAGGACATGGGGCTTGGTGAGTAACTAATACATAGTAGTAGAATTATTGTGTATACGAATAACAAGAATACTGCTGCTTACATTGCAGGTAAATTACGTTTCAAAATCTTCTGTGATTGTAAGACACAGGTGCTTGGCGCTACTCTTTGCAACTTTGCGCTCGATTGGGCTGATTATTATGTAAGTGTTTACTTTAGAGAACGTAAGTTAGGCAATGCTATTGCTAATGACTCTCTAGTCCTTCCTTTGTCCTCCTGTCAAATAGTGGTGGATGGATATATTGATTCTAGGTTAGTACTAGTTGATAATTTTGTAGCTGTTTGCATGAGGCATCCTCTGTCACTGAGTGCTGCTTACCCCAGTCCTTAGTAGAACCTTTTGTAGTTTGTTCAGCGAGTGGTAGGCTTAGCAGTGTCAGTTAGTAGCAGAACATCAGACACAACCAACCAACTATTTCGTGTATGCACAAATGTATGCATTTGCATTTGTCCTCCATCTCATGTATGCATTTTTGAGGGCTAAAAAATGGAAATGCAGACTTAGTGAACAATTGGCCTGTTTGGAATAGGTGGGCTAGGTCAGGTGGTACTTAGGCTTAGTTAGTATTCTTGAATCAGAATGGAACATTGGATTAGTGTTCATAAATAAGTAGACAGTCCGTGAATCCCGCAAGCCAGTAGTCGATCTGATTAGATAAGTCAATTGTATTGCAATTGTTGTTTCCTAAAATGTTTTTGAGCGTTTTTTTAAATAATATTATTTGTTTCACAATCACAGCAAACATTAATGTTTGTCTCTTTCTTTATTATATCTTACATGAGCAGCACCTAGGGACAGGAAGATGGGGTCCTAGTCAGCGGGACAACCAGAGGACCGCTCCTCTACCGAGGGCCCTGCTGCTGGCCCCAGTAAGTCCTCCAGTGTTTAATATTAACAATTATATTTCCCTAACTTTCACTGCACCCTATTTTTCTTGACCTATTCATTCTGGTTCCACTTCTTAATTCTATTTTTTACGAAAGCTTCTTTGATCTTCTTGACTATCTGTTTCTAAATTCTGGTTATCCCTGCCTCTCTAAGTTCTAACTGCCTCTGCTATGACTCTCTTTACTACTACTATTAGTCTGTCTGTAGCTAAGCTTGCCCAGTTGGCCACTCTTTATTCAAGGTTTTGAATAAAACTCAGATTGACCAATAGCTCTAGCCACTGAGTCCAGTCCTTTGCGTTGTCCTCTTCTAGACTTCTTAATCTTGAGGCTTTGACAATTCCCACCAACAAAATGCCCAACCAGATATTTGACTATTTGTGATAGGGTATGGTACACGCTACTGCTGTTGTGGGGATTCTGCACAGCCAGATACAGAACTATGCACAAGAAAATAGGTTGTTGGTGATGGGAGGTTGGACCTTCCTCACACCTCAGTCAGAAGTGAACCCACAATCCCCTGAACGACTAACTATAGTGCCTCATTAGGTCCCCAAAACCCCACCCGAAGACACCCAATAATTACACAACCCAAAATCTAACACCCGTCACTCACTCACTCGTGTAAGTCCACCACCACACCAAATACCACAGAGCCTCTGTGTAAGTTTAAAAGGTGTATTTTCAACTAACAAGCTCTGTACATTGTTCTATAAAATTGAGTGTTCTACAGCCAGCTCCAACAGCAAAATGCATAAGATAGCTTAAAACAATAAACATTGTTTCAAGTGCATGATAGAAGAATTAAAAGACAAAAAATCTGTGCGAATTCTGGGAGACCCCTCACCGTAGAACGTAGAAGTACTGTTTACATGCATCATAAGCATAAGTTTGTTGAAGGGAATCTTCCGCCTGTTATGAGAAAAATGGTGCGCGTGTTAGATAGTATAATGCAAGTATTTCTCAGTCATGCCAATTCGGACTAACTGAACTACATAACAAAGTGGCTTGTTTTTCGACCTCTTGTAACACAACGCTCAGACAGTAGCTGTATGAGCTCATGTGGGCTCAAACTAAAGGTGTCTACTGCACAACAAGCTGCGAGGTAACACATGCGCAAAAGACATGAAGCTAAAATGGATGCATGTCTCAGGCTAACTTTGCAAAGAGTAGAGTAGACTATAATGACCCTAGGGACCATAACACTACTAGTCTCTACTCTAGTACTCGATTTGGAATAGTGATGTATGTTGTATATGTATGTTTACTATTAACTGTTTTTTCAATCTTGCTAGTGAAAACGAATAAATAAGGAGGTGTATAGGCTAGTGAAAACGAATAAATAGGGAGGTGTATAGGCATCTAAAAATGTGTAATGTTTTTTATAGGCGTACTACAGACCACCAGTGCCGGTGTGGCCAGTGGCGATGGCGATGCTGCTAGTCTGGAGGGGGCAGGAGACACCTGCAGCAGCTACTACAGGGGGTGGGCCAACAGCAGTGGCGGGCGGTGGTAAGTTATATTCCTTATTTATTGACATTACACTAGTGGGAAGGGTGTACTGTACACTCACTGTACTGTTGAGACTTAGTAAGTATGAAGTTGTACTGAACATTAGACAACGGTTGAAGAAGACACCCTTTACTTAGCAATGGCATTAGCAAGAGCATTAGCAGCGTGAGTTGCCTAACCAATGGCCTCTTTGATCCGACGCCAACTCAGCTGTGAAAGTTTATAGAGAAGACTAAAAGTCAGATCAGATTACCTTGATGGATGTGTTGAACAAAAAGGAAAAGAATGGTGGAAGGAGGAAGGACTGGCGAGATGTAATACGTCTTGCGGAGAAGGATACGTTGGAAGCAGCATGCAGGTGGCTGATAGGAATCAGATGCATGGGTTGTTGAAGGATAGGGGGAAGGTGAAAGAAGATGCCTGACTGGGTGGGCGACACAGTATGGGTGGATCCTGGATAGCAAGAATCATCAGCGGTGTTTGGGTCAAATTCAAAGCCAAGGCAATCAAGGAAGGAGTGGACGCATGGGTGTATGTTGGTGAAACAAACAAAGGTCTGATGAGAGATTAAGAAGAATGATAGACATTTACTTTGAATGGATGGATGCCTGGATGTATTCATCATAGACAGCACAGGTGGAGACTGTCACTGGATTCAGAGTTTTAGTTTGAAGAGAACGTAAAAGAAACCGCGCCAGTAGCAAAGCCGAGGTGAATAATATATTAATAACTTGTATTTTCAGAATACAGTTGACTCACAGTAGTTTGCAAGCACATCATATATATATTGTGTATAGTTTAGTTATCAAGCACCTTCCTCCAACTCCGAGGATTACTCCCTACCTATGTTAATTTACTTTTCAACGGTGTTAGCCAGGCTGCAAAGGGTGGCCTATCAGTTGGTTACACAATCAATCAAAACAAAGTACCTTATGCAGCAGCGGTTGGTGGTGGGAGTGCTGCTGGACGGTGATGTGGAGAGGGGGAGAGGCAGGGTGGGGCCGGTAGTAAACTATGGATATTGGCCAAATACAGGTAAGTAAACGAAAAAATAAATCAAATGAATTTCATGGTGCGCACTGCACCGCCAAATGCGATGCAATGCGCGCAACTACAGGTGTTATATTTATTTATATATTTACTTACCTGTAATCGGCCATAATCCATAGTTTACTACCCCTCACCCTGCCCCTCCCCATGTCACCGCCCGGCAGCAGTCCCACCACCGACTGCTACTGACCTTATGTCATCATCCCACTCCCATATATAAGCAATGATCATTGGATCAGATATATAATCTGTCTTTTTGTTGTACCCGGGGCAGGGTGAAAGTGATATTGAGCAATTGCCCTCATGTAACAGAAAGAGTATGGCCAGTGCCACCCGTAATAGAAAAATACGAGCTTCCCCACCTGCAGACAGTAGTAGTAAATACAACTAACATGAGTCTGCGTCATGACTAGTATGTTTGAATTGGGTGCAAGCTTAGCTGACTGAGCTGGCATGCCGGCTACAACAAGGTTGTGTAATTTTGCTGAACTAGAGATAAGCAGAAGAAGAAGACAACTGGTGTGTATTGGAGTCCATAGTGCTAGTATAATGCCCAAAACTCCCACAATGTTAGAGGCAGAGGAAGTGGGAGGATAGATATTTACCACAAATGTTATGTACTGTGCCATTATGTGTTGAATTAATTTTGTGTTGCTGTCTTGCTAAGAGTATTGGTTACAATATTTGTTTTCTTTCTTGATATAGATCCTCCTTCCCAAGAAAGGCCAACACGGAAGGAGTTGGCAGCCAGGGCCCAGCGCCAGAAACTGGAGGCCATCTGCGAAGATAACTGGCGACTGGTGGCTCAGGCAGAGGAGGAGGAGGTGGCTGCAGCCTCCTCCAATGCCGCGGGCCCCAGCCAGGCCCCACCTCCAGTGGTATGGCGCTGCGGTCAGGCAGCCGCCTGACCGCGGTGATGTTAATGTTTTATGGGGGGGTTACTGTGTTACGCATTTATGTCACATTGGTTTACTTGCTGCTGCAGGCCCGTCCGCAGCCAGTGTTAGATTGAAAATATCTGCCGATTTTGTAGCACACAAACAGATAGATGTGGTACCCCTCACTGAGTAATTTGTCCAACTAGTACTGTCAGTCTCTCCTCCTAGTCCATTATACCTCCCACCAAACTTATCTTACCTGTGAATGATGATGATTAAGTTCGGCACAGCGATGGCGGCATGGTTTCCCAAGAGAATGGAGAAGATGCCATGGTTGTGGTAGTAGTAGACACTGGCAGAAGCATTTGCAAACAAAAAAAAAAGAAACAGTCACTTGCCTGAGAAGGACTGTGGGAGGAGTAGTAGAACGAAGTAAAGTACAGTACAGAAGAAGACTGCCAAACAAACAATATTGCAACTGCTAAAGTCAAATTAAACATAATGGTGGCGGGGACAGCCTAGTACAAGAAGTTACAAACTGTAGTTGTGTCCAGTGAGTCACTTAACACAATCGTAATTTGTAACCTTTACTGCTGTGTGGTAGGATGTTGATGAATAATCCAATCCATGCCGGCAAATAATTATGATGTATTAGGTGGGTTCCTTTTGGAAAAAAATTGCCTTGCACATAGACTGAGCATGGGTGGGCAAACAGAAGAAGATCCTCGCCCTGCCTTGAAATTGAATTAGTGTTGCTTTCACCACATCTGCCCCAGCAAGCGTGTGATCAATTGTTGGTGTACATTTAATGTAGTCACATCACACCTCAATATAAATCACACAGCCTGGGTTAGGGTTTGATGAATGGATGGGAAGGGCGGATTGGGGAAAGGTTTGACAAAGAAAAACAGTACACATGGACACAACAAAAGCAAAAGACAAATTGGAAGATGACCATGATCTTATCCACTAAATCTATAAAGAGAGAAAAAGGAAATGCATGCATGATGATGAAGATATCTTGATGGTTAATGAGTAGTACTTACTAACTACTACTAGACAATTAGACAGTACAGGGCAGCAGTATATTAATATGCAATCTGCCTTGCCTGTAATGTAATATGCCCTCAGAGAGACCCAAATTGCATGTTGTACCGGAATTACTTTTAAAGCTAGCAAAGAAAATTAAAAAATTGTTGTCGGGATCAATTAGCAAACAAACAACAACACAACACACAGTCGTAATGATTGAAGAGAAAAAATTAATCAAGTTAATCAAAAGACGAATGATGAATGATACTAAAGTTACTGTATTATCCTGGTCTGATTGTGAAGTTGCATCTCGTCATTCCTCTTGTTCCTCCCTTCCATGGAGGCTCCGCACATCAATCTTGGGTGCCACTGCCTGCCTGATGCGGATTGGTAAGGTAAGTGTGAGATGTTTCTCCCAGTATAGCACAGGGTAAAGGTTGGCCTATAAGTGTAGATGGAAAAAAAAGGGGTATTGAAAAATAAATGAATAAAAGAAAAGCATCAATTACCGTGGAGTGCAAGAAGACAAGACTCTTGAGAGAACACTTTCAGACTTATGTGGCTTGGATACATCATGTCTACTCTGTTTACAGCATTAAGCTACAACAATAACAGGACAGGATTCAGAAAAGAAGAGGCCCTCGGTACCGGGCCGTGACCCAACCTCCATTTACCTTACATTTTGAGAGAGACAGAAAAAAGGCATAAACAGCAACCTAGCATTTTTCAAATCAAGTGACTAAATCAATACGCCGCTGTAAGTCATACCACTACACTAGACTCGACCACTATGGACATGTAGCCTAGGTCTGCAGTTGTTCTTGTTAAATTGTTGTGTTTACCTTTTATGCCACTTCACGAAAATGCAGTTATTCCATCAATCATCTCAGATCCAACTGACTGAATGCGTGCAAAGATAGTACGATCATCATCATCATGGTATGGTACATGTTGTCCAACACTAACTCAGTCTGTAGTGACTCCGATTAAGTCCATATTCCATATTAAAAAATTGCAATGGATATTGGCCTGCACCTGCAGTAGTAGGAGTTCAATGTGGTTATTAAACAACAAGGAAACATTGACTGTCACTTGAGTCAATTTTACTTTGTAGATTGACTAGTGGAGTTTGACTTCATGCACATTCGCTGAGAGTCAGCAAGCATCCAATGTAATGCATGCCATCATTCATTAATCATTACATGTCTTGCTCTTCTCTTTGGCTGTCAGATCAGATGCCTAGCCTTCTGACAGTGATGAGTTTACTTTTTGATGCCTGCCCAAGTTCTTACAGTGAAGAGTTGTGGATGCCTGCAGACAGAGCTTATTTCGGACAGTGATGAGTTTCGGCTCAGAAACAAAACAAAGGATAGCTTTAGTCATGTTTCACTTCCTATGGAGGGACTGTTAGAAGCAACATTTCTTGGACTATTCTCCATCTCCATCTAATGTCTGGCTTGATGGAAATGTATTTAGGGCGAGTCAGGAAGATGGAGCAGGACTCTGAGGAGTGGAGTGGACAGATATGCACAGACGTGCATCTCTGAAAGGGAAATAAAAAGAGAAGACAGTGGTGATGGATGTGTTGTGATTTGATTTAAACTAGAGAGACAGATACCCACACAACTAAAGGAAGGAAGAAAGTAACAATTTGAAAGGCTAGTTGTCAGGGAAGAGGAGCTCGTCCTCAAACTCTGGTGGTTCAGACAGAAGTAGGTCATGTAACCAACTACTTATGTCATCGAAGTCGTTCTCCTCTTCCTGCTTTGATTCACGTATTTTGTACTCCAGTGGTATAAGATGCTGATTTATTTTGATCATGGTTAACCTCTCCACGTTTTTGGGCAAGAGACTGGTCCTTTTTCAAAGTCACAATGGCACCAGCAGTACTTAAATCATGCTCAGAAGAGAAACTTGCAACAGGGGAAGCCAGATACTTTATCGCCAGCCTGCTGAGCACTGTCCATTGGCTTCTTTTCGCATACTAATATGCCAATGGGGTTCGATTGTACTGTGGATGATCCTGATCTTGCTGTTGTTGATGTTATTGGTAGTGTTGGTGTTGGTGACTGCTGGGAGGCAAATGCACTGCCCTCAGGTTCAGAAGTAGAACTTGACTCTGGAATATGCTCTGTAGTACTTGTTCTGGCTTGGGGCGGGGGACCTCTGATTACCAGCCTTTCGTTTTCAAAGTCAATGGCTTGCTCAGCTATCAAAGTTTTGTATTTGGCAACATCCACTTCTGAAAAAGGAATTACTGCCTTACTGTTCAAAAACTACTTTGTACCATGGATCCAAAATTGTGGCAGTAATGTAATGTCGTGTGACACAATGTTATTTTGAATCCTTGTATTGTCAGGTAAGCGAACTGCTAAAGATTCCGCCGAATAATATGTGTCTTGTTTGTCATCCACCTCTGCTTACATTTCAGAAACCTCCTTCAGCTGTTGCTCTAGCATGTGCAACAATGGGATAGCTTGGCCCATAGTACAGTCCTCCCTGCTGACTTCACGTGTGAAGACCTCAAAAGGAAGTAGCATCTCTGTCAGGCATTTAACGAGGTCCCATTGGCCCATCTCAATGGTCATGCCTCTCACAGTAGGATCCCTTGATCTTTTCATGACATAAGCATTGAGTGGTATGTACTGCTCAAACGGACGATCAAGCATGTAATAAGTTGAGTTCCAACGTGTTGGCACCTCCTGGATAAGTGCTTTGACTGGCATTTTATGCTCATGTTGAATGACCCTCAGCTGCTTCCGGGCTTTAAAAGAATGGCTGACCTGTGTGCATATTCTTCTGCAGGTGGCCAGTAAGTTGCTGACTTTGCATTCATTTTTCAGAAAGTCTTGAACAACAATGTTAATGCAGTGTGCCAAACACGGAACCCTGAAATAGGAACCAAGCTCCATGAAGTAGCCACCATCTTTCATGGCCTTAACTACATTACTGCCATTGTCTGTGCCAACAAAACCAATGTTAAGCCCTCGGGGTGCAGCCACTCAAAGACCTTGCTGTAAAACTCCTCCAAAATGTTTGCAGCAGTAAGACATTTCTCCATGGCAAACATGGCTACAGTTGCATGTTTGCGTGTGGCATGAAAAATCTCAGCAGCATCAACACCAGCAGATATCTATTCTCTAACCCCCACAAAAGAGAGCCAGTGTGCAGTGATGCACATGTAATCAGTGGCTTGGCAACTGGTCCACATGTCTGTTGTCAGGTGGATACTATGAACAGCACTCTGCTTCAAGGCTTTTCCAAGCAATTCCAGCACATCGTAGTATAGTAGCGGCTGGGAGCCTGCCATTTTGGGCAGATGGCTGTCACAAATTCCAGAAAACCCACCCCTTCAACAAAAGAAAAAGGGAGAAGGTCCAGTGCTAACATTTTGGCCAGCTTTGCATTGTACAAGCGAACTATTGGGTGGTTGCGTTCGTACTGCCCCCCTAAACATGCTGATAATAGTAGGCTGCATAGTTTTCCTTAGGCTCAACAACGCACTTGTTTTCATTGAGGTACTGCTTGCTGTCCCAGGCTGACTCTTACTCTTGTGCCACTGAGATGTTGCTGAAGAAGATGTGGGCGATGATAACACTGCACTGCTGGGGACTTTGTGTACCACTACCAAAAAGAATGTCTCCCTGTCCTTCCTCTTCCACCGTGATCGGATAATCTACTTGTTTATCCCAACCAACACGAATGGTTGCAGTTCTTATGCCACAAAGGTGGTCCTCCCAGTCGATCAAGTGGTGTTTTTTCAGATGGGTTATTTAACCTACGGTACTATAGTTTGTACCAAGCTTACCCCAACTAACAGAGGTATTACAATGGAGCATTTAGCAATGTTCTCCTCCTTTTAGCTAACCGTAAAGAAGTCCCAAACTGGGAACCTTAACTTTTGCCTCCTGCTGGAGGTGCCGCTTCCAATATCGGATGAACTGGAGGGTGGGTGTTGAATTTGACTCTGTGCTGTACCACTACCTACTTCTACTGAGGTGGTGGTTGTGCTGGATGTAGATCGTTGCCAGGCCTTTGCTAATGCAAATATGGAAGCTGCAGGTCGTGTCGGTGTTACCTGTGTTGGAGAAATGCGTGCTACATTCCTAGCAGCAATTTTGGATGGGGTAATAATGTTGGTCTCCATCTCCGCAGGACCGGGAGTGATGTTCGTGATGACTGGCTCATCATTATCATCCTACTGTTCTACATCGACCTCCATAAGTGTAAGGCTTTCTCTAAACCTTCCTTTTCCCCAGCCTGGTCTGGGGACGTGTCTCCCTCTCAGACTCAGTTTGTGGCTTTCAAATGGCATTGAGATCATCAGAAGGGGGGCTTGGCGAAGAACTTGATGGACTAACCCTCCTTTTCCTTGCTGGAAATTTGGAAGACAATGGATCTTTTGAATGAGTGGCTTCCTCTTCTTCTCGCTCTGCATGAGGCTCAATTTCCTGAACTGCCCCTACTTCGGGAGGAACAACAACTACTATTGCGGGCAGTGGTTGTGGCTGTTGTTGACCACTTTTCTGCTGTGCTTCCTCCTGCGTTGACTGGGTACTACTTTGTGATAGCGATAAGTTTATCTCAGGCTCAGTATCACTGCTTTGCACTATTAGGCTGGCTACCTCTTTTACACTCATGTGCTTGGGCCTAGATTGGTGGGTTGGGCCCACTGATGCTGAGGTGCTGCCCCCAGCTTGCCCCAAGGACACCGCTGCTGCAGGCGTAATTTTTATTTTCCCAAAAAAGGTGTTGGGGGAACACCAGACTTAAGTGTCACTTCCTTCTTCTGTTCCTTCTTCTCAGCAACTTTCTTGGTCATGGAGGACCAGGTACCTGCTTTCTTTGTACCCATCTTCTTCAGATGTCAGCAGCAGCACTCAGTTGCACAAGTTGCAGAGATGTCTGGTCAGGTCACACGTCACGTCGTGTACAGCAGCAGGACGTCTGTCTGGCAGCCCAACGTGTGATGATGACACACCTCCTCCTCAGTCTTTTGTGCACCTAAAAGCAAAAAAGCCAAAAGAACATCAGTAGGCTGTGGGGTTTTAGGTTTAAACCTCTAATAACTGATACAACTTCACTGAAAGAAAAATAGCCCTCACCGGTGAAAACATATAAACACTGAAAAAACACCTGGACAACCACAAACTGAATGCCATTCAAAGAAAGGAAAAAGAGAGTGAAAGTGTCATTTTTTCTTCCTGAAGGGGTCAATACAATGTAACTTTGTTATACAAGCTAGCAGCAAGAAAGACTGGTTAACATTATTCTGCTTGAGTTTTGTTCTTTAGGGATGCCACTAAAATATTGTTTCTTCTTCCTTTTACTTTTTTTTGGTTTTGTGGCCTTTGGTCTAAAGATGCAGAGTTTAGTTTCATGTTTTAGGTCTAGTTTAATCATTTTATAAACTATAGAGAATCAGGAAATATCAAACTCATATTTGATATTTTGGCTGCATTTGATTCTTTCACTGATTGGTAAAATGGCTGGTTTCATAAAAATATTTCCTAATATGTGTCATCACATTTATTCACAGAGAATGGGTAAAAACCCTTAACACATCAGACCATAGTTTCGAGTGGGTCAGTATTGATAGTAGGTGAATTGCCGACACCTCAGGCTTTAAAAATTCAATGCAAGGTATAGTGACAAGTATATATATCACCAAGCATCTCAGATAGTGGTGAAAACATGACACCAGACTTTTGGAAAACATGGAACGCATTTTCACTTGTAATGTTCAGCAAAAAAGGTTCTTTCCAAGTTCAACAAAGATTGGAGTGATGTTGTTTGTATTTGCAGTAATTCAGCCACGTATATAAAAAAGTTGTGTGATGACCTGTCAAAATTGATTCCCGAGCTGAAGTGATTCCCTGTAGGAGATCCTTGCCACTTGTTAGATGGTATGCTGAAAGCATCTTTACAATATTCATAGTTAATGAGGGATGCTATTGACTTTTTAGTCTATTGTGGTGCACTGTTTTCTTATGCACAGGAACTAAAACACAAATATTTATCATTTTGTGCTTTATGTGTCATCAAAGAAAGAGTCATTCCAATTGTGTCCCTTAGCTGATGGTTCTCAGCACAAGGAGCTATGAATGCTGAGAGGGCCTTTTCAAAGAAGTTTACATAGGAAGGAAAGGGCGAGCGCACATGACCCAAAGACTCACTGAAGAAGTAGTGTATGGTGTACTACAATAAGATTAATTTGCAAAAATCTATTTGGACCTCATATACACTATAGGTACACTGTCTATACACCATGTTCTTTCAGTGCAATAAGCAAGCAATAATAAAAGCAAAATGTTCCATAAACACCAGAAAAACACTTTTTCTGTTGCATTTAGTGGCGCAAAAATGTGTAACCACTGATAACAACAGTTTTTTAACATATTGAAAATACTGAAAAAAAAACACCAGAATTTACTAAAAATAGAAACTGAAAACAGGAAAGCCTAAACATCAGTCAAACGATAGTACAATCAAACTAATATAATATTTAACTTAGTGTGTGGTGGTCACAATTATTACATTTTAGTAACTCAGTGAACAGAACAACAGTGTAGCCATTTATGAGACATTGACAACAAGGCCAGGGCTTTCCTGTGTACACTCAGGAAAAATAGGAATATCAAAGAACAAAAACAAAAATGTAGTGGAGCCTGTTTGGCCTAAATTTGTGCATCACGTGGGTTGGATAATAGATGCAGCATCCGGGAGCTGCAGCGCAGGCAATGGGGATGGATTTGGAAGCAGTAAGACAAGAGGAACAATGGAAATACAGGCAGGCCTATGTGGCAAAAACCCCACACTACTAAATACCAACACAAAATGTCCCCATCCACATGGTCACTCACAGGCACAAGGCACAGAAAAGGCAAACAATCAACTCAAGCAGGCCTCTACGGCCAGACAAAGGATGCCTAAAAAACAACACCCCTTGTTGTAAATAAAAAACAACACAGCTTTAATGCAAAAACGAAAATCCTCCATTGTTAAAAACAGGTTGGAAAGTTACACAACAACCACAATACCAACACACACATGCAAAAAAGGCATTTATTTAACACACCCAAAAACTGAAATACACCCCTCAAAAAAAGTCAACTCACATTTTACAATTCAATAAAATGCCATCCATGTCCTAAAGGATGTTTAGACTCAACAGACAACATAGAAACACTTGTTTCATGCACCCATGATGATTGATGAGTACCTCTGGGCCTACTGGCAGACTAGGCCATAAGCTTGGAGGCCTATGGCAAAAGCAGCACAGTGGATGGTCCTACAAAATGGCCACCACCACAGGACCAGGAAGTTGGAGACTCTGGGGAACTTCCTCCCTCTTTAAAAAAAAATGGTAAAAAAAATGACTCCTTGTTCAAAACACTACAGGCAAATGACAACTGGAGTTTTTTGTGCAAAATGAACAAAATCATCATTTTCGAGAAGGTTTATGCTGCTCAAGAGATATTCTTCACCGGATTGCAAAATCTGCGTGCTCGACATCGCAATCTTCACAAAAACTCGTTATTGTGCTCGCGAAAATGCATATTGAGCGCGCGAAGAAGAAAAAAAGTGTAAGTCCGCGTTGTCACGCACAGCGGAGTTGCCAAAACACCGCGTGCTGAACGCCCAGGGTTACCTACTGGCTGAAAAGGCCTATTTATTTAACACACAACAAAAAACTGAAAACCACCCCAAAAACCACATTTTGCAATTCAATCCAATGCCATCATGATGTTAAAATTCAACAGACAACACAGAAACAATTGTTTCATGCACCCTGGCCATGAATGACTACCTCTGGGCCTACTAGCAGACTCGGCCACAAGCTTGGAAGCCTATGGCAAATGCAAGCATACTGCCTTGCTCCACAAAATTGCCGCCACCCACATGGCCAGGCCACCCACAATATAGAAAGCGAAGACAGACAATGCAGGCCTATGGCAAAAGGAACCTGCCTGGATGAATCCACAAAATGGCCACTAGCCACCCACAACAAAAATAATATGGAAGACAGACAATGCAAGCCTATGGCAAAAGCACACTGCCTGCCTTCACAAAATGGCCGCCACCCACATGGCCAGGCCAAAACAACAAGAAGCATAAGCCAAGGGGAACAAAGAAAAGACATGCAGGCCTATATGGAAAAAGCAGCTCACTACTAAACTACCACCACAAAATGGCCCCAAGCCACAAGGTCACTCACAGTTACAACAGGCCATGGAAAACAATGACCTCAAGAAGGCCTATAAGCCCTATACATGAATATGACCAGAGAAGGAGGCCTGCTAAACAACACAGCTTTAAAACAAAAATGCAAAAACGAAAATCAACAGGGCTACCAAAGGTTGGAAAGTTAGTTACACATCAAGCAAACACACACCCAACAAATGTATTTATTTATTAACACACACACAAAAACTGAAATACACCCCAAAAACCACATTGAGCCATTCAATCCAATGCCATCCATGCCCTACATGATGTTTAAGTTCAACAGACACCACAGAAACATGCACCCATGGGTACATCTGGGTCTACTGGCTGAAATTTCAAATAAAAACAACTAGGCCACTACTGAAACTACAGGCCACACACAACAATTTGTTTTAAAAACAATGGAAATCCCAAAAAATGTAGGTACTAGGTACACTACAAACAAGCCCTAATCAAACAAACAAGTACACCTACTCATCCCTCTAAAAACTCGCAAACAAAAAAACGCAAGCAAATCATTTGCTGGAAACGCACCTAAAATCGGGAATTCCACCCTCCCACATCAGAACAACCCCCTCGTTTCCAAACGATCTGACAGAACAAAAGAAGCTCCTAAGCAACGCCCCTCCTGACCCTTATCTGAGAGATAAAGCTACTCTTTGCTGCGTATTACCGCTGTGCTCAAAGCGCTATAAAATTTTAAATGCCCGTTTTTGTATTTACTTTGATTTTTATTTAAAGTAACCTTGCTTTTAAAACTATTGCCCACATACTTGCATTTAAACTGGGTCCTCACCGCGACTTAGCGGGTCTTTTGTGTGCTCCTCGTCACCCTTGCCGCCATCTTAGGGGTCAGAAAGGGACGCTTGAGGCCAGTGCAGGTTAGCGCTCCAGCAGTCAGGTTGACTGGACTGAGGCAAGCGCGAAGCGTGCAGTGTACTTAAGGGCTGCCTAGAGGTAAGGTCAGCCTTGATAAAGCTACTCTTTGCTGCGTATTACCGCTGTGCTCAAAGCGCTATAAAATTTTAAATGCCCGTTTTTGTATTTACTTTGATTTTTATTTAAAGTAACCTTGCTTTTAAAACTATTGCCCACATACTTGCATTTAAACTGGGTCCTCACCGCGACTTAGCGGGTCTTTTGTGTGCTCCTCGTCACCCTTGCCGCCATCTTAGGGGTCAGAAAGGGACGCTTGAGGCCAGTGCAGGTTAGCGCTCCAGCAGTCAGGTTGACTGGACTGAGGCAAGCGCGAAGCGTGCAGTGTACTTAAGGGCTGCCTAGAGGTAAGGTCAGCCTTGATAAAGCTACTCTTTGCTGCGTATTACCGCTGTGCTCAAAGCGCTATAACATTTTAAATGCCCGTTTTTGTATTTACTTTGATTTTTATTTAAAGTAACCTTGCTTTTAAAACTATTGCCCACATACTTGCATTTAAACTGGGTCCTCACCGCGACTTAGCGGGTCTTTTGTGTGCTCCTCGTCACCCTTGCCGCCATTTTAGGGGTCAGAAAGTGACGCTTGAGGCCAGTGCAGGTTAGCGCTCCAGCAGTCAGGTTGACTAGCCTGAGCCCTATATCAAAGCAGGGATGCTAGCGCACGGCGCATGCGCACGGCGTGTGTGCCGCAGTAACGCCGGAGTCACGCCAGAGTCCAGCCCGTCTGCGCCCGTCCGCGCCAAGGACGAGCTGGACGCGGGGACGTCTAACGGGTCCAGGAGCCACGCCAGGCGGTTCTTGTATCCTCTCCAGGTATTGTTAGATCTGAAACCAGCGCGACTACCCTGCCACTACACGTTTCCCCCTGAGGCTGTACGATCGTCCTCCATCTGTGGATGCTGGAGGTTACATTGTATTGATGCCGGGCCCCCATGCGGATATTCCAACCCAACCCCACTGGCGGACCATTCCCTAGATACTACCAGAGAGCTTGGGTATCTGATTAACGCTAGATCGCTGATCAGGAATAATGTTTCGTTTAAAGATTTTGTTGAGGTAAAAAACCCCTCCTGGGTCTTTATAACGGAAACTTGGGCCAAAGAATCCTCGGGGCCGGATCTCGTTGAAGCGGTCCCAGATGGTTATACCTTGGTCAGGCTGGATAGAGTGGGACGTGTCGGTGGAAGGCTTGGTATCCTACATAAGGACTCTTATTCGTGCCATACGACGCCTTTATCTGTTCCGGGTGAGGTTATCCAGGCTATGCACTTTACCATCAATGCACCTCACTCTATCCCGTTCAAGGGGGTGCTTATATATAGACCCCCAGGGCCCAGAGTGGATTTCACTCATCAAGTGCTCACTATTCTGGAACCATACTTTGGATCCGAGTCAGTTACAGTTTTGGGAGACATGAATTTCCACTTGGAAAATCTCGAGGTAAATGACACCAAATGCCTCCTAGATACTTTATCTGCCTGTGGTTTGCAGCAACTAGTCAAGGGTGCCACTCACCAGGCGGGCCATACCTTGGACGGAGTTTTTACAAATGATAGACGGCTGTCAGTGGAAGCACCCTTGCTGCTTTCCTGGGCAGATCATTTCGCCGTCCCACTGTTATTGGAGATGACCCCTATTAATAATATACCAAAGGGCCCCAGCAAAATGGAACTTAAGAGGAATCTGAGGAAGGTGACCAATGACGCTTTGGCACCTTTAACTTCTACCCTTCTAATTCCAAGAGTTGAGGATATCGACTCCGCGGTGCAGAGGTTCGAAGATGTTACCTCCGCAGCGCTGGATGTGCTCGCACCTCTCTCTTTGCGCTACTGTGCTAGAAAAAGGCCTTCGGCCCCCTGGTATGTTGAATCTCTAAGGCTACTAAGACAAGCCTGTAGAAGGCGAGAACGGTGCTGGAGATCTAGTGGGAACATGCAGGATAGAGAATCTCATAAAAATCTCCTGAGGGAATACAGGATGGAGCTTATTAGAATTAAACAAGAATATTTTTCAAATCTCACTGGGGCTCTCACTTCACCGAAAGAGCTTTTCAACATCGTTGACTCTTTAATCACTTTGAAGACCCCTGATCCTGTTACTAATTCACAGCAGCTCTGTGATAACATAGCTGAATTCTTTCAGGATAAAATTGACGATATTGTTGCGACTCTTGAGCTCCAAAGGATCTCTGTATCTCCACCTGCCCCTCTCGCACCTCAGATCTCCCTTTGTACTGAATCAGTTGGACATGCAAGTTCGATCTCGCTATCTAGTTTTCCTCCACTTACCTTACAGGAACTAGAAGTCCTTTTGATTAAGACCAAATCTGGCTCACCCCTGGATCCCTGCCCTCTTCACATCCTTAAACAATGCAAGGAGACCCTCCTGCCCCCGCTACTTCAAATAATGAATAAGGCTTTAAGCGAGGGTATTTTCCCTTCCCAATGGAAGAAAGCGGTTGTAAAACCGCTCTTGAAGAAGCCGTCATTGGACCCAGAAGTGTTGAAAAATTTCCGCCCCATTTCGCTGCTCCCAGCCCCAGCCAAGATGCTGGAAATCCATCTACACCAGCACCTTTCTTCCTTTCTGGATGCCGCCGGTCTTCTGGATCACTCGCAGCATGGCTTCCGGAGGGGTCATAGCACGGAATCCGCCCTTTCCGTGGTGCTTGATAACATCCGCACCACGGTTGATAGGGGCGGAAGTACGTTGCTGATCCTTCTGGATCTCACAGCTGCTTTTGACAACCTGTCTCCCCTCGTTCTAACATCTCGTCTGAGGGAGATAGGGGTGATGGGGCAGGCGTTAAGCCTGTTGTCCTCTTTCCTGGACCGGAGGGAACAGAGAGTGAAGCTGGGAGAGTTCCTATCTCCATCCCTGCCACTGAATTTGGGGGTCCCACAGGGGTCGGCGTTAAGTCCGACCCTGTTTAATATCTATGTGACCCCCCTGGCCAGGCTTATTAGATCTTTTGGGATGGAGGTAGTGTCTTACGCCGATGACACGCAGATCTTAATGTCTCTCGCCAAGTCTGTCAGCTCCTCTGCCTCCAAGTTCAGACTTTGTATGGAGGCAGTCGCCCTCTGGATGATTAATAATTCACTGCGGCTAAATGGCAAAAAGACAGAGATCCTCGTATTCGGCGAGAAGGAAGACATCTGGTCGGCGGAATGGTGGCCTGAATCTCTGGGGGCCTGTCCGGCTCCAACGCGGGCAGCTCGAAATCTGGGGGTCATGATCGATCCCTCCCTTGACATGGCTCTTCAAGTAAGGCGGACCATCTCCACCTGCTGGGGCATCATTGCAAACTTGCGCAAAATCAAATACTATCTATCTGTGCACGCTCGAAAACAGACAGTCGTAGCTTTGATAACATCTAGGCTCGACTATTGCAATGCTTTATATGCAGGGGCCAATAAAGGTCTGTTGCGAGGTCTCCAATCGGTGCAAAATGCTGCGGCGAAGTTTGTCCTGGATCTTCCGAAGAGGTCGTCTGTGACCGCTGCCAGGAAATCTCTGCACTGGCTCCCCATTGATGCCAGGATCTCATTCAAAGTGTTATGCCTGGCGTATGGCGCCTTAAACAAGAAGGAGACTGGAGGTATAAAAAATCTCCTCTCCTTGTACTCTCCTGAGAGGAACCTTCGCTCCGCGTCGAAATTGGTCCTTACTGTACCTCGGGTGCGTAGAGCTAAATGGGGAGGCAGAGCTTTCTCCAATCTTGCTCCAAGATGGTGGAATATAGTTCCCCTGGAGATCAGGATCCTACCTTCAATGCCTTCTTTTAGAAAGGCTCTAAAAACTTGGCTCTTTGGCAGAGCATATCCTTAGCTTTGGGTTTAGCCTTTTTCTGATTTTCTTTGTAGGCGCCTTGATGCCTTCGGGCAAAGTTGCGCGTTTATAAGTTTACTTTCAATTCAATTCAATTCAACTACATTGAATCAGATTAAGAAAACTTTATGTGTACGAACTAATTGAACAATGACTATGCTTAGATGATCGTCTGGTTGACTTGCTTCCACACTCCCCTCTGCCCCCTTGCTCAGGCTTATGTTCCCTTACAGAAGAGATCTCGCATGCTCTTCCAATTTTCTGTACCGTATATCTGCACATAACTGTATGTGCTGTAAAGCGCTCTGATACCCTTGGGTCCAGCCAGCGCTATATAAAACTCCTAAAATAAATAAATAGAAAATAAATGCTTATTGCGCTTCCGTGGTGATGCGACCAGCAGAGCCGTGTTGCAATGAAGGTCCGGCGCAATAAAACAAAAATGGCGCCTTCTCCTTGATGCAACACGATGCGTGCACGCCCGACGGCGGTGCAGCAACTCAACGATTCTTCTGCGCCGTGACAGGCCCTGCGACATGCTCCTCCAGAGATGTGACAGCTTCTGATGCGACGTCGACACACTTCTCCGGTGATGTGAGACTCTTCGGTGATGTATTGCGACAGCAGCGGCACCCTTCTTCAGGGATGGAGTGACATGCTTCACGATGATGCGACGATGTCTGATGCAACGGCAACACTCTTCTCCGGCGATGTGAGGTGCTTCTGCGAGGCGAAGCGACAGTGGCAGCGGCGACGTGCTTCTTCTCCTAGAGTCGCTCTTCTAGCTCCTTGTGACACGCAGTCCCTCAGAAACCCCAACACAACTACAGGCACTTCCAAAGAACTCTTGGGGATCTGGTGGGTGAAGTCTGTTGTCTCTGAGACTTCAGCAGGAAGCAAGCTCTATCGCAAGCCCTTGGAGATACTTCAAAAGTTAAATGAAAGTAGAACAAAAGTCCTTTCTCCTCTCTTTGGCAGTCAGGCAACCACTCCAGGCCAATCCCTCACGCTTAGGAATAGTCTCTCCTCAGTCTCTCTGGTCCCTCTCATCAGCAAAGGTTTCTTCTTGTTTCCCAAAAGTGATCTAAAGTTCTGGGGTCTGGGTCTCCTCTTTCATACCCATTTTCCCTTTGTTCTCTGAAGGCAGAGAGGCCTTTGCCTAGTCCAAACCAGTTCTGGTCAGTCCTGGAGCACTTTGTTGACAAGACTCCTTCTCTCCTTTCACAGTGTTGGCCAGGGACATCAGACGCACCACAGGAGGTGGAGCCAGCATTGTGGAAGGAAGGCACAGCCCTATTCAGGTCCCAGGTGCAACTCCCCCCACCCATCTACATGCAGATCTCTCTATTCAGCCCCGTGATGACTCATCCTGTCTCCTGGAATCCCCCAGCCCCTGTCACTCAAACTCCAGACAGGGAATACACAACCTAGCAGAGGCAGGCTTGGATAGTTAGGCAAGAAAATACCTATTTTCTAAAAGTGGTATTTTCAAACACAGAATGTTAAAACCAAGTTCACTAAAAGATGCATTTTATCATTCTGAGTTCAGGCATACTAAACCCGGATTTCTATCTAGTTCCCTGAGTCAGTTTATTTTGGATTATAAGATGTAATAATCCAACTGCTCTTCTGGCCTATGGGGAACAGGTAATATTGCAATATTGATAAACAACAATGGCTGTAATTCACTATTAGGATATGCCACACATACCAGGGCATGCCCTACATTTTATCTACAAGGCTCCCTACCCTGGGGCCTACAATTGGGGTGACTAATACACAGAAAAGGGAAGGTTTAGGGGCTGGCAAGTGGGTGCACAGAGGCTCTGCAATGGCAGACCTGAGACACACTTTTACAGGCTGCTTCTGTGGGTGGCACAACCAGTGCTGCAAGCCCACCAGCAGCATTTGGTTTACAAGCCCTGGGCACACTCAGTGCACTGTACTAGGTTCTGAAAAGTAAACTGAACCAACCAATCATAGAATCACTAATCCATACATCAATTTACCATAGGGAGAGCATATGCTCTTTAGCACTGATCAGCAGTGGTAAAGTGCCCAGAGTCATAAAACACAGGAGGAAGGCAAAAAGTTCAGGGATGACCCTGCCAAGTCCAACACTGAAGCACCAACCTTCTGACATCATTGATGACATCATCCATGACATCATCCAGTGAATGTGTGTTTCTATAAAGTTTAAATACATTTCATATATATCTATGCCAAGTTGTATTGAAGAATGATTGTTTTAACAAGTGCCTGAAGGGATTATTTAGTAGGTGCGTGACTGACTGTATTAGTGAGTGATTGAACGTCTCCTACTGAATGCATGGGTTAGTGACTAAACTGTGTGAAAGTCTGTATTAGTCTCTCAGTTGGTGTGTAAGCAACTGCATGGGTTGGTGAATAGCTACATGAGTGTCTATATGGGTTATTGATTTGTTGTCTGAGTATCTGTGTGGGTGGGTGGGGGGTGAATGACTCTGTGCATAGATGTCTGAGTGGGTGATTCACTAGTTGTATGGATTCAAAAGTGCATATGGGAAGGGCTGTATGGGGGAGTTAGTGTGTGTATGGGTGTGTTGGTAAGTGAATGAATGTCTCAGTGGTGTATCTGTGACTAACTACATATGTTTTAAAGCACTAATGTGTGTGTTGGAATATATAAATGATTATATATGAGAGTAAGTTATTTGATGATAAAGCCTCTTCATAAAGATTCTCCTCGTGGCTTCTGCTTCTTCTTTATTGGAGGGAGGTTTCTGTTGACATTACCGCGCTTGCCAGCAGCGTGTTTCAGAAGCCCCTGTCACCTTGAGAGTCTGGATATCTAACTGGCACGCCTCACGGCTCACTTTGTTCTTCCAGGAATGGAATTGGCCCGGACCCGCCCCTGCTATCATGAGGACAGACGCGGTTGAGGTACTTACCTCTCCTTGTGGCAATCTGCATTGCGCATACAGCCCCCCCATTTTTGACTTTTGGTGGCAGAGGCTGTGATGGTATGAGGAGACTCGAGGAGGGGCTGCATGATTTTGGAACATACTGGTGATTCATCGCGTCTTGTTCCTTGTGGGTCCCGGGACAGCGAGTCACATCAATCTACACTCTCCCCCAATTTTCCACCAACCCGGATTGCTGGCATACCTGGGCTTTCTGGGAGTTGTAGTTCGGAGTACTTACACGATCTGCAACAGGTGAGCTCCATTGTTGGGGGGAGGAGCGGACCCGTGCTGACAGCATTATATAAAGCAGGACACAAACTCTCACCGTGGCTGTTACTCTGGTGATGGGCGCTGAAGAAGGCGGAAGCCGAAATGCATTCGCCGCCACTGTATTTGCACTGATAAAATAAAGCCTCTTTGTAAAGATTCTGCTCGTGGCTTCTGCTTCTTCTTTATTGGAGGGAGGTTTCTGTTGATATATATATATATATATATATATGTATTTTATGCTGAAGCTGGGTTAACGAATAAAAAACATCTTGCCTGGATTCAGAGGTCCGTCTCTCCTTCCTCGCCGTGAGTGGGAAGTGGTTGGAGTTTACGAATGTGAATATATATATATATATTGTGAGAGAGAGAAAGAGAGAGAAAGAGAGAGAGAGAGAGAGAGAGAGAGAGAGAGAGAGAGATTTAGTTCTCATCTACAGGCATTTCATTCTTCATTCTGATTGTTGTGGCTGTCCCTGATGAAGGCACCGTTGTGCCGACACCCGCGTAGGACCCGCGTGGGTTGCAGCTACTGACTGATGCTGAAATGACTTCCAAATCATTTATGAGACTGAACTAACTATCCAACAGAAAATGGCTCCTTGCCATTTATGACGACATCACACATCATGAAGATCCAATAGACTGAATATCATTGAAAATGAGAAAATAATAGACATTTTTTCTAACGATTTTGTCTCAGATTGTGTCTATGTATATATATATTTAACTTTGTCTTGACTGCACAGACTGATGTTAAAGTGAATGTGGGTATGGCTGTTGTTTGCCTGTGGATTGTCTTATTGCTCTTCTTATTTATATTCATTGTCTTGAATCAATATAAGCAACTTTTGTAAGTGTTTAACAACTCTTGCTTTTGTACACTACATGAGCTAGTTATAAATTATTGTTACGTACCTATCCATGTTTGAGTTGCCCCTGGAATTTACCTTTTCATTTTTTCCCTGCCTAGAGGAACTCCCTATTAGTAGCAGGGGACCTTCTGTGCCCCAACAACAAGGACATGCCGTCAGAGTTGATTCCATGTAAGAGAGTTGGGGAGGAACTGTCTATGGTTGGTGGGATTCTACACAGAGGAGATTTGTAGGTGGTTATGGTGTGCATGCAGAGTAACATTTTGGATTTGGCCATTAAACGCAGTGTTAAAGAGGATTTTTGGTGGTATTGCTTGGACAGGGCTATTGAACATCTATGTTCGGGACTGCTGAATGTGTGTTCTGAGTGATAAGTCGCAAGTAATGTATCCCTCCCCCATTGATCCAGTTATTGTGAAGAACTCACCCTGGTTAAAACTAGCTTTTGATGTGGCAGGAACGTTTGATGTTATTGGGAGCTCACAGAAGTATGTGTTGGTCAAAGTGGATTATATATCAAAATGGACGGAAGTGAAGTTTGTGGATAGTATTATTCTTCAGCTATCATTAAGTTTTTTAAAGAAGTGTTTGTTAGCATGGGATTCCCTGAGGAACTTGTGACTGACAATGGTACATAATTGGTGTACTTATCACTTAAACACATTCTCCCCTCTCTCTATCACCCCTGCAGCAATGGCTTAGTGGAATGCATGAACCAAGTAATTAAGGACCATTTGCAGTTGGCTTTGGTTATTGGGTTACAGTGGAGGAGGATATTACTGACATATTATGGGTAATAAGGACTATTCCATTTGTAATTACAGGCATGTCTCCATTTAGGCTACTTAGGGGAAGCATTGCAGGCTCCAAGTTGAACAAGGATTGGATGTCCAGAAAAGGTGTCGATCAGGGAAAGTTGAGTAAAGTAGTTGATGTTAGAGCAGCAGTACAGTCGAAGTACAGCACTGGGACTGACAGTATTAGAGTTGTTCCTGTCGGACTGGGTAAGAACCAAGAGGCCACGTATTGTCTGCACTTTTTGGCAACAGTGAGAGTGCAGGAAGTGAAAGATAGCATGATGGTATTGGAAAATGGGAAAATGTGGAACAAGTGTGCTGTCTCTCGCCACAGCTCCCACAGCTATTTATAGAGGGACCTGCCAGGGTTGCCCTTTGTCCCCGCTACTGTATGCTTTAATAGCTGAGCCATTAGCTTGTGCTCTGCAGGAATACCACAAACAAAGAGGGTTACTGTTTACGGTTATCAATTAATAATTTCAGCATACGCTGATGACACCTTGCAGTATGTCCGAGATCCAGAGACCAATCTTAACCCAGTCTTATCTGAGGTGGTACAATTTGAGAGACTGTCCGGACTTAAGATCAACTGGACAAAGTCTCTAATTTTCCCTTTAATCCCAGTGACTACCATTACTCGGATAGACTTCCGCATGCAATGGACTTCATATCCAATCTGATACCTCAGAATACAGATCCACACCGACCCGACTGTTGTGTTAGTGGAGAAATATGGGAGGGCCATTTCAAGGCTTGAGGACAACATCAATAGGTGGCTAAGGCTAGCCCGCCCCTTGATCGGGTGCATTTCTCAAAAGAAGATGGTGATCCTGCCCCGCTTCTTCTTCCTTTTTCTTAATATTCCCATGTTGCTACCCTGCACTGTGTCTGTAAACTTGCGCAAGCTCCTGACCAAACTCGCCTGGGCCGGGATTCAACCGAGGGTTGAGTGGAACACACTAAAACCTCCGTACACTGCAGACGAACTGGGTGGTGCCAGATTTAGAGCTATACTACAGGCTAGCACAGGCCTCTCATGCATACAGCTGGTTACACGGACCCCCAGACCTGCCACATCGGTTTTTTGAACGAGATGCAGTAGACTCCTATACACTGCCGCAGACCCTTTTAAAATCCCCAATCAGACGACACAGGGTCCTGGACTCCCTCAATTCCACTGTGAATGCGTGGTGCAGAACACTAATGAGTCAGGCTTGCGCACTAATATACTCCCTGCTCATACTGCTAGATTGGTGTACCTGGTTCCAAATGGGCAGGGAATGGGCTGTGCTCCGCGCAATGAAGTGCTTAGACATACTTACACTGGGAGACTTTTTTCAAGATCTGGCTGCGTGCAGTTGGAAGGACTTGACACAGGGAACACAGGGGCTCTCACCTTTAGATAAATTCCAATACCTCCGGGTCAGGCATGCATCGCAGGAGTTCCTGGGAGAAGACATGCAGGAGCCTGGTACATTTCCTGCGCTTTCCTATATTATAAAACCAAGCTCCCCAGCAACACGTATTACAGTGCTATAAACCCTAGCTCAGGAGCCTAGGAAAATACAGCTGCACAAAGCCAGACAAGAATGGCAAAGGGACCTTGACATGATAATTGATGATAAGTGCTTGACATACTGCTGTGAGGCAATGAAGCGTATATCCCTGTGTGGGAGGCACACTTCAAATATATCAACAGGGTATACTACACCCACCACAGATTGTTTTGCTATGCGTTGCGGGAAACGGCAAAGTGCAACAGATGTCTGGAGCGGGAGGCTGGGTTCCTCCATGCGACGTGGCTCGGACCTAGGTCACTTTTACGCCGCTGGTGCGTCACTTTTTGTGATGCACCAGTGGCGTAAAAAATGCGCCTTGTTGCGTCATATTTTCAAAGTGACGCATCTAGGTAGATGCGTCACTTTGTAAACCCCTGCGCCACATTATGCCTGCACCAGGTATAATGTATGCAAGGGGGCTTATTGACGCAAGAAAGGGTCGTAGAAGCGATGCAGTGAAATCTATGTGATTTCACTGCGCCACTTCTAGGACACACATGCGTCAATTTCTTACGCCTGCCTCACAGCAGGCCTAGGACTGACGCAGGCCCTTTCACATGGGGCTAGCCTCATGTGAAAGGATACATCGCTGGAGTTGCGTCACTTTTGTGACACACTCTAGCAATGCGCCACTTTTGCGCCATACAGATACATCAGAAATACTGATGTATCTGTAACTTCTTGCGCAATGATGCGTCATACTGTAAATATGATGCATCATTGGTGGTGCAAGGAGGGCGCAGTGAAAAGTGACGCATCGCTGTTTTCACGCAGCGATGCGTCACTTTTCATAAATGAGGCCCCAAGTATTTTTATTTCATATCATTTAGCAGTGCGTTTGTTTGGGGCGAGACGTAGCCCCACTACAGTGATGTATATAATTCCCAGTGCCGACAGGGCATGGCACTTTCAACAATCAGCACGCATTCTTTTGACATAATGGAGATGAAATTTGAGGAATGAGGCATATGAGGTGTGCATCCGGTCCTCCTTTACAGTGCAGTTTGCCCCAAGTATTTTGTCATTTTGGGAGAAAGTATTCGCAGTACTGAGCGAGGTCTCTGGACAGCAATTAGTGCCCAACCCATTTGTCGGGCTGTTGGGGTACGACAAGGAGATAACAGCTAGCTGCAGGAAACTGGTGGCGATGGGATTGACACTAGCTAAGCGTACGGTAGCCATGCACTGGGCGAAAGGGCCCACACCACTCAACCCAGAATGGAATGCAGATATGTTATCTTGCAATACAGAATCTGATGCATAAAATGAGCTTCTACACAATGTAATTGTTATGCCGATGCCCAAGATGTAGCAACACGTCAAAATATGAAAAAAAGTGTTTGTCTTGCTCTGTTGGTTTTCTTCTTGATTATGTGAAATTTCTGTTCTTTATACCAGTTACAATGGGCAACTTGCTATGATATTGTGAACAAAGCTTGTGAAATGCAATAAATAAAATGAAATAAAAATAAAAAATAAAAAAAGTGTGCTGTCTCTGTGGTGCATGAATCAAAAGCGAGTTACGTGTATGAAAAAATGGGTGTTCAATCATGGAGGGAGAGTTCCTTCCAGGGTGAGAGCTGCTCCGCCTCTAACCAGGTTTCAGTATTATTTCATGCATTAGATTCAATGACTCTTTCTTCCATCTGAAGTCACGACTTCGGTCCATCCCAATTTTGTTGTACCTGTTATTCACTGTTATCATAGTTTTCTCATTTGTTGCCTTGGGAAGGATGGGGTGGTAATGTATTAGAGTGGAAAGAAAATAAAACAAAATGAAAAGTAAACGCTTTTCCTGTCAGGAGTCACATCTTTTGTCCATCCACATTTTACTTAACCTGCATTCACTGTTATCATTGTTTTCTAATTTATTGTTACCTTGTGAAGGAAGGGGGGGGGCGCAAAAGGAAATCACATCAGTGCACATCATCAATAGTCTCTTTCATCCATGTACAATTCGCACGCAGAGATATAACTTCTTAATCCAAAGGAATCACGTAGTGTAGTCAAAAATCAATTTTTATTTCTTTTAAGCAAGGTTCTTCCCAGCCGACGCGCGTTTTGCCCCATATGGGCTTTCTCAAGGCTGTAAGTCATACATAGAAGAGCACCAAAGGGATTTTATAAATGTGGGGGATGTAGTATTTGCTGTTTTGCAATGAATAAAATCGTGCAATTTCAGTACAACAGCTGTAAAACACCTAACATAAATCATTTTATTAACTGTAATACTACGCATACGGTTTACTGCCTAAAATGTATATGTAATCAAATTTATATAGGCAGTACAACAAGGCCTCTTAAAGAGAGAATACAAGAACATATCCGAGCCATACGAAACAACAACATGCAATATCCTTTTGCAGTTCATTTTAATACAAAACATGCACACAATGAATTACATAGAATAGGATTTCATGAAATTGATGTTGCAGTGGCAGGTGCAAGAGGAGGCAATAGAAACCGGAAGTTGCGCGAAATGGAGAGTAAATGGATTATCTCTCTGACGGCAGTTGAAATGGGCGCTAACATAGACAAAGAGCTTTTTGAATTCCTGTAAGTATATAGAAGGATCTGCCAAACAAATGGTACATTCTCCAATATCTGGCACTATATACTGAGATGATAAGATTCTGCAAAGTAGATCATAAGATATATGTGATGATAACTAAGAGAACATACTCAGATTGATACTTGCTGATTGGTCAACATAGCTAAACGATTAATTTATTGAATAAATATTGCGTTATGGAAGAATGGAAAAGTTTAAGATCAACACTAATGAAACAGCAGCCTTTAAGGGAGAATATGCTAGGTGACAAAGGGATAAAAATGTTAAAGTGGGTTCGCTTACAATATGCAATACAAGAATAAGCTGATGCTGAAGTTGTGTACACACTTTGACGTATAAAGACTAGGTACTATTATCAAATAGGGTGACAAATAATATATGTCAGTTGTTTTAAATTTGCAAAATCGTGAGTATATCTTCACCCATGTACATAATTGTAATAGACTACAATGTGTGTCATTAGGGTTGATATGTGTTTTTTAAAGTATGAGATATGTGAATGTACTTCAGATTTATATTTATTTTTGGTTTTATATTATATGGATATGATACACATAGATTGGAAATAAGCAACAAATGAATATATGAGGATTACCTGCTATGGGATATGTGGGGCGGATGGAACAGCCACTGGGTGTAGGTGCCGATTTATTGAATCATGCAGTACCGATGTTTGAGGTAAGAGTGAACAAAGTGCCACCACAGCCATTTTGACTGATCGATATCTTTTTCTCATGATCTGCCATGGATAATTTATTCGGGATGAACTAACGTTATCGGCATTAAATATAAAGCCCTATTCTGCTTTTATCTGTGCAAGTGTATAAAAATTACGGGCGCATAGATTTGGGAGGGAACAACAGATTATCCCTTATATAAAGAGGATTAGATGGTTTTGTGTAATAAAAAGCAATAACAAGGCTATACAGCACTGATCTGGAGACGTGTAGGAAAGCCAGCCCAAGATGGACGCGGCATACGTAACCTTTTTTGACATCGGGCGAAAGACTAGTCCCTCGTCGCGCTCCACTGTAGGAAGTGATCTTGGTTAAATATGCGCGAGGGAGAAGGGAAAGATGGAACCTGGTCACGCATATACATCGGTTAGAGACACGTTTTTGGCTTGATGGTGAGTAAATGGCTGGCATTTGGGGGCAATTACCATGTTATACCAAAATATATGGGGGAACTTAAGGCAGTATCGGTGTGCAGTATATAGACCGAGTGGAGCTTAGGAACTGTGTAGCAGGTATCGGGTATGTCTAAACAATATACGATAGAGGAGGGAGGCATAATATAACCTCAGGTGGTTCACCAATGAACATAATGTTTGGGGAGACTTTAGTGGGAGATTGCATTTTGGATATAAAGGGAATGTTCTTTATAACTAGGTTGAAACAGACAAATATGGAGACTATTTGCGACGGGATGTTTTTAAAGTATAGGGAACCCCCTCTAAATACTTAGATTTGTGAGGATAGTTGAATTTTAAATATTGTATTACCAATGGAAAGTATAATAAAAATAACGTTTTGGTGGTATACGTAGGATATATTATACATTCAGCTCTGGGCTGATACAATGATTTTGCTTTGACCACAGCTGGAACTTATCATGGCTCCATAATTGCAACAAAGAAGAACGACTGTTCAGCTCTACTAGTGAAAGCAAATTTTTAACTTTGTTACATAGATCACATACGAAGGTTAGAGTCTAAGGGGTCGATTAGGATGGCGGACGGAAACGGGTAATGTCCGCATGGTCGTGGAAATTAAACTCCCGGCCGCGCCGCGGAGAATCCGCGGTTGCGATTAGGATATTCATGTCACGAAACTCCGACCGCGGCGGACGGATCATAACAAACACCGTCCGCGGTGGACGGAACACATCTAACTCCGTCCGCGGCGGACTGAGCCTAATGAACAGCCACCGCCGCGGACGGAATTGACCGCGGAAAAAGACACATTTACCGCCATACCTGTGAATACTCCGTGTCCGCAATTAGGATAAATCCGCCTGTACCACGGTACGCACAGCCATCCACGTCCGCGGCGGAAAGAATGCAACTATAAACAGTGCATCACTGTTGAAGGCCAACACGCACAACATCCCTAACGTCAAACAAATGTCAGAAAGTGTACCGCAAGTACTAAGCAAACATACGAAAATAGACAAGGCCCCCCCGATACACCAACACCAAGCACAAGCGACCATGACACGCCCCAAGTACCCAATGATGCACACTAGTCAACACGCCCACCTACCACCTGACTGGCAACAACCATTGAGACACGACTATAAAATGACACCCACACACTACCACAATCCTTTGCATCACAGCATTGCTGCTAGCAAGAGGCCCTAATCGATATACAGCTTACTCAAATAGAAGACACACAACCACCACCCTACCACACCCACCACACAAACACCCACCACACCATTCCTACACATCACACACCACACACCTGCACCCCCCAACCCACTCAACCCACACACTGCGCACCACACACCATGGCACCCAAAAAAAAACCTAAATTCACGGAGACGGAGTTGAAGGTGATGGTAGATGAAATCATCCGTGTTGAGCCCCACATCTTCGGGGCCCAAGTCCAGCAGACCTCCGTGGCCCAAAAGAATCACACGTGGGACAGAATCGTCAGTCGGGTGAATGCGTCAGGGACCGTGCCAAGGACGAAGCACGAAATTCAGAGGCGGTGGCATGACCTGAAGTCCAGGGTCAAAGGCATCCGCGCCAAAAACTATGCAAGAGCCAATCATACTGGCGGCAGAACACCCCCGGAGCCCATAGCCTACACCCATTGGGAGGAGAAGGTGCTGGTGATACTTCACCCAGAGAGCCTAGACGGACTTGATGAAGGAGAAGAGGCTGCTAAGTACAAACCAAGCACCACGATCAGTACGACATGGTCAGGCTCACAAAACTGAGAAGACACATCTCCTACGCCCCAACCCATGCACGTCGGACACATACTCACCAATATGTACATGCCTACCAACAGGCCCCCATGTTCACGGGGATGGCGGTGGTGGTGGTGGGTGGGGTGTGTGAGAGCTCACAACTACAACTCCCAACAGGCCCCCATGTTCACGGCGATGGCGGCGGTTGTGGTGGGTGGGGTGTGTGGGAGCTCACAACTACAACTCCCAACAGGCCCCCATGTTCACGGGGATGGCAGTGGTGGTGGTGTGTGGGGTGTGTGAGAGCTCACAACTACAACTCCCAACAGGCCCCCATGTTCACGGGGATGGCGGTGGTAGTGGTGGGTGGGGTGTGTGAGAGCTCACAACTACAACTCCCAACAGGCCCCCATGTTCACGGGGATGGCGGTGGTGGTGGGTGGAGGGTGGTGGAGGGTAGGGTGTGTGGGGTGTGTGGGAGCTCACAACTACAACTCCCAACAGGCCCCCATGTTCACAGGGATGGCGGTGGTGGTGGTGGGTGGGGTGTGTGAGAGCTCACAACTACAACTCCCAACAGGCCCCCATGTTCACGGGGATGGCGGTGGTGGTGGTGGGTGGGGTGTGTGAGGGCTCACAACTACAACTCCCAACAGGCCCCCATGTTCACGGGGATGGCGGTGGTGGTGGGTGGAGGGTGGTGGAGGGTAGGGTGTGTGGGAGCTCACAACTACAACTCCCAACAGGCCCCCATGTTCACGGGGATGGCGGTGGTGGTGGTGGGTGGGGTGTGTGAGAGCTCACAACTACAACTCCAAACAGGCCCCCATGTTCACGGGGATGGCGGTGGTGGTGGGTGGAGGGTGGTGGAGGGTAGGGTGTGTGGGAGCTCACAACTACAACTCCCAACAGGCCCCCATGTTCACGGGGATGGCGGTGGTGGTGGTGGGTGGGGTGTGTGAGAGCTCACAACTACAACTCCCAACAGGCCCCCATGTTCACGGCGATGGCGGCGGTGGTGGTGGGTGGGGTGTGTGGGAGCTCACAACTACAACTCCCAACAGGCCCCCATGTTCACGGGGATGGCAGTGGTGGTGGTGTGTGGGGTGTGTGAGAGCTCACAACTACAACTCCCAACAGGCCCCCATGTTCACGGGGATGGCGGTGGTGGTGGTGGGTGGGGTGTGTGAGAGCTCACAACTACAACTCCCAATAGGCCCCCATGTTCACGGGGATGGCGGTGGTGGTGGGTGGAGGGTGGTGGAGGGTAGGGTGTGTGGGGTGTGTGGGAGCTCACAACTACAACTCCCAACAGGCCCCCATGTTCACAGGGATGGCGGTGGTGGTGGTGGGTGGGGTGTGTGAGAGCTCACAACTACAACTCCCAACAGGCCCCCATGTTCACGGGGATGGCGGTGGTGGTGGTGGGTGGGGTGTGTGAGGGCTCACAACTACAACTCCCAACAGGCCCCCATGTTCACGGGGATGGCGGTGGTGGTGGGTGGAGGGTGGTGGAGGGTAGGGTGTGTGGGAGCTCACAACTACAACTCCCAACAGGCCCCCATGTTCACGGGGATGGCGGTGGTGGTGGTGGGTGGGGTGTGTGAGAGCTCACAACTACAACTCCAAACAGGCCCCCATGTTCACGGGGATGGCGGTGGTGGTGGGTGGAGGGTGATGGAGGGTAGGGTGTGTGGGGTATGTGGGAGCTCACAACTACAACTCCCAACAGGCCCCCATGTTCACGGGGAGGGTGGTGGTGGTGGAGGGTGGGGTGTGTGGGGTGTGTGCGACAGGACACAGAAATGTGTACAAATCGATATGAACATGTAATGTCCACATTACTGACCAACTCTATCTTGTCCCCCAGGTGATCGTGAACTGACTGGGGAAACCAGCACCCGTCCGCAAGCCTCGCCTCCCACACATACCGGACTCTCTGGGGACGATGACACAGGCAGCTCCGGTGCGGAGGATGGAGCGGGCCCAAGCAGACAGCCAGAGCCATCTGGCTCACAGGGACTCCCGGGCCCGACAACCGTCGCATGTGTGACTCCAGCGACACCTGCCTCAGTGATCTGCAGAGTCCCCACCACCACCACCACCACCAGTACCACCAGTACCACCACTCCTGCCTGTACCACCCTGCCTAACCCAGCGCACGACGCAGGTCCATCGGCCTCACACCCAAGCAGGGTGAGTGGGCCACAAAGGAGAGAGGCGACGGCACATCAGGCAATCAGGCGACCCACACTCCGCCGCACAGAGGAAGGACAGCTACCCCATCCTGTGGCAGAGTCCCTTGAAGCCCTAGCCAGGTGCCAGGCTTCATACGACCGTTCCCAGGAACATGCAGATCGTGCACACCAGGACTCGGTGGACAACACGAACATGTTGCGGGAAATATCGGGGTACCTTGGCAAGTTAGTGCACATCATGGGCCAGCAGACAACAATGTGGAGGGAATGGATTGGCCGGAACAACCCCACCCCCCTCCACCAATTGTCGTAGCGCCACCGCCACCGTCACCTCCACCTCCACCTCCACCGTCACCTCCGCCTCCACCGCCGCCGCCACCACCACCACCTGTGCCCCTGGCGACGGATGTGGCCCATGAACAACCTGCACCCCCAGCTGACTCACTTCCACCTCAAAGACGGAGGGGCCGCCCGAGGCTGGAAGTGGGTGAGAGCAGTCTTGGAGCGCCATCCACACGCTCCAAGAGGGGCCGCCAATGACTTTGTCACTACCTGAGCCACACATTCACCCTGCAAAGTATCCTGTCCCACATAGACAATCATTGGCACTGGTCTGCTGGACTAGCCTGACAACCCCCAATGTGGTGTCAGCACGGACATTTCATCTGCCATTACCTTCAACTCCAACTCCCCCCCACTTACTTGTAAATATTCACCATCACAAATGCACAACCTGTAAATAAAATTAACTTACACACTCAATGATGTTTTGCCTCCATGTTTATTCACATGATTGCCTTCAGAAACAGACGTAAACAGGTTCAGGGATCATAGTCGTACATAATCATGGCGCTGCGGGAGTGACCTAGGGAAAATCAGAGACAGCAAACACAAGTCAGGAAACAGATTCACACACATCACAACACACTGCACAGCAACATTCCACAAACTACACTCATCACAAAAGCATGGGATGAGAGGACACACATCATGGAGACTTGTATGTCCAAAGAAATGAAGACACACATATGCAACCATCACAAACAAGAACACACAGCTGATGCACCCCACATCCACACAACACCAGCAAACATACATAAGGCATTGTCAACTGGCACAAGAGGTAGTTACTCACATTCAAGGGAAGTAGCGATCAATGAGCTGGCGCCTCTGGTCCACACCTTGCTCCTCACCACTATCCTCATCAGTCGACATGGGTGGGATGGGAGGTCGAGGAACTTCTTCGTCTTCAGGGTCCAAGAGCAGTTCAATGTCATTGCGCACGGCCAGGTTGTGGAGCATGCAGCAGGCAATCACGATCCTGCATACTTTGCCTGGTGAGTAAGGCAGGGCCCCTCCGGTCTTATCCAGGCACCGAAACCTAGACTTTAGCAGTCCAAAGGTACGTTGAATCACTCTCCGTGTCCTTCCATGTGCAACATTGTAGCGCATTTCACCCGCAGTTGTTGGATTACGTATGGGACTCAGGAGCCACGGCCGGTTTGGGTACGCCGAGTCGCCTATGTAGGGGGATGACAGACACAAACATCAAAACATGATATGGTGGGTACCCCAAGCCACAAAGAGATCACAAGAGTCCCCACTGCACACTCACCAACAAGCCACGCTTGACCGGGTCGCAGATTTGCCATCATTTGGGGGACAATGCTGCTCCGCATGATGTGGGCGTCATGTGCGGAGCCAGGAAATCTTGCACACACATGGGAGATGATGTTGTTTGCCAGGCACACCACCTGCACGTTCAGCGAATGGAAGTGTTTCGATTCCTAAAAACCTGCTCACGTGCCCGTGGTGGAATGATAGCGATATGTGTGCCATCAATTGAACCCACAACGTGTGGAATGTGGCACAGTGCATAGAAGTCTGCTTTGACTGCTGGCAACTCTTCCGGCCGTGAGAAATGGATGTAGTCATTCTTGTACAGCATCATAGCTCTCAAAACATCCCGAAGTACCGTGCTGACATTGGACTGTGACATCCCCCCGGCATATCCAACTGTGTACTGAAAGGTGCCAGTAGCAAAGAAATGTAGTGCCGCCATAACCTTTGCTGTGGGTGTAATAGATCCAGGATACGTCCTACGTGGCTGCAGATGAGGAGACAATTGGGCAACAAGCTCCATCAACCGAAGTCGATCCAGCCGGAATTTCACTAATCACCTCCTCATCAACCATATCCTCCAGCACAGTGTATGGCCGATGCACATTTGGAGCCCTCCTGTGTGGGAGAGAGATGTAACTTGAGTCAACTTACAAACGACGCATACGTGTGCAACTCCATCACATGTAAGCCAACATTAGCAAGAACAAAAATTTTAGGGAGAATGGTCATATGTGTGACATCTCTGATAGTTAATACAATACGGAGTGGCCCTTTAACAAAGTGCAGCCACTTGCAACAGGAAGTGTGTCAACACGTACAACGCAACGTAGACACATGTGAACATTACTGACAATACGTGTGTCTTTACCCTAATGTTTAGAAGCCACATCACAGACACACATGCAAGTGCATGCACACAAACGATAATGATACACACACACCATGTCATCATGCACCAATGCCAACACCAATAATGTTGAGCATACAGTAATTACATGCATGGTGACACAACGTCCAAAACACATACACTGAATGCATGTGTATCACCACCATTGTAGTCACCTCGCCAGAACTACACACTGACAACAGATTCATAATTTGGCCATACAGCCGTGATGTACTGTGTAGTTGTAAAGATGTAATAACGTCTGTAGGGTCACACCCGACGTCAACACGTCCAAATGCACATCTGTTGCCCATTGTGTGCCCACCGATGGGCATAGTATGGACACACATGGAATAGTGAATGACATATGAAGTTTCCCTATCACGCTCACAACCCTCATGACGCAACTGCAGACAACACATCACGGTGCAGGGTCTGACAAGGTAACATAATTGGCGCCGCCATGGCGGTGCACAGCTTCCGCTACTTCCCAATGGCCATACGCGGCCAGCGGCCCTCTTCCCATTGGCTGCATGTGCACGGACCGTCACGGGCACACATCAGCAACCGCACGTGTAGGCTTCAGGGACGGATGCTTCTGTTGCAACAATGTTCTATCACTGGCGCCACCATGGCGGTGCACGTACTCAGCGGGAGAGGTGCAGGCCTATACACCCTTTAGATGTACTCAATGGACATGCCAGTTCATGTCCCCTCATACAGTCTCATTGCATCATCCACCGTACACCGGCCGGAGCGGCCGGGCCTAGGACGGCCGTGCCGGCCTTGTCCACAACCGCCGTGCCAGGCCGGGCCTAGGACGGCTGTGCCAGCCATGCCCACTACCGCCGTGCCGGCCATGCCCACTACCGCCGTGCTGGCCTTGCCCACTACCGCCGTGCTGGCCATGCCCACTACCGCTGTGCCGGCCATGTCCACAACCGCCGTGCCAGGCCGGGCCTAGGACGGCCGTGCCGGCCATGCCCACTACCGCCGTGCCGGCCATGCCCACTACCGCCGTGCCGGCCATGCCCACTACCGCCGTGCCGGCCATGTCCACACGGGCCTGGCACGGCGGTTGTGGGCATGGCCGGCACGGCCGTCCTAGGCCCGGCCTGGCACGGCGGTTGTGGACATGGCCGGCACGGCCGTCCTAGGCCCGGCCGCTCCGGCCGGTATACGGTGGATGATGCAATGTGACTGTAAGAGGGGACATGAACTGGCATGTCCATTGAGTACATCTAAAGGGTGTATAGGCCTGCACCTCCCCCGCTGAGTACGTGCACCGCCATGGTGGCGCCAGTGATAGAACATTGTTGCAACTGAAGCATCCGTGCCTGGAGCTTGCACGTGCGGTTGCCGATGTGTGCCCGTGACGGTCCGTGCACATGCAGCCAATGGGAAGAGGGCCGCTGGCCGCATATGCCCAATCGAAAGTAGCGGAAGCAGTGCACCGCAACACCAGGGCCAGTCATTGGCCCATTTCACGAACACGCATCCAGGGCTGACCAATTGCTGGCGACGTATGCCACTGACACGTGCTGAGGGCCCTATATATGTGTGTTGTCCAAAAGCACACATCCTACCCTGGGGACCAGTGCTGCCTGTTCACCTCGACCTGCTGCTGCTGCTGAGCTGACCACCGACTGCTGCCTGTGACCATCACCTCGACCTGCTGCTGCTGCTGAGCTGACCACCGACTGCTGCCTGTGACCATCACCTCGACCTGCTGCTGCTGCTGAGCTGACCACCGACTGCTGCCTGTGACCATCACCTCAACCTGCTGCTGCTGCTGAGCTGACCACCGACTGCTGCTCTAGTGCCATACTCCGTGATCTTGCCATGTCGAGAGGTAAAGAGATCCGGTCTCGTCCCTTCACCGCCGCGGAGCTTGATGTCCTCGTGGACGGTGTGCTCCGCAACTATGGACGCCTCTACGGCGCACCCGGACAGGTGGTAAGTGCAGTGTGGGACATGTTGGTGTGCATGAGGGGGCCAAATAATCCTGCCTACTGCAATCTTAGCTGTGTAGTGTGGGCTCGACATATTTTCCGGAATGTGCATGGCTGCTGACAGATACGTGTTGCCCCTATCTGTGTGACAGGCCAACTGTCCACTGACTTACACCCTTTTGTCTCCCATCATGGTAGGTCAAGCTGCACCTTCACAATGACGTGTGGAGGAGCATTGCACGTGAAGTACGGGCATTGGGGGTGTGCAACAGACGACATACACACTGCCACAAACGCTGGGACGACATTTCCAGGCTGAGCAAGAATGTAGCGGAAGTGACACTGGGGATGATTCCAAGGACGCCACGTCTGGCCCGACGCTCCATGACCCCTCTCATGCACCGTATCATTGCAGTGACGCATCCTGACCTGTCCAAACGTCTGAGTGTCGATCAACAGCAAACTAGCGGTGAGCATACTGTCTGTGTAGGAAACTTGTGAGTGTAATGCATGTATTGGTGCACAGACACTGTATTGAGTTCCGTGGTGCGTATGTATCTCTGTGATGCCATGTTGGTCCCATTGGGTGGGTGTCATTTGACATCCAGGTCCGCCATGTTGACACGCCACTTGCTTAGTAGTTGAGTGTTGAAGCACATGCCCTAGTGGTCCGTGGCCCCATGGCAAGAAATGTGTGCAGATGTACGTGCTCCTGCCCTGTCCGCATGCTGTACATGTGTCACGGCCACCAACGCTTATGTAATGTGAGGATGACTGGTAGAGGTGGGCCGTGTGCAGTATGGGGGCTACAAGAACTTTGTCAGCTATGGCATTTGGGAATCCTTGTCCTTCTGTACGTGAGTGTGCCCATGACTTAAACCTCTTTTATGTGCATTTCAGCTATGACAGAGGACACTCAGCCGCAGACGGAGGAGATTAGTCGAGGAAATGAGTCCGGGTCAGACTTTGCACACACGCAGACTGACACAGAGGAGGGCAGCGCCGGAGAGGGGGACAGGACCGTCCCTGAGGACTCGCATGTGGAGACACCATCGTCCTCATCTTCTGAAAATCTTGGTGAGCCAGCACTGTTGTCACAGACTGGGAGTGGGCAATAATCACCTTCTGTCGGAACACAGCACACAGGGCCCACACTTCCGCCAACTGCACCATGTACTGTTCGTGCCCGCAGGAGTAGGGGTAGCAGAGTGGCGTTCGGTGCAGGCACGGCTGCCCCTGCCACGGTGAGCCAAAATGCACTGTGTGCTGAGGCCGTTGATCTGCTGCGACAGCTGTGTGTGGGGCAGACCAATATGACAAATGCTTTCCAAGACCATGATAAGAAGTTGGGGCAGGTGGTGGCATTCATGGAAGGGATGCATGGCGATCTTGCTGGTCCACACAGGACAGTGCAGTCATTGGCAAGCAGTGTGCTGTCTGCAATAGTACAGTCGCATGGACAGGGTGCTACTTCTGTTTCCCCATCTACACCACTGGATGTCTCAGGGGGTAGTGATAATTCTGATCAGGACTCAAATACAGGTTATTGCACTAGAAGCAGCGTCAGACAGCACGTCAGGGCACGCAGGGCACAGACCCCATCCCCTAGGTCAGCAAAATCTGTTCACGAAGACAATGTCAGATACACTGGAGTACACACACAAGATCCACAAGTGTTGTTGGGGGACATGCCTTCAGAAACTACACAGGCATTCAACACAAAAGGTACTCCCAAGGCAAGGGATACTCACAAGTCCATGGACAGTCCCTTGGACAAGGCCACTCAAAAGACAAAGGCACCTCAAAAGAGCAGGGAAAGTCCCAAGGGCAGGCCCACAACAGAGGAAAGGGCCACTCCCAAGGACACGGACAAGGACAGTCAGAAGACAAAGGCACCTCCTAAGAGCAGGGAGACTCCCAAGGGCAGGCCCACAACTGAGGAAAGGGCCACTCCCAAGGACACGGACAAGGAAAGTCAAAAGACAAAGGCACCTCCTAAGAGCAGGGAGCCTCCCAAGGGCAGGCCCACAACAGAGGAAAGGGTCACTCCCAAGGACAGGGACAGGGACAGTCAAAAGACAAAGGCACCTCCTAAGAGCAGGGAGAGTCCCAAGGGCAGGCCCACAACAGAGGAAAGGGCCACTCCCAAGGACAGGGACAGGGACAGTCAAAAGACAAAGGCACCTCCTAAGAGCAGGGAGACTCCCAAGGGCAGGCCCACAACAGAGGAAAGGGACACTCCCAAGGACAGGGACAGGGACAGTCAAAAGACAAAGGCACCTCCTAAGAGCAGGGAGACTCCCAAGGGCAGGCCCACAACAGAGGAAAGGGACACTCCCAAGGACAGGGACAAGGACAGTCAGAAGACAAAGGCACCTCCTAAGAGCAGGGAGAGTACCAAGGACAGGCCCACAACAGAGCAAGGTCCATCTCCCAAGGCCAGGGACACACACAGAGAGCAGGTGTCTACTGCAGACAGGTACACCACAGACGACAAGTCTGCTGGCAGGAACAGGGCGCCGAACAGGGCACAGGCAAAATCCAGAGACAACACTCCACCTACGGATGAGGCACATCCTACGGACAAGGCTTCTACCATGGACAATGGCGCAATCAAGGACAGGCATACTTCACCCCTGGCTGCACTGCGGCTGATGTTTTCGACTGAACGCCAAACAGATGTCTCCGCGGCGGAGTCCCCCCATACCTCCACTCCCATCCAGGCCAGTCAGAAGCAGAGGAGGGAGTCCCCTGTTGTTGCATCCCCCATTACACATGATTCTGAGTCCAGGCGGCAGGCACACAGCAAACGACAAGCAGGCTCCAGCACGTCCCCAGAAACCCGAACCCCGGCTGCAGATGCTCCACCTATGGTGGGTGATATTTGTTTAGAGTCACCACCACTTGCCAGTCCTGTCCTGTCCAGGGTGCACTCACATATCCCTAAGAAACGCAGACACACACCATTGACACCTGCCCACCCCGATGTCGCTCAAGGTCAGCTATCCCCAGCTCCCAGGGCCACCCTGCCTCCTGGCCCATACAGCCCTGTGGCTCATCATTTCAGTGGTCCCAGTGGCGCAGGTGCAGTTGACTCTCATGTATCAGATAGTGCCACTGTGTCTGTTGTTTGCTGTCATGCATCATGTAGTAGCACAGTCTCAGTTGTGCCCTCTCCTGTTGCAGGTCCTGGCAGTGTATCTGGGTCTATGGCTCACGTGTCAGTGAGTAGATCTGTGGCTGTGTTGCACACTCCTGTTTCTGGTGCTGGCAGTCTGTCTGGGTCAGTGGCTCACGTGTCAGTGACTACATCTGTGGCTGTGTCTCACATTCCTGTTGCTGGTGCTGGCAGTGTGTCTGGGTCTGTGGCCCATGTGTCTGTCACTCGGGCTGTGGCTGTGTCTCACACTCCTGTTGCTGGTGCTGGCAGTGTGTCTGGGTCCGTGGCCCATGTGTCTGTCACTCGGGCTGTGGCTGTGTCTCACATTCCTGTTTCTGGTGCTGGCAGTGTGTCTGGGTCTGTGGCCCATGTGTCTGTCACTCGGGCTGTGGCTGTGTCTCACACTCCTGTTGCTGGTGCTGGCAGTGTGTCCGAGGCAGGTAGTTCACGCAGTCCACCTGATTCTGTGATGTGAGGTGCTGATCACTTCACTCACATGTTATTTCACATGGTGTGTCCATTGTCCATTGAGAACTGCCTTGCACTGTTGTGGTCCCTGGGACGGGTTGGTTGGGACATGTACTTGTGCTGCCTCTGATGTACCTGCTCTGTTATGCACAATGCCCTGTTGATGTTCTGATACTGTATTCTGCCCTCTGATGTGCTGACTCTGATGTACCTGCTCTGTACTCCACAATGCCCTGTTGATGTTCTGATACTGCATTCTGCCCTCTGATGTGCTGACTCTGATGTACCTGCTCTGTACTCCACAATGCCCTGTTGATGTTCTGATACTGCATTCTGCCCTCTGATGTGCTGCCTCTGATGGACATGTTCAGTGCTATGGACTGTTGATGCACTTGGCCCCTCTCACGTGCTGCCTCTGATGGACATGTTCAGTGCTATGGACTGTTGATGCACTTGGCCCCTCTCACGTGCTGCCTCTGATGGACATGTTCAGTGCTATAGACTGTTGATGCACTTAGCCCCTCTCACGTGCTGCCTCTGATGGACATGTTCAGTGCTATGGACTGTTGATGCACTTGGCCCCTCTCACGTGCTGCCTCTGATGGACATGTTCAGTGCTATGGACTGTTGATGCACTTGGCCCTTCTCACGTGCTGCCTCTGATGGACATGTTCAGTGCTATGGACTGTTGATGCACTTAGCCCCTCTCACGTGCTGCCTCTGATGGACATGTTCAGTGCTATGGACTGTTGATGCACTTAGCCCCTCTCACGTGCTGCCTCTGATGGACATGTTCAGTGCTATGGACTGTTGATGCACTTGGCCCCTCTCACGTGCTGCCTCTGATGGACATGTTCAGTGCTATGGACTGTTGATGCACTAAGCCCCTCTCACGTGCTGCCTCTGATGGACATGTTCAGTGCTATGGACTGTTGATGCACTTAGCCCCTCTCACGTGATGCCTCTGATGTACCTGCTCTGTTAAGCACAATGCACTGTTGATGTTCTGATACTGCATTCTGCCCTCTCCCGTGCTGACTCTGATGTACCTGCTCTGTACTCCACAATGCCCTGTTGCTGTTCTGATACTGCATTCTGCCCTCTGATGTGCTGACTCTGATGTACCTGCTCTGTACTCCACAATGCCCTGTTGCTGTTATGATACTGCATTCTGCCCTCTGATGTGCTGACTTTGATGTACCTGCTCTGTACTCCACAATGCCCTGTTGATGTTCTGATACTGCATTCTGCCCTCTCACATGCTGACTCTGATGTACCTGCTCTGTACTCCACAATGCCCTGTTGCTGTTCTGATACTGCATTCTGCCCTCTGATGTGCTGACTCTGATGTACCTACTCTGTACTCCACAATGCCCTGTTGCTGTTCTGATACTGCATTCTGCCCTCTGATGTGCTGACTCTGATGTACCTGCTCTGTACTCCACAATGCCCTGTTGATGTTCTGATACTGCATTCTGCCCTCTGATGGGCTGCCTGTGATGTTCATGCTCTGGTGCCCACTTTGCCCATGCTCACGCATACACTGTGATTATACCCCTATTATGTGCAATAAAGGTAGTCTATCATGACTCGTGGTTTGTCGTTGTCATTCATGTTTGCGTACTACAAATGTGTATTTCTATTTGCTTCTCATCAGTGGTTTCGGTAACATGACACTCCCCCTCCCTACGTCACGACCCTTGCAGGTATTCCCCTCCATGCAGCCAATGGTTTGTGCCTTACCTGCGTCGGCGTCCATGGTGGGCCAAGACTAGGACGTGGTGGATCGCGAAGAGCATCGGGAAAGCGTGTAGCGCTGGGTCCATGGTGGCGAGCAGCTTGTGGTGGGTCTCTCTGCTATGTATCTTTTCTTCGCTGTGGGGAATCCGCCGTGTTCAGACAGGTTTTTTTTCCACAGCGGTTTTATGTGTATTTTCCGCCATCTTGATTTGGGGGACGGTCTTAGACGTCAGTACGTACGGCGGAGCCTCCGGATGTGTTCCGTCCGCCGCGTGGTCGTCTGTAGTTGGGCGGCGGTGCGTGCTTTTCGGTCGCGCACGGAAATTTGACACGTTTTCCTATCCTGATATGGCGGACGGAGTGTCCGCGGCAGGCGGACACGGAAAAGACATTTTCCGCGTACTCCAGGGCCGCGGTAGCTCTTCCGTCCGCCATCCTAATGACCCCCTAAGGGGTCGATTAGGATGGCGGACGGAAACGGGTAATGTCCGCCATGGTCGTGGAAATTAAACTCCCGGCCGCGCCGCGGAGAATCCGCAGTTGCGATTAGGATATTCATGTCACGAAACTCCGACCGCGGCGGACGGATCATAACAAACACCGTCCGCGGTGGACGGAACACATCTAAATCCGTCCGCGGCGGATGGAGCCTAATGAACAGCCACCGCCGCGGACGGGATTGACCGCGGAAAAAGACACATTTACCGCCATACCTGTAAATACTCCGTGTCCGCAATTAGGATAAATCCGCCTGTACCACGGTACGCACAGCCATCCACGTCCGCGGCGGAAAGAATGCAACGATAAACAGTGCATCACTGCGGAAGGCCAACACGCACAACATCCCTAACGTCAAACAAATGTCAGAAAGTGTACCGCAAGTACTAAGCAAACATACGAAAATTGACAAGTCCCCCCCCCCGATACACCAACACCAAGCACAAGCCACCATGACACGCCCCAAGTACCCAATAATGCACACTAGTCAACACGCCCACCTACCACCTGACTGGCAACAACCATTGAGACACGACTATAAAATGACACCCACACACTACCACAATCCTTTGCATCACAGCATTGCTGCTAGCAAGAGGCCCTAATCGATATACAGCTTACTCAAATAGAAGACACACAACCACCACCCTACCACACCCACCACACAAACACCCACCACACCATTCCTACACATCACACACCACACACCTGCTCCCCCAACCCACTCAACCCACACACTGCGCACCACACACCATGGCACCCAAAAAAAACTATAAATTCACGGAGACGGAGTTGAAGGTGATGGTGGATGAAATCATCCATGTTGAGCCCCACATCTTCGGGGCCCAAGTCCAGCAGACCTCCGTGGCCCAAAAGAATCACATGTGGGACAGAATCGTCAGTCGGGTGAATGCGTCAGGGACCGTGCCAAGGACGAAGCACGAAATTCAGAGGCGGTGGCATGACCTGAAGACCAGGGTCAAAGGCATCCGCGCCAAAAACTATGCAAGAGCCAATCATACTGGCGGCGGAACACCCCCGGAGCCCATACCCTACACCGATTGGGAGGAGAAGGTGCTGGTGATACTTCACGCAGAGAGCCTAAACGGACTTGATGAAGGAGAAGAGGCTGGTAAGTACAAACCAAGCACCACGATCAGTACGACATGGTCAGGTTCACAAAACTGAGAAGACACATCTCCTACGCCCCAACCCATGCACGTCGGACACATACTCACCAATATGTACATGCCTACCAACAGGCCCCCATGTTCACGGGGATGGCGGTGGTGGTGGTGGGTGGGGTGTGTGAGAGCTCACAACTACAACTCCCAACAGGCCCCCATGTTCACGGGGATGGCGGCGGTGGTGGTGGGTGGGGTGTGTGGGAGCTCACAACTACAACTCCCAACAGGCCCCAATGTTCAGGGGGATGGCGGTGGGGGTGGTGTGTGGGGTGTGTGAGAGCTCACAACTACAACTCCCAACAGGCCCCCATGTTCACGGGGATGGCGGTGGTGGTGGTGGGTGGGGTGTGTGAGAGCTCACAACTACAACTTCCAACAGGCCCCCATGTTCACGGGGATGGCGGTGGTGGTGGGTGGAGGGTGCTGGAGGGTAGGGTGTGCGGGGTGTGTGGGAGCTCACAACTACAACTCCCAACAGGCCCCCATGTTCACGGGGATGGCGGTGGTGGTGGTGGGTGGGGTGTGTGAGAGCTCACAACTACAACTCCCAACAGACCCCATGTTCACAGGGATGGCGGTGGTGGTGGGTGGAGGGTGGTGGAGGGTAGGGTGTGTGGGGTGTGTGAGAGCTCAAAACTACAACTCCCAACAGGCCCCCATGTTCACGGGGATGGTGGTGGTGGTGGTGGGTGGGGTGTGTGAGAGCTCACAACTACAACTCCCAACAGGCCCCCATGTTCACGGGGATGGCATGGTGGTGGTGGGTGGGGTGTGTGAGAGCTCACAACTACAACTCCCAACAGGCCCCCATGTTCACGGGGATGGCGGTGGTGGTGGGTGGAGGGTGGTGGAGGGTAGGGTGTGTGGGGTATGTGGGAGCTCACAACTACAACTCCCAACAGGCCCCCATGTTCACGGGGATGGCGGCGGTGGTGGTGGGTGGGGTGTGTGAGAGCTCACAACTACAACTCCCAACAGGCCCCCATGTTCACGGGGATGGCGGTGGTGGTGGGTGGAGGGTGGTGGAGGGTAGGGTGTGTGGGGTGTGTGGGAGCTCACAACTACAACTCCCAACAGGCCCCCATGTTCACGGGGAGGGTGGTGGTGGTGGAGGGTGGGGTGTGTGGGGTGTGTGCGACAGGACACAGAAATGTGTACAAATCGATATGAACATGTAACGTCCACATTACTGACCAGCTCTATCTTGTCCCTCAGGTGATCGTGAACTGACTGGGGAAACCAGCACCCGTCCGCAAGCCTCGCCTCCCACACATACCGGACTCTCTGGGGACGATGACACAGGCAGCTCCGGTGCGGAGGATGGAGCAGGCCCAAGCAGACTGCCAGGGCCATCTGGCTCACAGGGACTCCCGGGCCCGACAACCGTCGCATGTGTGATTTCAGCGACACCTGCCTCAGTCATCTGCAGAGTCCCCACCACCACCACCACCACCACCACCACCACCACCACCAGTACCACCAGTACCACCAGTACCACCACTCCTGCCTGTGCCACCCTGCCTAACCCAGCGCACGACGCAGGTCCATCGGCCTTACACCCAAGCAGGGTGAGTGGGCCACAAAGGAGAGAGGCGACGGCACATCAGGCAATCAGGAGACCCACACTCCGCCGCACAGAGGAAGGACAGCTACCCCATCCTGTGACAGAGTCCCTTGAAGCCCTAGCCAGGTGCCAGGCTTCATACGACCGTTCCCAGGAACATGCAGATCGTGCACACCAGGACTCGGTGGACAACACGAACATGTTGCGGGAAATATCGGGGTACTTTGGCCAGATAGTGCACATCATGGGCCAGCAGACAACAATGTGGAGGGAATGGATTGGCCGGAACAACCCCACCCCCCTCCACCAATTGTCGTAGTGCAACCGCCACCGTCACCTCCACCTCCCCCGCCACCGTCACCTCCGCCTCCACCGCCACCACCACCACCACCTGTGCCCCTGGCGACGGATGTGGCCCATGAACAACCTGCACCCCCAGCTGACTCACTTCCACCTCAAAGACGGAGGGGCCGCCCGAGGCTGGAAGTGGGTGAGAGCAGTCTTGGAACGCCATCCACACGCTCCAAGAGGGGCCGCCAATGACTTTGTCACTGCCTGAGCCAAATATTCACCCTGCAAAGTATCCTGTCCCACATAGACAATCATTGGCACTGGTCTGCTGGACTAGCCTGACACCCCCCAATGTGGTGTCAGCACGGACATTTCATCTGCCATTACCTTCAACTCCAACTCCCTCCCCCCCACTTACTTGTAAATATTCACCATCACAAATGCACAACCTGTAAATAAAATTAACTTACACACTCAATGATGTTTTGCCTCTATGTTTATTCACATGATTGCCTTCAGAAACAGACGTAAACAGGTTCAGGGATCATAGTCGTACATAATCATGGCGCTGCGGGAGTGACCTAGGGAAAATCAGAGACAGCAAACACAAGTCAGGAAACAGATTCACACACATCACAACACACTGCACAGCAACATTCCACAAACTACACTCATCACAAAAGCATGGGATGAGAGGACACACATCATGGAGACTTGTATGTCCAAAGAAATGAAGACACACATATGCAACCATCACAAACAAGAACACACAGCTGATGCACCCCACATCCACACAACACCAGCAAACATACATAAGGCATTGTCAACTGGCACAAGAGGTAGTTACTCACATTCAAGGGAAGTAGCGATCAATGAGCTGGCGCCTCTGGTCCACACCTTGCTCCTCACCACTATCCTCATCAGTCGACATGGGTGGGATGGGAGGCCGAGGAACTTCTTCGTCTTCAGGGTCCAAGAGCAGTTCAATGTCATTACGCACGGCCTGGTTGTGGAGCATGCAGCAGGCAATCACGATCCTGCATACTTTGCCTGGTGAGTAAGGCAGGGCCCCTCCGGTCTTATCCAGGCACCGAAACCTAGACTTTAGCAGTCCAAAGGTACGTTCAATCACTCTCCGTGTCCTTCCATGTGCATCATTGTAGCGCATTTCACCCGCAGTTGTTGGATTACGTATGGGACTCAGGATCCAGGGCCAGTTTGGGTACGCCGAGTCGCCTATGTAGGGGGATGACAGACACAAACATCACAACAAGATATGGTGGGTACCCCATGCCACACAGAGATCACAAGAGTCCCCACTGCACACTCACCAACAAGCCACGCTTGACCGGGTCGCAGATTTGCCATCATTTGGGGGACAATGCTGCTCCGCATGATGTGGGCGTCATGTGGGGAGCCAGGAAATCTTGCACACACATGGGAGATGATGTTGTTTGCCAGGCACACCACCTGCACGTTCAGCGAATGGAAGTGTTTGCGATTCCTAAAAACCTGCTCACGTGCCCGTGGTGGAATGATAGCGATATGTGTGCCATCAATTGAACCCACAACGTGTGGTATGTGGCCCAGTGCATAGAAGTCTGCTTTGACTGCTGGCAACTCTTCCGGCCGTGGGAAATGGATGTAGTCATTCTTGTACAGCATCATAGCTCTCAAAACATCCCGAAGTACCGTGCTGAACATGGACTGTGACATCCCCCCGGCATATCCAACTGTGTACTGAAAGGTGCCAGTAGCAAAGAAATGTAGTGCCGCCATAACCTTTGCTGTGGGTGTAATAGATCCAGGATACGTCCTACGTGGCTGCAGATGAGGAGACAATTGGACAACAAGCTCCATCAACCGACGTCGATCCAGCCGGAATTTCCTAATCACCTCCTCGTCAACCATATCCTCCAGCACAGTGTATGGCTGATGCACATTTGGAGCCCTCCTGTGTGGGAGAGAGATGTAACTTGAGTCAACTTACAAACGACGCATACGTGTGCAACTCCATCACATGTAAGCCAACATTAGCAAGAACAAAAATTTTAGGGAGAATGGTCATATGTGTGACATCTCTGATAGTTAATACAATACGGAGTGGCCCTTTAACAAAGTGCAGCCACTTGCAACAGGAAGTGTGTCAACACGTACAACGCAACGTAGACACATGTGAACATTACTAACAATACGTGTGTCTTTACCCTAATGCTTAGAAGCCACATCACAGACACACATGCAAGTGCATGCACACAAACGATAATGATACACACACACCATGTCATCATGCACCAATGCCAACACCAATAATGTTGAGCATACGGTAATTACATGCATGGTGACACAACGTCCAAAACACATACACTGAATGCATGTGTATCACCACCATTGTAGTCACCTCGCCAGAACCACACACTGACAACAGATTCATAATTTGGCCATACAGCCGTGATGTACTGTGTAGTTGTGAAGATGTAATAACGTCTGTAGGGTCACACCCGACGTCAACACGTCCAAATGCACATCTGTTGCCCATTGTGTGCCCACCGATGGGCATAGTATGGACACACATGGAATAGTGAATGACATATGAAGTTTCCCTATCACGCTCACAACCCTCATGACGCAACTGCAGAAAACACATCACGGTGCAGCGTCTGACAAGATAACATAATTGGCGCCGCCATGGCGGTGCACAGCTTCCGCTACTTCCCAATGGCCATACGCGGCCAGTGTCCCTCTTCCCATTGGCTGCATGTGCACGGACCGTCACGGGCACACATCGGCAACCGCACGTGTAGTCTTCAGGGACGGATGCTTCTGTTGCAACAATGTTCTATCACTGGCGCCACCATGGCGGTGCACGTACTCAGCGGGGGAGGTGCAGGCTTATACACCCTTTAGATGTACTCAATGGACATGCCAGTTCATGTCCCCTCATACAGTCACATTGCATCATCCACCGTACACCGGCCGGAGCGGCCGGGCCTAGGACGGCCGTGCCGGCCATGTCCACAACCGCCGTGCCAGGCCGGGCCTAGGACGGCCGTGCCGGCCATGCCCACTACCGCCATGCCGGCCATGCCCACTACCGCCGTGCCGGCCATGCCCACTACCGCCGTGCCGGCCATGTCCACAACCGCCGTGCCAGGCCGGGCCTAGGACGGCCGTGCCGGCCATGCCCACTACCGCCGTGCCGGCCATGCCCACTACCGCCGTGCTGGCCATGCCCACTACCGCTGTGCCAGCCATGTCCACAACCGCCGTGCCAGGCCGGGCCTAGGACGGCCGTGCCGGCCATGCCCACTACCGCCGTGCCGGCCATGCCCACTACCGCCGTGCCGGCCATGCCCACTACCGCCGTGCCGGCCATGCCCACAACCGCCGTGCCGGCCATGCCCACTACCGCCGTGCCGGCCATGCCCACTACCGCCGTGCTGGCCATGCCCACTACCGCTGTGCCGGCCATGTCCACAACCGCCGTGCCAGGCCGGGCCTAGGACGGCCGTGCCGGCCATGCCCACTACCGCCGTGCCGGCCATGCCCACTACCGCCGTGCCGGCCATGCCCACTACCGCCGTGCCGGCCATGCCCACTACCACCATGCCGGCCATGCCCACTACCGCCGTGCCGGCCATCTCACGTGCTGCCTCTGATGGACATGTTCAGTGCTATGGACTGTTGATGCACTTGGCCCCTCTCACGTGCTGCCTCTGATGGACATGTTCAGTGCTATGGACTGTTGATGCACTTAGCCCCTCTCACGTGCTGCCTCTGATGGACATGTTCAGTGCTATGGACTGTTGATGCACTTGGCCCCTCTCACGTGCTGCCTCTGATGGACATGTTCAGTGCTATGGACTGTTGATGCACTTGGCCCCTCTCACGTGCTGCCTCTGATGGACATGTTCAGTGCTATGGACTGTTGATGCACTTAGCCCCTCTCACGTGCTGCCTCTGATGGACATGTTCAGTGCTATGGACTGTTGATGCACTTAGCCCCTCTCACGTGCTGCCTCTGATGGACATGTTCAGTGCTATGGACTGTTGATGCACTTGGCCCCTCTCACGTGCTGCCTCTGATGGACATGTTCAGTGCTATGGACTGTTGATGCACTAAGCCCCTCTCACGTGCTGCCTCTGATGGACATGTTCAGTGCTATGGACTGTTGATGCACTTAGCCCCTCTCACGTGATGCCTCTGATGTACCTGCTCTGTTAAGCACAATGCACTGTTGATGTTCTGATACTGCATTCTGCCCTCTCCCGTGCTGACTCTGATGTACCTGCTCTGTACTCCACAATGCCCTGTTGCTGTTCTGATACTGCATTCTGCCCTCTGATGTGCTGACTCTGATGTACCTGCTCTGTACTCCACAATGCCCTGTTGCTGTTCTGATACTGCATTCTGCCCTCTGATGTGCTGACTTTGATGTACCTGCTCTGTACTCCACAATGCCCTGTTGATGTTCTGATACTGCATTCTGCCCTCTCACATGCTGACTCTGATGTACCTGCTCTGTACTCCACAATGCCCTGTTGCTGTTCTGATACTGCATTCTGCCCTCTGATGTGCTGACTCTGATGTACCTGCTCTGTACTCCACAATGCCCTGTTGATGTTCTGATACTGCATTCTGCCCTCTGATGGGCTGCCTGTGATGTTCATGCTCTGGTGCCCACTTTGCCCATGCTCACGCATACACTGTGATTATACCCCTATTATGTGCAATAAAGGTAGTCTATCATGACTCGTGGTTTGTCGTTGTCATTCATGTTTGCGTACTACAAATGTGTATTTCTATTTGCTTCTCATCAGTGGTTTCGGTAACATGATACTCCCCCTCCCTACGTCACGACCCTTGCAGATATTCCCCTCCATGCAGCCAATGGTTTGTGCCTTACCTGCGTCGGCGTCCATGGTGGGCCAAGACTAGGACATGGTGGATCGCGAAGAGCATCGGGAAAGCGTATAGCGCTGGGTCCATGGTGGCGAGCAGCTTGTGGTGGGTCTCTCTGCTATGTATCTTTTCTTCGCTGTGGGGAATCCGCCGTGTTCAGACAGGTGTTTTTTTCCACAGCGGTTTTATGTGTATTTTCCGCCATCTTGATTTGGGGGACGGTCTTAGACGTCAGTACGTACGGCGGAGCCTCCGGATGTGTTCCGTCCGCCGCGTGGTCGTCTGTAGTTGGGCGGCGGTGCGTGCTTTTCGGTCGCGCACGGAAAATTGACACGTTTTCCTATCCTGATATGGCGGACGGAGTGTCCGCGGCAGGCGGACACGGAAAAGACATTTTCCGCGTACTCCAGGGCCGCGGTAGCTCTTCCGTCCGCCATCCTAATGACCCCCTAAGGGGTCGATTAGGATGGCGGACGGAAACGGGTAATGTCCGCCATGGTCGTGGAAATTAAACTCCCGGCCGCGCCGCGGAGAATCCGCAGTTGCGATTAGGATATTCATGTCACGAAACTCCGACCGCGGCGGACGGATCATAACAAACACCGTCCGTGGTGGACGGAACACATCTAACTCCGTCCGCGGCGGACGGAGCCTAATGAACAGCCACCGCCGCGGACGGGATTGACCGCGGAAAAAGACACATTTACCGCCATACCTGTGAATACTCCGTGTCCGCAATTAGGATAAATCCGCCTGTACCACGGTACGCACAGCCATCCACGTCCGCGGCGGAAAGAATGCAACGATAAACAGTGCATCACTGCGGAAGGCCAACACGCACAACATCCCTAACGTCAAACAAATGTCAGAAAGTGTACCGCAAGTACTAAGAAAACATACGAAAATTGACAAGTCCCCCCCCCGATACACCAACACCAAGCACAAGCCACCATGACACGCCCCAAGTACCCAATAATGCACACTAGTCAACACGCCCACCTACCACCTGACTGGCAACAACCATTGAGACACGACTATAAAATGACACCCACACACTACCACAATCCTTTGCATCACAGCATTGCTGCTAGCAAGAGGCCCTAATCGATATACAGCTTACTCAAATAGAAGACACACAACCACCACCCTACCACACCCACCACACAAACACCCACCACACCATTCCTACACATCACACACCACACACCTGCACCCCCCAACCCACTCAACCCACACACTGCGCACCACACACCATGGCACCCAAAAAAAACTATAAATTCACGGAGACGGAGTTGAAGGTGATGGTGGATGAAATCATCCATGTTGAGCCCCACATCTTCGGGGCCCAAGTCCAGCAGACCTCCGTGGCCCAAAAGAATCACATGTGGGACAGAATCGTCAGTCGGGTGAATGCGTCAGGGACCGTGCCAAGGACGAAGCACGAAATTCAGAGGCGGTGGCATGACCTGAAGACCAGGGTCAAAGGCATCCGCGCCAAAACCAATGCAAGAGCCAATCATACTGGCGGCGGAACACCCCCGGAGCCCATACCCTACACCGATTGGGAGGAGAAGGTGCTGGTGATACTTCACGCAGAGAGCCTAAACGGACTTGATGAAGGAGAAGAGGCTGGTAAGTACAAACCAAGCACCACGATCAGTACGACATGGTCAGGTTCACAAAACTGAGAAGACACATCTCCTACGCCCCAACCCATGCACGTCGGACACATACTCACCAATATGTACATGCCTACCAACAGGGCCCCATGTTCACGGGGATGGCGGTGGTGGTGGTGGGTGGGGTGTGTGAGAGCTCACAACTACAACTCCCAACAGGCCCCCATGTTCACGGGGATGGCGGCGGTGGTGGTGGGTGGGGTGTGTGGGAGCTCACAACTACAACTCCCAACAGGCCCCAATGTTCAGGGGGATGGCGGTGGGGGTGGTGTGTGGGGTGTGTGAGAGCTCACAACTACAACCCCCAACAGGCCCCCATGTTCACGGGGATGGCGGTGGTGGTGGTGGGTGGGGTGTGTGAGAGCTCACAACTACAACTTCCAACAGGCCCCCATGTTCACGGGGATGGCGGTGGTGGTGGGTGGAGGGTGCTGGAGGGTAGGGTGTGTGGGGTGTGTGGGAGCTCACAACTACAACTCCCAACAGGCCCCCATGTTCACGGGGATGGCGGTGGTGGTGGTGGGTGGGGTGTGTGAGAGCTCACAACTACAACTCCCAACAGACCCCATGTTCACGGGGATGGCGGTGGTGGTGGGTGGAGGGTGGTGGAAGGTAGGGTGTGTGGGGTGTGTGAGAGCTCAAAACTACAACTCCCAACAGGCCCCCATGTTCACGGGGATGGCGGTGGTGGTGGTGGGTGGGGTGTGTGAGAGCTCACAACTACAACTCCCAACAGGCCCCCATGTTCACGGGGATGGCGTGGTGGTGGTGGGTGGGGTGTGTGAGAGCTCACAACTACAACTCCCAACAGGCCCCCATGTTCACGGGGATGGCGGTGGTGGTGGGTGGAGGGTGGTGGAGGGTAGGGTGTGTGGGGTATGTGGGAGCTCACAACTACAACTCCCAACAGGCCCCCATGTTCACGGGGATGGCGGCGGTGGTGGTGGGTGGGGTGTGTGAGAGCTCACAACTACAACTCCCAACAGGCCCCCATGTTCACGGGGATGGCGGTGGTGGTGGGTGGAGGGTGGTGGAGGGTAGGGTGTGTGGGGTGTGTGGGAGCTCACAACTACAACTCCCAACAGGCCCCCATGTTCACGGGGAGGGTGGTGGTGGTGGAGGTTGGGGTGTGTGGGGTGTGTGCGACAGGACACAGAAATGTGTACAAATCGATATGAACATGTAACGTCCACATTACTGACCAGCTCTATCTTGTCCCTCAGGTGATCGTGAACTGACTGGGGAAACCAGCACCCGTCCGCAAGCCTCGCCTCCCACACATACCGGACTCTCTGGGGACGATGACACAGGCAGCTCCGGTGCGGAGGATGGAGCAGGCCCAAGCAGACTGCCAGGGCCATCTGGCTCACAGGGACTCCCGGGCCCGACAACCGTCGCATGTGTGACTCCAGCGACACCTGCCTCAGTCATCTGCAGAGTCCCCACCACCACCACCACCACCAGTACCACCAGTACCACCAGTACCACCACTCCTGCCTGTGCCACCCTGCCTAACCCAGCGCACGACGCAGGTCCATCGGCCTTACACCCAAGCAGGGTGAGTGGGCCACAAAGGAGAGAGGCGACGGCACATCAGGCAATCACGCGACCCACACTCCGCCGCACAGAGGAAGGACAGCTACCCCATCCTGTGACAGAGTCCCTTGAAGCCCTAGCCAGGTGCCAGGCTTCATACGACCGTTCCCAGGAACATGCAGATCGTGCACACCAGGACTCGGTGGACAACACGAACATGCTGCGGGAAATATCGGGGTACCTTGGCCAGATAGTGCACATCATGGGCCAGCAGACAACAATGTGGAGGGAATGGATTGGCCGGAACAACCCCACCCCCCTCCACCAATTGTCGTAGTGCCACCGCCACCGTCACCTCCACCTCCACCGCCACCGTCACCTCCGCCTCCACCGCCGCCGCCACCACCACCACCACCTGTGCCCCTGGCGACGGATGTGTCCCATGAACAACCTGCACCCCCAGCTGACTCACTTCCACCTCAAAGACGGAGGGGCCGCCCGAGGCTGGAAGTGGGTGAGAGCAGTCTTGGAGCGCCATCCACACGCTCCAAGAGGGGCCGCCAATGACTTTGTCACTGCCTGAGCCAAACATTCACCCTGCAAAGTATCCTGTCCCACATAGACAATCATTGGCACTGGTCTGCTGGACTAGCCTGACACCCCCCAATGTGGTGTCAGCACGGACATTTCATCTGCCATTACCTTCAACTCCAACTCCCTCCCCCCCCACTTACTTGTAAATATTCACCATCACAAATGCACAACCTGTAAATAAAATTAACTTACACACTCAATGATGTTTTGCCTCTATGTTTATTCACATGATTGCCTTCAGAAACAGACGTAAACAGGTTCAGGGATCATAGTCGTACATAATCATGGCGCTGCGGGAGTGACCTAGGGAAAATCAGAGACAGCAAACACAAGTCAGGAAACAGATTCACACACATCACAACACACTGCACAGCAACATTCCACAAACTACACTCATCACAAAAGCATGGGATGAGAGGACACACATCATGGAGACTTGTATGTCCAAAGAAATGAAGACACATATGCAACCATCACAAACAAGAACACACAGCTGATGCACCCCACATCCACACAACACCAGCAAACATACATAAGGCATTGTCAACTGGCACAAGAGGTAGTTACTCACATTCAAGGGAAGTAGCGGTCAATGAGCTGGCGCCTCTGGTCCACACCTTGCTCCTCACCACTATCCTCATCAGTCGACATGGGTGGGATGGGAGGCCGAGGAACTTCTTCGTCTTCAGGGTCCAAGAGCAGTTCAATGTCATTACGCACGGCCTGGTTGTGGAGCATGCAGCAGGCAATCACGATCCTGCATACTTTGCCTGGTGAGTAAGGCAGGGCCCCTCCGGTCTTATCCAGGCACCGAAACCTAGACTTTAGCAGTCCAAAGGTACGTTCAATCACTCTCCGTGTCCTTCCATGTGCATCATTGTAGCGCATTTCACCCGCAGTTGTTGGATTACGTATGGGACTCAGGATCCAGGGCCGGTTTGGGTACGCCGAGTCGCCTATGTAGGGGGATGACAGACACAAACATCACAACAAGATATGGTGGGTACCCCATGCCACACAGAGATCACAAGAGTCCCCACTGCACACTCACCAACAAGCCACGCTTGACCGGGTCGCAGATTTGCCATCATTTGGGGGACAATGCTGCTCCGCATGATGTGGGCGTCATGTGGGGAGCCAGGAAATCTTGCACACACATGGGAGATGATGTTGTTTGCCAGGCACACCACCTGCACGTTCAGCGAATGGAAGTGTTTGCGATTCCTAAAAACCTGCTCACGTGCCCGTGGTGGAATGATAGCGATATGTGTGCCATCAATTGAACCCACAACGTGTGGTATGTGGCCCAGTGCATAGAAGTCTGCTTTGACTGCTGGCAACTCTTCCGGCCGTGGGAAATGGATGTAGTCATTCTTGTACAGCATCATGGCTCTCAAAACATCCCGAAGTACCGTGCTGAACATGGACTGTGACATCCCCCCGGCATATCCAACTGTGTACTGAAAGGTGCCAGTAGCAAAGAAATGTAGTGCCGCCATAACCTTTGCTGTGGGTGTAATAGATCCAGGATACGTCCTACGTGGCTGCAGATGAGGAGACAATTGGGCAACAAGCTCCATCAACCGACGTCGATCCAGCCGGAATTTCCTAATCACCTCCTCGTCAACCATATCCTCCAGCACAGTGTATGGCTGATGCACATTTGGAGCCCTCCTGTGTGGGAGAGAGATGTAACTTGAGTCAACTTACAAACGACGCATACGTGTGCAACTCCATCACATGTAAGCCAACATTAGCAAGAACAAAAATTTTAGGGAGAATGGTCATATGTGTGACATCTCTGATAGTTAATACAATACGGAGTGGCCCTTTAACAAAGTGCAGCCACTTGCAACAGGAAGTGTGTCAACACATACAACGCAACGTAGACACATGTGAACATTACTGACAATACGTGTGTCTTTACCATAATGCTTAGAAGCCACATCACAGACACACATGCAAGTGCATGCACACAAACGATAATGATACACACACACCATGTCATCATGCACCAATGCCAACACCAATAATGTTGAGCATACGGTAATTACATGCATGGTGACACAACGTCCAAAACACATACACTGAATGCATGTGTATCACCACCATTGTAGTCACCTCGCCAGAACCACACACTGACAACAGATTCATAATTTGGCCATACAGCCGTGATGTACTGTGTAGTTGTGAAGATGTAATAACGTCTGTAGGGTCACACCCGACGTCAACACGTCCAAATGCACATCTGTTGCCCATTGTGTGCCCACCGATGGGCATAGTATGGACACACATGGAATAGTGAATGACATATGAAGTTTCCCTATCACGCTCACAACCCTCATGACGCAACTGCAGAAAACACATCACGGTGCAGCGTCTGACAAGATAACATAATTGGCGCCGCCATGGCGGTGCACAGCTTCCGCTACTTCCCAATGGCCATACGCGGCCAGTGTCCCTCTTCCCATTGGCTGCATGTGCACGGACCGTCACGGGCACACATCGGCAACCGCACGTGTAGGCTTCAGGGACGGATGCTTCTGTTGCAACAATGTTCTATCACTGGCGCCACCATGGCGGTGCACGTACTCAGCGGGGGAGGTGCAGGCCTATACACCTTTTAGCTGTACTCAATGGACATGCCAGTTCATGTCCCCTCATACAGTCACATTGCATCATCCACCGTACACCGGCCGGAGCGGCCGGGCCTAGGACGGCCGTGCCGGCCATGTCCACAACCGCCGTGCCAGGCCAGGCCTAGGACGGCCGTGCCGGCCATGCCCACTACCGCCATGCCGGCCATGCCCACTACCGCCGTGCCGGCCATGCCCACTACCGCCGTGCCGGCCATGTCCACAACCGCCGTGCCAGGCCGGGCCTAGGACGGCCGTGCCGGCCATGCCCACTACCGCCGTGCCGGCCATGCCCACTACCGCCGTGCTGGCCATGCCCACTACCGCTGTGCCGGCCATGTCCACAACCGCCGTGCAAGGCCGGGCCTAGGACGGCCGTGCCGGCCATGCCCACTACCGCCGTGCCGGCCATGCCCACTACCGCCGTGCCGGCCATGCCCACTACCGCCGTGCCGGCCATGCCCACTACCGCCGTGCCGGCCATGCCCACTACCGCCATGCCGGCCATGCCCACTACCGCCGTGCCGGCCATGCCCACTACCGCCGTGCCGGCCATGTCCACAACCGCCGTGCCAGGCCGGGCCTAGGACGGCCGTGCCGGCCATGCCCACTACCGCCGTGCCGGCCATGCCCACTACCGCCATGCTGGCCATGCCCACTACCGCTGTGCCGGCCATGTCCACAACCGCCGTGCCAGGCCGGGCCTAGGACGGCCGTGCCGGCCATGCCCACTACCGCCGTGCCGGCCATGCCCACTACCGCCGTGCCGGCCATGTCCACAACCGCCGGGCCTGGCACGGCGGTTGTGGGCATGGCCGGCACGGCCGTCCTAGGCCCGGCCGCTCCGGCCGGTGTACGGTGGATGATGCAATGTGACTGTAAGAGGGGACATGAACTGGCATGTCTATTGAGTACATCTAAAGGGTGTATAGGCCTGCACCTCCATGGTGGCGCCAGTGATAGAACATTGTTGCAACTGAAGCATCCGTGCCTGGAGCTTGCACGTGCGGTTGCCGATGTGTGCCCGTGACGGTCCATGCACATGCAGCCAATGGGAAGAGGGACGCTGGCCGCATATGCCCAATCGAAAGTAGCGGAAGCAGTGCACCGCAACACCAGGGCCAGTCATTGGCCCATTTCACGAACACGCATCCAGGGCTGACCAATTGCTGGCGACGTATGCCACTGACACGTGCTGAGGGCCCTATATATGTGTGTTGTCCAAAAGCACACATCCTACCCTGGGGACCAGTGCTGCCTGTTCACCTCGACCTGCTGCTGCTGCTGAGCTGACCACCGACTGCTGCTCTAGTGCCATACTCCGTGATCTTGCCATGTCGAGAGGCAAAGAGATCCGGTCTCGTCCCTTCACCGCCGCGGAGCTTGATGTCCTCGTGGACGGTGTGCCCGCAACTATGGACGCCTCTACGGCGCACCCAGACAGGTGGTAAGTGCAGTGTGGGACATGTTGGTGTGCATGAGGGGGCCAAATAATCCTGCCTACTGCAATCTTAGCTGTGTAGTGTGGGCTCGACATATTTTCCGGAATGTGCATGGCTGCTGACAGATACGTGTTGCGCCTATCTTTGTGACAGGCCAACTGTCCACTGACTTACACCCTTTTGTCTCCCATCATGGTAGGTCAAGCTGCACCTTCGCAAGGACGTGTGGAGGAGCATTTCACGTGAAGTACGGGCATTGGGGGTGTGCAACAGACGACATACACACTGCCACAAACGCTGGGACGACATTTCCAGGCTGAGCAAGAATGTAGCGGAAGTGACACTGGGGATGATTCCAAGGACGCCACGTCTGGCCCGACGCTCCATGACCCCTCTCATGCACCGTATCATTGCAGTGACGCATCCTGACCTGTCCGAACGTCTGAGTGTCGATCAACAGCAAACTAGCGGTGAGCATACTGTCTGTGTAGGAAACTTGTGAGTGCAATGCATGTATTGGTGCACAGACGCTGTATTGAGTTCCGTGGTGCGTATGTATCTCTGTGATGCCATGTTGGTCCCATTGGGTGGGTGTCATTTGACATCCAGGTCCGCCATGTTGACACGCCACTTGCTTAGTAGTTGAGTGTTGAAGCACATGCCCTAGTGGTCCGTGGCCCCATGGCAAGAAATGTGTGCAGATGTACGTGCTCCTGCCCTGTCTGCATGCTGTACATGTGTCACTGCCAACAACGCTTATGTAATGTGAGGATGACTGGTAGAGGTGGGCCGTGTGCAGTATGGGGGCTACAAGAACTTTGTCAGCTATGGCATTTGGGAATCCTTGTCCTTCTGTACGTGAGTGTGCCCATGACTTACACCTCTTTTATGTGCATTTCAGCTATGACAGAGGACACTCAGCCACAGACGGAGGAGATTAGTCGAGGAAATGAGTCCGGGTCAGACTTCGCACACACGCAGACTTACACAGAGGAGGGCAGCGCCGGAGAGGGGGACAGGACCGTCCCTGAGGACTCGCATGTGGAGACACCATCGTCCTCATCTTCTGAAAATCTTGGTGAGCCAGCACTGTTGTCACAGACTGGGAGTGGGCAATCATCACCTTCTGTCGGAACACAGCACACAGGGCCCACACTTCCGCCAACTGCACCATGTACTGTTCGTGCCCGCAGGAGTAGGGGTAGCAGAGTGGCGTTCGGTGCAGGCACCGCTGCCCCTGCCACGGTGAGCCAAAATGCACTGTGTGCTGAGGTCGTTGATCTTTTGCGACAGCTGTGTGTGGGGCAGACCAATATGACAAATGCTTTCCAAGACCATGATAGGAAGTTGGGGCAGGTGGTGGCATTCATGGAAGGGATACATGGAGATCTTGCTGGTCTACACAGGACAGTGCAGTCATTGGCAAGCAGTGTGTCGTCTGCAATAGTACAGTCGCATGGACAGGGTGCTACTTCTGTTTCCCCATCTACACCACTGGATGTCTCAGGGGGTAGCGATTATTCTGAGCTGGACTCAAATACAGGTTATTGCACTAGAAGCAGCGTCAGACAGCACGTCAGGGCACGCAGGGCACAGACCCCATCCCCTAGGTCAGCAAAATCTCTTCACGAAGACAACGTCAGATACACTGGAGTACACACACAAGATCCACAAGTGTTGTTGGGGGACATGCCTTCAGAAACTACACAGGCATTCAACATAAAAGGTACTCCCAAGGCAAGGGATACTCACAAGTCCATGGACAGTCCCTTGGACAAGGCCACTCAAAAGACAAAGGCACCTCAAAAGAGCAGGGAAAGTCCCAAGGGCAGGCCCACAACAGAGGAAAGGGCCACTCCCAAGGACACGGACATGGACAGTCAAAAGACAAAGGCACCTCCTAAGAGCAGGGAGACTCCCAAGGGCAGGCCCACAACTGAGGAAAGGGCACTCCCAAGGACACGGACAAGTACAGTCAAAAGACAAAGGCACCTCCTAAGAGCAGGGAGACTCCCAAGGGCAGGCCCACAACAGAGGAAAGGGACACTCCCAAGGACAGGGACAGGGACAGTCAAAAGACAAAGGCACCTCCCAAGAGCAGGGAGACTCCCAAGGGCAGGCCCACAACAGAGGAAAGGGACACTCCCAAGGACAGGGACAAGGACAGTCAGAAGACAAAGGCACCTCCTAAGAGCAGGGAGAGTACCAAGGACAGGCCCACAACAGAGCAAGGTCCATCTCCCAAGGCCAGGGACACACACACAGAGAGCAGGTGTCTACTGGAGACAGGTACACCACAGACGACAAGTCTGCTGGCAGGAACAGGGCGCCGAACAGGGCACAGGCAAAATCCAGAGACAACACTCCACCTACGGATAAGGCACATCCTACGGACAAGGCTTCTACCATGGACAATGGCGCAATCAAGGACAGGCATACTTCACCCCTGGCTGCACTGCGGCTGATGTTTTCGACTGAACGCCAAACAGATGTCTCCGCGGCGGAGTCCCCCCATACCTCCACTCCCATCCAGGCCAGTCAGAAGCAGAGGAGGGAGTCCCCTGTTGTTGCATCCCCCATTACACATGATTCTGAGTCCAGGCGGCAGGCACACAGCAAACGACAAGCAGGCTCCAGCACGTCCCCAGAAACCCGAACCCCGGCTGCAGATGCTCCACCTATGGTGGGTGATATTTGTTTAGAGTCACCACCACTTGCCAGTCCTGTCCTGTCCAGGGTGCACTCACATATCCCTAAGAAACGCAGACACACACCATTGACACCTGCCCACCCCGATGTCGCTCAAGGTCAGCTATCCCCAGCTCCCAGGGCCACCCTGCCTCCTGGCCCATACAGCCCTGTGGCTCATCATTTCAGTGGTCCCAGTGGCGCAGGTGCAGTTGACTCTCATGTATCAAATAGTGCCACTGTGTCTGTTGTTTGCTGTCATGCATCATGTAGTAGCACAGTCTCAGTTGTGCCCTCTCCTGTTGCAGGTCCTGGCAGTGTATCTGGGTCTATGGCTCACGTGTCAGTGAGTAGATCTGTGGCTGTGTTGCACACTCCTGTTTCTGGTGCTGGCAGTCTGTCTGGGTCAGTGGCTCACGTGTCAGTGACTACATCTGTGGCTGTGTCTCACATTCCTGTTGCTGGTGCTGGCAGTGTGTCTGGGTCTGTGGCCCATGTGTCTGTCACTCGGGCTGTGGCTGTGTCTCACACTCCTGTTGCTGGTGCTGGCAGTGTGTCTGGGTCCGTGGCCCATGTGTCTGTCACTCGGGCTGTGGCTGTGTCTCACATTCCTGTTTCTGGTGCTGGCAGTGTGTCTGGGTCTGTGGCCCATGTGTCTGTCACTCGGGCTGTGGCTGTGTCTCACACTCCTGTTGCTGGTGCTGGCAGTGTGTCCGAGGCAGGTAGTTCACGCAGTCCACCTGATTCTGTGATGTGAGGTGCTGATCACTTCACTCACATGTTATTTCACATGGTGTGTCCATTGTCCATTGAGAACTGCCTTGCACTGTTGTGGTCCCTGGGACGGGTTGGTTGGGACATGTACTTGTGCTGCCTCTGATGTACCTGCTCTGTTATGCACAATGCCCTGTTGATGTTCTGATACTGTATTCTGCCCTCTGATGTGCTGACTCTGATGTACCTGCTCTGTACTCCACAATGCCCTGTTGATGTTCTGATACTGCATTCTGCCCTCTGATGTGCTGACTCTGATGTACCTGCTCTGTACTCCACAATGCCCTGTTGCTGTTCTGATACTGCATTCTGCCCTCTGATGTGCTGACTTTGATGTACCTGCTCTGTACTCCACAATGCCCTGTTGATGTTCTGATACTGCATTCTGCCCTCTCACATGCTGACTCTGATGTACCTGCTCTGTACTCCACAATGCCCTGTTGCTGTTCTGATACTGCATTCTGCCCTCTGATGTGCTGACTCTGATGTACCTACTCTGTACTCCACAATGCCCTGTTGCTGTTCTGATACTGCATTCTGCCCTCTGATGTGCTGACTCTGATGTACCTGCTCTGTACTCCACAATGCCCTGTTGATGTTCTGATACTGCATTCTGCCCTCTGATGGGCTGCCTGTGATGTTCATGCTCTGGTGCCCACTTTGCCCATGCTCACGCATACACTGTGATTATACCCCTATTATGTGCAATAAAGGTAGTCTATCATGACTCGTGGTTTGTCGTTGTCATTCATGTTTGCGTACTACAAATGTGTATTTCTATTTGCTTCTCATCAGTGGTTTCGGTAACATGACACTCCCCCTCCCTACGTCACGACCCTTGCAGATATTCCCCTCCATGCAGCCAATGGTTTGTGCCTTACCTGCGTCGGCGTCCATGGTGGGCCAAGACTAGGACATGGTGGATCGCGAAGAGCATCGGGAAAGCGTATAGCGCTGGGTCCATGGTGGCGAGCAGCTTGTGGTGGGTCTCTCTGCTATGTATCTTTTCTTCGCTGTGGGGAATCCGCCGTGTTCAGACAGGTTTTTTTTCCACAGCGGTTTTATGTGTATTTTCCGCCATCTTGATTTGGGGGACGGTCTTAGACGTCAGTACGTACGGCGGAGCCTCCGGATGTGTTCCGTCCGCCGCGTGGTCGTCTGTAGTTGGGCGGCGGTGCGTGCTTTTCGGTCGCGCACGGAAATTTGACACGTTTTCCTATCCTGATATGGCGGACGGAGTGTCCGCGGCAGGCGGACACGGAAAAGACATTTTCCGCGTACTCCAGGGCCGCGGTAGCTCTTCCGTCCGCCATCCTAATGACCCCCTAAGGGGTCGATTAGGATGGCGGACGGAAACAGGTAATGTCCGCCATGGTCGTGGAAATTAAACTCCCGGCCGCGCCGCGGAGAATCCGCAGTTGCGATTAGGATATTCATGTCACGAAACTCCGTCCGCGGCGGACGGATCATAACAAACACCGTCCGTGGTGGACGGAACACATCTAACTCCGTCCGCGGCGGACGGAGCCTAATGAACAGCCACCGCCGCGGACGGGATTGACCGCGGAAAAAGACACATTTACCGCCATACCTGTGAATACTCCGTGTCCGCAATTAGGATAAATCCGCCTGTACCACGGTACGCACAGCCATCCACGTCCGCGGCGGAAAGAATGCAACGATAAACAGTGCATCACTGCGGAAGGCCAACACGCACAACATCCCTAACGTCAAACAAATGTCAGAAAGTGTACCGCAAGTACTAAGAAAACATACGAAAATTGACAAGTCCCCCCCCCCGATACACCAACACCAAGCACAAGCCACCATGACACGCCCCAAGTACCCAATAATGCACACTAGTCAACACGCCCACCTACCACCTGACTGGCAACAACCATTGAGACACGACTATAAAATGACACCCACACACTACCACAATCCTTTGCATCACAGCATTGCTGCTAGCAAGAGGCCCTAATCGATATACAGCTTACTCAAATAGAAGACACACAACCACCACCCTACCACACCCACCACACAAACACCCACCACACCATTCCTACACATCACACACCACACACCTGCACCCCCCAACCCACTCAACCCACACACTGCGCACCACACACCATGGCACCCAAAAAAAACTATAAATTCACGGAGACGGAGTTGAAGGTGATGGTGGATGAAATCATCCATGTTGAGCCCCACATCTTCGGGGCCCAAGTCCAGCAGACCTCCGTGGCCCAAAAGAATCACATGTGGGACAGAATAGTCAGTCGGGTGAATGCGTCAGGGACCGTGCCAAGGACGAAGCACGAAATTCAGAGGCGGTGGCATGACCTGAAGACCAGGGTCAAAGGCATCCGCGCCAAAACCAATGCAAGAGCCAATCATACTGGCGGCGGAACACCCCCGGAGCCCATACCCTACACCGACTGGGAGGAGAAGGTGCTGGTGATACTTCACGCAGAGAGCCTAAACGGACTTGATGAAGGAGAAGAGGCTGGTAAGTACAAACCAAGCACCACGATCAGTACGACATGGTCAGGTTCACAAAACTGAGAAGACACATCTCCTACGCCCCAACCCATGCACGTCGGACACATACTCACCAATATGTACATGCCTACCAACAGGGCCCCATGTTCACGGGGATGGCGGTGGTGGTGGTGGGTGGGGTGTGTGAGAGCTCACAACTACAACTCCCAACAGGCCCCCATGTTCACGGGGATGGCGGCGGTGGTGGTGGGTGGGGTGTGTGGGAGCTCACAACTACAACTCCCAACAGGCCCCAATGTTCAGGGGGATGGCGGTGGGGGTGGTGTGTGGGGTGTGTGAGAGCTCACAACTACAACACCCAACAGGCCCCCATGTTCACGGGGATGGCGGTGGTGGTGGTGGGTGGGGTGTGTGAGAGCTCACAACTACAACTTCCAACAGGCCCCCATGTTCACGGGGATGGCGGTGGTGGTGGGTGGAGGGTGCTGGAGGGTAGGGTGTGTGGGGTGTGTGGGAGCTCACAACTACAACTCCCAACAGGCCCCCATGTTCACGGGGATGGCGGTGGTGGTGGTGGGTGGGGTGTGTGAGAGCTCACAACTACAACTCCCAACAGACCCCATGTTCACGGGGATGGCGGTGGTGGTGGGTGGAGGGTGGTGGAGGGTAGGGTGTGTGGGGTGTGTGAGAGCTCAAAACTACAACTCCCAACAGGCCCCCATGTTCACGGGGATGGCGGTGGTGGTGGTGGGTGGGGTGTGTGAGAGCTCACAACTACAACTCCCAACAGGCCCCCATGTTCACGGGGATGGCGTGGTGGTGGTGGGTGGGGTGTGTGAGAGCTCACAACTACAACTCCCAACAGGCCCCCATGTTCACGGGGATGGCGGTGGTGGTGGGTGGAGGGTGGTGGAGGGTAGGGTGTGTGGGGTATGTGGGAGCTCACAACTACAACTCCCAACAGGCCCCCATGTTCACGGGGATGGCGGCGGTGGTGGTGGGTGGGGTGTGTGAGAGCTCACAACTACAACTCCCAACAGGCCCCCATGTTCACGGGGATGGCGGTGGTGGTGGGTGGAGGGTGGTGGAGGGTAGGGTGTGTGGGGTGTGTGGGAGCTCACAACTACAACTCCCAACAGGCCCCCATGTTCACGGGGAGGGTGGTGGTGGTGGAGGGTGGGGTGTGTGGGGTGTGTGCGACAGGACACAGAAATGTGTACAAATCGATATGAACATGTAACGTCCACATTACTGACCAGCTCTATCTTGTCCCTCAGGTGATCGTGAACTGACTGGGGAAACCAGCACCCATCCGCAAGCCTCGCCTCCCACACATACCGGACTCTCTGGGGACGATGACACAGGCAGCTCCGGTGCGGAGGATGGAGCAGGCCCAAGCAGACTGCCAGGGCCATCTGGCTCACAGGGACTCCCGGGCCCGACAACCGTCGCATGTGTGACTCCAGCGACACCTGCCTCAGTCATCTGCAGAGTCCCCACCACCACCACCACCAGTACCACCAGTACCACCAGTACCACCAGTCCTGCCTGTGCCACCCTGCCTAACCCAGCGCACGACGCAGGTCCATCGGCCTTACACCCAAGCAGGGTGAGTGGGCCACAAAGGAGAGAGGCGACGGCACATCAGGCAATCAGGCGACCCACACTCCGCCGCACAGAGGAAGGACAGCTACCCCATCCTGTGACAGAGTCCCTTGAAGCCCTAGCCAGGTGCCAGGCTTCATACGACCGTTCCCAGGAACATGCAGATCGTGCACACCAGGACTCGGTGGACAACACAAACATGCTGCGGGAAATATCGGGGTACCTTGGCCAGATAGTGCACATCATGGGCCAGCAGACAACAATGTGGAGGGAATGGATTGGCCGGAACAACCCCACCCCCCTCCACCAATTGTCGTAGTGCCACCGCCACCGTCACCTCCACCTCCACCGCCACCGTCACCTCCGCCTCCACCGCCGCCGCCACCACCACCACCACCTGTGCCCCTGGCGACGGATGTGGCCCATGAACAACCTGCACCCCCAGCTGACTCACTTCCACCTCAAAGACGGAGGGGCCGCCCGAGGCTGGAAGTGGGTGAGAGCAGTCTTGGAGCGCCATCCACACGCTCCAAGAGGGGCCGCCAATGACTTTGTCACTGCCTGAGCCAAACATTCACCCTGCAAAGTATCCTGTCCCACATAGACAATCATTGGCACTGGTCTGCTGGACTAGCCTGACACCCCCCAATGTGGTGTCAGCACGGACATTTCATCTGCCATTACCTTCAACTCCAACTCCCTCCCCCCCCACTTACTTGTAAATATTCACCATCACAAATGCACAACCTGTAAATAAAATTAACTTACACACTCAATGATGTTTTGCCTCTATGTTTATTCACATGATTGCCTTCAGAAACAGACGTAAACAGGTTCAGGGATCATAGTCGTACATAATCATGGCGCTGCGGGAGTGACCTAGGGAAAATCAGAGACAGCAAACACAAGTCAGGAAACAGATTCACACACATCACAACACACTGCACAGCAACATTCCACAAACTACACTCATCACAAAAGCATGGGATGAGAGGACACACATCATGGAGACTTGTATGTCCAAAGAAATGAAGACACACATATTCAACCATCACAAACAAGAACACACAGCTGATGCACCCCACATCCACACAACACCAGCAAACATACATAAGGCATTGTCAACTGGCACAAGAGGTAGTTACTCACATTCAAGGGAAGTAGCGGTCAATGAGCTGGCGCCTCTGGTCCACACCTTGCTCCTCACCACTATCCTCATCAGTCGACATGGGTGGGATGGGAGGCCGAGGAACTTCTTCGTCTTCAGGGTCCAAGAGCAGTTCAATGTCATTACGCACGGCCTGGTTGTGGAGCATGCAGCAGGCAATCACGATCCTGCATACTTTGCCTGGTGAGTAAGGCAGGGCCCCTCCGGTCTTATCCAGGCACCGAAACCTAGACTTTAGCAGTCCAAAGGTACGTTCAATCACTCTCCGTGTCCTTCCATGTGCATCATTGTAGCGCATTTCACCCGCAGTTGTTGGATTACGTATGGGACTCAGGATCCAGGGCCGGTTTGGGTACGCCGAGTCGCCTATGTAGGGGGATGACAGACACAAACATCACAACAAGATATGGTGGGTACCCCATGCCACACAGAGATCACAAGAGTCCCCACTGCACACTCACCAACAAGCCACGCTTGACCGGGTCGCAGATTTGCCATCATTTGGGGGACAATGCTGCTCCGCATGATGTGGGCGTCATGTGGGGAGCCAGGAAATCTTGCACACACATGGGAGATGATGTTGTTTGCCAGGCACACCACCTGCACGTTCAGCGAATGGAAGTGTTTGCGATTCCTAAAAACCTGCTCACGTGCCCGTGGTGGAATGATAGCGATATGTGTGCCATCAATTGAACCCACAACGTGTGGTATGTGGCCCAGTGCATAGAAGTCTGCTTTGACTGCTGGCAACTCTTCCGGCCGTGGGAAATGGATGTAGTCATTCTTGTACAGCATCATGGCTCTCAAAACATCCCGAAGTACCGTGCTGAACATGGACTGTGACATCCCCCCGGCATATCCAACTGTGTACTGAAAGGTGCCAGTAGCAAAGAAATGTAGTGCCGCCATAACCTTTGCTGTGGGTGTAATAGATCCAGGATACGTCCTACGTGGCTGCAGATGAGGAGACAATTGGGCAACAAGCTCCATCAACCGACGTCGATCCAGCCGGAATTTCCTAATCACCTCCTCGTCAACCATATCCTCCAGCACAGTGTATGGCTGATGCACATTTGGAGCCCTCCTGTGTGGGAGAGAGATGTAACTTGAGTCAACTTACAAACGACGCATACGTGTGCAACTCCATCACATGTAAGCCAACATTAGCAAGAACAAAAATTTTAGGGAGAATGGTCATATGTGTGACATCTCTGATAGTTAATACAATACGGAGTGGCCCTTTAACAAAGTGCAGCCACTTGCAACAGGAAGTGTGTCAACACATACAACGCAACGTAGACACATGTGAACATTACTGACAATACGTGTGTCTTTACCCTAATGCTTAGAAGCCACATCACAGACACACATGCAAGTGCATGCACACAAACGATAATGATACACACACACCATGTCATCATGCACCAATGCCAACACCAATAATGTTGAGCATACGGTAATTACATGCATGGTGACACAACGTCCAAAACACATACACTGAATGCATGTGTATCACCACCATTGTAGTCACCTCGCCAGAACCACACACTGACAACAGATTCATAATTTGGCCATACAGCCGTGATGTACTGTGTAGTTGTGAAGATGTAATAACGTCTGTAGGGTCACACCCGACGTCAACACGTCCAAATGCACATCTGTTGCCCATTGTGTGCCCACCGATGGGCATAGTATGGACACACATGGAATAGTGAATGACATATGAAGTTTCCCTATCACGCTCACAACCCTCATGACGCAACTGCAGAAAACACATCACGGTGCAGCGTCTGACAAGATAACATAATTGGCGCCGCCATGGCGGTGCACAGCTTCCGCTACTTCCCAATGGCCATACGCGGCCAGTGTCCCTCTTCCCATTGGCTGCATGTGCACGGACCGTCACGGGCACACATCGGCAACCGCACGTGTAGGCTTCAGGGACGGATGCTTCTGTTGCAACAATGTTCTATCACTGGCGCCACCATGGCGGTGCACGTACTCAGCGGGGGAGGTGCAGGCCTATACACCTTTTAGCTGTACTCAATGGACATGCCAGTTCATGTCCCCTCATACAGTCACATTGCATCATCCACCGTACACCGGCCGGAGCGGCCGGGCCTAGGACGGCCGTGCCGGCCATGTCCACAACCGCCGTGCCAGGCCAGGCCTAGGACGGCCGTGCCGGCCATGCCCACTACCGCCATGCCGGCCATGCCCACTACCGCCGTGCCGGCCATGCCCACTACCGCCGTGCCGGCCATGTCCACAACCGCCGTGCCAGGCCGGGCCTAGGACGGCCGTGCCGGCCATGCCCACTACCGCCGTGCCGGCCATGCCCACTACCGCCGTGCTGGCCATGCCCACTACCGCTGTGCCGGCCATGTCCACAACCGCCGTGCAAGGCCGGGCCTAGGACGGCCGTGCCGGCCATGCCCACTACCGCCGTGCCGGCCATGCCCACTACCGCCGTGCCGGCCATGCCCACTACCGCCGTGCCGGCCATGCCCACTACCGCCGTGCCGGCCATGCCCACTACCGCCATGCCGGCCATGCCCACTACCGCCGTGCCGGCCATGCCCACTACCGCCGTGCCGGCCATGTCCACAACCGCCGTGCCAGGCCGGGCCTAGGACGGCCGTGCCGGCCATGCCCACTACCGCCGTGCCGGCCATGCCCACTACCGCCATGCTGGCCATGCCCACTACCGCTGTGCCGGCCATGTCCACAACCGCCGTGCCAGGCCGGGCCTAGGACGGCCGTGCCGGCCATGCCCACTACCGCCGTGCCGGCCATGCCCACTACCGCCGTGCCGGCCATGTCCACAACAGCCGGGCCTGGCACGGCGGTTGTGGGCATGGCCGGCACGGCCGTCCTAGGCCCGGCCGCTCCGGCCGGTGTACGGTGGATGATGCAATGTGACTGTAAGAGGGGACATGAACTGGCATGTCTATTGAGTACATCTAAAGGGTGTATAGGCCTGCACCTCCATGGTGGCGCCAGTGATAGAACATTGTTGCAACTGAAGCATCCGTGCCTGGAGCTTGCACGTGCGGTTGCCGATGTGTGCCCGTGACGGTCCGTGCACATGCAGCCAATGGGAAGAGGGACGCTGGCCGCATATGCCCAATCGAAAGTAGCGGAAGCAGTGCACCGCAACACCAGGGCCAGTCATTGGCCCATTTCACGAACACGCATCCAGGGCTGACCAATTGCTGGCGACGTATGCCACTGACACGTGCTGAGGGCCCTATATATGTGTGTTGTCCAAAAGCACACATCCTACCCTGGGGACCAGTGCTGCCTGTTCACCTCGACCTGCTGCTGCTGCTGAGCTGACCACCGACTGCTGCTCTAGTGCCATACTCCGTGATCTTGCCATGTCGAGAGGCAAAGAGATCCGGTCTCGTCCCTTCACCGCCGCGGAGCTTGATGTCCTCGTGGACGGTGTGCCCGCAACTATGGACGCCTCTACGGCGCACCCAGACAGGTGGTAAGTGCAGTGTGGGACATGTTGGTGTGCATGAGGGGGCCAAATAATCCTGCCTACTGCAATCTTAGCTGTGTAGTGTGGGCTCGACATATTTTCCGGAATGTGCATGGCTGCTGACAGATACGTGTTGCGCCTATCTTTGTGACAGGCCAACTGTCCACTGACTTACACCCTTTTGTCTCCCATCATGGTAGGTCAAGCTGCACCTTCGCAAGGACGTGTGGAGGAGCATTGCACGTGAAGTACGGGCATTGGGGGTGTGCAACAGACGACATACACACTGCCACAAACGCTGGGACGACATTTCCAGGCTGAGCAAGAATGTAGCGGAAGTGACACTGGGGATGATTCCAAGGACGCCACGTCTGGCCCGACGCTCCATGACCCCTCTCATGCACCGTATCATTGCAGTGACGCATCCTGACCTGTCCGAACGTCTGAGTGTCGATCAACAGCAAACTAGCGGTGAGCATACTGTCTGTGTAGGAAACTTGTGAGTGCAATGCATGTATTGGTGCACAGACACTGTATTGAGTTCCGTGGTGCGTATGTATCTCTGTGATGCCATGTTGGTCCCATTGGGTGGGTGTCATTTGACATCCAGGTCCGCCATGTTGACACGCCACTTGCTTAGTAGTTGAGTGTTGAAGCACATGCCCTAGTGGTCCGTGGCCCCATGGCAAGAAATGTGTGCAGATGTACGTGCTCCTGCCCTGTCTGCATGCTGTACATGTGTCACTGCCAACAACGCTTATGTAATGTGAGGATGACTGGTAGAGGTGGGCCGTGTGCAGTATGGGGGCTACAAGAACTTTGTCAGCTATGGCATTTGGGAATCCTTGTCCTTCTGTACGTGAGTGTGCCCATGACTTACACCTCTTTTATGTGCATTTCAGCTATGACAGAGGACACTCAGCCACAGACGGAGGAGATTAGTCGAGGAAATGAGTCCGGGTCAGACTTCGCACACACGCAGACTTACACAGAGGAGGGCAGCGCCGGAGAGGGGGACAGGACCGTCCCTGAGGACTCGCATGTGGAGACACCATCGTCCTCATCTTCTGAAAATCTTGGTGAGCCAGCACTGTTGTCACAGACTGGGAGTGGGCAATCATCACCTTCTGTCGGAACACAGCACACAGGGCCCACACTTCCGCCAACTGCACCATGTACTGTTCGTGCCCGCAGGAGTAGGGGTAGCAGAGTGGCGTTCGGTGCAGGCACCGCTGCCCCTGCCACGGTGAGCCAAAATGCACTGTGTGCTGAGGTCGTTGATCTTTTGCGACAGCTGTGTGTGGGGCAGACCAATATGACAAATGCTTTCCAAGACCATGATAGGAAGTTGGGGCAGGTGGTGGCATTCATGGAAGGGATACATGGAGATCTTGCTGGTCTACACAGGACAGTGCAGTCATTGGCAAGCAGTGTGTCGTCTGCAATAGTACAGTCGCATGGACAGGGTGCTACTTCTGTTTCCCCATCTACACCACTGGATGTCTCAGGGGGTAGTGATTATTCTGAGCTGGACTCAAATACAGGTTATTGCACTAGAAGCAGCGTCAGACAGCACGTCAGGGCACGCAGGGCACAGACCCCATCCCCTAGGTCAGCAAAATCTCTTCACGAAGACAACGTCAGATACACTGGAGTACACACACAAGATCCACAAGTGTTGTTGGGGGACATGCCTTCAGAAACTACACAGGCATTCAACACAAAAGGTACTCCCAAGGCAAGGGATACTCACAAGTCCATGGACAGTCCCTTGGACAAGGCCACTCAAAAGACAAAGGCACCTCAAAAGAGCAGGGAAAGTCCCAAGGGCAGGCCCACAACAGAGGAAAGGGCCACTCCCAAGGACACGGACATGGACAGTCAAAAGACAAAGGCACCTCCTAAGAGCAGGGAGACTCCCAAGGGCAGGCCCACAACTGAGGAAAGGGAACTCCCAAGGACACGGACAAGTACAGTCAAAAGACAAAGGCACCTCCTAAGAGCAGGGAGACTCCCAAGGGCAGGCCCACAACAGAGGAAAGGGACACTCCCAAGGACAGGGACAGGGACAGTCAAAAGACAAAGGCACCTCCTAAGAGCAGGGAGACTCCCAAGGGCAGGCCCACAACAGAGGAAAGGGACACTCCCAAGGACAGGGACAAGGACAGTCAGAAGACAAAGGCACCTCCTAAGAGCAGGGAGAGTACCAAGGACAGGCCCACAACAGAGCAAGGTCCATCTCCCAAGGCCAGGGACACACACACAGAGAGCAGGTGTCTACTGGAGACAGGTACACCACAGACGACAAGTCTGCTGGCAGGAACAGGGCGCCGAACAGGGCACAGGCAAAATCCAGAGACAACACTCCACCTACGGATAAGGCACATCCTACGGACAAGGCTTCTACCATGGACAATGGCGCAATCAAGGACAGGCATACTTCACCCCTGGCTGCACTGCGGCTGATGTTTTCGACTGAACGCCAAACAGATGTCTCCGCGGCGGAGTCCCCCCATACCTCCACTCCCATCCAGGCCAGTCAGAAGCAGAGGAGGGAGTCCCCTGTTGTTGCATCCCCCATTACACATGATTCTGAGTCCAGGCGGCAGGCACACAGCAAACGACAAGCAGGCTCCAGCACGTCCCCAGAAACCCGAACCCCGGCTGCAGATGCTCCACCTATGGTGGGTGATATTTGTTTAGAGTCACCACCACTTGCCAGTCCTGTCCTGTCCAGGGTGCACTCACATATCCCTAAGAAATGCAGACACACACCATTGACACCTGCCCACCCCGATGTCGCTCAAGGTCAGCTATCCCCAGCTCCCAGGGCCACCCTGCCTCCTGGCCCATACAGCCCTGTGGCTCATCATTTCAGTGGTCCCAGTGGCGCAGGTGCAGTTGACTCTCATGTATCAGATAGTGCCACTGTGTCTGTTGTTTGCTGTCATGCATCATGTAGTAGCACAGTCTCAGTTGTGCCCTCTCCTGTTGCAGGTCCTGGCAGTGTATCTGGGTCTATGGCTCACGTGTCAGTGAGTAGATCTGTGGCTGTGTTGCACACTCCTGTTTCTGGTGCTGGCAGTCTGTCTGGGTCAGTGGCTCACGTGTCAGTGACTACATCTGTGGCTGTGTCTCACATTCCTGTTGCTGGTGCTGGCAGTGTGTCTGGGTCTGTGGCCCATGTGTCTGTCACTCGGCCTGTGGCTGTGTCTCACACTCCTGTTGCTTGTGTTGGCAGTGTGTCTGGGTCCGTGGCCCATGTGTCTGTCACTCGGGCTGTGGCTGTGTCTCACATTCCTGTTTCTGGTGCTGGCAGTGTGTCTGGGTCTGTGGCCCATGTGTCTGTCACTCGGGCTGTGGCTGTGTCTCAAACTCCTGTTGCTGGTGCTGGCAGTGTGTCCGAGGCAGGTAGTTCACGCAGTCCACCTGATTCTGTGATGTGAGGTGCTGATCACTTCACTCACATGTTATTTCACATGGTGTGTCCATTGTCCATTGAGAACTGCCTTGCACTGTTGTGGTCCCTGGGACGGGTTGGTTGGGACACGTACTTGTGCTGCCTCTGATGTACCTGCTCTGTTATGCACAATGCCCTGTTGATGTTTTGATACTGCATTCTGCCCTCTCACGTGCTGACTCTGATGTACCTGCTCTGTACTCCACAATGCCCTGTTGATGTTCTGATACTGCATTCTGCCCTCTGATGTGCTGACTCTGATGTACCTGCTCTGTACTCCACAATGCCCTGTTGATGTTCTGATACTGCATAATGCCCTCTGATGTGCTGACTCTGATGTACCTGCTCTGTACTCCACAATGCCCTGTTGATGTTCTGATACTGCATTCTGCCCTCTGATGTGCTGCCTCTGATGGACATGTTCAGTGCTATGGACTGTTGATGCACTTGGCCCCTCTCACGTGCTGCCTCTGATGGACATGTTCAGTGCTATGGACTGTTGATGCACTTGGCCCCTCTCACGTGCTGCCTCTGATGGACATGTTCAGTGCTATGGACCGTTGATGCACTTAGCCCCTCTCACGTGCTGCCTCTGATGGACATGTTCAGTGCTATGGACTGTTGATGCACTTGGCCCCTCTCACGTGCTGCCTCTGATGGACATGTTCAGTGCTATATACTGTTGATGCACTTGGCCCCTCTCACGTGCTGCCTCTGATGGACATGTTCAGTGCTATGGACTGTTGATGCACTTAGCCCCTCTCACGTGCTGCCTCTGATGGACATGTTCAGTGCTATGGACTGTTGATGCACTTAGCCCCTCTCACGTGCTGCCTCTGATAGACATGTTCAGTGCTATGGACTGTTGATGCACTTAGCCCCTCTCACGTGATGCCTCTGATGTACCTGCTCTGTTAAGCACAATGCCCTGTTGATGTTCTGATACTGCATTCTGCCCTCTCACGTGCTGACTCTGATGTACCTGCTCTGTACTCCACAATGCCCTGTTGCTGTTCTGATACTGCATTCTGCCCTCTGATGTGCTGACTCTGATGTACCTGCTCTGTACTCCACAATGCCCTGTTGCTGTTCTGATACTGCATTCTGCCCTCTGATGTGCTGACACTGATGTACCTGCTCTGTACTCCACAATGCCCTGTTGATGTTCTGATACTGCATTCTGCCCTCTCACGTGCTGACTCTGATGTACCTGCTCTGTACTCCACAATGCCCTGTTGCTGTTCTGATACTGCATTCTGCCCTCTGATGTGCTGACTCTGATGTACCTGCTCTGTACTCCACAATGCCCTGTTGCTGTTCTGATACTGCATTCTGCCCTCTGATGTGCTGACTCTGATGTACCTGCTCTGTACTCCACAATGCCCTGTTGATGTTCTGATACTGCATTCTGCCCTCTGATGTGCTGCCTGTGATGTTCATGCTCTGGTGCCCACTTTGCCCATGCTCACGCATACACTGTGATTATACCCCTATTATGTGCAATAAAGGTAGTCTATCATGTCTCGTGGTTTGTCGTTGTCATTCATGTTTGCGTACTACAAATGTGTATTTCTATTTGCTTCTCATCAGTGGTTTCGGTAACATGACACTCCCCCTCCCTACGTCACGACCCTTGCAGGTATTCCCCTCCATGCAGCCAATGGTTTGTGCCTTACCTGCGTCGGCGTCCATGGTGGGCCAAGACTAGGACGTGGTGGATCGCGAAGAGCATCGGGAAAGCGTGTAGCGCTGGGTCCATGGTGGCGAGCAGCTTGTGGTGGGTCTCTCTGCTATGTATCTTTTCTTCGCTGTGGGGAATCCGCCGTGTTCAGACAGGTTGTTTTTCCGCAGCGGTTTTAGTGTATTTTCCGCCATCTTGATTTGGGGGACGGTCTTAGACGTCAGTACGTACGGCGGAGCCTCCGGATGTGTTCCATCCGCCGCGTGGTCGTCTGTAGTTGGGCGGCGGTGCGTGCTTTTCCGTCGCGGACGGAAATTTGACACGTTTTCCTATCCTGATATGGCGGACGGAGTGTCCGCGGCAGGCGGACACGGAAAAGGCATTTTCCGCGTACTCCAGGGCCGCGGTAGCTCTTCCGTCCGCCATCCTAATGACCCCCTTAGTTTTGGAAGACCTATTAATAAGTTTGTCCTTGTACCTATAAAAACTACAAAACAGAATTAAAATACTATGGCCTATGTCAGACAAACATCACTACTTATATTTTTTTAGGGATTCCGAATGAAAATAGCGTTGATAGACAAAGTGTGGTACAAATTGGATCTTGGGTGAGCATTTGTTATCTAAATGGGTCCCCTAGTGGACTGATTTATAGACTAAGCACTTGCACATGTCGTTTGGCATTGTGGTTGGTCTTTGAATCACGGTTTGTTTTATCATGCCTGTGCTGTTTTTCATTGTTTTCTTGGGACTCTTGGTATTATTTCTTGGAGGAGCTAGGTCAGTTGCATGGTGCTTGTGTCGGTGGTCTCGCGTGGTGGCTGTTCTTGCTGCATGTTCGTGCATCATGTGCTGCAGCATTATTAATGATTGCTGCACATGATGCATAATGTCATGCATGGCACAATCATGGGTGGGTGTGTCACAGATTTGCTCACACTGAATTGCATGAGGTGATTGTAGCATCCAATAAGATGGATGAAATAGTCACAATGAATGGCATTGGAAACTATTGAAAACATTTACTGTAATATATTCTTCTATGTATGACTTACAGCCTTGAGAAAGCCCATATGGGGCGAAACGCGCGTCGGCTGTGAAGAACCTTGCTTAAAAGAAATACAAATTGATTTTTGACTACACTACGTGATTCCTTTGGATTAAGAAGTGATATCTCTGCGTGCGAATTGCACATGGATGAAAGAGACTATTGATGATGTGCACTGATGTGATTTCCTTTTTTGTATATGGATGTGACGCTCTATAACACTTTTGGTGGGCGGACTGTCCATGGTTAATGCTTGAAGAGGATAAGCATTTTTTCACACCATAGCTGCACTCTAAAATTGGTATATGTTCATAACTACTGTTTTGGGACAACAAAGAGACAAATGTTGATGTGCAGATCGAATATAGCAAATCCTTCCTGCTTTTTGTAAAGGAAGGGGGGCGCGTTGGGATGTGGAATGTTGTGTGTTGGGCTCAAGGGAAGTTCCCTGCATCGAACATGGAATGGTAGGGAACGGCAGTTGCTGCTGGGAGCTGGAGTATGTCAGATGAAATACAAATAGTGGCAACCTACCTGGAGTTATACTTCTTTTCAGTTCCCAATTAGTAGATTGGCAACTGCAACATTATTAATATTATTAAAATGAATATCCTGCCAAAATATCTGTACTTATTTGGGGCAATCCAGTTTCCAGACTTGTTTTTTTAAACCTCTTGAAGGCACTATAGGCACTTTTATATGGGGTTACAGATTGGCCAGACTAGCTATTCGCTTTTTGAAATCCCCTTCTAAACGAAGAGGGGTTGCAGTTAACCAAGTTTAAGTGATATTTTTGGGCAGCATTTGCTTGCACCTGAGAAATTTGCTAACTAAGGCAGAACCAGATTCCTTGGTTCTCAGTTATCGACGTGCTTTGAGGTATGATTTAAGTTTTTTTTTATAGCACAGTGGATCCATATTACTACAAATGTGTAAGGTTTATAGTCATTAGGGATATTACAGACATTTGGAGGGAAATTTGTGCAAAATATTCTTTATCTATTCTACATGGATACATGGCACTATGGGATAATCCAGCGTTTCTTAAAGTATTTTGTGATTTAATGGGTAAGGCTTCGACAAGGTTGGGGGTGGTGACTGTCAGGCAGCTATACGACCTTTATGGATTCCACTCATTTGCTGGGCTCCAGGCCTCATATGATCTCCTTCATCATTTCGTTTTTAAATATCTACAGTTAAGGGACTATTTTTATTGGGCTGTATGTAAGTACCCAATTGATTCGGAAGATTTTGATGTCATGTCCTACTAAAATAAAGCACGAAGGAAACCTTCAATTAGTATGTTCTACCAAGTGTTCTATCAGTGCAGTATCGATGATAGCCCACTACTTGCGGTCAAGTGAAGCAGGATGCTCTCCAAAAAATGTAAACTGCAGAATTTTATGCTTTACTATACATCGGGGAAAATATCAAAAAAGTATGACAACCCTGATACTGATAAGACTAAATGTCCTAAGGGTGGCTGCTTTGCAGAAGATATTGTACACATTTGTTACATGTTCCGCTTTTGGGAAGGCGTGACTCAACTAACACCATCCTGTCTAGGTTTTTGAGGTCCAGCTGGCTACTAAGGAGATTATGATGGGATCTAAAATGGAATAGGATCTCGGTTTAAGACAGCGTCTTTCAATAATAATTGTCTATTCATGGCTCTGCATTACCATATCATAGCTCTCTCCATCTCGGCCAAAGGCAGCTCAGTGGAGGGCAGTCATTCGGCAGATTTATGATTTTGAACTGGCAATACCCAAAGCTAGAGGTCCCCCTCTCATAAAGGATTTGACAAAATATGAGTTGGAAACAATTGGGATTCTTACACCAATGTCTATGTCTCGATAGTTGGCCAGCAGTAGAATTGAGATGTGCTTACTGTTGGAAATATTTTTGTTTTTACTTCTATCTGTATGCTATACCTGCTGTATTTCATTTGCTGTGTTGTGTTATCTTAGTATGGCTGGACAAATTCTGTATTTGAGGTATATCCCCTGGTTATAAATTTGTAATGTAACAGTAATTACCATATTTTACTTAATAAAAGGGAAAAAAAGAATGATAATTATACATTTTTTGACCCCCCTTATTTCTCGCCTCCGGTTGACAGATCACCCAGAAATTTTCCATGCACAAAGTAGTCAGAAATTAGCTCCTTTTTGAAAAGTTTAGTTGAAATTCGTCAAACAGGTCTATATTTATTAGCAACACCAAAAATGCTTTTCCTATAGAATGTATATATTTAGCCACTCTGTAGTTATAGTTAGGATGTCCAGGTTTAGGAATTCCTCAGATATTTACTTGCTAGTAACCTTGCTTCTGTTTCACAGATCACTATGAAACTTTGCAGACCTTTGATTCTTCTACATTGGCAGACAATGCATAGTTTCATGGTGATTCCTCGAGGGGAAGCAGAGAAAAACGGAGGGATACAAAAACACGTTTTTCCCCAATGCATTTTCAGTGGTCTTTTTTGACAGACGTAGCACCAAACTGATTAGACATATTTTAGTGAAATTTGGCAGGATTAGCCATTATAGTAAGCAGATTATTCTCTTGGGTACTACAGATAGGTAGGGTAAGTATTTTCTTTTAGTTTTAAGGCATTTTATATAATGTGAGATCCATGGCTACAGCAATGTATAGCGATGACAAGTCATTATGTGATTGACTAATGATTGCCTTAACAAAATTCAAAGGCAGTCATGTTGATTTTAGGTACATTTTGTCTGAGCTGGGCATTTCATAGGTAAGTGTTATGTTGGATATTTTTACCCTACCGATTACCACTTTTAAAAAATGGCAATAGGTAGGGAAAAATATTCATACCTTTCTATATATTTATTATCAAATATACAGGGAATTGCAGTACGAAATATAATTAAAACAAAAATAAATATGTTAAATCATAAAAAATGCAATGTAGTGTCTAATATGTTACAAAAATAGGGTACTACAGAGTATTTTACATTTATCACATATTTAAAATGTCAGCATAAAATCATACAGAGGACCCGGTATTATCTCCCAATGACTGTGCTACTTAAAGTAATTACAGTTCTACCTAAAAAGCTGTAAAAAATACATAGAAAATTATAAATATTTTGTTTCCTGTTAAGTCTTTAACAAAGTGGTAACAGGTAAGAAACAACATTAAAACCTACAACTTATTTTGATGTAAGACCTGAACACAGAACACAGCAAAACGCAGAATGCAAATAAATATTGATGGAAACACCCTGGCTGCCTTTTACCCTTGGCAAACATAGTCATTAGTCAGTTCCATATTGCCTTTTCATGCACAAGTACAGCAGTATACTGTGAACTTACCATGGTCTACTGGGACACAATATATAACTAAATATTTGAAAAATTATAATTTTAAAACTACTTACACTATTCACACAAACTACTGAAATGTACCATTTACTCCAAATAATATATTTTCGTGACACATGACATCAAAAAATCAACATCTATTAGCACACTTTCACCCTTCATCTGCTTCAAATACCACACTCTACTGTAAGACACTACTTTTCAATCCACTGCATTCTACACTATTACACTTTATTCCACCCTGCTCTGTTTCACTCCATTATACATCACTCCACTCTACGCTAATCCACTGTAAGCCACTCTAATCTACCCTAGCCACTCTACACCACTCTACTTTAGATCGCTTCACTGCACGCTATTACACTGCAAGCCACTTAATTTTATGACACTCCAGTGTAAACCAATACACTGTACACCCTTCCACTCCACAGTACTCCACTGTATGCTGTTCAACTGAATGCACATCCACTCTCTGAAACTGCATTCTATGCTGTATTACTTTATGCCACTCCACTATAGACAACTTTATTGCACACCACTGCACGTTATTTCACTCTGCTATAAGCCACTCAGCTATATGCCACTCCACTCTACAACAATCCACTGAGCTCTATTACACTGTATGCCACTCCATTCTATCGCACAGCAGTCTAGGCCACTCTACTCTACACCAATCCACTTTACTGTCTTACACTCTACGTTATTCCACTGTATACCACTCCATTCTTTGCCACTCTACTCTACGCGTTTCCACCATATGCCACTCCACTCCATGTCACTACACTGTGCACAAGTAACACTTAAAGTAGTTCTACTCTACACCACTCCACTCTACTCTACACCTGTATGCCACTCCACTCTGTGCCACTACTCTCTACATTATTCCACTGTACTGCACTTCATTCACAACATTCCACTCTACATCACTCCAGAGTTAAAAGTTAGACTGTACATCACTGCACTCTACCCTATTACATTCTATCCTACTTCACTCTACAACACTCCACTGCACAGAATTCCACTTTATAACTCTCCACTATACACTAATATATTGTATACCACTCCACTTTATGCCACTCTATGGTATTCTACTTTATTTCATTGTACGCCACTTCACTGCACCTCACTCCGTTCCATGCCACTCTATTGTATGCTACTCTACTGTATCACACTACAATGTATGCCTCTCCAATGTACGCCTCTCATCTATGCTATTCCACTGTATGCCACTACACTGTACCTTACACCAGTCAACTCTAGAACACTCCACTATACTCCACTCCACTCTATTCCACTCCACTGTTTGCAACTCCACTCTATGATATGATAGTATATGCCAATTACTGTTTACACACTACACTGTACCCCACTGCACTGCACACCACTGCACTGTACTCCATTCCACTCTACACTATTCCACTTTACCCAACCCCAATGCATGGTACTCCACTCCATGCTATTCCACTCTATGCAGGTCCACTCTAGCCATTACAGTCTATGCTTTTCCACTCTATTCCACTACATTCTGCAACAATCCACTGTATGACACTACACTATATGCTATTCCACTCAACACCACTCCACTCCATGCTACTGTACAGTATGCCATTACACTGCACCTCACTCCACTGAATGCTGCTTCACTCTTCACCATTGCACTCTGCAGTACTCCACTTTATGCAGTTACACTCTACCATAGTACGCTCTACCCACTCCTCTGTACACTATTCCATTGTACACCACTCCACTCTACCACATTCCACTCTAATCCACTCTATTCTTCTCCACTCACAACACTATACTCTATGACATTGCACTTTGTTACTCTCTCCTCCACCGTGCAGCACCGCACTACACTTAATAACACTCCACTCAATGACAGTAAACATTGAAATTCAATGAAAAAAAGTTAAACCTTTGTTGTAGCTAGAAAAACGTTATTCTTTCTATATCCAGCAAAAATACATAACAATTAGACATTTGTAGTTATATTGTACATTTTCTATTTACAAACCATCTTTATTTCATTTAACGTAAGAACAAAGAATGGTAGTTCCTAAATGTATACTTATACCTTTACTTTATTATTTATTCAACACCTTCACATTCTTATAACTTGCGTACCTAAATTCACAGGGTATTTAACTCGGTAGCCACATTATCTTAACTATAATGTGCCACTGTACCATGCACTGTATTCCCACAAAAGATATCATTTGTAATGTCATATACATTATTGTAAATAATACTATTTTGGATGGTATAACTGATATAATATAAAAGGGTATAAGCAGTGCATGGATAAGGGGGGAGTTAAGGCCCTAGGAAAGCCCATTCCCTGGGGCTGGCCCAGTTACTGTGTCCCAGGAATCCCACCACCCTGGACACAGCAGTTTATCTGCCTGTATTTGTGTGGGCAAGGACACAAATGTCTGCTCCCAATAACTAGAGACTTTTGTTTCCCTATCCATGCTTCTCTTGGCAGGGTAGCACACACTGCCCTCACACGGCAGGAGCAAACTAAAACAGCTGCTCCCACTGGGCCGGAGTAATGACGGCTTCTGCAGTATGCTGGGAGCTGGCTGGGGCCACAAGGCCCTGGGGCTCCTTCCACATCTCCCAGATTTTTGTTTGGTGGCTGCCCCTGGTGGGCACCAGCGTGCCCACCTAAATGAAATACTGGCCTTGGCTCAAAGAGGAAGGGCCCCCTTCTCTTAATAATGAAATTTGGCACTGAGGATGGTGTTCCTTGGGCCTATCAAGTCACAGGGAGGGTAGGCATGACGCCCCCTCCCATTTTCAATGTTGACCTCAGGCGATGTAATGGACCTAGAGGATGGGTCCCTGGGGCCCAGAGTTGCTCAGAGGATGGGGTTCCCAGGATCCGAAGTGGCTTGAGGAGGTGTGCTGTGCTAAGGAGTTAGATGTGGCCAGGCTTTTTGGCCAAAGCCTTGCCACGCACGGCTGAAGGGCATGCATGACATGAGGTTGGCTGCCTGTGGGGGTTTTCCCAAATTGACGGGCCATAGGCCAGCCTCTTCGGCCAACGAGCATTGCCTTTGGATGTGTAAAGCGGGGGTTATCTTTATGTATTGTGATAAAATATTATTGTATGGTAAAAACGCTTCAAATTCACAAAAAAGCAAAGGTTAAAATAAAGTTATAGTAAGGTGAGAGTTTCAGAGACCACATAATGTTTCAAACATACAAAATCACTGAACTTCACCAGCTATAGTTATGTCAAGTAACTATAGCTTATGCACTAAGGTAACCATAACTCATGCTCTAGCGATGCACTGCTAATTACCCTTACCCTGCATAATACATCACTCTTGAAATCTTCTATGAAATAATTTATAATGGTATGTTACCATTACAACAAAACTTTTACAACGGACTACTTTTACAACGCAACTTTTACAACGCAGGAACCATTACAACGAACTACCATTACAACGCATTTTTTTACAACGCAATAGTTTTACAACGCAATACCTTTACAACGTAAGTATTGGTAAGTATATTATTATAGTAAAAATGTTATAAGTTTGGGTTTTTGGGTAAAGGGGTATTATAGTAAAAATGTTATAAGTTTGGGTTTTTGGGTAAAGGGGTATTTTTAGGGTTCAGGGCAAGGTTTGGGTTTTTGGGTAAAGGGGTATTTTTAGGGTTCAGGGTCAGTTTTAAGTTTTTGGGTAAAGGGGTATTTTTAGGGTTCAGGGTCAGTTTTGGGTTTTTGGGTAAAGGGGTATTTTTAGGGTTCAGGGTCAGTTTTGGGTTTTTGGGTAAAGGGGTATTTTTAGGGTTCAGGGTCAGTTTTGGGTTTTTGGGTAAAGGGGTATTTTTAGGGTTCAGGGTCAGTTTGGGGTTTTTGGGTAAAAGGGTAATTTTATGGTTCAGGGTCAGTTTTGGGTTTTTGGGTAAAGGGGCATTTTTAGGGTTCAGGGTCAGTTTTGGGTTTTTGGGTAAAGGGGTATTTTTAGGGTTCAGGGTCAGTTTTGGGTTTTTGGGTAGAGGGGTATTTTTAGGGTTCAGGGTCAGTTTTGGGTTTTTGGGTAAAAGGGTATTTTTAGGGTTCAGGGTCAGTTTTGGGTTTTGGGTAAAGGGGTATTTTTAGGGTTCAGGGTCAGTTTTGGGTTTTTGGGTAAAGGGGTATTTTTAGGGTTCAGGGTCAGTTTTGGGTTTTTGGGTAAAGGGGTATTTTTAGGGTTCAGGGTCATTTTGGGGTTTTTGGGTAAAGGGGTATTTTTAGGGATCAGGGCTAAGTTTGGGATTTTGGGTAAAGGGGTATTTTTAGGGTTCAGGGCCAGGTTTGGGTTTTGGGGTACATGGATACAGGGTAAAAACAAATTAAAATTAATATTAAATTAAAATAAATTATATTAATTTTAATTAATTACATTTAAAAAAAATATTATATAATTACCAATACAAGGATACAGGGTACAAATAAAATAAAAATAATAATAAATTAAAATAAATTATATTAAATTTAATTAATTACATCACTCTTGAAATCTTCTATGAAATAATTTATAATGGTATGTTACCATTACAACGAAACTTTTACAACGGACTACTTTTACAACGCAACTTTTACAACGCAGGAACCATTACAACGAACTACCATTACAACGCATTTTTTTACAACACAATAGTTTTACAACGCAATACCTTTACAACGTAAGTATTGGTAAGTATATTATTATAGTAAAAATGTTATAAGTTTGGGTTTTTGGGTAAAGGGGTATTATAGTAACAATGTTATAAGTTTGGGTTTTTGGTTAAAGGGGTATTTTTAGGGTTCAGGGCAAGGTTTGGGTTTTTGGGTAAAGGGGTATTTTTAGGGTTCAGGGTCAGTTTTAAGTTTTTGGGTAAAGGGGTATTTTTAGGGTTCAGGGTCAGTTTTGGGTTTTTGGGTAAAAGGGTATTTTTAGGGTTCAGGGTCAGTTTTGGGTTTTGGGTAAAGGGGTATTTTTAGGGTTCAGGGTCAGTTTTGGGTTTTTGGGTAAAGGGGTATTTTTAGGGTTCAGGGTCAGTTTTGGGTTTTTGGGTAAAGGGGTATTTTTAGGGTTCAGGGTCATTTTTGGGTTTTTGGGTAAAGGGGTATTTTTAGGGTTCAGGGCTAAGTTTGGGTTTTTGGGTAAAGGGGTATTTTTAGGGTTCAGGGCCAGGTTTGGGTTTTGGGGTACATGGATACAGGGTAAAAACAAATTAAAATTAATATTAAATTAAAATAAATTATATTAATTTTAATTAATTACATTTAAAAAAAATATTATATAATTACCAATACAAGGATACAGGGTACAAATAAAATAAAAATAATAATAAATTAAAATAAATTATATTAAATTTAATTAATTACATTAAAAAACATATTATATACTTACCAATACTTACATTGTAAAGGTATTGCGTTGTAAAAGTATTGCGTTGTAAAAAAATGCGTTGTAATGGTAATTTGTTGTAATGGTTCCTGCGTTGTAAAAATAGCGTTGTAAAGGTATGCGTTGTTAAAGTATGCGTTCTAACGTCATATATCCATTTATAATATCACTACAATGTTTGCAATTACATTAAATGAGAAAACTGTGTATAGTGGGGGTGCGAATTATAGTTACCTTAGGGCATAACAAGAAAACTTGGAAACACAGGAGAGTAAATATCTCTTTGTGTTTGCAAACTGTTTTACCAAATTATGCATTTGCAGATATTTATTATGCTCTTTGTATTTTTAGAGAGCGCTATCACCTGTGAGGGTATCCTGGCACTTGCAAGTGAATGAGGCTAGTCAAGAGGGAGACTTACTTGAAGAGCCAGATATTCTGCTTCTTGCAGAATTCAAGAATAAAAGATGAGGCTCTCATGTGCTGTGAGAGGTCATCCCATGCTTTGGGAGCAATCTTACAGAAGGCAAAATATCCTGATCACCTTCTGAGTAGGTGTGGCATTTGTGCTAGTGAGAGTCTGACTGGATAGGGGTACCTGGAGTGCTTGTGGAACTGCACTTGGCTTCCTAAATAGGCTTGGTCTGTGTTATCTAGTGCTTTAAATGTTTGGGTGAGAATCATGAATCGTGCACACTTCTATATCCTGACTCCCTCAGGTGTAGTTAGATGAGGACCAGTCTAGCTGCTACTTTCAGTATGGTCTGTAGTCATTTGTTAGTTGGATATTGATTATTGCGTAGAGGGCATTTCCATAATCCAGGTGGCCGATGATGAGGTCTTGGATGTCGGTTTTCTTGGTGTTCTTTGGTAGGCACTTGTGTATCTATTTTACTATCCTCAGGGTGTGGAAACGTCATTGACATGATCAAGCATGTCCAGCTTGCTGTCTATAGTGATCCTGAGGTTTATTGCTTCTGGGCTGGGAGTGGGAGTGGGTCTGAGGTCTGTTGGCCACCAGGTGGAGTTCCACGACCATTCATCTTTTTGAGGACATCACCATATTAGTCTTGTCTGTGATCAGATTGAGGCATTTGGACTTCAGCTAGATGGCTACCTTGGTCACATGAGGAGTTGAAGTTGTTTTTGGTGTTCTGTGTTTTTAACAAGAGGTACGGTATCAGTTGTGAGTATCAGTTGCAAGTCTTGAACAGACGTGATTATGTTGATTTGGTGTGTGTCGATGATGTGTGCAAGTGGGGTCTGGTAGATGCTGAAGAGGGTTTGGCTGAGCAAGCGACCCCAAGGGAGTCCACAAATGAGTTTCCAGGCTTTTAAGGACTATGACGGCATGTTGATCGTTTGGATTATTGCAGTGATGAAGGTGCAGATAAATTGGAGGGTGGATCCTTTAATGTCAGCTGTGTGCAGTCGCCTAATCAGGATTAGTGTGAGACTGCATTGAAGGCTGCAGAGAGGTTAAGAAGGATGAGGGCTGCTGTTGCTGCGATGATGTCAGTCTGTGCTGTTTTTTCTGTTTGGTCTTATTCCTGACTGCGTCGTATAGAGGAGCTGGTGATTAGCGAGGTGGTTGGTGATACCTTAATTGATACCTTTTTCTAGGACCTTTGCCTGGTATGGTAGGAGGGAGATCAGTCGGAAGTTGTCTTACCAGGCTGTGTCTGCTGAGAGCTTTTTCTTGAGGGCTTGATGGCTGCATGATTCTAAGCATCCCAGAAGGTAGCTGTGTTGATGGAGATGTTAAGGATGCATATGAGAGTTTTGCTGATGGGGTTTGAACCTTTGTTTAATATGTGGTTGGGGTAAGGGTCTGACTGGGTCCTGGAGTGCATGATCTTCATGGTTTGCTCTGTGGTAATGCTGTTCAACGTGGTCAGGGTGTTACCTTTGTCCGGTACCTGCAGACTACTTGCAAGGGTGCCGGAGTGTGATTGTGGGTCAAAATTACAGTAATATACCAGTGATATTGCTGCAGAAAGACTCAGAGAGGTCACTGCTCAGTTCTTGGGTTGTTGTGTTGTTGCTGGCAGCTGCTTCTGGTGTGGTGAAATCCTTGATGACGGTAAAAATATATTTTCTGCTGTTGGAGTTTTCATTGATGTGCTCGGCTGGGGCCTTCCTCTTGGTTTCTCAATATATCTGAAATGCTCAGGCCACCTATGCTCTGGAGTAGCACAGAACGGGCAACATAGTAGCCAATAAAGATGATGTTATTGTGCATTTTTCATTTCTTCTGGATAGCACCAAACACTCGGCCTGCAGGATAGCTTAGCTAAATATCACGATTAATGCTAAAAACGTGGAGTAATCTTTGAGGTAGGAGATTCACTTTGACCCATCCTTCCAATTTCGATCAACTGAATGCCATTAGTTTATGAAATAATAACACCTGTTATTTAGAGAAGTGAGAAGCGCCAAAGGCAGTGAAAATGCTATATAAAAATCTACTTATTATTAAGGGTTCTCTAGTAAGGCAGATTCTACCAGTTTCCTTTGTACTGTTGCAGGATGCTATATCTTTTATTGGACTAAAAAATAAGTATAGTGTTGCATCTTGAATACATGGTCTTTCTCACCGCTGTACTTCCTATACCGGACCAGTAAAATGAATCACATACAAAAACGAACGTGCTGGCATCATTTTCCGATCAGTCGGGCGACAAAAACAATTTTCCTGAAACAGCATGTAACGCTATCGCTGTCTGTTCCATGAGAGACTTAGCAATACAATTTTTTTGATCGATATATTTATTGGTATGGTGGGTAAATATCTTTTGTTTTAGTTTCTGAATGTAATCGATTTCGGTTAAGGGCACCGCTGTCCTGATTAACGACAGTCTAATTATATTTTACACCTCCTTTTATTTCACTTTAAAAGCTTGAATCTGAAAGATTTCTCATATACTCTCAGCAAAAAATATTCTCAATTTTATTTATAATGACATTCTTAGTGCCATGCTCTTTCTATTATGGCTATTAATCAACATTTCTCTCTTGTGCCTTCTAATGCCTTCATGCTTCTTCTGTATACTGAGAGCTGGTTTTGTCGAGCCATAGGGAATACTGATGTAAGTTTTATATCTTTGTTCAGATATACAGACAGTTAGCTAATAAGTTCAAAGTCCATTAAAACTCATGATTTAGTGAATCTAATTCCATGTGCTTGTAGTTCACTTTATGTTTTCTCACTAAAAGGCAGACTTTTAAATCTCGCACTTCCTTCTGGGAGCTAGTAGACAAGAGGAAATTGTTTTGCAATGCTTCTTCTATATCATGTATTCACAGCAATATTAGTGTCTTGATTACCAGATAAATATTAGCGGCAGCCTTCTGACAAGGACTTTATTCTCCGCAGTATAAGTTTATGTTCAGTCTGTGTGACGCCACAATTGAAATGCATAACTCTATTAGTTGTGTCACTTGAACTTAGCACTTCAATGATGGGATATGGGACAAACCTTTTTTTTTGTCTTGAAGTCAACATAAAAAAAATCTAGAACTGTCACCACATGTTCCCATTAGTCATGAAATGTACCAGTATATGGGTTTATCATTCATTTCTTACATATAATAATTCTTGCAATTTTAAGTTTAATTAAATATGGATTTTCTTTTTTAGTTAGCTTTCTCTCGAGATAGCTTTTCTAACTAGACTCCTAATCTTTACATTTTCCTATTCCATTTATTTTTAATGAGGTGATACCTCATTTTGAAACCTAATTTAGACAACAATATATGAACGCAATGTTCTCATATTCTTTTCTCACTAACTGATGGTTGCTAATCATGACTCCTTTCATATCGCGTGGCAAGTATATTTGCGAGCATGCTGCTACAGCCGAATGTTTAAAATTACTGTCACCAAGTCAGGTTCCAACTCAGTTGTGTTGACATTGTCTGTGAGAGAAACAATGTTCATCGCTAGAGGAGAAAAAATGTGGGGCATAGTAGCAACAAATAGCAATAATTATCGCTAAGTGCGCCTAGCGCATTTATTTTATCGCAGCCTATCGCCGGATATTTTCGCAGAGATTATGTGCTATTAGCACCGTTTATCTCTAAAGCGATAAAATATCAGGCGATAGCGGCTCGATGCGTGAATATCGCTGGAAATCCAGCGATATTCAGACATTAACGCTGATGGGGACTTAACCTGAATATCCACCTCCCATTGGATATACAGGTTAAGTCCTGGTCTGAGCAGGCGTTAGGTTCTGGCGATATTCGTGCTTAGCACAACTTGTTTTATCGCTTCGCCTGCTTTGCTAATAGGCGATAGCTGTGTTAGCGACTGCTTTCAGTCGCTAACAGGTTGGGTACTCCCACTTTGCATGTCATTAGCGATAAATATAAATGACATGCAAAGCGGGCCCCAAACCTGTAGCTATCGCCTACAAGCTGCTGCTAACTGCTGTTAGCGACAGCTTGCTAATAGGGCTAGTGACCCTTTACTTAAAAATGGACTCTAACATTAAATGCAATGCTTATATGTTGTTTTTATATTTCATTGATAAAAAGTAGGTTGCCCGATACGATACACATGTGTAAATATTTATTGCATTTTATTGTGTGACATTAAACTCGTGCTGCATTGGTAATCTATAGTGGGCAGTATCACACCACCCGTAATGCATCCATCTACTCGCCATAAAATATTCTTGCTTTCAAACTGCTCTGCACTTTCACTAGACAACGAGCTATTGATCTGCCACTTCAATCGTCTCGTCGCCAAAAATGTAAAAATCTTGGTGGGCCTTACACTTTTCAATATTGAAGGACGCAGACCTTACTTTTAAAAATAATTTATACCAGCCCTTACCAGTGCAATTTTATGTGAGATGCAGCTATTCACCAGTAGATAGAAAACTGGGGTGAAAAGGACACAACTACCTTTCAACACTATAGAATAAGCAAATGGCACCCGTGCACTTAAGTCTACCTACTAGGCAGTCCAACAGGCCACGTGGTATTCTCTTGTAGCCCATATTATAAGATGGCCTCTTAGGCAACAGTATATTCCTTCTCACAAGACCAATATGCTTAACCAGCTATACACAAATTCAATACCTCTCAGTCACGAGTATCAACTACTATCACAAAGTTGATGGTGTCCCAGTATGCTACAAATCACATCTAAGATTACAGTTTAAAAAGATTTTATTTAAATAGGTACCTCCCTCTGGGTTACAATCGAGATAACAATTTATTGTCTATAATAGTTAAAAACAAATGTCATAAAAACAGTTGACGCAGCGTTTCGGTGTACAGTTAGTCTTTTCCACCTTCATCAGGACGAAAACACTTTCTTTTGTTAAAATCTAAAAGTAAAAACATTTTAGATGCCTGGTGTGTACTGTGAACCCTAAAATTAATCTATACAACATTAACATTTTTGATGACTATACATATACTCGTGCATTGTGCAGAGTTCTACGAGGCAGTTTATTTTGGTCTATACATTAATTTGTAGCAAGTTCAATGATAATATTTCTTGCTAACTTACTCCATCAGATTTTCTCAATCTCATTTTCAAAATACAATTAGAAACAAGCCGTCCATGGGTCCTGATTTCTCTCACACCCAAATTAAATCATTTTCCACTATTGGCATAGCTTACATAGCTATCTATATAAGAATATTATCTTTCGTTACCTTATAGTATTGTTAGGAATATGATTCATCAAGTTCATTATTCCAGGGTTATATAATGTATCCTCCCGCTGATTTATTGGAGCCTTGGAAATAAATAAATATCAACCATTTTAGTCAGATATTAACATTGAGTGATAGAAAGGCTATTTGGAGTCAATTATACCTCTATTCTATGATGTAATTACCTTTTTATTGGTTTCAATTACCAAGACTTGCACGTCCTTATCAAGGCTGCACATTGGCGCCACCGTCTTTTGTTTTTTTGTCTTATGGGAGTAGGCTATCTCCTTTTAACTAGAGAAGCTGTAAAAAAGCTGTAAAAAATGGGAGCCCTTATCAGTCAGTCAGTCAAAAATTTACTTTATTTGGTTAGTCACAACCATAAAGCATACATGTACAAAATTTCAATTAAAATAGTAATATATAAAAATTCATTTGCTTAAAATATGTTTTTCTCATTCCTTAGTTGGTCACTATGTTCCGGACCCTGTCTTTAAATCGGTTTCTGCTTTTAGAAACTGAGTCTCTACAAAGTTCAAGAATTTTACCTCGCGGCATATTAGGATGTTTGAACCTGCTCCCATCCAGCTGGTAACCGCTTGCCTGCAGGTACGGATCTGTAACATATTAAAAATTGGTTTCAGTAAAGTTCTTCTCTTTTCTTTGGAGGACTCACATGTACACAGGAGGTGGCACAGGGTTTCCGTATGGTAACCACATAGTCTACATCTTGGTCCCTGGTGTGTGTCCTTCCATGACGGGATCAAGTCTTTTGAGAAATGGTTACCCATTCTGAAGGCCAAAAATGTTGTTTTTAAGGATAGCCGGAAATGCGCCATGAGGTAGGGTTGTGGTTTTAATCGTTTGTACGAGCCCTTATCATTATTGACACTACTTGTTGTCAAGGTCTCACTGTCTAACTGATTATATTTTAGTGCAAACTTACCCTTAAGTAATCGGCTTGACCATATAATAGGTATGCTGTTCGTCTTCTTCGACTCGATAGTCACCCCTCACTTATATCGGGCTCTGGAATTAAAATGCGGACAGGAATTAATGGTCCGCCCTTATTTACCAACATGCTCATAGACAGTAGCCTCCCTTCATCGCTGCTTTTCATATAGTCTATGCCTTGTGCGGGTAATGGCGCGAACCATTTCACGCACTCAGATATTAAATTCACTCGTGATACGTGTTTTTATCACATTACCGGTTATTTCGCGATGCCAAGTATTTATAAATGCAGCAAGTTCTCCCTATTTAAGCAAAAAATTTGTTCTAGTTCTTTTAAATCCCTGAGCCATATCGGCTCCTCGTGGTTTGTCCGATCTTGTTTGGCATCTAAGGGCAGAGTCTTATATCCTCCACTCACAGAATAAATTTGTTTTCTCCAGTTCTTTGCCGTACCTGGTATGATTAATGCCGCCTCCCTGGTCCAATGTGCACCACCGGAAGAGTTTTCTCAATGAATTGCTTCTGGTTTCCTCACTCATTTATACTGATCCGGTTTATTTTAACCCAGAAGTTGACCTTTGTTTATACACAAACTCCACTACGGATAAACGCTGCATATTTTATATTGTATTTATTTTTTAGAAATTATTATCTGTTTCACTCAGGAAAGATTTTTACTAATGATACGGACTAACAGATAGAGCGGGATAGTATCTCCTTTTCAGCACCGGTCTGCAGCAGCGATGTCTAATCCTCGGTTGCGCTCTATGGCGGCCCTGTTAGACTGTCTAGTCGCGGAATCAAAACACACTAATTTAGATGTAGCTTCTTAAGAGAGACGAGAATACTGCCTCTAGTCTATATTTTCATGATACGTGTGTTTAACTCAGACATTGACATTCTAAACTTAATCGTTATACATCTCCTTTAAACAATTTCAGCTCATAGACCTTGATAGAAAATTATACAATTATAAAATTATACCCTATTTGCATATCCTAAATGACCTGGATGTTACTATTGAAAATAATACCAATATTGTCAAAGTGTACAATGTGGTGCACACGTAGAATTGAATCATTGTCTATAATTAATGCAGTTTTACACTGGTTACTCCATGTAAAGACATATACAATCGCAATCCATTAGTCCTATTCTAATGCATTATCTCTACTTTCATTGCCCTTCATAGTGTTCATGTGGTGACTAATCTCCTAGATAGAGGTCACATTGACAATCTTGGCAAAAACAGTGTTGAAAACATATACAGTATGGTGAATTTGATGGAGGACATATTGCGGTGTTAATAACAGTATGATCTATTACATTTGAATACCCTTACTTCCACTAACAACAGGTAATCAAATGCAGTTGACTGGATATCAATCTTACAGTTTTTTTTAAAAGGATTTTAAAGGATTAGCTTCTTCCATTCCTCGAGATGAGATGCAGCCGGTGCTTGCCGGGATTGAACAGAAACCGGCGATGTCATGCCTCGATGCCCTGAAGCTGAGGAGGGAGTTTGAGGCAGGGCACTGTGCCCGAAGGGGAGGTGAGGCTTGGCGCTGATCGAGATTGGGCTGTGCCCGGACTAGACTGTGCTGACATCGCGGGAAGCTGACGGGGCTGATCCAGAATTTCCCATCTATTCCTGCCAGTGCTTGGGTGGGAGCACTGAAACGCCTCATTGCTGGAGACTACACCAGAGAAGCCGGCCTGATATCAGGTTGCCATGAATGTTACGCGTCTGCGGGCAATGGCTGCCCTCCTGAGGCCATTCTTGGTGATTCAGCGGCAAGGTCTACTGAGGCCGAAACAACAGCGCTGCCTGTGGTTGGCGGGGCGCACAGGAGACATTTGCACGTGTTTGTGGAGGGGAGCCCCATGGTCCCATATTGAATTTCTCACATAGTTGTGAGCTGCACACCTCAATACCAGTTGCTGCCTGTGTGGCACCAACTGGTATTGTTTGAAAGCTGGTGTTGTTTGAAAGCTACTTGGGTAAGAAACCTAGCAATGCTATGGTGCTACTGGTGAAAGAATACATGTTTGTGACGGGGAAGGGTCTTTCAGTTCTCCTTTTCTCAGCAAAGCATCTGCTTAGCTTTTTCGATTCTATAAGTAACTGTTTATTGAAACCATTAAAAGAAAAGGGACTTTAAAGCATGTCTTGTATTAAGGCATTTGAAGGATCACAGATATGAAGGTTTTGATAGCTGTCCAACTTGAGTTGGACAAGGAGACAGCCTACCTCTGGGCGATTTCGGTAGGCCGCACACATAATCCAGGGGCGGAATCTAAGGCTATATGTGCGAAAGGCTCTGAAAGATCCCATCTAGAGCATACTTTGTTTGGTGGGATATATTAGGACAAAAAAGAAAAGAAAAAAAAAGAAACTTGTGTTCTTATAGATTGTCGCTTCAATATAATGTCTCCAAAGAGCAAAATCCTCTTTTTGGCCAGTAATTCATGATCACAAATAGTGCGTTTTTGTGATGATGAAGACAAGGTACCATGTGATACTACTTCGGATTCTGGATCTCATTGTGACAAGACTTCCCTCAAAGCTAAAGCTGAAGCATTGTTTTCTATGATGAAAAGGAAGTTGCATGTTTAGATATTTGAACATCTGAACAATAGTAAAAACTGCCTAGCGAATATAATATCAAAGGCCTTTTGTTGGTCTTTTTCCCCAGATGAACAGTCCGGTGTAATTTGAAGAATGATACTGGAACAATATTTGCTTTAATGACTGTTAAATGTAGCCAAGTACAAAAACTTCGGAATTTCCTTGACTAGTGAGTGGTTGCCAATTCTAACACAGCTTTGACATTGTCCATACTCATATTGATGCCTTTTCCTGAGATCTGGAATCCTAAGAATGTCATTTGATCTGCATCAAACACACATTTCTCTGCTTTTGCATATAAGAAGTCACTTTTGTAGCCTAGTAACATACTTCCTTCAAATGTATTGAATGTTACCTTAATTATTAAAAGTAGACCAAGATATCATCAAAATACACAATAATATAGATATCCAAAAGAGCCCAACAAATGTAATTAGCAAAGTGTTGAAATGCTCCAAGGGAATTGCACACTCTGAATGCCATGGCTAAGTATTGAAAATGACAATATTGCACGTTGAATGCAGTCTTTCACTCTTCCCCCTCAGAAATCTGAAATAGAATATTTGCCCTTTAGGGATCTTATTTTGAGAAGAATTGGGCTTCTTTGATTTGACCTAGTATAATTGATATGGGAGAGAGGACATATATTTCTGATGTTGATGGCATTCAACTCACGATAGTCAATGCATTTTGTCTATTTTCCAATTAGCTTTGGTATGAAAAATATTGGTATTCCTAAGGGTGAGAGAGAATGAAAATAAAACCTTGTCCTGGTTCTCTTTAAAACATTATTTCAATACTCATCTTCCTTGACAGTCAATGAGCATAACATTCCAAGAGGAAGGATAACCTCTGGAATGCTCAGGAATGCTGAAGTTGCGAGCGATAAATCAATGACACAGTCATATTGCCAATGAAAAGTCAGCCCCCTTGCAACTTAGAGCAGAGCTGGCGGTAAGAGTGAAGGTCAGAAACATTAGAGAAACAGCAGATGAGGTCCAAGGATTAGGTATGAAGTGAGAGGATGAGATGGTCAAGTTATTTAGGGCAGCACTTGCATAATCACACATGTGGGCAGAGTTCCAAGCAATGAAGGGATGGAGGAAAGAAGGAAGGAAAAAACAACAAGGATTAGGGAAGAAATACCTCTGACTTGCTTATGCCTTCTACCCCTCCTGGGGTATAGGCCCTCAACCAGAAATCTCCAGCCATCTCTGTCCTGGGCTTTTCTTTAATTCTGACTCCAGGTGTTATCCAGGTGTTTCTTGGCCTTCCTCTTTTCCTTTTCCTTTGAGGGTTACAGGTGAGGGCTTGAATAATGGTACTTGATGCAGGCTTGAGGAGGTTGTGACCTATATAGCCCCAGTGTCTTTTCATGATTTCTTCATGAGCAAGAAGCTGGAAAGCCTGCTGCCATAGGTCATAGTTGCTGATGGTGTTTGGCCAGCAGATTTGGATGACTTTTCCTCAGACAGGTGTTGAGTAAGGTTTGGATTTTGTTTGTGGTGGTCACTGTTGTCCTCCAAGTTACTGCTCTATACAGAAGGACTGATTTTAAGTTGGTGTTAAAAACCCTGATCTTGCTTTGCATCATTATTTCCTTGGAGCTCCAGATTTTGTTTAGCTGAATGATAGCAGCCTTTGTTTGCTGACTCTTGCCTTGAGATAGGTCACTACACCTCCCTGCTTGTTATGGCACTGCCCAGGTAGGTGAAGGCCTCAACCAATTCCAGTGCATTGCTTGCAAAAGAGTTCAGATTCTTGGTTTTCCCACTGTGGATGTTTAGGCCAAAGTCTGCTGATGTGGCTGCCACAATAACTGTCTTCTCTTGCGTCGGCTGAGAGTAGGGGCAGGTTTTCTGCAAAATTCAGGTCATTGAGCTGCCTCCACGGTGTCCACTGGGTCCAATGTCTTCTTCTTTATCTGGCCCCCTGTAGTGGCAGAGGAGTTCCCAAAGGGTCTTTTTGTTCTTGCAGTTTCATTCCTTCTCATAGTCAATGAAGTTGACATAGAGGGGGAGTTCCATTCCATCAACTGCTCTATGAGGATTTGTTTTTGGGAATGCAATGGCATGTGATACACTGGTTGGGAAGTGAGACGTTGAGCCAACTAGAAACATTGTCAATCACCACTCCACTGCCTGTGAGCACTGGGGATTGGGCAGCAACAACCAAATGGCCACAGTGAACAGAGCAATGGGAACCTGTCCACAAATAACTTAGTTGTCGTGGAGCACTAACAGCTGACCAGGACAGAATTACACTAGGCCATACACTACAAGTACAAGCTACATCGTGCAAACATGATTACCACAACTATAGTCTTACAGAAAAGATGTAATCCCCTTGGTCTTACACCTAATGCTCAGCTGATGAACCAAGCTTAAATAATAATAATATTAACTAAAAATTATACGGTGTATGGCAGATTGACCCCCTATCACCCCTGAATAACGCAATGAGAGGTATTTCTGAAGTATAAAACACCACTCTGTCATGGCCGCCCGATGATTGGCACCAATCACATGACCTCAGAAGTGAAACTACCGATATCACATCGGATAGGCACCTCCCGGACTTGGTGGCATGGGTAGGTCCTGCAGGCAGCACACGAGGCAAAAAACTGTAAGTAAGAGACACCGGCATGATTGCTCCAAACGCTGTACGTGTTTAATGAGATTAGCGAAGTTCGCCATAGGCTTAACCACCCAAGATGACAGCACGCTAAACGGAGGGAAGGGAACAATGTGCAACCTAACTTTGCTGCCAGGCTCAGAACCGGGGTTAAGATATGCATAAGACTGGCAAAATTACGAGGTGTTTACAATAATAATCAGAGACACTGTTCCTAATGCCGAGAGAGCTCACATTACCCAACCGGATTCCTGCAACCACTTTTAAAATAAGACAGGGAATACTTGTACACGGGAAGGGGTCTGGCCCTGACAGGTTTGGAACTATCTCAAACGTGGCCACACCGAACATCACATCAATTTATGGAGCCGTAGTTAACATCACAATACAAGACGGGCATAATCGGCATCGCAAGATATTTGAATAAAAAACGGTTACATGGGATAACATCAGGGACTGCTTACCGGTCTGTTTAACCCCCGCTAAATATGCAAACAATGTTGTGTGATATGCACTCCTTTCTTAAACACTTTTTATCCTTTTTAAATTCCACTTAGAACTGGTGCTGACCCATATCTTGACTAGCCCCTAGTCAAGTTGGTACAAAATAGAAACAAATCACAGGAACCTGTGTTATGGGAAGCACTATTCACTTATTCACTAAACGTGATAACTTTTTCGTTCTTATTCTTCATGCAATATCAATCAAATCTTAATCTTATATTTCAACCAAAGTTCATATAAAGTGCTCGCAGTCTTGTGCGTCAGACTGCTGCTGTAGCCATCACAAAAAGAACATACACAACATAAAAATGAAAAGATTCTCATCAAAGCTCTGGTCGCATTTCTTTTCTTCAAGATTGCTTTTATTCTTCTTATTTGTCAGAAGATAAATTGTTTGAGATTCTTCAAACACTTCTTCATCATTAAACACGTGAAGTCATATCCCAATGCATTTCGGTATGCACCTTCATCAGGGGAATACACTACAAGTAACAAAACATTCAATCATATAAAGACCAAAACTATTTAACAATTTACAATCATATGTCATCTGTTGGATTTTAAATATTTCTCAGAAACCAGTCAATCTTCTACTGTGCACAATCTGTCCTGTGAGTAATTGCCCATCATGCTCGCAAAAGTTCACCAAAAACAAGTCCTATAACCTTATAATCCAAACCGGAAAAACTGAAAAAGTGTGAAAATGTAAACACACCCATGCAAACTGCCCCTATTCCTGCCCGCATGCGTGCACAGAAGCCAAGGCATGCCCATCATAAATCTTTCCTTAATATGCAGGAACACGTCTGTGCTCTCTTACCTTCATAAGCTACAATAAAGTAAACACTGGTCAATGTCCATGGTCTCCTTATCCTAAAACGACATGTTAACCGAACACTTAATTGCCTGTTTTTAAAGTGCAATCACTGGCTCATGCATAGGGTTTCTAGACGCTACTTACTATTTCTTACTGATTCCACTGTTCCTCACGTGAAACCGCTGTTGTAGTATCTATGCGTCTGTGGATTAACCAAAAGGAAACCTCCTTAATATTGCCGTACGTTTAAAAATGTTTCTCAAAATAGTCCTGAAGTGCTCTTCTAGATACACGTAGTGTCCTACCTTGTCTCTACTTCCAAACGCTCCGTGTGATTCCAACCGCGACCTGACACTGCTACTCTATCGGTAAACGTGCTCCTTGCCGAGTGCCGGTATATGGCGTGTGACGTCAAGGTGACATAAAAAACGGACTACTGACTATTCTAACCCTATCCAAAATGGCGGGCGTATGTTTGTAAACACACGAATAAACGCTCAACCTAAACTTAGAAGGCAAATGTCAAATTAATACAGAAAAAAGCAAGATGTTATAAACTACTCCTCAAAAAGGGTATTTTAGTGGCAGCCTAAAATAATAGTGAGATTTTGGGAGCATGAGTGCAAATAACAAAGTCGGCAATATACATTAAAATACAGTACACATGGTAATCAAAAATATAAACAATTATGGAAAGTTGTTATAAAAAGCACATCATTTCAATCTTATCATTGAGCCCATAGGGGGTCAGCGTCCTAAGGGACTTTATCCAATAGGTTTCCCTCTGAGCCAACAGTCTACCTGTGTCAACATGTGGTTTTTCCACCAATCTCTCTAACACTGTGAATTTCAGTTGAGGTATTGTATGCCCTCTTTCATGCCAATGTACAGCCAAACATGACTTCATGTTCTTTGTTCGAATCATACTCTTATGTTCGGTCATTCGAACTTTCACCTTTCTTGTGGTGCGTCCAACGTATACAAGTCCACATGGACATTTTATCGCATAGACTAGAAAACTTGAATTACAATCCGACGTGTGTCTCAGAGTTATGTGTTTGCCTGTTTGAGGATGAGCAAATGAATTTCCTACTAATACATTGCCACAATGGCCACAGTTATAACACTTCATCATCCCTTTCTGGCCCAAGGCTGTACTTTCGAGTCTACGACCTTTCAATACCTCCTTGATATTTCTTGATCTAGAATGGGCAAATAGAGGTTTGTCTATGAATACCTGTTGGAAATCTGGCTCTTGCTCAATTATTTCCCATCGTTTCCTTATGCATCTTTTTATCGCCGCTGCGGCTGTCGAGAATTTAAGTACAAAAACCTCCCTCCTGTTTTTGCTCCTTGATTTTTTCTCCAACAGGGATAATCTGGGCATAGCTTTTACTCTGTTCTCGGCTTGATCTAAAACTGTGTCTGGGTACCCCCTTGCTTCGTATTCTCCCCGCATTCTCTTGATAGTTTCCAGTCCTTGTGTCTCATTTGAACAAATCCTCCTTGCTCTGATAAATTGTGACAGTGGTAAGTGTCTTTTGAGTGAGTCTGCGTGAAAACTGTCAAAATGTAAAGCATTGTTTCTGTCTGTTACCTTTTTGAATACGCTTGTCACAAGTGTGTTCTTCTCTTTAACAATCAAGATGTCAAGATAATTTATTTGCTCTGCACTGACAGTATATGTGAATTTTATAGAGGCATGACAATTATTTAACTCCTGAAGCTGTGTTCTTAGTATTTCCTCTGACCCTCTCCACACCATCAGTATGTCATCGATATACCTTAGGTATAGTGCCAAATGAGTTTGCCATATCTCTTTCTGTAGTATATGTTGATCTTCAAATCTGGACATGAACATATTAGCATAAGTAGGTGCCCCAGTAAACCCCATAGAGGTGCCCGTCTTCTGTAGGAAAAAACAGTCTTGCCATTGAAAATAGCCATGATATAAACAAAATTGAAGAAGTTCAAGGAGAAAAATATTATGGCTCTCCTCATAATCATGCTTCAATAGCATCCACTCTGCTGCCTCAAGACCTTCCATATGTGGGATTGAGGTGTACAGGGCTGAAACATCAACCGTGCACAACCACAATTCCTCATTCTCATGAATAGGTACTTTCTGTAGTTTCCGTAGACAGTCCGTAGTGTCTTGCACAAAAGTCGACCATTGTTGCACCAACGGTTGCATATAATGATCTAAGTATCTCCCTAGTGGTTCATGTAATGACCCACATCCCGCCACAATGGGTCGGAACGGTGGATCATTCGGGTCTTTGTGCATCTTCGGCAACATATATATATGTGGCCTATTGGGATATTCTGTGGTCAGATATCTGCTTGTTTGCTCGTCAATCCTGCCTAACTCAATGGCTTTACTCAAGATGTCTGATAGAATCCTCTGGAACTCCAGAGTGGGGTCCGTCTCTAACTGTAAGTAGGTGTTGGTGTCCTTCACATGTTGCTCTACCTTTTGATGATAGTAGGCGGAATTGAGCACCACCAGTGCTCCGCCTTTGTCTGCTGATACTATGGTTATGGTCTCATTGGAAGCCAATTCATTAAGTGCCAAGGTCTCTTGTTTAGTCAAATTTCTTCTCATGTTTCCATGGTGTTTAATCTCTGAAAAATCCTTTTTTACCAGTGTTTCAAAAAGGTCTAGAGCTTTGTGCGTCATGGGTGACATGAATGTGCTTTTAGGTTTAAACACTTTAGTCATTGTGGTGTCTACCGTGGGTTCAGAATTATCTGTGTTGATCTGATGAAAAAACCATCTCAGTCTCAGCTTCCTCATAAACTTAAAAAAAGAAACTTCAGTCTCAAGATCGTTGCTATGATATGTTGGTACAAATGACATGCCTTTGCACAAAACTGATGTCTGTGTGGATGTTAATGCAGTGTCTGAGATGTTCATAATCAGTTCCTCTTCGGGTTTCGTCTTAAATCCTGTTTTTTTACCTTGTCCCCTCCTTGTTCGCTTGTTTTGTCTATTGTGTGTTGTGCCTGTGCGTCCGGAGGGTGGTTGGAACTGTGACCCCCTTCTAAAAAAGGCTGTCTGCTCTGATCGCTTGTTACACTCTCTGCACATGCACCCTGTGTTGTTGTCTCTACAGAAGGGCGTGTAGGCAAGGTATCTTGGTCTGTGGCCAAGCTTTCTTCGGAGGTGTTTTCAGTTGGTTTTCTAAAAACCCTTCTCTGTGCATATTTATCAGCCCAGCTGTATACCTCATCCAGCTTATAATCTAAGGTATCACGCTTAAATTTTCGCAACTTCCTTTCATGGACTTCTTTAGTATGTTCATCTAATTTATCATTAATCTCTTTCAAAGTCTTATCCATTTCATCAGCAGTCATCCGTGTGGATAGTTCGGTTTTCATGTCGATTATTTCTACCTCTAGCTCCTTCAAAACGTTAGACAATTCTTCAACTATGAGAAGTACTAGATCAAGTGAACATTTATTCAGTATCGCAAACCATCTCGCTAAAAATGGTTTATTAAATTTAAATAGCATTGGTCTTAATGATATTCGCAGTCCCCTAGGGATGCGCTTAACCCTATGATACTGTATCAAAGTAGTGGCATGAAGCCTCTGGTTAATTTCTTTTCGCAAAGTGTATTGTAACTGTTTAATCAGTTGTGCAGTGGTGCCTGGTTTTGTTTTTAGATCTCTGGTTTCCTTGATGAGAGTATAAATTTTCTCCGCTTCCTCAGCTGTGTAACCCTTTATTTCAGCTTGATTTTTAGTCATTTGGGCTATGTCATCGAAATCCATCTTAATATGTGGGTGCAATTCACAAATGGAGCTAAACCTGTATAATATGCAAACAATGTTGTGTGATATGCACTCCTTTCTTAAACACTTTTTATCCTTTTTAAATTCCACTTAGAACTGGTGCTGACCCATATCTTGACTAGCCCCTAGTCAAGTTGGTACAAAATAGAAACAAATCACAGGAACCTGTGTTATGGGAAGCACTATTCACTTATTCACTAAACGTGATAACTTTTTCGTTCTTATTCTTCATGCAATATCAATCAAATCTTAATCTTATATTTCAACCAAAGTTCATATAAAGTGCTCGCAGTCTTGTGCGTCAGACTGCTGCTGTAGCCATCACAAAAAGAACATACACAACATAAAAATGAAAAGATTCTCATCAAAGCTCTGGTCGCATTTCTTTTCTTCAAGATTGCTTTTATTCTTCTTATTTGTCAGAAGATAAATTGTTTGAGATTCTTCAAACACTTCTTCATCATTAAACACGTGAAGTCATATCCCAATGCATTTCGGTATGCACCTTCATCAGGGGAATACACTACAAGTAACAAAACATTCAATCATATAAAGACCAAAACTATTTAACAATTTACAATCATATGTCATCTGTTGGATTTTAAATATTTCTCAGAAACCAGTCAATCTTCTACTGTGCACAATCTGTCCTGTGAGTAATTGCCCATCATGCTCGCAAAAGTTCACCAAAAACAAGTCCTATAACCTTATAATCCAAACCGGAAAAACTGAAAAAGTGTGAAAATGTAAACACACCCATGCAAACTGCCCCTATTCCTGCCCGCATGCGTGCACAGAAGCCAAGGCATGCCCATCATAAATCTTTCCTTAATATGCAGGAACACGTCTGTGCTCTCTTACCTTCATAAGCTACAATAAAGTAAACACTGGTCAATGTCCATGGTCTCCTTATCCTAAAACGACATGTTAACCGAACACTTAATTGCCTGTTTTTAAAGTGCAATCACTGGCTCATGCATAGGGTTTCTAGACGCTACTTACTATTTCTTACTGATTCCACTGTTCCTCACGTGAAACCGCTGTTGTAGTATCTATGCGTCTGTGGATTAACCAAAAGGAAACCTCCTTAATATTGCCGTACGTTTAAAAATGTTTCTCAAAATAGTCCTGAAGTGCTCTTCTAGATACACGTAGTGTCCTACCTTGTCTCTACTTCCAAACGCTCCGTGTGATTCCAACCGCGACCTGACACTGCTACTCTATCGGTAAACGTGCTCCTTGCCGAGTGCCGGTATATGGCGTGTGACGTCAAGGTGACATAAAAAACGGACTACTGACTATTCTAACCCTATCCAAAATGGCGGGCGTATGTTTGTAAACACACGAATAAACGCTCAACCTAAACTTAGAAGGCAAATGTCAAATTAATACAGAAAAAAGCAAGATGTTATAAACTACTCCTCAAAAAGGGTATTTTAGTGGCAGCCTAAAATAATAGTGAGATTTTGGGAGCATGAGTGCAAATAACAAAGTCGGCAATATACATTAAAATACAGTACACATGGTAATCAAAAATATAAACAATTATGGAAAGTTGTTATAAAAAGCACATCATTTCAATCTTATCATTGAGCCCATAGGGGGTCAGCGTCCTAAGGGACTTTATCCAATAGGTTTCCCTCTGAGCCAACAGTCTACCTGTGTCAACATGTGGTTTTTCCACCAACCCCCGCTAAAACCACTATGAGGTATGGGACATTAATTAAGAGGAAGGTAGCGCTCCACACCTGTTCCTAACCCACCACTGATTTCACAACAGGACATGGGGTTTTGACAAAGGGTAAGGGAGCGCTGTCCAATCATACATCGCTACGAGATGGTAAATAGTAGTTTCTTCAAACACCCTGAGAGTGATACGCAACACGAGATGAACCCCCGAGGTATATGCATACCAAGTAGAACCTCTGTTAACCTATTCAGTCACTGTGTTGTAAGAAGAATCCATGCAGATTCAGCGTTAACAAGAGGTATAAGACTATACTAAACTTTCCCTTGACATTGAATACTTCAACATACAGCCATAACTTCATGGAAGCCTAAAACTATTCTGCAGACCGCCGGGTACTGTTGATGCCTGGGTTTCTGACAGAATAGGTGAGTCCTCTGCCTTTTTTCCACCACCATTTGCTCTGCTTCAATTTCCACAGGGGCATGCAGAACACAACTTTCTCACTGGGGATATCTAATCATAATGTTTTTAACCACCTTTTTACCACTGAACACGCTAGCTGCACAAATTTAAGCGTGTTCTGGAGAAATGTATTAAGTCACCATTATTATGGTCTGGAAACCTATACCTGTTTTTATATGCCTTTTTGCCTCACCACTACAGGGAGATCCAGCCCATCACAGATCCATGAACACAACAAGCACTTTCTTCTTGTGACACTCAAACTAGCCTATTGGATACTTATAGAGGACCTATAGTGTAGACAATGTTCGATCAATAGTATTTAAGGTCCTGAAGAATCGCGAGTGAATTAACGCAGGCGCAAGAAACATGTCAACCACTACAAATGCACATTAACCAGCACTGAAGCAGGAACGTTGTATTCCATCAAGTGCTAGTTATCACACATTTTAATTAAGACAGGAGGCCCCCAAACTAAAGTTTCTTATAGGTAGTCCCAGCCTTATTTTAAACTCACTTCCATGTCTACACATTCCTGGCCCCACGCCCACACTTCACCAAACGGCTGTTGGATAAAAGATCTCCGATAAAGTGCCCCTCTTAGAGGTGAGCCAGTTGGGTATTGCACCGCCGACCCAACGAGGAGCAGCCCAGATGATGAAGCATGACACCTGTGTGAGGGCATTACATCCAACAAAATGGATGCCCAACTGTGATCTCAAAAATACCAGTGGCACCACATATTGTGACTCATACCTTTTTTATCCTGAGGAACGGCACAGCTCCTGTTGTCTTAGCACTGGGGTATTGCCATCTCTGCCCTGGACAAGTTTGACCATGCTATAGATGAAAGTTAAAGTTTAACCGTGCTTTTTTCCATGCCCTGGGTTCCACAGTTTCCATTTCTAAATTATTTGACCTTATAGAACGTTCTAAACCTTGGGTACAGGGTTGAATGCACTGCCTCTCTTGCCCTTGCTTCTCTGTTTTCCTTCCTCTTCCTGAAACGTATTTAGAGTTTGACAGATGCAGGGCAAGTTCCAGAAAATGTGTGGATGCCCTGTCCAGAACATTTATAGCTACAATTCTTAACCTTTTAACTTCTGTGGACCCCATTGAATTTCTACTTGGAGCCAGGGACACCTGTCTGAGCAAATTCTATGATTTAAACCTCAATACAATACACACAAGTACAATAAATACACAAATTAAGAAATATTTTGTTTGATTCCCAAACAAAAAAAATGTGAAAACTCAAATTTTGATGGGAAGGTCAAAACGTTTTCTAGTTTTATTTCTGAAATACAAGGCAACATGGGAAAATCTAGTATAAAACGTTGCCTTTTTCGGCCCTAATGCATGCATTCTTTTTGTCTGGGCATACTAGTTCTGCTTTAATTGACGCTACCAATCGTCCATTCTAGATTCAGTAATCGTCCATTCTAGATTTAGTTTGCTTTACTCCCATGAATCATGATAAGGATACCAACTTTTTGCTTCCAGTTTCAAATTCCTTAATATTTACAGAGTATTTTCAAACTTTCATGAACTATAGGTTATGAACCACTGATTTAGGGGGAATACGTATATATAAATTTGACGCACAGGAAATTCACACATTTCAGTGGAATGTCTTCAATCAGCTAAACTCTAGATAACCCAAAGGCATAAAAGTTACCATTCTCCTGGCATGCTCCCTGGCTCTGGATCTACAGCAGAACAAGAACCAGCGGCCATATTTATCACAATTTCACACAACACAATGCATCTGTTTGAAAGGGCACGGAAAGGAATGTGCCGTATCTATCAGGATGGGGCACATTCCCGTTCGCCGCCCGTGCTGGAGCACAAACTTCTGGCAAACGTCAACATAGGCACCCTTTCTCCATGCTTTACAGGCAGTATTGTTTTTGTGCAGGAAGTGAAACCTTCCTCCAAAAAACCAATCCTTTAAGGATGTTTCCTCTTTCTACATGTACTGCAGAATGCAGCATGCATAGAAAGAAGAAAAACGAGGTGAAATATAGATAGTTCTCCTTGTTAAGCCAACCCTGGGAAGGTGTAGCATTCTGAAGCATTCCCAGGTCTACCAGTATTGGAAAGTCTGGGAACGCTTCAGAATCCATGGGTTAGTGCATGGGAAAACCCACATCTCACCCATGGAATGCCTCCCTGGGGACAGAGTATCACAAGGCAATTACTTGGCTGCCTAGCATTGATCCAGATTTACAAAGCCGCTCCAGGCCAGGCAAGGTGGATTTGCGCGACTTGGAATCTTAATATAGGCTTAGTGTCATCCTGCACCCCACTACGTGGTGCAAGGGCGATGCAGGGCTCTTGACAAATATGCCCCTAGGACTTTGGATGTGATGTATGGTTTAGCACATGACAAAGAACTGAAGAGTGACAAAGAACTGAAGAGTGACAAAGAACATTACCTCTGACATCCTGATCGATTACAATCTGCTAAACTTAGATATGGGCCTGGTCTAGCGTCATTTCTGTAGATTGAAAAGAACAATTGTCACAGTAATTCCTTTCAATGTCCAAATAATTTGGTGTTTGGCCGCTATCAGTTTTCTTATAGCCGTCCATAAACATTTTAACTTTTTTTTGTGTTTCAGAAGCAAGCCCCAAATCATTTACAAAGCACTTTAAAACTTTCAATTTAACATGTGTCTTTTTAAAGTATATATATTTTGTTATCTGATAACCTGGATTTATGTGGCGCTCTCAGTTTTATTCTGATAATAATAAATACATGTAATTATCATAAATTAATTGCAGTGAATTTTACAGTGACCATCATAACCACAACCATACCAACATTTCAACTGAAGGTTTTAAGAGAATTGCAATTGTTTCTAGTTTCTATGCACACTACATATTTCTCCTTTAGAAAGATTTTCATTCAATTTTCTTTAATATGATGTACAGATACAGCTCAGTGAAAACTGCTGACCATAAACTTTGGCCTTGTGCAGAACATATATGCCATGATTCCTAATTTGCTGGTGTATCTCGACCCCACACCAAACCCTGTTTGTGTTGGCTTCAGAATTCCAGGTTAGGTGGTATTTATCATACCCCAGGTAATTACCAAGTGTTTTAAAAAGCTTATCGTTTATTACATTGTAGCCGGTCAGCTTTCCTGACATTAAACAGGGGTAAACAATGCAGCATTTACTGAGGCGCGCATGTACCAAAATCTGCATGCTAGTCCTCAAAAACTGCAAATGTGCTATTAATCTCAGCTGATAGATTCCGATTTCCAAGTTATCAGATGTTATTGTTGTGGTAAATAGCATGTTTAATCCAACAAATTCAGAATCTTGGCATAGCCGTGCAGTGAGCATCTGATACTGGCATCTCCCTCTGCATGGCTTTTGGATGTGCACAGCAATGATTGCTCAAACGTTCGGCCAATTGGCTCATGTTTGTCCCCCGACCTTTGCCACCTAAAGCAGCAGTACATGGCCTCTTGAGATTTGGCCTCGCACAGCAGGTTAAGAGCACATTGACTGGGTTTTGTGGGGGGCAAACTCTGGTCTTCAGCCACCTTTTCCACCATTAGTATAGACGTAGCTCCACAGGAGTCTGTGCACACCGGGAGCTGTGCACATAGCTTGACTTCAGTTTGCTCCTGCATTGAGCCAGTGCACAGACAAAACGCACTGTGAACCTCAACCAGGGAATGATTAGAGATGATGTACTTCAGCTAGGCCCTGTGTACAGATGCTATATCTTCTAAACCAGCGACACATAAGAAAAGCAGACTGTTAATCATTTAGGGAGCGTGGGTTGGAAACTTGGCCTAACTTTGAGAGAGGCCCCAAGTCTGACCTATGTAAACCTAGAACTCACTGTGCAAGTCTTTTGTCCAGGCACACCTAGTGTTAGACATAATGTCCAGCCAAAGTCCAGGCCGTGCAAGCAGCCTCTGCAGAACAAGCAAAGATTACTCTGAGTTTGGGGAAGCCAGTAAACAAGCCAATGCACAATAGGAGCTCACGGTAATTTGTTTCCACACAGCAGAGGTTTGTCACAAAGCCTGGCATTTGTCAGAGCCCTCGAGAAACTATGATGATGCCTAAATACCCTCAGTCTTTGGCCTTGAATAGCACGCTTTGAGTGCAGGGCTCAGCTATCAGGCATGCCCCGCAGCTATCCCTCTATAACATTAGAGATAGAGTGAGGTCCCCAGCCTACGTATAGACATAATCAACTGCTTCCATCCCCACCCCATCTAAATTAATGTTTCACAACTTTTGTCCATGTGTATGTGGCCAGGGATCAAGCCCTGCGCTCAACCTGGCCTGTGATGGTGTGTAGCTGTTTAGGTTACAGGCAGTGTGGTTTGGTGGCAATGATTAACCCATTTAAAATGGGAGTTTTTAATTGCTAGCTATGATACCCTGATCATGAAAATGTATTAATAGTAACTGATTCTTGATCTAAGCTGCTATATTTAAAATGTAATGCAAGCAAGTCAATGGTGAGAGGGGCAAAGATATTGGAGGTGATTACAGGCTAACATTTGCCATTTTATTCCTCAACAGCTTTTGATTTCTTCTAAATGTCAACATGGACTCTCCTGAACAAGCTCAGAGGCAGAGTGATTTGGGGACATGACATGTGACTTGTAGGCTTACTTTGTACTGCAGAAGATTTTATTTAGCGGGTTTTGAGGCACGGTAATGATATCATAGACATAAACTAAGGCCATACTATGGATTCGAAGAGCTGAGAATAGGACCCAACCTAATATTACGTTCCGTGTGCACAGCCCACTGTGACCAGCAGGGGGCCATGAGCAGCAGGCTATGACAGCTGGGCACAGGGCACTGGATATTGTTAAAATGCCCATTCTGCTTCCAGAACCTTCTGCACACAGACTTTGAGTAGGGGTATGCAAAATATCATGATAAAAAGGAGCACAATATCAGGAAATCACCAATACATTTAATGAAATACACGTTTGGGTCTCTCTAGTGAAAACTATACAGAAAGTAATACCTTAAATTCCATAGTTATTGGAGATCGAGCCAGGGGACTTGGTAAAGGAGAAAATGTCTCCTGTCACACATTTGCAGCAGTTTTAAGTGAGATGTTTTATTTACGAACCAGTTGCTGATGTGAAGGGCAATACTTCACGCGAGTGCAACAGCCAAAACGTAATGTGATTTATGAAAAGTTAAAAAACATGAATTACATGACTTGACGTAACAGAAAGTTATCACTGATCTAGTTCGAAGAGAACATACTCTGAGTGCAGGTTGTGGCTTCAGGTCATGTCTTGCACTCTGGGCTCACTGTGCATGGTGAAAACATGCACTCAAGAACGTTGAACGCCAACCACTATTAATACCAGAGATTACAGCTGATTCTTATTGATTCTCTAAATTTGACTTAATTCTGCCCTCCTGCCTAAGTCATTACGTGCAAATAGGCAAATACATGTTGCGGCTTGTACTACAGAGATTGCAATTGTCTGAAAGCTACCACTCCACAGCCTGGTCCCTTTGCGCTATTCATATGCGTTTTTTGAATGTTTAACTTTTATTGAAACTGAGTCTGCTTGAGAACAGATAATGTATTCGTCTCTTCAGCATTCATTGAGCACATATGTTTTTCTCCAGTTGCTGCTTGTTGATTATTTGGTGTCAGAAGTGGATTTCTGATTTATGGCTTCAACTTAACCTTGACATTGTCCTGATGTACTAAAAAAGGACAGCTCATTTTTCTATTGTCAATTTTGATTTTGCATGCGTGAGGCATGGACCTTTTCTTCTGATCTGCAGAATATAGTTATTTAACAGTCTGCCCTGAGTCAAATGCATGGTGGAATTTGCCACAGGGCATTGTTTCCTCCATTCGCTCTCCATACATAAGACATTAATAAACTGAACATAGTTTTTGGTTCTATTGCCATTTGCATGGTCGAAAAATAAAGAACATTGACATTTTTTTGAAATACATTTGCACATTAGTTCATCAATTAGGCAGTTATTTAAAATTTTAAAACCAAAAACGGAAATGATATCCAATTATCTCTCTGCCACACCACACCTTTTGATAGTCATTTCAGTTCTCTCACAGGGCATTTCATAGAGAAATATTTGAATGTATTTATTTAATGTTTTTTTTTTGTGAAGCTCTGCGCTCCTCTTGAATTCTTTTCATGAAAGTATAAAGGGAAACACAGGTGAAAGGGAAGTCACCGAACAGGTGCGTAGAGTCAGAGATGTTCTGCAGGACTGCATATCGTTTTTAATGAAAATCTGCACACCGCACGTGCATAGAAGTCATGCATCCCAGTGTCCACTTCAGTGAATGTAACCATGCATTTATTTGTGAGGAAGGTGGAAATGCTTCGATTGAATATAGTAGCTATTGTGCTGAATATTCACTGACAAATTTAAACTAATTCTATTCCAAACTCAGGCATTTTCATTGACTTTATATTGTAGGTCAATTTCTACTCCAACACTCGAGGTAGCATGTCTCTATGGTTTGCAATTTTCACCTACTAGCCTCCAGTTTGTCCTACTTAACCCCTTCGCTGCTAGGCCTTTTCCCCTCCTGTGCTAAGCCTTTTTTTGGCGATTTGGGGTAGTGCGCGCTTAGGCCCCTGTAACTTTTTGACCACATAAGGTAGCCACGCCAAATTTGCGTCCTTATCTTCCAACATCATGTGGATTCTAAAGGTGCCCAGGGTTTGTGGATTTCCTTGGAGGGGTCCCAGAAATTAACCAAAATATAGTGACATTTTTGTTTTTTTCAGAAAAATGGGAAAAACGGGCTGCAAATGAAAGCCTCTGGGTTTTTCCCAGCAAATGGTATCAAAAAAGGATTTGTGGGGCTGAAATCTCCATTTTCTCAGCAGCTTTTAGGGAATGACAGTCTTTTGTCAGAGAAACAACATTTTTCACACAGTTTTGGCATTTTTCTGGGACATAGCCTATTTTTGCTATTTTTAGAGCTTTCCACCTCCTTCCAGTTAATGGTAGAAATGAGTTTGAAAGCAATAATGGATCCTGGAAAGCTATACATTTTCAAAACGTAGACAAAATTCTAAATTCAGAAAGGGGTCATTTGTCTGAATCCATGAAGGTTTCTTTATAGAAACTAACAGTTAAATATTGGAATAATTGAAAATTTGTTGAAAAAAACAACCTTTTGTCTCAACGTTTTCACCTATAACTTCTTCTACGTTTGACAGCTCTTGGACAGCAATATACGATTACATTCGTTAGACCTTCCTGGTTGTGGGGATATATAGGACTTGTAGTTTCACATAGAACCCGACGAACCCAGATCAAAAAACTGAGCAGCAACTTGCAATGGTATTTTTTTATTTACTGGGTATAGAGCAATTTTTCTTGGAAAATGTATACATGGAAACATCTGTCTGAAAGACACCTATGTATTTCTGAATTGGGTACAAATTATAGAGTTTAGAAACAGTATATGATTGCACATTTTCAAAACTTGGGAATACTCATACTAGCATGAGAATTATTGGTCATTTTTTAAAAAGATTTTTTTTTTACACAATGTCTTTCATTGGGAAGGGAGAAATGCATGAAAACTCAATTGGTAATAACAGTTGATTTACAAATCTGAATTACCCTAAGTCTCCCGATAAAAACGGTACCTCACTTGTGTGGGTCGGCCTTGTGCCTGCGACAGGAAACGGCACAAAATGCAACATGGTCACACCTCAATTTTGCAGTTAAAAATTGACCCTTTTATGGCAAAGTGCCTAGCTGAAGTTTTTGCACCCTAGCTCTACTGGCACCTAGAGAAACCTAGCAAACCTATACATTTTTGAAAACTAGACACCCAGGGAAATTCAGGATGGGGTGACTCGACTGCCTACCACCAGGTTATGTTACCCAGAAACCCTTGCAAATCTAAGAAATTGACAAAGAAAATGCATTTTCCTCACATTTCTGTTGTGGAAAGTTCTGGAATCTGCGTGGATCAACAAATTTTCACCCACCCAGCGTTCCCCTGGGTCTCCCGAAAAAAATGGTACCTCACTTGCGTGGGTAGGCATAGTGGCTGTAACAGGAAAAGGTCCAAATTGTACGGTGGTGAATTTAAAATACCCTATAGCAAAACTACCTTACTTTTTGAGGTGGTCACCTGAGATTTTGCCCGGGGCTTGGCGGGAATCTTTGGAAACTACCAAACCCAAACAGTTCTGAAAACTAGACACCCGGGGGAGTCCAGGGAGGTATGGCATGCTTTCCTACCCAGAATTCCTTGCAAACCTTAAAATTAGGTAAAACAATCACATTTCCAAACTTTTTTGCGTGGGATCTCCGTGCCGGCAAAAATGTCCTACCAACAAGCGTTCCCCTTGTTCTCCCGAGTAAAATGATACCTCACAGACAATTTCAAGTTTGCAGGAGATTGTGGATAAAAAACAACAATATAATTCACCAGAAAGACATGACCATATACTCCCATGGTTTAACAATAATATTTAAATTTAGTAAGTTATTTATAGCTATAATGTACACCTTAACAGAGTTACTCAAAAGTCAAACATTCAAGCACGGCTATCTATTCCTCAAAGACACACACATACAGGTTGGATTTGGCACGAGGGCGAGTGATGGTTCAGTACATAAAATTTTATTAACAAGATATTTTAAAAAAATGAAATGCTCTGTCAATAAATAAATGCATAAAAACCGAACCAGTGACTCGCAACTCGTGAGCTGTAAAGCCACAACAAGGCACCAACCGTTTTACAGGCCATTCACGCACCTTTCCTACCTGATACAAACCAGACCATTGACACCATCCGGAAGGAATAGCAACAATTACAACAATCACAGTAAGGGACAAGGTACACCCTACTGCAGAAAGAGAAAAAATACAAATATTACTGCACAGACATCTAATCCGCAAGCACACACACATACTGGTTGGATTTGGCACGAGGGTGAGTGATGATTCAGAACATACAATTGTATTCGCAAGTAATTTCACAAAAATGAAATACACTGCGAATATTTGAAAGTATGATAAACTGAACCACTGACTCACAGCTCGTGAGTTGTAAAGCCACGTCAAGGCACCAACCTCTTTACAGGCCATTCATACACCTTTCGTACGTGTGACACATACAAAACATTCACACCGCCAGCCGCGGACCCATCACATTTCAAAACTCACACCAGCAGACAGCGCCATTCAAGGGCCCATCACTTTCACATGCTCACATTTCTGACACTGCAACTACACAAAATGATGGACTACGTGGAGTGTCACTCAACTAGCAGTGTGTGTAGTGACCAACAGAAAGTAACTACTCACACACCGCCAGCCGAGCGCCAGTCCACCCACACCACCATCCAAGCACCAGACCATGCACACCGCCAGCCAAACACCACTCAGCGCGCACCGACAGCCAAGTACCACTCCACACACACCACCAGCCAAGCACCACTCCACGCACACCGCAAGTCAAGCGCCACTCCACAAACACAGCACGAGCCAAGCACCACTCCGTGCACAGACAGCCAAGTACCACTCCACGCACACCATCCAGCCAAGCGCCACTCCACACACACCGTCAGCCAAGCACCACTCCGTGCACAGACAGCCAAGTACCACTCCACGCACACCACCAGCCAAGCGCCACTCCACACACACCACCAGCCAAGCGCCACTCCACAAACACAACACCAGCCAAGCACCACTCCGTGCACATACAGCCAAGTACCACTCCACGCACACCATCCAGCCAAGGGCCACTCCACACACACCGCCAGCCAAACACCACTCCGTGCACAGACAGCCAGGTACCACTCCACGCACACCATCCAGCCAAGCACCACTCCACACACACCGCCAGCCAAGCACCACTCCGTGCACAGACAGCCAAGTATCACTCCACGCACACCACCAGCCAAGCGCCACTCCACACACACCACCAGCCAAGCGCCACTCCACGCACACCACCAGACAAGGACAAATCCAAACACAACACCAGGCAAGCGCAAGAGCACGCACACCGCCAACTAAAGACCAGACCACGCACACTGCCAGCCAAGCACCACTCCACAGACACCGCCAGACAAGCACCAGTCCACAGACACCGGCAGCCAAGCGCCAAACCATGCACACCGTCAGACAATGGACACTACACGCAAACCAACATCATACTTTAGTTTTTTTTTTAAAAGAGAAACAAAAACAATTAGCAAATTGATACAAATCTACTAACTCAACAACTAAATCTAAAAAGACTACACAAATGCCAACTTTGAAACTGAACAATAAGTTTTAAAGAATAAAGACCAACCAGTTCACTTTACCACTCATGGATGCTCCCAAAAATTCTTTTGCGTGTGGTACAATCTAAAACAAGCAGGTACACACAGCCCGGGGTTTGAAGGGCAGTCGGGGCAGTACATACGAACCTCCTTCCGCAAACCTCTTCGCCAACAGACTCTACATCTCCGACTGGGAAAGTCTTTTGAAGTTGTAGGAGGAATTTGATCAGGAAAGTGGCGATCTTTCAATCTGGCAACATCCTCCACCACTCCAACTCTAGGAACACTTGCCTGTTCCACTAAAACAAGGCTGCCAATTACAGACTCCTGAAACTTTACAAAAGTCATCTTTGACTGGGGACAAGATTTCTGGAACACAACAAAAGCATTAAAGGTTGCCAAGTGGAAAAGATGGATAGCCAACTTCTTGTACCAAATGTAAGCCTTACGAAGAGCAGCATACGGTTCCAACCTCTGATCTACTCTGTCAACACCGCCCATGTGCCTAATATAGTCCATTATGCACACAGGTTTGCGCACTTCTGCAACCTGACCCCAAACAGTCACCGGTTCAGTGCTTTCATCATGTATTGTAGTCAACATGTAGACATCTCTTCTGTCTGAAAACTTCACATCTAGAATCTTCTCACAACGCAATGCACTGCACTGTCCCCAAGCAAGCTTTCGACAAACAAGTTCTTTTGGGAAACCTTTACGGTTTGAGCGGATTGTGCCACAAGCAACAGTGTCCACTTTGGCCAATTCCCTGAACAACCGCACACCAGTGTAGAAGTTATCGACATACAAATTATGGCCTTTGTTAAAAAATCCACGACCAAGTTGCCACAAAATTTTCTCAGTCACTCCAAAAGTCGACGGACAACCAGGGGGGTTAATCCTGGATTCCTTACCAGTGTATACCCTGAAATTAGAGACATATCCAGTCTCACTGTCACACAGCATATAAAGCTTAATTCCATAGCGTGCCCTCTTACTAGGAATGTATTGCCGAAATACCAAGCGGCCCTTGAACAACAGCAAAGACTCATCCACTGCAATTTCTTTCCCAGGATAAAAGATCTCAGGAAATCGATCAACAAAATGATCAATGACAGGCCGAATCTTGAAAAGACGGTCACAATCAGGGTGATCTCGTGGCAAAGCAAGACTATTGTCAACAAAATGCATCATCCGAAGCAGAAGCAAATACCTATCACGACTCATGACTGCCGGAAATATAGCTGTTGCCATCAAGGGACTAGTAGACCAATATGAAGCCATTGATGGTTTCTTAAGCAAGCCCATCAAAAAAGTTAAACCCAAAAACTTTTTCATCTCCTCCAAATTTGTGGGAGTCCACCAGGTAGCTCTAGCGTGGGGCTTAAGACTGGCACTGTACACCCTCAAAAATTTTTCAGCATACAAATAAGTCTGCTCAACAATCTCTGCCAAAAACACATCATCCATAAACAACTTGAAAAAATCAATAGGCAAAAAGTTTTCAGTGTTCACCCTACACCCTGGAACACCAGTAAATTCAGGCAATGCCGGCTGCACCATGCCTGGTGCAACCCAGAGGTCAGAACTTTCAACGTCAAGTCTGGCAGCCGCAGGCTGCCGCCCAGCTGCCTCTTGTCTCACTACACCAACTGAAAGTCTAGCAGCCCCAGGCTGCAGCCCAGATGTCTCTTGCCGCACTATTGGCACAGCAATGCCCTCCGCGACCACAGGCACTTCATCCACACCAAAAGTAGCTTCATCAGCACTCAGAGTGTCTTCATCATCAGATGAAGCCATGTGTAGAGAAAACTCACTACCTGAATCTTCACCTCCCACCTCTGGCTCAGAATCAGAGTCAGTCTCTGGACCATGGTCAGAGGAAGAATCAAAAAGCATTCCAACAACTTGCTGAGCAGTAATCCGGCGGCTAGCCATTATCCTTACAAATAAAGGAGTCTGCACAAACAACTCAACAACCTCAACACTGCGCAAAGTAAAATAAAAAATGTAAGCCTTTATCACAAATATCTATATTTAGAAAAAAAAAACAATTCACTTACAAGAGACAACTACACTCACCAGCACCTACTCTGCAAAGACACAGCAAATATGCAACGATATCCCACTAGAAAGAAGAAAAAAAAAACTTACATCTACAGAAGGACACATCAAAAACAAATGCAAAACATGTTTCACAATCACAAAAAACAGAAACCAAACATACTCGTATTACTACACACTTTGCAAAATAAACAATTACATTACAATTGAACAAAAAAGAGGTCTCTTACCAAACACATGCAACTACAGAAACAGCAGAACAACAGAACCACCAGTAACGGAACCGCACACTGCAACAATCTAAAGAGAAAAAAACCAATACACATTAGAAGAAACAAAAACAACACACATTACAACAGGCTATGTCACAGGGTATGTCACAAATGGGGTGTCTGTCCCCAAGGGAGGCAGAATATAAATCATTATAAACGTGGGCCCCCTAGATGCAACCCTACGGAGGGCAGAGAGGCCAAATAAAGACACGGCAGAACATACTTTGGAAAACAAATGGGCCCAAGGAAGCAACCCTTGGCCAAGGGGTCGCTCCCTATAAAAAAAAACCTGGAGTCTAGTGGGTTTTTCTATCCCCCCCTGGGTCCAGAAACGGTAAAATAAAACAGCCGATCTGCCCCCAGGGGGGCAGAACAGTCTACAATATTTATAATGCCCCCTGGAAGCGACCCTTTATAAATATAATAAAATCCCTGGTGTCTAGTGGGCTTTTTTGCCCCCCCCTGGGTCCAGATGCGGCCCAAAAAACGGCCGATCTGCCCCCAGGGGGGGGGGCAGAAAAGTCTAAAAAAAAATAAGGGCCACGAGGAAGCGACCCTTCCCCAAGGGGTCGCTTCCTTTACAATAACAATCAAATCCCTGGTGTCTAATGGGCTTTTCTGCCCCCCCTGGGTGCAGATCGGCCCAAAAAACGGCTGATCTGCCCCGGGGGGGGGGTGGCAGAAAAGTCTGAAAAAAGAATTGGCCCCAAAAGGAAGCGACCTGCACAGTTTTAATTCACCCAAAACCAATCCCTGGTGTCTAGTGGGGCATTCCTGGTGCACGATTGCGGTGCTGTGCGCGATCGTGCACCAGGAATGCCCTGCATTGGGACATCAGGGGAGAGGAAACGCATGCCTCAAGGCACCGAAAAACGCCCCCCCCACCCCACCGGAGGCCCAAACTCACCTCTTTCTCCTGGACGCGCTGGAATGAAATGGATTCCAGCGCTTCCAGTGCTTCCTGATGACGTCGGCGCGCACTGTGCACGCTGACGTCACCAGGAAGCGTGGGGGGGGGCAGGGGGAGGCAGCGGAAAGTCTTCAAAGACCAGGAAAGACCAAAAGACCAGGATCGATGCTACAAAGACCAGGATCGATGCCCCAGGAGCGGTTCCGTCATCAGCACAGCCCAACCGATGCTGATGACGGAACCGCTCCGTCATCAGCATCGAAGGGGTTAAATACCTAAAGTCACATATAGATTCAACTAACATTGTGAGAGACAGAGAGCAGCAGCATCTGTCATAGTATGAGTTTAGAACAGTTCTCAGCATATCACGACGTTAGATGTTAACGAATTGGGTGACTCCTGTGAGGAAATCATTTGTATTGTGTTAGTGACGATTTGATACTGGACTAGAGTGAAAATAGTTGCAATGTTTTTTTATGAGGTGTATATCAAGGGGAAAGTGTACTACAAGATAAGAAAAGAACCAATAAAGGTCCCTAGTTAAAGGATTTAAGTGCAACAAGCCTGATCACCAAGCTTAAATGTGATGGAGAGCAAGTCAGAGGCCTGGTACAGGTAGGAGACAGAAAAGTTTTATTAACCTTTTCTAAACTTCCTTCGGCCTGGGGGAAACAGAAGGAACTGACTCAACAATCCGTAAGGCTTCTCTGATACACTAGTATCTTGGCCTTTCTCATTGAACGAGCACAGAGGGCGTAAAAAACAGATTTATAGGCATGCAATATATTTTCAAAATAAAACAAATGTAAACAATATAAAGTAATCATTATAAGCAACTATTTTGGGTCAATTTGTTCAAACAAACCCACACTTTGATAAAATTATGTCAAATTGGGGATAGAAAGGCTTAGGCCTAGGGAGCAATTAACATAAATAGAGGTAAAAGATTTGGTAAATGACCAAGGTTTTTTTTAGGTTTTGATGTGAAAATTCAACTGCCTACTCACATAAAAATGACTGCTTCCCCTCTTGTACACAATTGTATAGATGAAGAAAGAGGCAAGCATTTTCGAGGTTTGATGACTGAATCATCAGCTTTCAAGCCACCATCCACAGACATTTCACAGTTAGGCAAACACTTGTTGCTGTTTTGGATATTGGAAGTCAGGCAGAGGAACAGTCGAAGGGGCGACAAAAGGCCCTAAAAATAAGGAGCTAGCTTTAACAAGTGTGTTCGCCCAATGTAAACCAAGGGCCTAAAGGTATTAACTATGATTATGTTATTGGGCAGTCACATTTTCTTGAGGTCCAGGTAGGTGAGTTTTGGTCCATGACACATATTTCCCCATGAGATAGTAAGTTTTCCTGCGACTCCTGCTGGGTGTACTTGTTGTATGTGCAGGGAATGTTGTGGTTCCTCGTTTGAAGCCTGGTCACAAGAGGCGGTATATAAAGAAATTGAAAATCTAAATCCGAACAAAAAAAAGACATTTCAAAACTTGAACAACCATGAAAAATTGGTGCTGAGAGAACTACACAATGACATAGTGATAAAACCAACAGATAAAGGCAGGTTGAAGTAGTCCAGAACACCAAGGCATACAGGACTGAATGCTTGAGATTACTAAGCAATGAGCGCCATTACAAAGTCATCAAAGTCGATCCCACCCCTTCATTGAAACTTGAGGTTGCAACCCTGGTGAAGGAAACAGAAACAGAGGGCTGGATTACAAAGTTGGAAGGGGACTTTCTGAGAAATGCCACACCAAGGACACCATACTTTTATACTAAGTATGGGCGAATTTTGCTAATTTGCGGTCTGCGGATTCACGCGAAATGGCAAAAAAATCCACGAGTTCGCAGATTTTCCCGCAAACTCGTGGATTTTTTGGCCATTTTGCACAAATGTCACCACGTGTGTCTGTAACTTTGCCACTGCGCCGAAAGGCGCCGAGGTCCCTCGAGTGAGCTGTCCATCATAGTGAGGAAAGGGCGGGAAGATGTTGCATACCCTAATGTGTGTGTGGCGGGGCTTCTATGCGAGTTCACATGCCTCTTGTTTATAAAGGGTCAGAGACCGATCTGAGCACCAGATGAGGAGAAAGCAAAGCAGCCTCCTGGTCACTGGAAGTACACGGAGATTGCGCTCGAGAAACTCGTGCATGCAAAGACCTCCATCAAGGATTACATCTAATTGTAGGCGGTAGATATGGGGAGGAAGCACACCTGCCTAGCCTAGACCGTGCTCACTAGTTGTTTGGGCACCGAGGTCCCTCGAGTGAGCTGTCCATCATAGTGAGGAAAGGGCGGGAAAACGTTGCGTACACTAGTGTGTGTGTGGCGGGGCTTCTATTCGAGTTCACATGCCTCTTGTTTATAAAGGGTCAGAGAGACTGATCAGAGCACCAGATGAGGAGAAAGCAGCCTCCTGTTCACAGGAAGTACACAGGGATTGCGCTCGAGAAATTTGTGAATGCAAAGACCTCCATCAAGGATTACATCTAATTGTAGGCGGTAGATATGGGGAGGAAGCACACTTGCCTAGCCTCGACCGTGCTCACTAGTTGTTTGGGCTGATTATAATGCGTTACTGAATTTGAGCTTCAACTCGGGCACCTGCTTTATTTATATCTGTAAGTGCTTCCTGTTGAGGTTTAATTTTTGTGACAGGAGCATCGTGCCAGAATAAATCCTGCCTGCATATTTATCCACAAAGATGCCACTGTGTTGTGCCATACCTCTACTAACCTGGATTACTTTCTACTGGCTAATCAGTAAGTGCTACCTCGTTGGGTAAATGTATAGTGCTTTTGCTACACTACAGCTGCATAAAGGCCCAGAAGTGTTGTCTCCAGTGACCATGTGTGTCTGTAACTTTGCCACCGCGCCGACAGGCGCCGAGGTCCCTCGAGTGAGCGGTCCATAACAGTGAGGAAAGGGCGGGAAAACGTTGCGCACACTAGAGTGTGCGTGGCGGGGCTTCTATGCGAGTTCACATGCCTCTTGTTTATAAAGGGTCAGAGAGACCGATCAGAGCACCAGATGAGGAGAAAGCAGCCTCCTGTTCACAGGAAGTACACGGGGATTGCGCTCGAGAAACTCGTGGATGCAAAGACCTCCATCAAGGATTACATCCAATTGTAGGCCGTAGATATGGGGAGGAAGCACACCTGCCTATCCTCGACCGTGCTCACTAGTTGTTTGGGCTGATTATAATGCGTTACTGAATTTGAGCTTCAACTCGGGCACCTGCTTTATTTATATCTGTAAGTGCTTCCTGTTGAGGTTTAATTTTTGTGACAGGAGCATCGTGCCAGAATGAATCCTGCCTGCATATTTATCCACAAAGATGCCACCGTGTTGTGCCATACCTCTACTCAACTGGAGTACTTTCTACTGGCTAATCAGCAAGTGGCACCTCGTTGGGTAAATGTATAGTGCTTTTGCTACACTACAGCTGCGTAAAGGCCCGGATGTGTTGTCTCCAGTGACCATGTGTGTCTGTAACTTTGCCACCGCGTCGACAGGTGCCGAGGTCCCTCGAGTGAGCTGTCCATCATAGTGAGGACCAGATGAGGAGAAAGCAGCCTCCTGTTCACAAGAAGTACAGAGGGATTGCGCTCGAGAAACTCGTGGATACAAAGACCTCCATCAAGGATTACATCTAATTGTAGGCGGTAGATATGGGGAGGAAGCACACCTGCCTATCCCAGACCGTGCTCACTAGTTGTTTGGGCTGATTATTTGAGGTTTAACTCAGGCATGTGCAAAGAAATCCGCCAGCGAGCGAATTTGCGAATTTTTCGGCAATTTCGCGAGATTCGCGGATCACAAAATTGCCGAAAATTCGCAAATTTCGCCAGCGGAACGGATTTTGCACCCATACTTATTTTATACATTGCCAAAATTACACAAAAATCGCAATCCACAACCAGGGCGACTAATAGTCTCCGGAATAGGATCCTAATAGGAACCTTTATCACAATTTTGTGATTTCTTTATAAACCCATTCTACAGAAAACAGAGATATCGTACTGTACTCTTTGAAAACTTCCTGTGTGAAAACCTCAAAAAGGACTAGCATCTGCGACAGGCTTTTGACCAGGCCTCACTTGTCCGCAACCATGGTCATAGCTTTCCCAACTGTGTCCCCTCCTCTTCGAATTACATATTCATTAATCTGTTTGGACTGCTCAAACAGACATTGCAAACACAAGGAGATCATTGCAGCATGTGAAAAGGGAAGTTTCAATGTGTACGCACCTCTTGTATTAGGGCTTTCACTGGTGCACTATTATTACGCGGAATAATCTGCAGCTGCTTCCTTGCTTTAAAAGAATGGCTGTATTGAGTGCAGATTCTTCACTTCAATATGTTGCTGATTATGTCTTCCTTTGTGAGGAAGTCTTGCACCACCAGGTTAATGCAATGGGCCCTGAAATAGCTTCAGCCTTAAATGGTCTTGACTATGTTACTGCCATTGTCCATGGCAAACAAATCCAATTCTAAGACTGCTGGGTCGCAGCCATTCAAACACCTATCTGTTAAATTTCTACAAGATGTTTACAGCCAAATGAGATTTCTCCATCACAAACATGGCCAGTGTTGCATGCCGCTGAACGCTCCTAAAACTTTCTTCAGGGCTAAGATCTGAAGATATTTTTTGCTTTGCCCCTTGAAAAGAGATCCAGAATGCAGTGATGTACATGTGATCACTCACCTGAAAGCTGGTCCGCATGTCTGTCGTCAGGTAAATTGTGTGACCAGCCCTTTGCTGCAAAGCTTGTCCAACCAACTGCAACACATCGTGATGCAATAGGTCCTAATTGGTACCTTCCAAATTTGGGTAGATGGGTGCAACAAAATATAAGAATCCCACTCCTTCCACAAGAGAAAAAGGGATGAGGTGCAGAGCTGACATTTTTACCAGCTTCCCATTGTACAAATGCGCGGTTGGGTGGTTTTGCTCGTAGGGACCCTCCTGCCTAAACATGCCCGTAATAGTAGCATAGATTTTTGTCTTTTCTTGGGGCACTGACACAAGCATCTTTTGAGAAGTAGATGCTAGTGCTAGACTCAATATGCTTCGTGGTGGTGGGACAGTCAGTGTATGCCATAGTGTCTCCATCATCTCACTGTGCAATTGTGAAGTCGCTGAGGTGGGTGAATCTGCTGGCACACTGCTGGGGACAGGGCTGTTTGATGTGCAGATGTCACCCTCTTCTTCCTCATCATCACCTTCCACCATGATTGGACCTGTAGCTGCTGTTCCTCGGACCATGCCATTTTTTCTCACCAGCCCTATGCAAATCAGTCATGACCCTGCGCCCAATGGGAACAGTCCAGCCCAAACTACCAGGCCAGGTCCTCCATGGACTGGAAACAAGCATCCTAGGACCAGTTTCGGCCTTTCAGCCCTCATCTGCCAGAATAGCATGACTCCAGTGGCACGGAGAGCCCCTCGTCTGGGCACACCCGGCGCACTTAGGGCGAGAAAGCAGGTCCAAACTGGGGTGGCATGGTGAGCAAAATAATTATGTATTTAACCCAGATCTCTTGACTGCGGGTGAATGTTTTGATTTGTTCTGCATTTAATCCATCAATTGTGTATTTTGCTCACATTGTGATGTGGCACTCAAGGAGGTGCAGGTAAAAAAGGAATAATCCTTAGAAAATGAATGCTGCTGTGCAGTGCACCTATTAAAGTCATTGGGATGATGGCAGATGTTAGGAAAAGGGATTTTTTTAGACCAAAATAAAAAAGAATTTAATTAAAAAAGTAAATAAAAAATTCTAATAATTTTTGAAGAAGTTTTAAAAAACTGAAATAAAAAATTAATATACAAAAATGTAAATTACAAAAATTAAAATAACTTTTTTAAATATATAATTATGTGTTTTTAAAAATTAAACAAAAAATAACCCAACATTTAAATTAAAAATGACAAAAAAAGTAAAAATTAAAACAACGAAAATTAAAAAAAATCAAAAAAAAAATGTAACCCCTTCGCCGTGGGCTCATTCCCCCGCGGCGCTTGGGAAAGGTGGGCCGCACGCAGCGCCACGGTGCTTGTGAGGAGCTCAGCTTGTCACGCTGCACGGTGACGCTTTCCTCATGACGAACTGAGCTCTTCATGACCACGCCCATTTCCGTGGAATGCTCAGCACAGCAGGGAAATTATAGCCGCGTGTGAGCGCCGCGGTGGTCATGACAAGCTCAGCTCGTCATGAGCACAGCGCCACCGTGCATCATGACGAGCTGAGCTCGTCATGAGCACGGAAGGTGCTAAGATAAGTGAAAATATCCGAAAGCATATTAATTTATTAAAATGCTTTCATTTTCAACCATCCATGCAAGCCTATGGCTAAGGGTGACACTGGCTGGACGCCAGTGCAACATGGCCATCAACATCGAACACTGAGTAAGAAGGCAAGGTCACAATGTCAGAGAAAACATGCAGGCCGATGGCAAAAGTGGCTCGCTACACAAAATGGCCACCAGCCACACGGTCAAAACTACAACCAGCAAGAAGGCATGGCCACAAACAATGAAGAGATGCAGGCCTATGGGAACGTACACTGGCTGGCTACACAAAATGGCTCTCAGCCACATGGTCAGAACAACAACAGCCAGCAGGAAGGCATTGCCACAAACAAAGAAGACATGCAGACCTATGGCAAAATCACAGTGGCTGGCTGCACAAAATGACTGCCATCCACATGATCAGAACAACAACAACCAGCAAGGAAGCATGGTCACAAGCAGAGAAGACATGCAGGCCTATGGTAAAAGCACACTGACTGGCTTCACAAAGTGTCCGCCAGCCACAAGGTCCCAACAACCAGCAAGGAGGCATGGTTACAAACAGAGAAGACATGCAGGACTATGGCAAAAGCACACTGGCTGGCTACACACATTGGCCACCAACCACATGGTCACGACAACAAGCAAGAAGGCATGTGGAACAAAGAAAAGACATGCAGGTTTATGACAAAACATACTGGTTGTCTACACAAAATGGCTACCAGCTACATAGTCACAACAACAAGCAGGAGGCCTCGAAAACAAAGAACACATGCAGGCCTAGGGTAGACACAGACTATACAAAATGGCCACTGGCTGCATTGCATAATGAACAACAAATGCAAATTGTGGCCTGTGGTAAACACACATACACAGACACTGACCAGACAAAAGAAGCATGGTAACACAGACCACACAGCATTAATTCAGAAATGCCAAAAATAAAAATTAACAGGGCTACAAATGTATACAACAACGCACATCCTCCATAGCCTTTAGCCTCCTTTACACTGTTTGCAGGGAAACAAACATGAATACCAGTAAAAAAACATTTTTTAAATTGTAATAAAATGCCATCCATGGCCTAAATGAATTTTAAACTCAACATACACCACAGAAAAAGGTTTTCCACGCACCGATGAATAGTACAGGGCCTCGTGGCCGGAAGGCCCATTGGCAGACTAGGCCACACAGTGGATTGACTAAATAATCTTGTTGGTTGTTGTTGTTCTGACCATGTCATTCTGTCAACACTTGTTGCTGGAGTTCTTGAGTAGGTAAAAACAAGGCCTTGGAATGGAACTGCAAACCATTGTGAATTTCTCGAGTTGGATCCTCCAGAGCCCATTTTCGCATTTCTTCTGAAGGTAAAATTTATTTGACCTTGTCTTCCAGAGATTTCTCAACTGTAGCTCCAACGATTTTTGTTTCAGGAATTATTTTTTGTACACAAATAAGATTCTTTTTCCATCCGTGTCAATTCGTGACAAAGCATCAGCCTTCCCATTATTTTTTCCTGGCCGATAAGTTATTACAAAATCGTAGTCGGCGAAGTATAGGGACCACCTAAGTTGACAAGGCGTGAGTGTTCTGGCTGATTCTAGAAACTGAAGATTTCTGTGATCTGTAAATACTGGGACCACATGACTGACTCTGAGAATGTAATGCCGCCACTCTTGGAAGGCATCTTTGATGGCGAGGAGCGCATTATCAGAAATGGTATCGTTTATCTCTGCTGGTTGTAGTTTCATGGAATGGTATGTAACTGGATGCAACTGGCCAGTTTCTTTGTGTCTCTGAGAAAGCACCCCTCCAATGGCCTGTTCAGAAGCATCGGTCTCAAGGTAAAATGGTTGAGTAGGATCAGCGTGTAGTAAAATGGGTGCAGAGGTAAAACTCTTCTTAAGAAACTTCAAGGCATTGTCAGCCTCTGTAGTCCATTGAAATGGGACTCCTTTGCATAGTAATATAGTGATGGGTGCCACCTTCAAAGAAAAATCTCGAATGAACCTACAATAGAAATTTGCAAATCCAATGAAGCTTTGTATTTCCTTCACAGAGGTGGGTGGAGGCCAATTCAAAACTGCCTCAATTTTTTTTAACATCCATAGTTAGACCTTCAGATGCAATACCAAATCCCAAGAAATCCACTGAAGTGCCTCAAAAAGCACACTTCTCCAATTTTTATATAAAGATCGTTTTCTTTCATGCAGAGCAAGACCTTTTTGACCTGATGTAGGTGTTCTTCTTCTGAAGAAGAGTAAATCAAAATATTGTCGATATAGACGTTAGCTGTTGGACTGGCCCTTTTTTACAGGTTAACCCCTAAACTTTTTGCCTGAAGCTCTGACATGGTGGTAGTGGTTTTAGCCCTATAGGCACTTTAGCACTGTGGGCCAGTGTAAAGTGTGTGTGCTCTCTGTATACGTGTTTTGAGATTGGCCTGCCCTCCCGTAGGAATGCATAAGGGATAAGTGTGTCCATGGTAATTCCTGGTATGAGGGGAGTGCATGGTCGAGTTTAGTATATATGAACTCATGAGGATAAATGCTGCGCAATGGTGTGTTCAGATTTATGGTGACTGGTGGAGAAATGCCACTTTTAGAAGTTGACATTTCTATGTGCTATGTGTCTGCCTGCCTGTGAATTGCATGTTTGGCTTGTGATTGACTTGAGCTGAGAGGTGTGGGTTGCTCCAGGAGGGGCATAGTGAGTCAGCTAGGGTGAATAGGGATACCTGGGCTAAGAGTACTGGGAGGGGTAATCCCCTGGCTCTGAATAGGACTGTACCCAGGCTGTGCAATGCTAGCTCCGCCCCCTGTGGTGTGTCTGATCACTGAGCCCCCACCTGACAAAGGGGAAGAGGAGCTGCCAAAACAAAGTGCTCCAAATCCCCCCTAAACCAGTTCTGACTGGTGACTCCCAGCCATGTGCTGTGACAGAAAGGGGAAATGTTGATATAAATATAGGGGCCGTGACCCCATGAAAATGTTGAGTTCTGGTGTGCTGATCATGCTGGGGCGTGCTGCTGCTGGGGCCCAGGGGGGCTGCCAAGAAGGCTTGCCTCCCTGGGCCCTGCATTGCCCCTTCACCTCTAAGGACTTTTTTGGGACCTTTCTGGTTGTATTTGTGTCTTGACCTGTAGAACCTTAAATAGACTTCTTTCTGCATTTTTGCGCCCTGTGAGCGCTGTGCTTGTTTTATTACAATCCCCAAGAGAAGGAGCATGAGGGCTCCGCAGCGCTGAGCTGCCTATGAAGAAGGGGATCCACGGCATAGGGATTCCCCCGCATTCTTGTAATGCATTCCTGTCATGCCGAGTGGGAGCCCATCCCGCTTTATAGATGTTTCCAATGGCAGGTGCCCACCCCGCATCCTGGCGCCTATTTGCAGGGTCCGGGTGAAGAGAGTAGTGCCGGTCAGCGGGGCTCTCGTAATGGAGAGAGAGCTCCGCGTAGTGAGGGCACAAGGAGGTGTCCGTGGTGATTTAGGCAGAGGGGGCCCAGGCACATTGTCGATGCCTGACCCCGCCACACGAGTGGTAGTACCACCTCCCGAGTCGAGCCTGGACGATTCCTGCTGTGGAGTTGTCCCCGTGAGTGGGGGCTGAGCTGGGAGCACTCGTAGTGCTCCTCCCTATCATTTGCTGTGCAGTTGCGGGCAGCTGCATCGAGGGGGCACATGATTGTTGAAGGGCCCAGAGTGGCCTTTGTCGCCCTACATGTAAATCCACAATATCGGTGCCATTTTCCTGAGCGGCACCCGCCTGATAGGGGGCCACTCCAACATTGGAACCTTTTTTTTTCCAGGCATATTTGTTTGTAAGGGGTCCAGAGGGGCCTGTGTGCCTCTAGGTTGGCAATCCCATCTGTCCCGCCTGGCAGAGAGCAGCTGCAATGTTTTACAGATGATCCCAGCTGTCCTGCAAGAGCGCAGGCAGCTACAACAAAGGGGGAGGGATTGTTCTTTTTGATTCTGCAGATTATCTGAACAGAATGCATGACCTTCTCACTTCCCATAATCATTACAAAAAGATCAGACTAAATCCTGAGCCCAAACTTAAGTCTAAGATACTCAGAATAGTGGAACCAGCGGTTAATAGATCGGAGATCTGTAAGAAGAAGGCAGAATTCTTGACCCCTTGCCACACCAGGATTCCCATCATTTATGGGGTACCAAAGATGCATAAAAATATGACCAATCCTCCCCTAAGACCTATTGTCTCAACTATAGGAGCGACCACTGAACCGTTATCGAAGTACGTAGACCATTTCCTTCAACCACTAGTGTCCAAACTTCCATCATTCATCAAAGACACCGGACACTTCATATCCAAGATTGAGGGTACCTCCTATAATCTGACAGGGAGCTCCTAGTCACTATGGACTTGGAGTCCCTATACACGAATATACCTCAAGCAGGGGCTCTACACGTCATTGAAAACACCTTAGAAACCAAGACCGACCTCCCCAACTCGCGATTCATTCTCCAATGCCTGCACATTATTTTGAATGACAACTTCTTTGAATTTGAGGGTGACTATTATCATCAAATCAACGGAGTTAGCATGGGGGCTGCTTGCCCTCCGAGTGTAGCATGCCTCTATATGGGCCACTTTGAGTCACTCAATATCTATAATGAACTGGCACCCTTCAGTTAAAATGTGTCTCTATGGACTAGATTCATAGACAACATTTTTCTCATTTGGAGCGGAGAGTCGGATAAACTCAATGACTGGATTAATTTGGCAGATCCCAACCTGAGGTTCACTGCCCATATCAGCAATCATATCTTGGAATTTTTGGATGACTACCTACTCTCGGTTTCTTTATTTACGAAATCTACGTCATGAGAAATACACTGCTACACTACAGTAGCTTTCATCCCAGACACCAAAAAGATGGAGTCCCTTTCAGCCAGTTTTTAAGATTGCGCAGAAATTGTACATTGATGAGGGATTTCACCTCACACTCAGAGACCTTGAAGCAGAAACTTTTATTGAGAGGTTATCCTGCGAGGATCGTGAAATAATCATTCAAGAGAGCGAAATACTATGATCACCAAAGTATGTTCCAACCCCAATCTAGGGAACAACCTGATCAACTGGTCTGCGTTCTTAAACATTCTACTTTTGACCAGAAGATCAGACAAATCATCAATTCCCAATGGCATTTACTCAATCTTGAGACTCAGACTGACAGCATTGGAAGACCCGCTTTTGCCTTTAGGAGGAACAAAAACCTAAAAAACTTGTTGGTTAGAACCAAGGGCTCCACCGAAAAGTGTCTTAATCGAAAATCTATCACTGGTGCCAACCCCATATTGGGGAACCACAAATGTGGTACGTGTCAGGCTTGCCCCAATGCCATTACCAGCGACCAGATATGCATCAACAACCAGACCATCACTCTCAAGCTTATGACAAATTGTAGAACATCTAATGTTATTTATGTTGTCACTTGCCCATGTGGCCTGACATATATTGGGGAAACCAGCCGTGAGGTCAGACATAGAATGTGTGAACACAAATCTAACATTAGAACGGGTAAGCTTACAGCCCAGTTGATCACACATTGGTTGGAAAATAATCACACCGAATCTGACCTACAGTGGATCATCCTCGAGAAGATCCACAATCATAGGGGCACTGACCCCCAATCCATTCGCAGAAAAAGGGAGGTTTTCTGGATATTTACCTGTAATACCAAGAACAAGGGCCTCAACAAACATATCCCTTGGGAGAATACAATCATTTGATCCATCTTTGCCCACTCCCCTCCGCAATGTAACTGTCCCCCCGATGGGGCTCCATCAGGGTTTTTTCCATATCCTTACTTGTATGTATTTTCCTATTCAGGTTTTCTCCTTAACCTTTCACTTGATATTTCCCTTTAAAGTTTGGAGGGTATCTCCTTTTAAATAAATATTTTGTCCCAATGACCGATCTTGTCCTAAGATGGTTATTCATTGGTTTCTATTGTTTGCCCGTTTTAAACACCCCCGGGTTGCTCCCCTCAGCTCTCCAGTCTCTTTTCTATCTCTATGCGGGCCAAGCCTCACTCTGACTATTTTGCCTGCCTTTCCTGAGATTGTTGGTATCAGCTCCACCTCTACCTGACCAAAGAGCATCCGGATTGGATTATTCCCGACCTATCAAGGACCATTTATACACAGGGCCGGCGTTCCTTGAAACGACTGGAGCCGTCGATGCTACGGACTCTGTCGCCCGCCCTGCTGCGCTGTCTTCAATGCTAAATCGGCAAGCACGCACGCTATCTACCCCGTGTTAGTGTTCTGAACTCATGTTGAGCCTCGATACTTAGCCTGAATTCTGTCTCCCGATTGTGTTTCAGATTGGATGCCCACGTGCACCCATTTCTGGAGGACTTGTCCCGGGCTTCCTCGAGGGTTTGTCGTCTCGGTTCTATCTGTTGATACCACCGTTTGACGGCCTGTTCATTCTACACCCTTTTTATATCCCGGGCAAATTTCTTTCCTCGTTATTGTCTGTTTGTGCTTTTTCCCTATTGGTCATCCTTTGTTAGCCTGAAACTTGATCATTTGAATTCCTTTTTCTTCTTCTATTCCTGCGTGCCAGTATTTAGTACCCCTCTCTACCTGGCCTCTACCCTGAGGACTTACTTAGATCGGAACATTCACCATCTTCCGAACATCCTCGCCCACCTTCCATATGTGCTTCCTCTAATGACCTCACTTCCATTTTTATCGGCTGGTAAGAGGCATTTTAAGCATAAGATCCGCTATATTCTGGTTCGTTCATTTTCCTATTTATCTATTTATATATTATTTTTTTGTTCACAGACATCCTGTTCTGTTCCCAAAGTATATTGCTACCTGAATTTCTGGTCCCTACCCATTTCCACTGTGCAGGAATGCACCAATACTTCTGATTTTTCTATCTGTGGGGACTTTATCCAGTATCAACGCTTTTCCTCCCTTTTTTTTTCACTATGTGCTTTATCCTTATTCACGTTTTGTTTCTCCACATGGGCCATTTTTCTTTGAGAAACATGTATCCTCTTATTCTCGCCCGTCTGAGAACACTCTTTAAGTTTATAAACGTATAAATCCATATGATCTGGGGCTAACATCTATCTCTATATCTTTCTGTGCACGACTATGCTTTAAATTGGGCACCTACTACCACTTGTTCTTTTATTTTCTTCAAACTACCTCATACTTTCCTAACACTTTGGATTGTATATATTTCTACACACATCTATTATATCATCACTCCTTGGTCTCATGTTTTATCGGTGTCTAGAAGCATATTGTTCTCCCTCCCTTAGGATACTAACAGTATGAGCCGATATCATTGGGCAGATTAAAATGCATAATGATGTGTATGTTTCTATGATTACAACTGCATTTGTCTATTTACATAAAGATACCCCCTCCTTTGTCTCCGAAGAGACACATGCCCTGATGAAGGTGAGACCTCTTGTAGCTCGCACACCGAAACGTACGTCGGCACTATGACAATAACCTGGCGAGGCCTGTCTGAATTGCTGGTTTCTTTATCGTCTCTATTGTCACAATACATCGAGGAAGAAATCCCTCAGTGCTTAATACTGCAAAACACATTATATGAATATATACAGTTTGTTTGTTTTCTTTTGTACAGCCTGGACTGTTATCCATCAGCGAGACAATATAACATTGTACCAGTAGGATCTTTTAGTTTTTTGCCTTTCATCCCACTTAGACCCATAGGTCTTCACCTTTCTGTAATTTTTAGATTTGTTACTTAGTTTGAATGAATGGATCCTTGTAGGATCAGGACGTATGTGATTGAATGAGTATGAGTATGAGTTGGAGTGATTGTGTGAATGTTATTCTTTTGTGGGAGACTATTATTCTTTTTCCATTGTGTTTGTTCTGCTATCACATGTATTGAAATTTATGAATTGTTTATTTATGAATATTGATTAAAACGTATTCATATATCCACTTCTGATGTCGGTTTGTTGATCTACTTTTCCTTGGGAGGGAGATGTATTTTTCGAGTGACTTTAAAAGCACTTATTGATTAAGTACAGGTGGAGACTCTAGTTGTTTTAATATATTGTTCCTTTCCCCTGCATCTCCACCTATAGCAACTTTCAGGGATCCACTTGTTTTATTAGAAGCTACTACAATGGGGTCAGAGTTGATTAGAGAGCCCCAGTGGGGCCCGAGGGCAAAGTCGTACCAGGGCCCATCTGGTGTTCACAGCTGCACGGCAATTAGCATCAGTGGCCACGTTTAGGTATGCGCAATGGGGCACTTTTGGATTCCGCTGCATAGGCAGCAGCCTGACATTCTGAACACAGGGTGTTTGAGCCCCTTTGAGAAGGCCAGCAGGCCAGGGGGTCAGTGATTTAAGTAATAGTAGGAAATGTGATGATCTACTATGAGTCATGCCTCTAAATGCATTTAGGGATGAGATTACGTGCGTAATGTGTTTATGCTAGTGAGATTATTTCATACTGTGAGTTTTACCCCTAATGTGAGTGATACTTAGGAGGTTAGGGTCTATCAATCACAAAAAAAGAGTCTAAGGAGTTAGACTGATGAGGTTGGTGTACAATGTGTTTAGCGCCTATGTGATGCTGTGCATAATGTGGTTTATGTTACAGGCTGATGCTGAGTACAGTGGTTACCAGTGATTACTGGTTGTACATTTATGATATGCCTTGTCTTACTTGTACTAAGTTCACTTTGTTATGGTTTTGACAGTGGTCCGGTGGGCCCTGTCAGGTGTATATAATCCCTTTTAAATATGACCTAGTGCCAGGTGGAACCATGTATATTATGTGAGTACTATTCTAATGTGTTATGAGAATACAACGGCAATTTGTGATATAACCTTGTGTGGAGTTCCCTTTGTGGTGTGCCTGGGATGTTGTTGCTGTGTGCATGCGCAAACGCTTTACACATGGCCTCCGGGATAAGCCTGACTGCTCATGCCAAGCTACCAAGGGGGTGAGAGGGGGTTATCGTTGGCGTGTAACTCCCTTGCCCTGACTAGAGTGGTGGTCTCTGCCTGGCTTTAGCTCAGGCCTTAGCCAACCAGAGATCCCATTTCTAACAATAGTGCATTGGCCAATTAACTCTTTCAAAACATCATTAATGAAGTACTAGATTGCCGCTGGGGCTTTACTTAAACCGTAGGGCATGACTTGGTACTCATACAATTCATACTTAGTTCTAAATGCAGTTTTCCATTCGTCTCCACTTTGTACCCTGATTAAATGGTAAGCTCCTTGCAAATCTAACTTCGTGAAGATTTTTTAATCTTTTGGTTGGTCCAGAAGTACGGAAATCAGGGCCAATGGATAACTATTCTTAATGGTATTCTTGTTCACGGTGCGATAGTGAATACACATCCTCAAATCCCCATTCCGTTTCAGGACCAAAAACAGTGGAAATGAGATAAGGGACTGGGATGGTTGTATGAATCAGTTTTCCAAGTATTTCTGAATGTGGTCCTTCAAATGTCGATTCTGTAAGTGATTTGGAATCTGCGACAAGGCCTCTTTTAAGTCATCTTTCAAGCCCCGATAGAACAAGGTGGCCCTTTTGGACTTCGGCTATCTGTTTCTGCTACAAGTTTGTTGAATTGCACAAGGTAGGTGACTAATTCGCGATTCCCTTGTCTCAATTCCAGCAATTCATTATCTGCAGCTTGTGCGACCTTCCAACGATCAAATATACGCAGAAATTCCTTCTTGAATTCCTTGAAATTATACAGTATGGGTGCATCTTGAGTGACCAAGGGCATAGACCATGATGCAGCATCTCCATTGAGGTAAGACATAATGAAGGCAATTCGAGACTGTGCAGCAGGGAAGACAGTGGGCTGACACATAAAATGTAAGGAGCACTGAGTCAAGAAGATTTAGGCCTTTTGGGGATTCCAACCAAAGCGCTCTGGAGATGCCAATGGGATAACTACTGATTAAACATACTCGTTCCTGGAGGGAGTAAATGAAACTTATCAACAGACCCTTCTCACTTAATCTGGGCAGCCATTTCTTTTGTTTCTAGTCTAGTGGCCTCCATCTCAACTTTAATTACCGTATTCTCCTCCCTTCCTGCCATTAACTCCTGTTGAAATTCCTTAAGGACGTTTCCAACATATTTTAAGTCCAACCATTCAGCCATTCTGCTCGGGTGAGTAAGATTCGTGGGCACTTCACTCTGTCAAAGGACTCTTAGTACTCACATGTTAGCCAATACTCCCTGGAGCAGAATGTAGAGATTTTCCTAATTCCCACCCCAGGTCTTCCCAAGAAAACCAAATTAACTGGCGGTCGTGTGACCCTGTAAGGGGAAAGGGGAAGAGACTGTCTTGACTTTCTTTAGATCTCCTCACTCGCTCTTTTCCTTCTTCCGAAAGCACATGTTAATTTGGAGATACTGTAACAGAAAGCACACAATTATTACTTTTCAAGAATTCCCTCCCTGACTCTCCTTGATATCTCTCTCCTTAACCTTCCTTATCAAACTTGTCTAGGGCTTTTGCTCCTCTTCTTTTCTTCTTTTAATGTTATTTATGTCAGAAGTCCTAACCCACAAACAAGTCTTAGTATATTCAGTCTTTAATAATTACTCAACATTAATTTATTATTACTCTCTCTCACTCTCTCTCTTACTTGTTATCTTCAGTGACAAACTTATCATTTTCTTCCACAGGAGGACATACTTGCTGTTCGCCGTCGTCACTCCACAGGAAGATCCAGGATCAGCAGATGAACGGTAAGTGAATAATCTTCAAATTGTCTATTTTTGTTCTCTCCAGAAAACTATTTACTAGAATGCTAATTCCTACCCAATTAACAGCCACTACAAAGTGCACTGCCATATGCATACGCCTTGCAAGAGAAAACTACCCTTATCTCTAACTAACTAAACGCTGCTTCAAAAACCTTCTCACACGGGAAATCCGTTGGTGAAGTGCGCGGTTTGGAATTCAACCGCAGCATTTCACAGCTGGTCTAAACCTCGTGCCCGGACCCAGGCACGAGAAACTAGACCGGCATCTGCCCAAGCATTCCTCACTTTGGGAGTACGAGACAGGTTGCCTTGTTATGTGCAATGATCACACGCGGTATACTTCGAGCAGGTGATCGTTTCAGAATCGTTTTCTTCTGGACTACAGTGGCGCAATGGAGTTTGTTAACTTCTTTCTTACCAACTCTGACAAAGGGACGCTGCGTTAGGTCTTGTGATTTCCCTCTACCCTGGGGGAGCATTAGTGTCTTCTTCGCAGAATTAGCGGAGTGGGCAGAAATCTTCATTGGAGATCCTGCTCGGCCCCCTATTCATTTTGCTCATCTTGCGTGCTCCCTGCACAGGTGGGCAGGCCTTGTTGGGAGTGGGACATTGGAGACCGGGAGCGGTCTCCTACGTGTTCTGGTTACCCGCAGCTGCACGGTGTGATAGCTGGCAACTGCTGAGTTTTTCAGCCTTTGGGGGCATTTGCTTCACTCTGGTGGCCACTGTGTGGTACGCCCAGGACTGGCCCCTGCCGCATTTATCTCGACGGCTCTACCACGGGTCTGTGGGCAGCTGCATCTCTCTATTGGGGCAAGTTGGTTCAAATGAACTCATTTGTGTCCAAGCACAGCCTATAATCATTGCATTTGTTTTAAATCCTGACGTCAAGATTTATGTCATGTTATGCCCTGAAGCTATATGGTGTTTCAAGTGTTTTCATGGTTGTAACCAAACTGATTATCACATTTCTGTATGCCTTGATGTGGTGTTAAGGGTCTGGGCATGCACCACAATGACAGGTCAATGTGACTTATGTCAGGGGTGATATAATATGTACGGCGATGGTGTTATGCAGAATATTTTCACAATGCTTTTCTTTTTGACATGTGCATCTTATAAGTCTTTACTTTATTGCACTAAATGTGGTGTTCTGACAATTGCCTAGTTGACAAAGTGTTAGTGATTTATGTGATTGTGGTTCAATGTGTTTTTTTATATAATACAGAGGATTTTTTATATAACCTTGTGTGAAGTCTCTTTTCTGGTGTGTCTAGTGTGTCACTGGTGTGCGTTTGTGTTGCACAAACTCTTTATACATTGCCTCTGGGATAAGCCTGATGCTCTCCCAAGCTACAAAGGGGATGAGCAGGGGTTATCTTGGGTGTGTATCTCCCTTACCCTGACTAGAGTGGTGGGTTCTGCCAGCTGAGGTGCGTACCTTAGCCAACCAGAAACCCCATTTCTAACAGCTAGTCATTTGTAAAGTGTATCTATGTTTAGGTACTCAAAATATGAACTAAGCTAAACTAACAATGTATATAAGCTCTTCTATTGACAATTAGCTTTAGAGAGTGCATTGGTGCGAGTGACTTTCACTTGTTTCAAGTTTCCATTGCTTTCTAATAGATATGTTTCAATACCTCCTGAGGCCCACATTACTTTTCATTATTTTTGGTTTCTTGCTAATCATTGGAAATACTCTTTCTAACTCACTGAGACTGGAATTCTTACAATATTTTATTTTTAACTCCAATGCTAATTACTTGGTATAGGCTGACATTGTTAAGCATTATACTTCTTTTTTGTAGCACTATGGTATTCACACAATATTGCTGCTGGAGCATGTCAGGAAGGGCTGGTCAACAAGAAAATGCTCCACCTGCTGATCTACTGTGCTATAAGAGATAATACCAAACTGCATGTGTCAATAAGGTTGGCTGATAGCGTGCTGTGCAAAAAAATGTTTTGTGCAAAGAAAATTATTACTGTGCATGTTGAAAACGTAAGGCATGAGAGCTCCTGTGGTACATCTCTTCTTCAGCTATGATTACTTAAAAAATGACTTGAATCAATGTGTTCTCCTCTAGTTCATTTTGGCCTAAATTCATGATAGTTCATACAGCACCGAGCTAGGAGAAATATTGAGCACTGTGTTGCTTAACTGAGGCTGTGCAAGTGTTGCATCTCTTTGACATCATTGTTTGCGCTTGCGCTAAAATGCTGCTTTTGTGCGTCTGGAGATGTCCTGTTACAGTGAAAAGGTGACTCAGCAGTGCTTTGCAAAATATTTCTGCTTGAAGCACATGCACCAGTATGAATTTCAATGCGAGATCAACCAAGCAGCCGCATACATCACAATAAAAGGTTCCAAATAGAATAAAGGCAACAGATAATGGTCATGAGGCAACAACAATCAGCCTCTTTTAAATGCCTCTACCGAGCAGATAAGTTGAACTTTTTATCTCTCTCCATTTTAATGTATTTATGGTATTTTAAACTATTTCTCCACAGGGTGTGCTATTGGTGCAGTTCAACCTCACCCCCCCCCCCGCACCCCTTCCCCTCACTGATCTCCAATTTATGGAGAATTATTCCTTGATTCTCTCTTGTCCCCCTTATATCCTTATAAGCTAATGTAGTTTTGGTACTTCCTTTTGAGCTCCCCTTCGTGAGGGAACAACGCGTACTCGAACGATGTTGAGTTTTATTTATAGCGTTCGCCGATTCTTACTTGCCGCCCGGCTTACGCGCTGGGGACACGTTATTCTTTTAACTATAATGGCATAATTACATATTATACAAGCGGATAATATTGCCTGTACTTACAAATACTTCGGCGCTCGAGCCTAGGTCCTTTCCCTAACCGCGACGTGCCATTAAAGGAATGAACCTTAGCGAGAACCACGTGACGTGTGCTCGTTGCTAAGGTTCTTTCTTCCCTCCACCAGCTGTCCTTATGCCGGTCACAGACGGAGGTGAGTTTCCATAGCGACCCTGCATGCTCGAGCACGGGCTTGGAAAATATCGGCAGTTAACTCTTGGCTCTTGCGTTTTAAGACACTTTGCCCGATTTTAATCGCATTGTGACAAAGTTTGCTCTCTTCCCCTTATATTCTTATATTTATTAATGTATTCCCCCCAAAAAAGGGGGATTGCGCCTCCCTGTTTATTATCCTAACATTATAATGTCCAGCAGCGAATCAGATGAGGCTTCTGCCCCTACAGCAAATTTGGAAAATGATTCTTTTAAGAAAATGCTCCATATGGAGATGAAATCTTGTATGCTGGAAAGTCCCTCTCATTTTATGTCTACAAAACGCCCAAGCGAAAACACTAAACAATTTCTAGATCATGAGAGCGAATTGGGAGGTAAGAGACTAAAGAAGAGCAAACATGGTGATGTGAGCATGGGAGGTCTTAGCACCTCACGAAATAGAGGAGGTGTGAGCACCTCATGGTCTGAAGGAGGTCTTCGCATCTTGAAATATATGGGTGTCCTTGGCGGCACGAAAGATACAAGTGTCCTGAGCGACACACAGGAAGGAAATGCTCATCAGAGCAATGGAAATGATGACTCAAATGATTTTGAATTTATAGATGAATATGTCCTCTACCTCAATGAGGATGACCAAGATTTCAGGGATACATTTGAGGATGCTCCATCTTCCTCAAAGGACGTAATCCTTAATCCACTAGGTGAAGAAATGATCTCACCTCAAAACCTCAAACATCCGCGGAGTTCAGAATGGACTCCACAGGAACATGTTGCAAAATTTATAAGGAAATGGACTAGAAACCCTTTGGAAAGGGAAACACGCAATATCTTGAGAGCGGAATGCTCAAGACCTGCCATTGGGGATAAGGCTTGCTACACCCCAAACCTAGACCCGACTTGATTAAGTTCCTCTTTAAACTAGGGTGCGACCCTAAAAAAGGAATGGAGAAATCATTCAAAGGGTGCCAGCATCTTCTCCTTGACATCCTTGGTCCCCTCACTAGGATCTTTGATTTGGCCGAAGGGAGCCATGCCCAGGGCACTCATCTCGTTACGGAGATGATAAGAGGATGGAGCCAGAGGGCCATTATACTTTTAGGTAATGCGAATGCAAACATTAACTCTGAAAGGTGTAGGGTTGTGCTCACTAGGATCAACCCCAAACTCAGTGACCTCGCTGATAAAGAACCCTCAAAAAACCACCAAGGGCTTTTCTTTGGAGAAGAATTAATTAAGTCTCTGGGGAAATATGTCGCACATTCACTGTCCTTGACAAGGCGCAACAGAACATGCGCAAGGTCTTTAATAATTACTCAACATTAATTTATTATTACTCTCTCTCACTCTCTCTCTTACTTGTTATCTTCAGTGACAAACTTATCATTTTCTTCCACAGGAGGACATACTTGCTGTTCGCCGTCGTCACTCCACAGGAAGATCCAGGATCAGCAGATGAACGGTAAGTGAATAATCTTCAAATTGTCTATTTTTGTTCTCTCCAGAAAACTATTTACTAGAATGCTAATTCCTACCCAATTAACAGCCACTACAAAGTGCACTGCCATATGCATACGCCTTGCAAGAGAAAACTACCCTTATCTCTAACTAACTAAACGCTGCTTCAAAAACCTTCTCACACGGGAAATCCGTTGGTGAAGTGCGCGGTTTGGAATTCAACCGCAGCATTTCACAGCTGGTCTAAACCTCGTGCCCGGACCCAGGCACGAGAAACTAGACCGGCAACTGCCCAAGCATTCCTCACTTTGGGAGTACGAGACAGGTTGCCTTATTATGTGCAATGATCACACGCGGTATACATCGAGCAGGTGATCGTTTCAGAATCGTTTTCTTCTGGACTACAGTGGCGCAATGGAGTTTGTTAACTTCTTTCTTACCAACTCTGACAAAGGGACGCTGCGTTAGGTCTTGTGATTTCCCTCTACCCTGGGGGAGCATTAGTGTCTTCTTCGCAGAATTAGCGGAGTGGGCAGAAATCTTCATTGGAGATCCTGCTCGGCCCCCTATTCATTTTGCTCATCTTGCGTGCTCCCTGCACAGGTGGGCAGGCCTTGTTGGGGGTGGGACATTGGAGACCGGGAGCGGTCTCCTACGTGTTCTGGTTACCCGCAGCTGCACGGTGTGATAGCTGGCAACTGCTGAGTTTTTCAGCCTTTGGGGGCATTTGCTTCACTCTGGTGGCCACTGTGTGGTACGCCCAGGATTGGCCCCTGCCGCATTTATCTCGACGGCTCTGCCACAGGTCTGTGGGCAGCTGCATCTCTCTATTGGGGCAAGTTGGTTCAAATGAACTCATTTGTGTCCAAGCACAGCCTATAATCATTGCATTTGTTTTAAATCCTGGCGTCAAGATTTATGTCATGTTATGCCCTGAAGCTATATGGTGTTTCAAGTGTTTTCATGGTTGTAACCAAACTGATTATCACATTTCTGTATGCCTTGATGTGGTGTTAAGGGTCTGGGCATGCACCACAATGACAGGTCAATGTGACTTATGTCAGGGGTGATATAATATGTACGGCGATGGTGTTATGCAGAATATTTTCACAATGCTTTTCTTTTTGACATGTGCATCTTATAAGTCTTTACTTTATTGCACTAAATGTGGTGTTCTGACAATTGCCTAGTTGACAAAGTGTTAGTGATTTATGTGATTGTGGTTCAATGTGTTTTTTTATATAATACAGAGGATTTTTTATATAACCTTGTGTGAAGTCTCTTTTCTGGTGTGTCTAGTGTGTCACTGGTGTGCGTTTGTGTTGCACAAACTCTTTAAACATTGCCTCTGGGATAAGCCTGATGCTCTCCCAAGCTACAAAGGGGATGAGCAGGGGTTATCTTGGGTGTGTATCTCCCTTACCCTGACTAGAGTGGTGGGTTCTGCCAGCTGAGGTGCGTACCTTAGCCAACCAGAAACCCCATTTCTAACAGCTAGTCATTTGTATAGTGTATCTATGTTTAGGTACTCAAAATATGAACTAAGCTAAACTAACAATGTATATAAGCTCTTCTATTGACAATTAGCTTTAGAGAGTGCATTGGTGCGAGTGACTTTCACTTGTTTCAAGTTTCCATTGCTTTCTAATAGATATGTTTCAATACCTCCTGAGGCCCACATTACTTTTCATTATTTTTGGTTTCTTGCTAATCATTGGAAATACTCTTTCTAACTCACTGAGACTGGAATTCTTACAATATTTTATTTTTAACTCCAATGCTAATTACTTGGTATAGGCTGACATTGTTAAGCATTATACTTCTTTTTTGTAGCACTATGGTATTCACACAATATTGCTGCTGGAGCATGTCAGGAAGGGCTGGTCAACAAGAAAATGCTCCACCTGCTGATCTACTGTGCTATAAGAGATAATACCAAACTGCATGTGTCAATAAGGTTGGCTGATAGCGTGCTGTGCAAAAAAATGTTTTGTGCAAAGAAAATTATTACTGTGCATGTTGAAAACGTAAGGCATGAGAGCTCCTGTGGTACATCTCTTCTTCAGCTATGATTACTTAAAAAATGACTTGAATCAATGTGTTCTCCTCTAGTTCATTTTGGTCTAAATTCATGATAGTTCATACAGCACCGAGCTAGGAGAAATATTGAGCACTGTGTTGCTTAACTGAGGCTGTGCAAGTGTTGCATCTCTTTGACATCATTGTTTGCGCTTGCGCTAAAATGCTGCTTTTGTGCGTCTGGAGATGTCCTGTTACAGTGAAAAGGTGACTCAGCAGTGCTTTGCAAAATATTTCTGCTTGAAGCACATGCACCAGTATGAATTTCAATGCGAGATCAGCCAAGCAGCCGCATACATCACAATAAAAGGTTCCAAATAGAATAAAGGCAACAGATAATGGTCATGAGGCAACAACAATCAGCCTCTTTTAAATGCCTCTACCGAGCAGATAAGTTGAACTTTTTATCTCTCTCCATTTTAATGTATTTATGGTATTTTAAACTATTTCTCCACAGGGTGTGCTATTGGTGCAGTTCAACCTCACCCCCCCCCGCACCCCTTCCCCTCACTGATCTCCAATTTATGGAGAATTATTCCTTGATTCTCTCTTGTCCCCCTTATATCCTTATAAGCTAATGTAGTTTTTGTACTTCCTTTTGAGCTCCCCTTCGTGAGGGAACAACGCGTACTCGAACGATGTTGAGTTTTATTTATAGCGTTCGCCGATTCTTACTTGCCGCCCGGCTTACGCGCTGGGGACACGTTATTCTTTTAACTATAATGGCATAATTACATATTATACAAGCGGATAATATTGCCTGTACTTACAAATACTTCGGCGCTCGAGCCTAGGTCCTTTCCCTAACCGCGACGTGCCATTAAAGGAATGAACCTTAGCGAGAACGACGTGACGTGTGCTCGTTGCTAAGGTTCTTTCTTCCCTCCACCAGCTGTCCTTATGCCGGTCACAGACGGAGGTGAGTTTCCATAGCGACCCTGCATGCTCGAGCACGGGCTTGGAAAATATGGGCAGTTAACTCTTGGCTCTTGCGTTTTAAGACACTTTGCCCGATTTTAATCGCATTGTGACAAAGTTTGCTCTCTTCCCCTTATATTCTTATATTTATTAATGTATTCCCCCCAAAAAAGGGGGATTGCGCCTCCCTGTTTATTATCCTAACATTATAATGTCCAGCAGCGAATCAGATGAGGCTTCTGCCCCTACAGCAAATTTGGAAAATGATTCTTTTAAGAAAATGCTCCATATGGAGATGAAATCTTGTATGCTGGAAAGTCCCTCTCATTTTATGTCTACAAAACGCCCAAGCGAAAACACTAAACAATTTCTAGATCATGAGAGCGAATTAGGAGGTAAGAGACTAAAGAAGAGCAAACATGGTGATGTGAGCATGGGAGGTCTTAGCACCTCACGAAATAGAGGAGGTGTGAGCACCTCATGGTCTGAAGGAGGTCTTCGCATCTTGAAATATATGGGTGTCCTTGGCGGCACGAAAGATACAAGTGTCCTGAGCGACACACAGGAAGGAAATGCTCATCAGAGCAATGGAAATGATGACTCAAATGATTTTGAATTTATAGATGAATATGTCCTCTACCTCAATGAGGATGACCAAGATTTCAGGGATACATTTGAGGATGCTCCATCTTCCTCAAAGGACGTAATCCTTAATCCACTAGGTGAAGAAATGATCTCACCTCAAAACCTCAAACATCCGCGGAGTTCAGAATGGACTCCACAGGAACATGTTGCAAAATTTATAAGGAAATGGACTAGAAACCCTTTGGAAAGGGAAACACGCAATATCTTGAGAGCGGAATGCTCAAGACCTGCCATTGGGGATAAGGCTTGCTACACCCCAAACCTAGACCCCGACTTGATTAAGTTCCTCTTTAAACTAGGGTGCGATCCTAAAAAAGGAATGGAGAAATCATTCAAAGGGTGCCAGCATCTTCTCCTTGACATCCTTGGTCCCCTCACTAGGATCTTTGATTTGGCCGAAGGGAGCCATGCCCAGGGCACTCATCTCGTTACGGAGATGATAAGAGGATGGAGCCAGAGGGCCATTATACTTTTAGGTAATGCAAATGCAAACATTAACTCTGAAAGGTGTAGGGTTGTGCTCACTAGGATCAACCCCAAACTCAGTGACCTCGCTGATAAAGAACCCTCAAAAAACCACCAAGGGCTTTTCTTTGGAGAAGAATTAATTAAGTCTCTGGGGAAATATGTCGCACATTCACTGTCCTTGACAAGGCGCAACAGAACATGCGCAAGGTCTTTAACACCGGCAATAAACTTTTTGGAAGGGCCGGAAGACGACGCCAGCCTTCCGCCCATTAATATCAGAGGGCCAATTTCAGAGGACTTGGGTTTAACAGAGACTATCAACAGTTCAATAACTCACAATTCAACCCACAGAGAGGTAGAGGTCAACGGAGCAGAGGCTTCAGATCACGCGGATCCAATAATCAAAGCAATCCCTCAGGTGAGTGTTACCCTCCCTCCTTCACCTTCTTCCCCCTTACAGGTGGACGGGAGACTCAAATATTTCCTAAAAAAAATGGAAATTATTTACTCAGGACAGCTGGGTCATAAATACCATAAGGGGTTTCACAATAGATTTTTCTCACGCACCTACCCAAGAATCCTTTCCAAAGGATATTCCTCTAACACCAGAACAACAATGCATCATAGAGGAGGAGCTCTCATAAATGATCCAGAAAGGTGCAATATTAGAAGTATCCATGGAACAACTGGGGTTTATAAGCAACCTTTTCTTGGTCGAGAAAAAAGACCAAGAGATCTGAACAGATTTCTTACATACAGACACTTCAAGATGGAAGGTATCCATCTTCTCAGGGACTTCTGGAAGGAGATTGGCTAGTCAAACTAGACCTGAAGGATGCCTATTTTAGCATTCCTATGGCAGAGATCCACCAACACTTCCTTCAATTTCTCTGGAAAGGTCATCTGTACCAATTCCAAGCTCTTCCTTTTGGTCTCTCGTCTGCCCCCTGGTGTTTTATCACGGTTATGAGAGCCGTCGTCACTTATTTAAGATCAAGGGGCGTTCGTCTTATCATTTATCTAGACGATAGCCTCATTATGGCCCAAGATCGCTCACAATTAGAGAAAGATCTCACCTTTACGATGAATCTCATAGAGAGTCTAGGTTTCATCATAAACAGGGAAAAATCGTCCCTGACTCCCTCGAGGTCTCTAGAATTTCTGGGTTTCACGGTCAACATTGTTCGCTGCCTCCTCCTTCACCCCTTGAAGAAAATTTCAAGAAGGAAATAAGATATGTTCTCAGTCGTCAAGACCTATCCCTCAGGGATTAGGCCAGACTCCTAGGTCTTCTATCATCCTCCATTCAGTCCATCTTTCCCGGCCTCCTAAATTATCGAGCTCTTCAGAGAAACAAAGTGAGAGCCCTGAGATCGGGGCTTTGGTACGGCGCTCGTATCTCCCTAGACCAAGATTCTCGTTCAGAATTGTCTTGGTGGCTGAACAACCTGGAGGCGTGGAATGGAAAGGCTATCTTTGGATCAATTCCAGAATTTATCTTGGAATCAGATGCCAGCCTTCATGGCTGGAGGGCTTGCCTCCTAGATCAGAACACTGGAGGTCCCTGGTCTCAGCAAGAATCTCTCCACCATATAAACTACCTGGAATTGACCGCCGGTCTCTACGCTCTAAGGAGCTTCAGACATTCCCTTCAAGGGAGATCAGTCCTTTTAAATATGGACAACATGTCAGCGGTGGCTTATATCAACCGCTTAGGAGGTACCAGATCTGCAGACCTCTCAGATCTAGCAAAGAAGCTCTGGATGCTTTGTTTGGAACACAAAATCGTCCTCAAAGCGGAGTACCTTCGAGGAGCGGTGAACTCCTCTGTGGATTGGAACTCAAGGTTCCTCATAGATTTCAGCAATTGGAAACTGAATCCTTCTGTTTTCAACACCCTGAACAGGATTTGGGGTCCCTTAGAGGTAGATTTCTTCGTAAGCAGGCTGACCTCCCATCTCCAGAAATATTTCAGCTGGATGCCCGACCCGAGTGCTCTGGCAGTCAATGCCTTCCTTGAATCCTGGAAAGAAATCCGAGGATATGCTTTCCCCCCTTTTTGCAATGATTCAGAGGGTCCTTCAGAAAGTTAGACTAGAACAATGTCTCCTTCTCTTAATAACTCCCTTCTGGCCTTCCCAGGCGTGGTTCCCAACCGTCCTAGAACTGACTTGCAGTCTTTGTTTTTTGATTCCTCCCATAGGGAACCTCCTTACAGACGTAGATGGTCGAATTCATCCTCTAATCCAGAACGGGAGTTTATCCCTTCTTTCCTGGAGAGTGTCAGGAGATCTAACAAAATCTCAGGCCTTTCGGAAATTGCTTCAACTCTCCTCAAGGAGTCTTGGGCACCAGGCACACATTACCGATACAATAGAATCTGGAAACTTTGGATACGTTGGTGCTTGGAAAGGGACCTGGATCCCTTGAAGGCCCCTATCGTTGACATAACCAAACTTTCTTGTTGAACAATTTGAAAGGGGCTTAGTTACAGATCTATCAACTGTTTTAGATCTGCTATCTCTGCTGGTCATACCCTTGTCAATAGTAAGGCTATTGGTAAGAACACCATCATCTGTAGAGTTATGAAAAGCATACGTCTAAGGAGATCTCCTAAGGCCAGATACGAAATGCTTTGGGATGTTAATTTGATTCTCAAGCTCTTCGACAATTGACCTTCAAATTCTTTACTTAAGAGGAAAAATCTCTCAATTAAACTAGCTACGCTCTTATGCCTCGTCTCCTGCAGAAGAGCTTCTGATATCAGGGCTCTAGATATTACCAATCGCTCTTACTCCATGTTTGGAATCAAATTTGACATACATAGAAGAACGAAGACAATGTCTGATTCTATATTCTATCCTCGATTTTATCTTTTTCCCAATCTCTGTGTTGTTAGATGCATGAATGAGTATGATCTCAGGATGTCTGATCTCCATCCTCAAGGAGTTAATCAATTACTCATTTCCTTTGTTAAACCCCACAGAAGTATTAGCTCCTTTTCCATTGCTAGATGGATTAAGACTGCTATGAGCTTAGCTGGTATTGATTTGAATGTCTTTCAAGCTCATTCCATTAGAGGTGCTATGGCCAGTAAATCACTCTGGTCTGGAGGTAAGTTAGACGACATCCTTAAAGCTGCAGACTGGTCTAATGCCAGTACCTTTGCTCGTCACTATTGTAAACCAATTCAACATATATCTGATGTTGTTCTAGATAGCTTCCAACATGCATAATGTAGCGTCCGGTCTTGTAATGAAATTGCGATTCTCATATTAACATAACTAGAGAATCTGGATTTCATTAAAGACTCGGAGGCTGACATTATCCCTCCCTCCCCACCTCTGGTAGCATTCAATTGACAATGCATTGTGTAATAGATCTGTATTGAAATGCTCTTTATGCTATGTCTTTTATCTTATTTTAAGATACTTTTTTGTGTTTATCCTTAATTGCCTTATCTTGTCAGATAATGCCTGACTGCGCCTTTTTTCGGAGAATCATCCTTTCTGCAACCTTTTCCATGGTTTCCTTCATCTCCCTGGTTGTCGTCTTCTACTTAAGAGAAGTTTTTACCAAGTTGGACATTTCAAGTTTTCTTCTCAAGATCTTATCTGTTGTTCATTTAAAAGAGGCTGATTGTTGTTGCCTCATGACCATTATCTGTTGCCTTTATTCTATTTGGAACCTTTTATTGTGATATATGCGGCTGCTTGGGGTCTGCATTAAAGGTATACTGCATAATGTCAGCCTCCGAGTCTTTAATGAAATCCAGATTCTCTAGTTCTGTTAATATGAGAATCACAATTTCAATGCGAGATCAACCATGCAAAATTATGGCATAACAATGTGTAATTTAGCAAGAATTGCATGTTTTATGTGTCAGAAAACGACGTGATATCCACTTATCCATTGATTGTGCCTTGTTTCTTTTGGTTTTATGATTTCACGCAAATCCAGATGACCATATGTTGGTTGATGTTGCATAGATTCAGGTTCTATAGAGTGCATAAGAATGTAGGGTTAGAATTATCATAGTTTTGCTTCGCCCTTTAGCCATGCAAAGGGGCGCACAGGTGAAGCAACACTAAAGTCAGATTTTTCAAGCCATGCAAGGCCACCTTATTTTGCCGTGCATGGCTTGATAAATTTGTAGTCATGGAATGCAGCACAAATCACTGCCTTGAGTTACTCAGCCTCAGGGAAGCGTTCGATGGGAGGAGCCAGGTGCATTTCCAGATGTGTTCAACACAAATGGGGCCGCTCCCAGTAACATGACTGAAGGTGCTCAAGGATCAATTCTGAGTGTGGACATCTCACAAAAAGTGAAGGACTGGCCTCACACACACCTGGTGTCATGCTTCAATATCGACCATCCTTGCCCTCTAAAGACTTGGTTTGATAGGGGGCGGGCATTCACCTGACGACAGGGATGCACTTCTAAACTAAGTGGAGCCCATAGTGAGTGAGTGAAGTTTAAAAACCATTACAGTTACCAAAATAAATATTTAATATGGTAGGTGACTGTAGTGGTGTTAAAAACGGTGGACAGTGAGATGGGAAAACTTATTATTCCCTCACAGTATTAAATCGGGTGGACCTGAAAATACGTCAAAATGCTATGCTTTCTCAGGGCAGGAGTAGCAAGGAGTAATATCTTTATTTCTCCTTGTTTTTTCCTCTTTCTATGTGTGCTGCATTCACCCATAGAAAGTAGAAAATGCTGCTAATTGTTTTTGTGTACCTTCCTGCATGAAAACAATCCTGCCTACAACACAGGCACCCTTGCCCCATGATGCAAAAATGCCTGCTTTGGCGGTAAGCAGCAAAAAGTGCATCAGCGCAAAGAAAAGTCAGGAATGTACTGTATACATTTAAATATGACACATTCCTGCAGTTTTTTTTTTCACGCAGTGCAGCTAAGTGGCTTTCTGCATGAAAGTTTGATAAATACCACCCTAATTCTCGACTTTGAATGCAGAATAGTTTTTTTTCATGGAATAGCTGGTCGGAATTGTGTTGAATGAGGCTGAGTCTAGGTCTTTGTTCACAGTCAGTCTGCTTCAGTGTAACAAAGCATTTTAATTTTTATTCAGCAATATCAAAGAAACACTAACAATCAGAAGGACAAACAAAATATACTCTAGAGAAAAGATTCTCCAGAGAACATTAAAATAATTGGCTTAATTAACTAAGTTATAATGCACTGCAAGGGTATACAATCTACGGGGCATATTTCTGAGCCCCTTTGTGTTGCTCTTGCACAATGCAACGTTGTGCAAGAACAACACAAATTAAAAAATGAGATTTATGAAACCACACAAGGCCACCTTTCATGGCCCTGCGTGGCTTAGTAAGTAGTAATGTAACATAGTGCAAACTGCTGCACCAGTGATGTGTTTCCATGGGTGCTGCGTGGGTGTTCCCAAGCAACATTCATGGATCTGGACAGATTCCCAGATTTACCAGAAGTGGAATACCTGGAAATGAGCCAAAAATGTGGAAAAATATGTTTATTTCTCCTTGTTTTTTCCTATTTCTATTTGTGCTGCATTCTGCATTGTGCAATGGTGCCTGTGATAGTGCTAGGCAGCCAAAAGGGTGGCAGCGCAGGGGCAAAGGCAGGAATGTGCAGTACTGACTTAAACACAGTGAAATCCTGCCTTTTCCCTGTCATGCAGTGAAGAGCAGCAAGGTGACTTGCTGCGCTGCTATGCACTGCAAGACTTTGCCATAAATATGGCCCTATGTTTACAAAATCTGATCACGATAATAAAATATGAAAAGACTCAGATATTTTTGCATGTGAATCGTTATGTGTGAGAAATTAGGACATTGTTTGCAGTGTCGTCCCTTCTTTTTTGCCCCCATTCTGACTACTAGGTGCTGGTTTTCCGATTCTTACTGCGCCCTAGTGCTCTGATTAAAAGTACATGGTAATTGTGTATGATTACAATTGGTACTGACAACCTCCCTGTAAGTCCCTAGTAGGGAATATAGGTTTAGAGGCCCATTAGACTTAATGTAGTTAAGTGTGCACTACTGTGCGGTCTGCTGTCATTTTAAAAGCCAGCCATGTCGTGCAGCCTGCTTGTAAAGTAGAATAATATACAAATTTGACTTTGTATTTAAAGGTAAATCCAAAGTAGTACATTACCCAATTTTTTACATATAGGTCAACCCTAAGGTCTCCCCTAGGTGCCCCAGGGCCGATGTGCCTTGTAACTATAAGCAAGGACATTATACAAGATGTCCTATATGCCCTGATGAGGGGAAAACTGTCAATTTAAATTTTCCCCATTGCAGATAATTAGCCCCACAGGCTAACAGTGGAATATTTCATTTAAGCATAAATATTGATTGGAGTGACCTAAAAATGTCATTCAATGACTGAAAATGATAGTTATGATAAATCCAACTAGCCACTGTTAGATTCTTCATAATACCACTGAAAATAAGTTATTATATTTTCTTTTCTCTAGGACAAAATCCAGTCTTCCAGCTGCTCTCTGGCAGGCTGAGCCAAGCTGTCTTAATGAGGTGTAAAGTAGCCTGATAGAGAGACATAGGATTTCCTGTGGGAGGAGAAATGCAGCTATAGAAGGTACAGGCAGGAAGGGGGTGGAGTGGCCAAAGGGAGAATGGCACTTTGGGACAGCACAGGATCACCCCCACATCCTGCAACCCCAGCCACACAGGAGCCCCTGTAATTAGAACAGGGAATGGGATGGAAGAGGAGTGTTAGGGAATCCGAGCCACGCCTGAGGGTTGACTTATCCTGATCGAACCTAAAATGAAAGTCTTTCTCTATTTTGGATTTTGGAAGACTGGTGCTTCTCGGGGCAGAAAATTAGATGAAGTGGGCATAAACCTGGTTGGCACCCTGCATCTCATTGGTCAGGGGTGCCCCCCTGCTTGATGCCCATGAACACTGCATAAATATGGAAGACTTGCAAAGCAACTCAGATCTACTGCCTGAAACAGCACGCAGAGGAAGGATTACCCTGATGAAACTCTGATCTGCACCCTAAGGATTCCACTTTGAAGGACTGAACCTTCAACACAATCTGCTAATACAGCCCTAAGGACTTTGCTACAGGTTAATAGAGCCCACCTGCATCATCTCCACCAAGAAGTCCCCATCCTGGAGTCCGTCAAGTGGACTTTCAAGGATTTGGACAGGTGCATTGCGGGAACTGTAGTCTCCACATCCCAAGGACCATCTAAGAGATTCTAGACCCTTGGATTGGTGTTTTGGACAAGAGGAACTTCAAGAAGATGTTTGGAGAAGTGTTTGTAAAAAGCTCCATAAGTTGGGGGCATTGTATGAGTTGTGGTCTCATACCCCTAGTGGAGACCGGCACGGCTCACAGGTGGCAGGGGGGGCGTGCAGGGGGTGCTGTGGTCCCAATGAAAAAAAAATTAGAAAATAATTAACACTTACCTTGCCGCTGGGTCCGACATCTCTGCTTCTGCTCTTCTGCATCTGACACCAGGCACAGGAAGCACAGCCAGGATCCCATGACTAATCACAAAGCTGGAATGCAGCATTGTGATTGGTCTGAGTGCCATGACACAGCACTCAGCCATGGGCTGGAGGGGTGGGCATGTTCTACAAGTAGCCTGTAATGCATCCTGCATGGAGAATAAGGAAAGAGAGCATGACTGTTTTGGGTGGCCCGAGAGGGCCGGCTAAACAGTCATTGCACACTTTGGAGGATTCAATGACTCCTTCCCTGCTCTGCAGCCCCACTCTGCCCACTCATGCACAGCTGCTTGCTGCAGCAGAAGGACACAATAACATGATAATAACATTACGTTATTATCATTTTATATTTCTTTCTTTTAATGCTGCACAGTAGGAGAGCTGCCACTGCATATCCCAAGAGGCAAACCAAAGCATCTGAACCCTTGGCTGGTGCTGTGGACCACTTTCCTGCATCAAGAAACACTTCTGGAAGTAAGTGTAAAGAACTCTTTACTTTGTATCGGTCCAGCAATAGCTTTTTAAACCCTTTTAGTGCTATTTGCTTTTAAACATTAGTTTTACTTTTAATCTATAAAAAATCATATCTCTAGTTCCCTGCATTGGGTTTTGACATTTTGGTATGGTTTGGTTCATAAAAATATAACCTATGTCTATACATTAAAGTTGGATTTGAATTGTGTGTTGTGTCTAACAAATTTAATGTATTGGTGTATTTAAATGCTTTACACACCTGTCTACTAAGTTATGCCTGCCTGCTCTTTGCCAGCTACCAAGAACTGAACAAGGGAATAATTTATTGAGACTTGGCTGACCCATTCAGTGTGTTTGTGTCCCTAATATTAGTCATAAGTCCCTATTTATCACAACCAACAAACCACTTTCCAACACCTTGTTATGCATCTGGTATCGGAAATGTACATACACAATGTCATAATCTTCAAAATTGTTTATGTTATAATACTGCATTTTAATGAATAGCAGATTAAACATGAATTACAAAACTAAACACCACATCTTAAGGTATACATATCAAGTACATGTTGACTTAAAAAAAATCAGAAAGCAATTATAGAAGAATAATAAGAATATATCAGGTGGTGCGTTCATTGAACTAATGATATTTATCAGAGAAATAGCAAATGTCATAAATCACTATAATGCAGTCATTATATAGCTAAGCTTAAACATTTCACAATAACTGATGGACTTGGCCCTTTTGGCAGGTTCACCCTGAAACTTTTTGCATTGTCCTAGCCTGTTTCTGTAACCTGGAGTTGGTGATTTTAGGCCTCTGAGCACTTTTCCCTGTGGTCCTGTGTAAAGTGCGTGCGCTCTCTGTGGAGGTGTGGTGAGAGTGGCCTGCCCTCCCATAGGAATGCATGGGGAATATGTGTGACCATGGTAGTTCCTGATGTGTGGGGAGTGCAGGGTCGAGTTTGGTATGTGCAAACTCGTGTGATTAAATGCTGCACAATGATGTGCGTGGATTGTGTCTAGTGTGGAAGTGCCACTTCTAGAAGTTGGCATGTCTGTGCAGTAAATGTGAATTTACTGACTGGCTTGTGATTGGCTGGAGCTGGCTGGTGTGCCTGGCTCCAGGAGTCAGAATGGGCCCAGGTGGTGAATGGAGAGATCTTCATGTTGATGGAAGGGAGGAGTGCACCTGGGACCTGAATAGGGCTGAGCCATCCCTCCACAATGCTGGCTCCGCCCCCTGTGGTGTGTCTGATGTCCCTGACCCATCCTGTGAATAGGCAGAGGGGCTGAGCAAACAAAGTGCTCAAGTACCAATTGCATCTGGTTCGCCCCTTGCCTCCATCTTTGGAAACAAAGGATTTATGTGTATAAAAAGGGGCTGTGACCCCATGAAAAATGTTCTTGTTCCTTGACTCAAATCTACCAGGGGCATGCTGCTGCTGGGGCCCAGGGGAAGGCTTGCTTCCCTGGGCCCTGCCCAGCCGTTGGATGCCTAATAGATGCCTAATGGACTTTTCCTGGAAACCTTTGCCTGTGTTTCCCTGCTTATTGTTGGGACCCTTTGCCTTAAGGTGCCATTTCTGGGGCCTTGGGGGTTGTTGTGCTCCCCAGCGCCTTGGGAGGGCTTTATTTTCATTTATGGGCAGAGCGCTCTCGTTTTCCCAGAGGGAAGCGCCCCTGCCCCTTTTGTTCCCAGCGCGGGTGCCCACCCCGCATATTTATTTATTTATTTATTTAACTTATATAGCGCGTTATAACCACCGGGGTCTCTAAGCGCTGTTTGTCCAGATTTACATGATGAGGTATAGCATTCACTTGATCCCATTTCTGCGCCTAGGAACTGCTCCATGCTTGTTTAAAGAGTACAGTTTTTAATTTTCTCCTAAAGGATAGTAGATTACTTTCCTTCCTAAGCTCTGGAGCCAATTTGTTCCACAGGGCTGGGAGTGTGTTAGAGAAAGCACGACCCCCCACCGTGGTCAATTTAAAGCGGGATTGGGACAGAAGGGTAGCATCCGACGAGCGCAAAGTCCTTCCAGGTATGTAAGGGAATAGACGGGATTTCACATAACTTGGAGCTTTGCCATACAACGCCTTGTGTACGATGCACATTCCTTTGAAGACGACCCTCTGGCGGATCGGGAGCCAGTGTAACTCCTGCATCACGGGGGAAGAACGGGCGGATCTGGGTTTTTTATAGATCAACCTGGCTGCATCGTTCATAACCCCCTGTAATTTGTCCAGCAGCCGCTGGGGTAGGACTATGTATAAGGAGTTCCCGTAGTCCAGCCTAGCCAAAATTGTGGCTGAGACCACGTGCCTCAAAGTGGAGAAAGAAAGTAAGGCAGAGATCTTCCTTAGTTGTCGTAGCAGGCCAATGCAGGTGCCCACTACCGAGGTGACTTGTTTGTTCATGGATAGTTTGTCATCCATGTAAAGGCCTAAACTTTTAACTGCGGACGCCGGTTTCGGTGGCACACCCAACTCCACAGGCCAAAATTTCTCGCTCCAGGGGTTGCCCAAGATGGAGATGGGCAACACTTCTGTCTTGTCCGGGTTGACTTTTAGATGGTTCTCGGACATCCAGTTGACCGTGGCTTTTAGTATGTCCTGCAACCTGGTGGACGCTCCCAAACCATCGTCCAGCCGAACGATTATTTGAGTATCGTCGGCGTAATTATACACCAGGCAATCCATCTTGTTCAGGAGAGCGATTAATGGCTGCAGGTAGATATTAAAAAGTAGGGGTGACAGGGCAGAACCCTGTGGGACCCCACAGGTGATCGGAGCAGAGGTGGAAAGTAAATCTCCCAACTGTACTCTTTGCATCCTGCCCTGCAAAAATGATGTGAGCCAGGCATGTGCTGTACCCCTGACACCAAAGGATCTCAACCGCGACAGAAGTTGTTCATGACACACGGTATCAAAAGCCGCGGAGAGATCCAGTAGTATCAGGGCGCTCGGTGTTTTTACATCAGCCCGAGTTCTCAGCTCATCCAGGATGGACAACATAACAAGTTCCGTGCTATGATTAGCACGGAACCCTGCCTGATTGGTCTCCAGCAGGTTGTTACTCTCTAGATGGCCCGAGAGTGATGTTAACACATGCTGCTCTATCACCTTAGCCAAAAAAGGCAACTGGGAGATAGGCCGGAAGTTTTTCAGACACTTCGTGTCTGATCCAGGCTTCTTTAGTAGGGGGATCAGGCGGGCCTCTTTAAAAGCTAAAGGGACCTGTCCTGTGCGAAGGGAGGTGTTCAATAAATGCAAAACCTCTTCTTCAATTCCTGGTACTGCCAGCTTAAATATATCAGGAGGGCATGGATCCGCCCGGGAACCTGATTTAACTCGGTCCATGATTTTAAATAGTTCCTGTGTAGAAATTGGGGGAAACTCCACTAATGGTAGAATATCTAGCGGAGCAGTGAGGTCCGGTGGACAGGGACATTCGAGAGGTATAGTCGCAGCAATTTCGCCCAGAATATCGGAGATCTTATTTATAAAGAAGTCCTGAAACCTCTGGCAATCCTCCTGAGTGAACTCAGCACTTTGTTCTTTGTTTATCCTGAGCGCTGCCAGGACCCGAAAGATTTCCTTCTGCGGATTTCTTGCTGCGGCTATTCTTTCCTCGAAGAACACAGCCTTCCTGGTTTGTATGGCTAATTTGTAGTTAGCCAAGGATGAGATATACTCTTTTTTGGCTACGGCATCATATTGTTTGCGCCATGCCCGTTCTTTTTTCCTCACCCCACGTTTCATCTCCCTTAGGGAATCAGTGTACCAAGGGGCCCCAACTCCTCTCGCCACCTTCTTCACCCTACGAAGGGGTGCCACCGCATCAATGGCACTCCCCAGTTTGCGCTGAAGGTGACCACAAAGGACATCAATGTTGACATCCTGCTCCTTCACTGAAGGGGAGTGTTCCAAGAGGTAAACCATTTTCTCCCCATCAAGGTTTCTCCATTTCCGGGCCATTTTCCAGTCATCTCCAGGCTTGGACGAGTGGTCCTTCAGTATGAGTCTGCCCTTTATTAAAGAGTGGTCAGACCATGCACAAGGCAGGATTTCCGTAGCGCCCTGAGCTGGCATGGTAGTCCAGACTAAGTCTAGCACATGTCCTTTCTCATGTGTTGGTCCCTTCACCTGTTGAGTAAGACCCAAGGAGGAAATAGCCTCCTCGATCTGTAGTGCTTGTCCCTCCTTGGGGATTTTTTCCCAATGATAGTTGAAGTCCCCAACAACTACCATTTTATCGTATCTCGTACATAGATCCTGGACCAGTCTTGTGAAGAGAGTCGGAAATTCTGGCGACGCCCAAGGCGGCCGATATACCACCAAAAACACCACACATACCACTCCCCACCTGAGCTTAACCCCCATAACCTCAGCTCCCCCTACGGTTTCGGAAAGAAACTTTTCGGCACGAAAACATGCCTGATAAAGAAGGGCCACTCCCCCTCCTCTCTTGGCTCCCTCCCTGTTGAAATGGAGTGCCAAATAATTGGCGGGAAGGGCCGCCACAAGATCAGGCGCCGAACAATCCCCCAGCCATGTTTCGGTGAGTGCAAGGGCATCTAGCTTCCCGTCCTCCAGAAGAGCGAAAACCTCCAACTTATGGCTCTGCAGTGAACGAGTATTCAGCAGGCCATAGTTCAGAGTAGAGATGTTAGAGTCGCACTGGCGCGCTCTTGTACCCTTTGATGGAATCAACAAGCCCTCCCGGTCTAACCGATGTATAGTATCCCGCTCGAGCAAAGACTTGCCCCGATTGAGCTCCAATAGTTCGCCTCTGGAGTAGGGCAAGTTTTGACCAGGGGTACTGGCCCCGAGCCCCGGATGGTCACGGATGGGCAAAGATGGGCTCGCCTCTGGCGAGCCTCCGGCGCGACTATGGCGCGCCCGCTGCGCGTCACCACTGCGTGTCATCCTAGGGCGTTTAAATAGCACCCAATCGTGCTATGTGTGCAGCAGCAGCTAGAGCGCGAACAAAGATGGCGTCTCCTGCCGGCACTTCCCCTCCCAAGATGTCACCTAGCCCCAGTCCAACTAACGGGCCGCCAAACAGCGGTGTAAATCACAACCAGTTTTAGGTGCAGGTATGTCCTAAGAAACCCCCTAATAGCCGCCTAGCCAAAGTGCAAATTTCCTATTTAAAAATGCGCTGCAGATAAAACGCACAGACCGCGCTAGAAGCGCTAAGCATGTGTTACCATTTAAAATGCAAATGCAAACTCCACGAGTGGAATTACAAATCAGTTAGTAAAATAGCAGGAGCAGCAGCAGGGAGTCAGAGATGCTTCGCCTACACTAGCGCTTACCTGGACAGAGCGAGCGCCTAATACAATCGACTTAAATAGCACCCAATCGTGCTATGTGTGCAGCAGCAGCTAGAGCGCGAACAAAGATGGCGTCTCCTGCCGGCACTTCCCCTCCCAAGATGTCACCTAGCCCCAGTCCAACTAACGGGCCGCCAAACAGCGGTGTAAATCACAACCAGTTTTAGGTGCAGGTATGTCCTAAGAAACCCCCTAATAGCCGCCTAGCCAAAGTGCAAATTTCCTATTTAAAAATGCGCTGCAGATAAAACGCACAGACCGCGCTAGAAGCGCTAAGCATGTGTTACCATTTAAAATGCAATTGCAAACTCCACGAGTGGAATTACAAATCAGTTAGTAAAATAGCAGGAGCAGCAGCAGGGAGTCAGAGATGCTTCGCCTACACTAGCGCTTACCTGGACATATAGCAATGTTTTTATTGGCAGGAGCCTACCCTGCATTATGCCCGCATTTATATTTCTAATTACGGGTGGTCACCCTGTTTTATATTTCGCCACGAGGGAGCCTACCCCTCATTTTGTGCCAGGGAATGATCATCGCCGCAGACCGTGCAGCTGGGGCGGAAGTCGGGCAGCCGATGACTGGAGCGGGGCGGGACTTCCGCTTGAAGACAGGAAGTCCCGCTCGCCACCCTAGAGCTGCCCCGGAGCCTCGCCGGCTCCATTGAGAAGTCCCGGGTCTTAAGAGGGGGCCTGGGATAAGTAAAGAGGCGGCAGCGGCCGCCGATGGCAGCGTGGGGCTCCCAGGAGGGACAGGGAAGCCCTGCGCCACAAGAGCAGTGTGCCGGTCCCAGCGAGGAGGAGACCGGAGGAGTCCCGCCCACAAAACAGCCCAGTGAGTGTTGAAGGGCTGGGGGGGAAGCTCCGGGCGTGTGTTGCGGTGCCTGACTGAGGTAGAGTGTCAAGGGTGCATTTAGGGCAGCTCCGGATGGCAGTGGGCCGCCCCAATGTTTTATTAATGATTTCCCGAGCCCGAGGGCTCCAGCGTCTGCCCACACTTGTTTACTTGGGCCCAGAGGGGCCCATGCTTAATATTTGAGGAGCCAGTGTGCTACATGGAACCTGGTTATTGTTAGAGCCCCGTGGCCCCCACATCTGGCGCAATTTGTTTTAAGGGCTGTTCTCTTATGCCTGAGAGGGCTCCTGAATGTCGCAATCCCTGGGGGCAAAGTTATTTGTAGAGCCTGTGGGCTCCAACGATGGGCTAGCCAGAGGGAAGCGGCCCCAGTGGGGGTCCCCCAGCCACTGTGGTGCCAGTTCGTTATGGGCATGTTTATTTACAGAGCCTGTGTGACTTCAATGTTTTGGGGGCATCTTGGATTGTTTAAGGAGCACAGTTGATTTTAGAGCCAGATGGCTCCAACGCCCCTAAGCTGTTTTTAGAGCATAGATGGCTCCAACGAAATAGTTGCATGACGAAAATGCCACACGTATTTTACATCAAGTCAGAGGAATATTTGAATCTCACTGTTAGTTTTTGGCCATTAGATGTGTTATTCTGCCTGCCTTTAGAGTGAGGTTGGGAAGCAAACTCCCCTCCAATGGCAGAGTTCACGAAGCTTTTGCCACTTTGTCCTCTGCTGGGAGCACGGAGTTCAGCAACAACTCCGTCTACCGCTGGCAGATCAGAATTTACCGGCGCGCTCACCCAAAGCCTTTCAATAACGTTACATTTCTGCCCGAAGTGCTGATTGGAGAAACCCACAGGCTATGATTGGGTAGCTCCATAAAGTTAGGTAGGTTTAGGGACATGGAAAGAAAAGAATGCAAACTACGTTGAATTATTCCTTAGTAAACTCAATCAATGCTGACAGAAATCTGATGGCCTAGGTTCAAAACAGTCATCCCAAAAATTCATCAAATGGAATATACTGGAAAAGCACGGTTTAATAGAAAATTAAATAATGTTATGAAACAAATAGTTTTGTTTTATTAGTAAAATATATACACATATAAACATAAAATTGTGCTATAGCAAACCAATAGATTGCAAATTAAGTTTTGGGGCCAGATGTAGGTGGCTAAATACTGGTCGGCAACGCCGAAATTCCGTAAATTTCAGCGTTATCGACCGGTATTTAGCCATTCCTAATGTATGTAAGGAATCTGTAAATAAGGAATCTGTAAATAAGGAATCTGTAAATAAGGAATCGGTAAATAAGGAATTGGTAAATACCGATTCCTTATTGCTCTTGCATTTAAGGAATCGGTAATAACGATTCCTTAAATGCAATGTAGGAATCCCATTAAAGAGTGCTATTGAGCCTTAAGAAATCGGTAATTACCACCAACTTGAAGTTGGTGGTAATTACCGATTTCCTTTAAAAAATCACTTTTTGTATTTTGTTAAGTGCCATGTGGCACACATTCATGCCCTTAGGGCATGTATGTGCGCCACATGTGCACATAGGCACATTTCAGGGGTGCAACAGGGTGTCCTTTTGACACCCTGGCACCCTTGAAAGTGCTCCCACTATTTGCGATTCGGTAATACCGAATCGCTAATAGGGAATGTCTTCACATTCATTCCTATGGGCCTCCAAGCCCATAGAAATGAATGGGTAGGTATTCCTTATTATCGAATCTCAATTACCGATTCGGTAATAAGGAATATTAAGGATTCGGTATTTTTTACCGAATCTTTACATACATAGGAAATACCGATTTCTTAATAGCGAATCGGTAACATTCGCTATTAAGAAATTGATTTTTTAGATTTACCTAAATCTGGCCCCAAGTTCCTTAATGTCAAATTGCTAATTTTAGTGTCCACTCTCTCTTTGAATAAATGGAGTAGATGCCGCTGTAAAACCATGTTAAGAAACAGTCGGTACGACTACCTTTGTGATTGTGTGTGCAACCTCTCATTCTATGTTGAGGTACTGAGCCTCCAATGTGTGTCAAACCACCAAACCCTCCGTTGTCAGCTCTGCAGCCAATTTCCCCAGTAAACAGATTGCTTGAGTATTACAGACACCCTTCCAGTGCCGAAGGGGCGCTAGTGTGCAAGGTCATACTGAATATTGACACCAGAACTTCATCTCCGTGGGACATCACTCCTACTTCTCAGCAGACTGTTGTACTTTATTGAACAGTATCTGGGCTCCTCATTAGAGCTTTTATATGTATACAGTGCATTGGACAGGAATTTTGTTTCTCAGTGAGCCTGTAACTGTAAAGGGGATATTTGTTATTTAGACCATGACAATACTTCTCGTTGGGGTTACTATTTATGTAACAGAGCGGCACCAGAGTAGCCGTGCTGATCCCCTGTGAAAACAGAAGCACCGCAACATGTTATGGCGCTACACCCTGGGATTAGTTGGGTTTTCAGCCTCATGCTTTGGGCTGAGCAATAATGCTTCGACATCAGGCTGAATTCAGGTAAAATCAAAATCTAAGTTCACATTAACACCACTAAAAATTGGTGACGAATAAATAGCCCCAACACTCTGTCTGACTTTTGGGTCCCAGCCACGGAGCGTTAAAAGTACACAAAATGGGTAGGAAATGTGATGCAGCATTACCAATACAAGAATATTGATTTTGTAATATGGAATACTGCGCTATAGCGCAGATTAGGGTTGGCCAATCAATACTCTGCTCTCGGAATTCCACTGACTTTTTCGGCAACACCACAGAATTCCACATAGCGAAATTCCGGGAGCTCCACCCAGGACTCAGAGTGCCTCCTCTTGCAGTGCAGTGATGGTAAGCAAACCATTCCGTTCTGTAATGGAGGCACATGTGTGCCCCAGAAAATATTCCCAAACTCACACTGATGTGACACTAAGCATTCAGTGGGCGCATACCTATCCATACTTTGTCTGTTTGTCTGTATCCTTGCACTATATAAAAGTTAAGCATAGCGACAGTCTCAATACTTTTTATTTTATGGCCACTCTAAGACCTGGTCATTTTATGGTTAGGCCTGTTTTGGAATACACATGATTGTGTTTTTTTCCCCGTTGTTTCTTTCGTTTCTTCAATTAGTAAAAAAAAGTTAGTTTTGGGAACAAATTTCCCTATAAGCGCTCTTTTGTAAGTTTCTGAGCAAGACCCAACGTAAGTTAAAATGTTATATACCAGTAAATATAATTGGATTACACATAGCATTCAGCACTTTCAAAATATGAAGTATTTTTTTATTACAACAAATGCATCTTTCATCCCTAATACTCAAACTTGAAACAAATCTCTCCTAAAAAATATGAACATTGTAAGAAAGATGGATTTTTTTCAAGATACATATTACCCCAGAAAACTTGCAATTACCGCACCAGCCATTTTTAAGATAGAATGATCTGTATAACATCTGCAAACAAGTCTGCGTCTCACTACCTAACAATTTACTGTATTTCTTTTCATTTTTGAGAAAATGTTTATTTAAAATGATGAAAATAATTTGGCATTTGCTGCTCCTATTCCAAATAATATTATTTATCGGTTTTTTTCCGAAATTTGGAGCGTGGGCAGTCCAAAAGAGGCCATGCCCCAGTTCTAACGGCGTTCACGCATTTATATTGCTAATTGTTTCGTCCTAGAGTGTGCAGCAGGGAAACCACATGTGGGCAAGAACAGATGGGTATAATGAATTGCTCAAGGGCAGAGTCATGCTCTAAAGCCTTATCTGATTTTAAATTGTCATTTTTTTGTGCCATAGCTTCAATTTTTTCCAGAAATTCATCAGCTGAAAATTAATCAAGCTTTAATGTTACATTTAAGTTAATGTTTTACAACGTGCATGCCATAATAACTAATTGAGAGCTGAGATTAAACATTTGTGACCTGCTTTGCACTGTCTACGTCACCATGATCCCATGAGGAAACGTGTTCGGTCATGACACAACCAGGACGTTTAAAGCAAAACACCACCACAGAGGTACATAAAATACACTGTGAACATTTGCGATTTTAAATTCTTTGAGACGTGCTGCAGCATATTTAGTCATTTGGAAATGCTTTATTAAAAATAATGGGGCATATTATCAAGCAATGGCGTTAAAATTATCGCCGCTTTAGAGGCAGGAAACTGCCGCTAAAACGGCAATAATGGGCTTGATAATATGCCTTTGAGAATTCCAATAGAAGCACATGTTCTGGTGTTAACATGGGCTTTTATTAGAATTCCTTACAGCATATTATCAAGCCCATTATGGCTGTTTTAGCTACAGTTTCCTGTCGCTAAAGTGGCGATAATTTTAACGCCGTTCCTTGATAATATGCCCCAAAGTGCGGTGTTTATGTTTAAAAATTAAATGAGTTAAATGCAAAATTTGTAGTAAGCAATCATGTTTAAAAACTATAGGCCTGTAACATAGAAATGCAGCATGGTTTTTAATTTGACATAACCGATGAGGCCTTGAATCAATAAGAAAATATATTAATACGGAAAGCTTGTTTTTCACATTAAAGGACAGTTGTGCAAGATATTTTTCTTCTGCTGCACACTTTGCGATTTTAGAAGCTACTGTTTATTAGCTACTGAATAGACGTGTTTGTATTTGAACACTAATAGTGAGGTTTTCTCATAACAAAAGATGCTGACGACAGGGACAATGATTCATGGGAAGATGTTTTTGGAAAAGAAGAAATGATGTGCCACAACATTGAAGTACACATGGTTAAAAGATAATTGTACTCCGTGAGAAGATGGGGAGTGACCTGTTTCCATGAGCATGCTGAACTGTTATTGGTCAACATGAAGAAGAAGAATATTAATTTTGCGACATAGAAATGTGTTTATATTAGTCTGTGTTCTTAACCCCTTTGATGCTGATGACGGAACGGTTCCGTCATGAGCGTCGGTTGAGCTGTGCTGATGACGGAACCGTTCCGTCATGACTCCGCCCGCGCAAGGCGGAGTCAGCATGGGCGGGGAATTCGCGCCGCACGCATGCGGTTAAACTAGTTGTAGGCGATTGATTGAGATTTATTTTTTTATCTTTTTAAAGACCAAGAGCAGCATTTCATTCTGTTCCCATTTACTCCGACTTTCTGGGAGGAAACTCTTCACTGATTTTCTTGGATTTCTCTATATGAAAAGTCTGAGCTTATTTCTTGGTCTTCTGTTATTTAGGCTGAGAATACTTTACAGTTCATTATCCTAAATGTTCATGCTTATGCTTGATTATCTTATCAGGACCCTTTATGTGTGTCTAAACAGACACGTATTTTCCTTCTACCATTTAATTTTATATATTTAGACTATGAGAGTTTCTTTATGGAACACCCTTGTTGAATTATTATTTTATAGAATGCATTATTGACTAAAATATTGAATTACCTTATTATCTAATATCGATTGATTGATTACAATAACCTTTGATCATGAGACTTGGAAAAAAACACTTTAACAAACATTTTACAGTGACAGCAGCTCCTTACATCTCTGCCGACATCAAAGATCCACCGACCTGTAGTGTGGTGGTTAAGATTGATGAGTAGGTGGGATAGAAAACCTGTGCTCCAACACATGTGAGTAAAGAATGAGCTTTTTAAATCCAAAATCTGTTTCTAAAATGAAAATCACTGAGCGTCGTAGTTTGTCTGATGCCCAGAGCAGGAGTGGCTATTTTTCCAGCTGCCAAACCCTTGCGAGAATGGATGAAGGAAGGTAGTTCTTGAGGGTTGGAGGCCAGTTTAAGCGCGGGGGAGTTGGAGAGGTTGCCTATAGGTTTCTCCAAGGACCAGCTATACACTTCTCCCATTGCCCTCGGACTGTGTCTTGGAGGACACATCATCACCTCCCCACCTTTCCATGTGTGCTGGGGAAAACACTTGAAAATAGCAGCAGTCCCATTCTAGAAGCTTCACTGATGCTTATGTGGATAATCTTTCTTAGATGAAGCTTGCAGCTAACTACCTTGCAATTGGCTTTTTTGTCATTTTATTTTAAGCATTTTGCTTTATTATTTTTTAATAAAAATAGAGGACTTAACACATTCACTCTCAAAACAGTACAGTTTTAAAGAGGTTTTGATTAATAGTGCCCTTAGGCCATGCATCATAACATTTATTATGGGTGCAACTGTCATGGTCTGCTCTCATTTCAAATATGGAATCTGTGTAGCCATTTTATTCTCTTAATCTAAGACGTTGGCGTTATAAGCATTCTCTGTGGTACTATCTAATCTTAACTGTTTCTGGGTGAAAGGAAAATTGCTGGATCCCCACTAGTTTAGTAACAATGATACATGCATAACAGTACTGGCACAGTATCAAATAATGAACATTCTTTCAATGGTTGCTTGTATTCTTCTTTATTAGAGCACTTGATGAGGCTCTTCATACAGGTTATATAGCCTCCAGTCAACACGTGTTTCAAGCACATACATAGGAATGTTTTTTTTAAATTATAATTATTACTGACAGAAGATAATTTTGTACAATGCATACTAATGGTATCAAGACGATGTTTCCCAAAATGCAGGGTTATTGAACTTCCCCTTCAATTCCATGAACATTTATCTTGTATAGCTATAGAATCAAATGCCACATCATTTATTAAAACCTACTCTAGGGAACCCAAGTGTAACTCAATCTGTTGTTTTGTATTAGCATCAATGATCCAGGTGAACCTGGCTACCTGTAGCTCTCATACTTGAATTCTGTTTAGAATTCAATAGTCAATTACCTTACATAAAATACTTCCTTCTCAAGCACTCAATCCAATTAAATGATCTCTTCTGGAATTGAAACATAATACTCTTTGGAATGGCTCTCTGTAATCAATCATTTTCTTTTCATGATTAACTATTATTTAAAAATAAAATACATTCCCACATGACACATTAATATAACTATGTAGAAGTGCCACCCACTTACTTTAGTGTTAATAGCAGATTTCTTCTTTTAACTAGTTTCTTCTTGTACTTAAGTTATTCTCATGTATATATTCAGAATCTTTCTGAATTATGTCTTCTTTGATAGAAATCACCTATTAAAATACATGAACATGTCTAACCTTAGTACTTCTGTTATGGTATTATTTACCGGATCCCCATGATTTACCAATTTTCATGAATAAACTTCCTAACTCAGAATGTCTTAATCATTGATAGCTGTTGTTTGGGCTGCACGTCAGCATACAGGATGATAATTTGACATGTATTTATTCAAAGAACCATGCTGGAAAGCAATGAATACATGGATGTGCCTCTAGATACTGATAATAATACTACTACTTGCTGATGAAGAAATAGAGGATGCTTGATAGTGCAGGGAGCAAAATAGAGTATAACCAGACAGGTCAACAGGGATGCTAGGCTGGTGAAAGAAAACTACTTACAATATTTGAATCATTAAGTAAAAATATTTATTTTTAATATTTTTTTTGTCTTTTTGTGTTAATGCTAGTTCAAAATAAAAATTTATAAAGTTGTTATCTGAAGAGAAGAAAAAAATATGAAACACTGTAGCAATCTTGCTACTGATAATAAACAAGAAACATCATTGAATGGCGACGGATCTGGTAGCACAGGGTAGTGTGTAGGGACAGACTAATGAATTATGATGAGAATCACAGGTTTTATCTCATAGTTTGGAGGATGAGTAGTAAAAATATATGGTGTCTATTTTTAATTTATACTTTTTTTTAATTTATATTTGTATTAATGTATAGTAAAAGCGGAAACAGTGGATATTTTAAACACCAGGAACATATTACTGTGTGTTTTGGAAATGTTCATTATTTGTATATCATTTATGAATGATGTATGTTTATGGCTTAAAGGGGAAGTGCAATCATACTGCACTTTGAGAAAAAACCCTCTTTGTACTATGCATTGTACAAAATTATGTTCTGCCAGTTATAATTATAATGAATAAAAAATCCAGTTTATGATTTAGTTTGTATAGAACATGATGTATGTGTTGAATGTAATAGTTATTGATTTGTATCATATATATTTTTTATGTTGAAAAAGCCCTGAAGAAGCACTGGAGGCTGTACAAGCTGTATAAAGAGATTCATTAAGAGATCTAATTCAAGCAGCCACCAAAAGAATATGAATGATTTGATATTTGAACTGTCTCAGTATTGTCATTCAGATCTATCAATCTCTCTCTCTCCCTCTCTCTCTTTCTCTCTCTCTCTCTCTCTCTCTCTCTCTCTCTCTCTCTCTCTCTCTCTCTCTCTCTCTCTCTCTCTCTCTCTCTCTCTCTCTCTCTCTCTCTCTCTCTCTCTCTATATATATATATATATATATATATATATATATATATTATATATATATATATATATATATATATATCTATCCGAAGAAATTCCCACCCACTTCCAGGAAGCCCCCGGCGAGGAAGGAAACTCAGGCCGCTGCAGCAAAGTTTTTTCACGCAAGAATACTTTTATTTATCACCCCTCACGACATATATATATATTCACTTAAAAAACCATAGGTTTCAGCGATGTTATAGTTAGTTGGACATTTAACTCATAGAAAACCATAGAAATTCCCCTGTTATAGTTAGTTGAGCTGATAACTCGCGCCCATGCAATGCACTACTGATGACGTCACATATTACATCATTCATGACATGGTCAGTGATATCACTGATGACATCTCAAATGACATCACTGCTGACATCATTCAGTGAATGTGTTTTTCTATAAAATGTAAATATGATATATATTACACGTGATCAAAGGTTTCAGAGCTCGAAACGCGTTGTGTGTGGGGTCTTTTTGAATAAAGAAAGAACATGCCCAGAAAACTACGAGGTCTGTGTCACTCTCCTCGCCGAAGCCGCCGTGTGTGCGGAAGTGGTTCGAGTGCTCGGGATATATATATATACATTACGACCCAGGACGAAAAAGAATCAAAACGCAAGAGATGCAACGCAAAGCGGCACGCAAGGCGAAAAAAGCGAAAAGCCTCAGCAGCAGCCACAAAAGAAAAAGAAGCAATGGTACAACAAGAAGAAATATTAAAGGACTGTACTATTACAAATCTCACGAGTGTTACCCTATCAACGGCAGAAGAACAGCTTTTAGCTTTAGGACTGAACTTTTGCCCTGAGAGTTCCTTTAATTACACGAACACCAGAGCGGATGTTTTTAAGTTCATTCGTAAATTAAAGCTGAGGAAATTCTTCGCATCAAAACCGGCAACCAAAGATAAAGACAAAACCACCAAACGATTGACAAAAACTACTGGCAATACCGTAGTACCAGCAGCACGAGATGCTAGATTGCTTCTGAACCTGTGTAATTTGGAGGATTCCGGCGGTTCGGGGAAACCAACCACCGGGGAAGTTCCATCAACACAATGTGAACTTTACAATGTAGACATCTGCCAAAAAGGAGCTGGTGACAGTCCATTTAAACCGGTAAGCACGTTTTTGCCTGTAATGCCAAAAGATGCGGTAGACATCTACCATGACTGTGTCATTGAGGATCTTAAAAAACTAAACCGCACAGTGCAGACTCAAACTTATAAAAACAATGCCAAAGTAAATCAATATAACATGTTAATGAAAAAACTAAGTCAGAATCATGAAGTGGTGATCAACAAGTCAGATAAAGGTGGAAATATTGTGTTGTGGAATAAGGAGGAATATATTGCTGAGGCCATGAGACAATTGAATGACACCTCTTGTTATGATAGATCAAATGGAATGGCATACAAAAGGGCAAAGGATGAGGTGAAAAAGATGTTAATGTCATTCAAAAGGAACAATTTGATCTCACAAATTGAGTATGACTTTTTGAATGTAGAGCACCCAGTGATACCTATACTGTATCTGATTCCAAAAATACATAAACAGAGAGTTCCAACACCCGGCCGTCCGATTATTGCGGCTATCAATAGTGTAGGAGAAAACATTTCCAGTTATATTGATTTCTTTTTACAAGACATTGTGAAAAACTTACCGAGTTATATCAAAGACACAGGGGACTTTTTAATGAAATTATCCTCCATTGAATGGCAAGAAAATTGGTGTCTAATAACTCTTGATATAGAGTCATTGTATACGTCTATAGATCACGTAAAAGGTTTGGAGGCAATCCAGCATTATCTTGGTCTACGGTCATGTGAATACTATGCGCACAACAAGATGTTATGTGAATTAATACACTGGTGTTTGCATAACAATTATTTCATGTTTGCAAAAAATATATGGAGACAGGTGCGGGGTGTGGCGATGGGATCGTGCTTCTCCCCCAGCTACGCGTGTCTTCACGTGGGCTGGTGGGAGGAGCGCGGTCTCACTGCCACACCAGGATTTCAACATGTGCAATACTGGAAACGGTTTATAGATGATGTTTTTTGTATATGGGAGGGGGATGAGACGAGTGCACAGGTTTTTATTGATGCACTCAATGATAACCAAGAAAATCTTTTCTTCACCTCTAATATCAGTAAGGTACAAGCAGATTTTTTAGATGTTCATCTAATGATTGAAAACAATACTGTATCTACCTCTCTTTTCCGTAAACCGACAGCTGGAAACAGCATATTACATGCCAGTAGTAATCATCCAAAGCATGTGATTAATAATGTCCCATATGGAGAATTAGTGCGGGTCAAGCGAATCAGTAGTACCCCTGAAATATTTGAACAAGAAGCTAGGAATACAATTAATAGACTCAAAGTCAGAGGGTACAGTGATAAGGTTTTAAATAGTGCCCTAAAGAAAAGTCGTGAAAAATCTAGAGAATCTTTATTAAGATCTGATGCACGAGAACCCACTCCAGAAAATAATACTCCTCGCTTGATTCTAACCTACAGCAAGCATGAAAAACAAATAAGGTCCATTGTCAGAAAACATTGGCCTATTTTGATGACAGATGGTTTTTATGGTGAGATACTACAAGGTACTCCTATGATAACCTATAAAAAATCACACAGTATGCACAACAGCCTAGTGAAAACTAGCCCAGAATCAGGTGGTGGCAGCACCTGGCTCAAATATAAAGGATTTTTTAAATGCTCCACGTGTAGGGCGTGCAAATTTGGAGTTAACACCACTCACTACAGCACACCTTTCTGTCCCATTAGGAAGGCCATTCGGGGCAATTTTAATTGTCACAGCGAGTTTGCTATATACGTCCTGACTTGCACCTGTGGTCTGCGATATGTGGGCAGCACTAAGCTACAGGTGCATGTCAGGATTTTGCAACACTTGCGTGCAATAGTGAACAACGACAATACATACCCCGTGGCACGCCACTTCAAATCAACACATAATAATGATCTGTCACAGTTGACTTATTTCGTTATAGATGTAGTGGCCCCTCTCAATCATGGAGGTGATAGAGAGGGACTTCTAAGAAGAAGGGAGACTGAGTACATAGTGGAGCTGGATAGCAAATATCCCAATGGGCTCAATACAACTGAAGATTTGCATCATCTTTTATGAATTGTGCGCAGTATGTATATAGTGACGTATATAGAAAATATGAAATAAATCCTGATGAGGATTTTTATTTTCTTTGTTCTTCAAGGGCCGGTATGGATTCAAGATCACTATATCCAATATAAGAAAAATTAAGGCAAGAAGTTGTACATATGGGGAAGTAATGATTCAACCATATCTTTTGAGATAATGAACTGATAACAAGCTGAAAATACGGTTAAATTCTCTTCAAACGACTATGTACATATTTAAAAAAAGTAAAAAGTCACATTTTTTGTCAATTACCAAACACAAAGATTTCTTTGTACTTTGTTGTTTTTTTAAGTGTCTCAATCACTAATATATGTATTATCACTTAGGGTTTGAGTATGGACTATAGGGGAAATGTGAAAAAAGCCAATTTATGATAAATAGTTTTTGTTCTCTTATATCCAATAGATAAAGACCAATAGTCAACAACTTTTCTATTGTACATATTTGTAGATATTGTATATGTTATGTAATTGTGTATATATAGGAATCACATATATATATTTTTTTATATATATATATATATATTTGTATTTGTACAGAGAGTTTGTTTGTATTGTGGGGTTGTTGTTCTGATTGGGTCTGTAGGAGTTGATATTTTAACCCTTATATGATGGATTGGACAATGAGTGTCTTATGAGAACATTTTGGCTTATTGCATTCATGCAGTTATATATTTCCTTTTTTCCTTTTCTCCTGTTTATCAATGGTAAGGAAGGTGGGTGTCGTGAAGTATTTTATTTATGTTCATGCACCATGTGACTCACTTTGGAGGTGGAGCACTGCAAAGAGAAAATGTATTTAAAAAAATGCTGACCAGGTGTCTGGTGTGTGATCAAGAGCACGAGTTGCTCGAAACGCGTCGCCTGAGAGGAAAATAAAATCTACCTGACTGCAGCCTGGGGTCCGTGTCTTCTGTTGCTGAATGTTTGCAGTGCTGAGGACTTGGTTTTCATATATATATATATATATATATATATATATATATATATATATCCAACACAGCAGGAAACCCCAAACGAATCAGGCCACAGAAAGTTGAAGTAATTCACGTGTTTTAATGACAGATTGCATGCAGGTGAAACACCAAAGCCTCACATTAAAGTTCCTTTCTTACGCCAGACGCGTTTCGGGGATTTCATAGCCCCTTCTTCTGTGGCGTGTAAGTCTCAAGAAATGAAAGCACTTGCAATTGCGCACAAGTCAATTTCAAGCTCCTGCCACAGTGGGCGTGGCCAATAAACACGGCTTCATGGATCCCCGTAGTGCGCTGTATTAAATCCCCAGTGGACGTGCTATTCAATTTCAAAATTAGACCAAAAGTTTTTCACCAAGTGGGTAGATGCAGGTATTGCCAGTCACCTGCTCCGCTTTCTGGCTGTCATTGTGAACGAGCTGGCACAACCCTGCAATGGCGCCGACTGTGAGGCTTTGGTGTTTCACCTGCATGCAAGCTGTCATTAAAACACGTGAATTACTTCAACTTTCTGTGGCCTGATTCGTTTGGGGTTTCCTGCTGTGTTGGATGGATATATATATATATATATATATATATATATATATATATATATATATATATATATATATATATATATATATATATATATTCAGTGAAAAAACCATAGGTTTCAGGCCTTATATAGTTAGGTGTTAGCATTTAAAAAACCTGGCAAATTCACTGAAAAAAACCATAGGTTTCAGGCCTTATATAGTTAGGAATTAGCATTTAAAAAACCTTTGAAATTCACTGAAAAAACCATAGTTTTCAGTCCTTATATAGTTAGGAATTAGCATTTAAAAAACCTTGCAAATTCACTGAAAAAAACATACAAAATCTTCAGAAGCCATTGGAAAACCAGAAGATCAAAACGCAAAAAGATTCTATCCTCTGAGAAACCGTACCAAGAGGACATAATGAATGAGGATCTGGTAATAAACTTATCAGATTATATGCTAACAGCGACAGAACATCGTGTACTAAATAAAGGCCTTTCCTTCTGCCCACAAAAACATTTCAATTATGTGGACACCAAGATTGACATCTACAAATATGTTCGCAAACCAAAACTTGCAAAAATTCATGCCAATAAAAATAAAAAAACAGCGAACACAGGATTGGAAACAATCGCAAAGGAACCAACAAATGAAAATGTGACTCTTACAACAGAAATGATACCACATTTGAAAAACCTGTACGACTTAGCAAATGACTTATCGGATGAAGAAAGTACGGCAATCACTGTATTGGAAGATGAAGGCATAAATACTAAAAAACACACAAGCAGTGGATGCAAAAAGAAGTCAAAATACTGTCCACAACTAACCCCAGGAAACAAAACTGATTCCTTTTCTGACGCAGTTATGGATGAAATAGACAGAATAGAAAAAGTGAGAAACGCCAACAAAACCAGAGAAAATCTATCATCAAGTGAAAACAAAGCACTGCAAGATCTTGCTAATAACTTCAAAATCATTATAAAGCCCGCAGACAAGGGCGGTAATATTGTGATACAAAACATAGAGGACTATAAAAGAGAGGCCCATCGTCAACTCCAAGATGAAAGTAAGTACAAAAAAATGGCATCGAACCTAATACATAGGATGCTTTTTGACATTCGAAAAAACTTGGATGAATGGCACAATCACAAATTACTAAACACAGAGGAGTACAAATTTCTACTTAAGGAACATCCCACTATACCTACCATATACTTTTTGCCAAAAGTGCACAAGACTATGATAAACCCACCGGGAAGACCCATTTTATCTTCATGTGGCTCAGTGTATGAGAACATCAAATCCAACATCGATCATTACCTGGCTCCTATAGTGGCAACCCTAAGCTCATACATCCAAGACACAGGAGACTTCCTGCGAATCCTTTCAAATACGTCATGGAATCCATCATATCTAATGGTCACAATTGACGTAATATCGCTATATACGTCCATAAAACACTCAATTGGCCTGAATGCCTGTGCATATTTCTTAAAAAAAGAAACCTCAATGAATTGGAACATTCCGCCATGCATCTAACTATGATAGAAATGTGCCTACACAATAACATCTTTTTCTTCAATCATGAAATCTACCACCAACTATGTGGATGCGCTATGGGCATGGCCTTCTCCCCCAACTATGCAAACCTAACCATGGGGTGGTGGGAGAAGGAGATAGCATGGAACACAGAATATGGTGACACCTTGGAAAAAATTGTACTATGGACTAGATACATAGACAACCTATTTGTGATCTGGAATGGAACCAAAGAGGAATTTGTAAGATATTTTGATCAATTAAATAAGAATAACATCGGACTATCCTTCACATACAATATGAGTCGCCAAAAAATTAACTTTCTTGAAATCTGTGTCTATATAGATCAAGATCAGATTCAAACGACCCTACACAGGAAAAAAACTGCGACAAATAGCATCTTACATGCTGAAAGTTTTCATCCCCAATCAGTAATTCGAAGTATTCCGTATGGGGAATTTGTGAGGATGAAACGAAATTGTTCAGAAGAAGGAAATGCTGAAAAAGAAATTACAGCAAGCACCAAAAGACTAAGAAAAAGAGGATATCGTGAAAGAGATTTGAAAAGATGTACAAACAAAATTGAAAAGATATCAAGAACAGAAATCTTAGTTAATAAAACTAGGAAGCAAAATAAAGAAGAGGAACAAACCCAGCTAACTCCAAGATTGATCTTGTCATACAGCAAAGAGTCTCACAAAATACGCCAGGCCGTACAAAAATACTGGCCCATTCTCAAACAATACATAGACATGACCAACCTATTAGGTCCACATCCTCAAATTACGTTTAGAAAAGCTCCATCAATAAAGGACACAGTAATTCAAAGCCATTTTAGCCAAAAAAAAAAAAACTGGCTAGACAAACAAGAAAGTGGATTTACAAAGTGCCATGTATGCAAGGCATGTAAGATTGACGTAAACAAGAGGAATATCAGAGACCCAGAGGGAAGGTTAATTGAAATTCATAAAAAGATCACATGTTCAACACAATTTGTGGTATATGCCATCCAGTGCAACTGTGGGATGTTGTATATAGGCAGTACAATCTGCAATTTGAAAAAACGAATCTTAGAGCACATTAGGGCGGTTAAGAACAAAGATATGACATATGCCACAGCAAAACATCTCCTATCTTGTCAAAATAGAGATTGGCGAAAAATGACTTATTTTGCAATTGACTCTGTGGAAGAACATGAAAGAATGGGAGATCGGAAAAAGAGACTCAGACAGCTGGAATCAAGAAATATTATAAGACTGCGGACCAAAATTCAAAGAGGCATGAACTTCGATGCACCTAGAAGAATAAGAAACTGAAGTCATGGGGCCCCACTGACAAACACTTTTGAAAAAGATAAGGAAACGCTGCATGGAAGCAAGACATATACATAGGAACAAAAAGTATAAACATATGAGTACTATACAATGTAAAAGGACAGATACAAACATGTAAAAAATAATGCATATTTGAAGTACTTTACTTTGAAAAGACGCAACGTGTAAATATGTTCAAAATACACATATATACTGTGTTGTACTATACCCTCAAAAATTAGGGACAATTCTTGCATAAATACAGCGTATTCCTTAAAAATGCACAAAATATAAAATATTGCTTTTAAATGAAACCCATATGTAAATAAGAACACTGTCTAACTACAGTGAATTCCTGTTTGGTATTTGGAACTACATGTCCCAGAAGTCTATGGGAGTAGTAGAAACTAAAAACAGTATAAACAGTTGCAGGAAAGTAATTGCACTTACCGTGAGCAAGGCCGTTAGGCTGAAACGCGTTGGTGTTAGACTGGGCACTGAAATAAAATCTGTGGATTGAAGTTGCTGAGTGCGGCGTCCTTTGTTGTAAAAATTGTTTCTGGCCATTGGTCTGGCCCAACGCCGACACCCGCGGAAGAGCGATCCTGTAGCAAGACCACTTTGCATAAAAAAAAAAATATATATATATATATATATATATTTAAAATCGCGAGGGTACGCGCACCGTACAGAGTACAGTAAGCTTACGGTAAACTTACTGTAAACTTACTGTACTCTGTATCCCGCGATTTTCCGAAAAAAAAAATTATTTTTTGGGGCCTGGGGGGGCCTTGTGGGACCCCCTGAGCAGGCCTAGGGGGTCAGGGTGCTTCTACCCTGCCCCCTTTTTGAGTTCTACAAGTTTGTTTTTCTGCTTTCCTGTGCCTCAGTCTACCGAGGCACAAGATGGCTGCCAACAATTTCTGTTTTGGAATGTTCACAGACAGTAGCAGCCAATCAGCATGCAGCTCGTACTCTGGAAGGTACAGAGTACAGTAAGCTTACAGTGCACTCACGTTGCCACATATAGATATATAATTTGAACAAATTCGATTTTCTCAACAACTACTGGAGGGATTTTCGCCAAATATTCAAAAGGCACTTCTGTATACCAGGCTCTACCATTTTGCCAAGTTTGGTGTAATTCCATTCAGCCGTTCGGGCTGTAGCCGTGTCTAAAGGTCCTATGGAAAATTGAATTGGACTCAATTTCACATTCAATTTTTTCAAAAACTACTGGAGGGATTTACACCAAACATACAAAAGGCACTGCTGCATACCAGTCCCTACCATTTTGCCAAATCTGGTGTAATTCCGTTCAGCCGTTCGAGCTGTAGCCTTGTCAGAATGTCCCTATGGAAATTAACATGGGGAAGACACGTTTTGGGGCCCCCCTTTTTTCTCGGCCCCCGCTTGACGAATCCCCCGACACTTTCAGGGAAGGAGCGGAGCGCAGCGAGGCACATTTAAGGAAAATTACAGGCAGATCCCTCAATCGGCGCCAACATTATTCCCAATAGAATGTTCGGATTTTCCTATGTTAACTAGGTCCTAACTATATATACCTACTGGCGACCGTCAGTAGGTAATATATATACTAGGTAGTTATAGTTAGGACCTAGTTTCCATAGGAAATCTACAACATTCTATTTGGAATAACTTTGGCGCTGGTGGATGAATCTTCGTGAATTTCTCGAAGAAAATGGCCTGCTCGGTTCCGCTCCTTCCCTGAAAGTTTGGGGGTGATTCGTCAAGTGGGAGCAGTGTTTTCCCCATGCAATTTTCAATAGGGACCTTTAGCCAGGGCTACAGCCCGAACGGCTGAACGGAATTACACCAAATTTGGCAGCGAGGTAGAGTTTGGTTCGCAGATTGTGCTTTTTGTTAAATGGTGTAAGTAAAATCATAGCGATATCTAGAGTCGGAGTTCAGTACGCATACTGAAATCTGTTCAATTACGAGCGCGGGCTGCATGCTGATTGGCTGTGAACTGTCTGTCAACACTCGAAACCAGGAAGTGTTGGCGGCCATCTTGTGCCTCGCTAGAACCGAGTCACAAGAAAACAGTAAAACCAAGTTGAGAAATAAGGGAAGGGAGTAGGGTAGAGACATTCTGACCCTCTAGGCTTGCTCAGGGGGTCGTACATGGATGTTTAGGCTCTATTTTTTATTTAATTTTATTTAAAGAAAAATCGTGGCGTACACGCATATAATTACCTACAATTACGAGCAGGAGCTGCATGCTGATTGGCTGTCAATACTCCAAACCAGGAAGTGTTGGCAGCCATGTTGTTTGTCGGGAGAGCAGAGTCACAAGAAAACAGTAAAACAAAGTTGAGAAATAAGGAAAGGGGGCAGGGTAGAAACATTCTGAGCCTATAGTCTTGGTCAGGGGGTCGTACATGGATCTTTAGGTTCAATTATTTTTTTTTTTAAATAAAAAATGACGGGGTACTCGTGCACTACTTGTACGCGGTGGGAAAGGTGAAAAAAAAGTAGAAGTCCGTTTTATTCATTAGGTCCAGGGGGGCAAATTACAGGGGCAATTTTACTGCATAATGGGGGCTTGTAAGTTGCTCCGAGTACTGGGGAATGGCACTCCTCTGGTTTTATTTTGAAGTGTTTTGAGCTCTCACCATACACGTCGCGGGGGACGCCACCTTTCTGGGGCAGTTATATGTAAAATGACCTTCTAGCTCTGGTGTGGTTCTGAAAATTCTGAACTCGTGTAATAATTCTGGACTCGAGAAAAAAAACTTCATCGTAACATGACGAATTTAGTATCAAAAGACCGAGAATGACGAGTACACCATGTACAAGCATTTTCAGCATATTCGAGTGACGATTTCACCTCGAAATCGTCATTTTCGTTCTGAACCCTTGGCTTCCATTTTATGCATGGCAGCCATTTTGTGAGTTGCCCTTTACATAGGCCTTAATCCAGCTAAATTCGATCCCAAAGGACACGTAAACCTTAATCGACTTTCCTGTGACCTGTGCAAGTTGGAACCATTGCCCCAGGCCGAACCTGTTAGGTCAGTTCCTCTCCAGTGGCCGAACAAGATAGCATCAAGGCTCAACAAGCCATAAAACCTTCTTATCGCACACACACCCTGCCAAATCTTGCTCACATCTTTCCCTGTTCATTACTCTCACTTGCTTTATGATGGGGAGGTGCCCGTTTCTATTAGGGGTCCACTGATATCTGATGGAAATACCGGACCTTGCCGGGCAATTTATTTTGGGCTGGACGAAGTGAAATATGGACATGTCATCATGACTCTGCTTTTCCTTTGTAACAAAGAAATGTAAATGGTATACTGTAAATTCGAAGAATGTTTGCCTGAAGCTGAATATTTTCTATAAAAAGAGAAGCCTGGTTTTGTGAAATCGAGCAGTCTCCTGAGAATATACTTCCCGTGTGTTGTACTTCTAGGATACTTGTTACCTTGGTTGCAGCCAATAAAATCGATCCTTGACTTCACCTAGAAGACTCTGAGTTTCTGTGGTCTGAATCAGGAAGGACTCGAGGTCTCTGGGTGTACCCTGACACCGCAGGGTTGCCGGTTCTGTGCCGGTTCTTAAAAACCCAGTACCTCACCGGGTTCCTGCATTGTCTGGAGTTTTTTATTAATGTTGAGAGGGTGAGCCTGATAATACGTCCTTTTTAATTCCCATAGAAGCCTATGTTCTGGTGTCAACATGGGCTTCTATGGGAAATAACAAGGCCGTATTACGAAGCTCATTATTGCCGTTTTATCTGCAGTTTCCTGCCAATAAAACGGCGATAATTTTAACACCGGTCCTTGATAATATGCACCTACGTTTACTGGTAAAAAAAAAGAGCAATGGTCCATATTATCAACAAAAGGTGATACATTATCGTCGCTTTTATCGGCAGGAAACTGAGAGCACAGGGCGAGCTATGAGAATAGTTAGAAGTGGTCACTTATTGGAGATCCGATTTAGCTGTGTGTCTTATTGTGCGATGTTAGGCAATGCTTACATGATTACGGTAACTGAGCGTGTGGTTTGATAAAAAAAAAAGTTGTGTTAACAACTCTGCATGGGAAGCTGGATGTTTCAATCTGGCTGTCGATTTCGACCTTGAAAGTAGAGTCAACCAAATGAGTCGTATAAGAGAGCTATTGTCTCAAAAAGAGGTAGCTCTTACATCTGCTAGAGAAACATTTGTCCTTCATGTAGCAAACACCCACACAGAAGTGTATGCTTTGTTAAATACAGACGTGGCGTAAAATGTTAGGGCAAAAAACACAGTTGATGGACAGAATGTAGAACAATGTCATACATTCACCCCAGTACAAGGATCTGGGCCTAAATCCATCGTTTTTTTGTACTCCACACCACCCTGGGTTAGACACTGGCTATATGCAAATCGGCTCTGACCCTGTGCCTCATAGGAACAGTCCTGTCCGAACTACCAAGCCATGTCTTTCCCAGACCGGAATCAAGCATCCAAGGACTGGTTTCTGGCTATCAGCCTTCATCAGCCTGGATAGCTTGACTCCAGTGGTGTGGAGAGCCTGGGACTCACGTCTGAGCATCCCCAGCCCACTCGGGGTGAAATTGCAAAAAACACAGTTGATGGACAGAATGTAGAACAATGTCATACATTCACCCCAGTACAAGGATCTGGGCCTAAATTCATCATTTTTTTGTACTCCACACCACCCTGGGTTAGACACTGGCTATATGCAAATCGGCTCTGACCCTGTGCCTCATGGGAACAGTCCAGTCCGAACTACCAAGCCATGTCTTTCCCAGACCGGAATCAAGCATCCAAGGACCAGTTTCTGGCTATCAGCCTTCATCAGCCTGGATAGCTTGACTCCAGTGGTGTGGAGAGCCTGGGACTCACGTCTGAGCATCCCCAGCCCACTCGGGGTGAAATTGCAAAAAACACAGTTGATGGACAGAATGTAGAACAATGTCATACATTCACCCCAGTACAATGATCTGGGCCTAAATCCATCGTTTTTTTGTACTCCACACCACCCTGGGTTAGACACAGGCTATATGCAAATCGGCTCTGACGCTGTGCCTCATGGGAACAGTCCAGTCCGAACTACCAAGCCATGTCTTTCCCAGACCGGAATCAAGCATCCAAGGACCGGTTTCTGGCTATCAACCTTCATCAGTCTGGATAGCTTGACTTCAGTGGTGTGGAGAGCCTGGGACTCACGTCTGAGCATCCCCAGCCCACTCGGGGTGAAATTGCAAAAAACACAGTTGATGGACAGAATGTAGAACAATGTCATACATTCACCCCAGTACAAGGATCTGGGCCTAAATCCATCGTTTTTTTGTACTCCACACCACCCTGGGTTAGACACTGGCTATATGCAAATCGGCTCTGACCCTGTGCCTCATGGGAACAGTCCAGTCCGAACTACCAAGCCATGTCTTTCCCAGACCGGAATCAAGCATCCAAGGACCGGTTTCTGGCTATCAGCCTTCATCAGCCTGGATAGCTTGACTCCAGTGGTGTGGAGAGCCTGGGACTCACGTCTGAGCATCCCCAGCCCACTCGGGGTGAAATTGCAAAAAACACAGTTGATGGACAGAATGTAGAACAATGTCATACATTCACCCCAGTACAAGGATCTGGGCCTAAATCCATTGTTTTTTTGTACTCCACACCACCCTAGGTTAGACACTGGCTATATGCAAATCGGCTCTGACCCTGTGCCTCATGGGAACAGTCCAGTCCGAACTACCAAGCCATGTCTTTCCCAGACCGGAATCAAGCATCCAAGGACCGGTTTCTGGCTATCAGCCTTCATCAGCCTGGATAGCTTGACTCCAGTGGTGTGGAGAGCCTGGGACTCACGTCTGAGCATCCCCAGCCCACTCGGGGTGAAATTGCAAAAAACACAGTTGATGGACAGAATGTAGAACAATGTCATACATTCACCCCAGTACAAGGATCTGGGCCTAAATCCATTGTTTTTTTGTACTCCACACCACCCTAGGTTAGACACTGGCTATATGCAAATCGGCTCTGACCCTGTGCCTCATGGGAACAGTCCAGTCCGAACTACCAAGCCATGTCTTTCCCAGACCGGAATCAAGCATCCAAGGACCGGTTTCTGGCTATCAGCCTTCATCAGCCTGGATAGCTTGACTCCAGTGGTGTGGAGAGCCTGGGACTCACGTCTGAGCATCCCCAGCCCACTCGGGGTGAAATTGCAAAAAACACAGTTGATGGACAGAATGTAGAACAATGTCATACATTCACCCCAGTACAAGGATCTGGGCCTAAATCCATTGTTTTTTTGTACTCCACACCACCCTGGGTTAGACACTGGCTATATGCAAATCGGCTCTGACCCTGTGCCTCATGGGAACAGTCCTGTCCGAACTACCAAGCCATGTCTTTCCCAGACCGGAATCAAGCATCCAAGGACCGGTTTCTGGCTATCACCCTTCATCAGCCTGGATAGCTTGACTCCAGTGGTGTGGAGAGCCTGGGACTCACGTCTGAGCATCCCCAGCCCACTCGGGGTGAAATTGCAAAAAACACAGTTGATGGACAGAATGTAGAACAATGTCATACATTCACCCCAGTACAAGGATCTGGGCCTAAATCCATCGTTTTTTTGTACTCCACACCACCCTGGGTTAGACACTGGCTATATGCAAATCGGCTCTGACCCTGTGCCTCATGGGAACAGTCCAGTCCGAACTACCAAGCCATGTCTTTCCCAGACCGGAATCAAGCATCCAAGGACCGGTTTCTGGCTATCAGCCTTCATCAGCCTGGATAGCTTGACTCCAGTGGTGTGGAGAGCCTGGGACTCACGTCTGAGCATCCCCAGCCCACTCGGGGTGAAATTGCAAAAAACACAGTTGATGGACAGAATGTAGAACAATGTCATACATTCACCCCAGTACAAGGATCTGGGCCTAAATCCATCGTTTTTTTGTACTCCACACCACCCTAGGTTAGACACTGGCTATATGCAAATCGGCTCTGACCCTGTGCCTCATGGGAACAGTCCAGTCCGAACTACCAAGCCATGTCTTTCCCAGACCGGAATCAAGCATCCAAGGACCGGTTTCTGGCTATCAGCCTTCATCAGCCTGGATAGCTTGACTCCAGTGGTGTGGAGAGCCTGGGACTCACGTCTGAGCATCCCCAGCCCACTCGGGGTGAAATTGCAAAAAACACAGTTGATGGACAGAATGTAGAACAATGTCATACATTCACCCCAGTACAAGGATCTGGGCCTAAATCCATTGTTTTTTTGTACTCCACACCACCCTGGGTTAGACACTGGCTATATGCAAATCGGCTCTGACCCTGTGCCTCATGGGAACAGTCCTGTCCGAACTACCAAGCCATGTCTTTCCCAGACCGGAATCAAGCATCCAAGGACCGGTTTCTGGCTATTACCCTTCATCAGCCTGGATAGCTTGACTCCAGTGGTGTGGAGAGCCTGGGACTCACGTCTGAGCATCCCCAGCCCACTCGGGGTGAAATTGCAAAAAACACAGTTGATGGACAGAATGTAGAACAATGTCATACATTCACCCCAGTACAAGGATCTGGGCCTAAATCCATCGTTTTTTCGTACTCCACACCACCCTGGGTTAGACACTGGCTATATGCAAATCAGCTCTGACCCTGTGCTTCATGGGAACAGTCCAGTCCGAACTACCAAGCCATGTCTTTCCCAGACCGGAATCAAGCATCCAAGGACCGGTTTCTGGCTATCAGCCTTCATCAGCCTGGATAGCTTGACTCCAGTGGTGTGGAGAGCCTGGGACTCACGTCTGAGCATCCCCAGCCCACTCGGGGTGAAATTGCAAAAAACACAGTTGATGGACAGAATGTAGAACAATGTCATACATTCACCCCAGTACAAGGATCTGGGCCTAAATCCATAATTTTTTTGTACTCCACACCACCCTGGGTTAGACACTGGCTATATGCAAATTGGCTCTGACCCTGTGCCTCATGGGAACAGTCCAAAAAAACGATGGATTTAGGCCCAGATCTCTGTAGTGAGGTGAATGTATGACATTGTTCTACATTCTGTCCATCAACTGTGTTTTTTGTAAAATGTTAGGGAGTTAATTTAGACTATCTTTAATGCGTCCTCGAGTAGGGGTTAGCTTTCTTTTTTTAAATTATAAGAATTGGTCTTGTGACTTCTGTAGAAAGTATATTTGGTGTCTTGTCGGTGTTTTTTCATTGCATTTTTTGCAACATCTTTGGTGAATTGTGCTTATTGGTCTCATTAGTTGCCAGAGTGCTTGTATTAATTTGTTTACTTAAAAATGGATGCACATCTTGCAGCAGACGACAATATTTCTCAGTTGTTGCTGGTCCGCAACCGAATGCTTAGTTACTATGGCGCGCTGCCTCTTGCAACGTTGAGTGCAGCTTATGGATTATCGTTTCGATTCTCGTTTTTCACATGCGTTCAGCCTGCCTTCCATTGCCTGAGCTGTGATTTCAACTGGGCCCTGGATTTGTGTCTCTGCAGTACGGTGTCTCCCAACGTGGATTACGACCAGTTGATGAGTCCTTTAGTGGTTCATGACGTGCTCTGTTCTGGCGGCGGGATTATGGCCTGAGCAGCAACACATGGAATAATGGGACGTTGGAATGTTTTTGCAGCGGCGCATGAGTTATTGGCAAGCAGTTCATTGAATATGACCCGAGTTTTCCTCCGATGGTGATAGAGGCTCCGGTCGTTGAGGAACATGTATGTTCATTCTCAATATTGAATTGGATGGCTGAAATGTTTTCAGATGAGAACAATGACTTCTTGTTGGAGACTGTTGCTACATACTGTGCTTACACGCTGTTAGATTAAGACTCTTTGATTTTTCTGCATATTCTTTATTTTTTAGCTACTGCTTTCTATCAAAGAGCGAATAACTTTTTTGGGGAAATTTGAACTTGACCGGTATTTAGTCTTGGAGTGTGCGTTTCTAAGTGGCACATGTTTATATCACGTGCTTTGATGAAGAAAGGGTGCTGTGGGGCTGAGGCTTGCACTCACACCCTGTTAAGTTTGCATGGGTTTATTAGAAGCTTACACGCTATTTTTGCTTTCCTACTCTGCTTTGCACGTGACACATACTTGTGATATTGTTTAGAGAAGGCTGAGTATTTTGTTTTATGAGAGAATAATTTGGTATGCTAGATTTGTAAAGTGCCTCGCTAGTTTTGTGTGTATAGTGAGAGCACGGAACATCAAAGTTATCTTGAATACTGTGTCTGTTTAGAATGATCCTCGGAAGTTCGAGCCATAATACATATGTAGTTGTATCCAACTTTGATACATGCGCTTTTCATAATGCATTGTGGAGGCAAAGTTACACACAGTCGGAGAACATTCATAACTTGATAGTTTGGGGATCACTGAATGTGATCTATTACTGCTGAGTACCAGAGGTATGGGTCTGACCATAATCTGCTAGGTAGGGAGGGTGAAATGTAGGTATATTCTAAATGTGTTTAACTTTAGTATGACAGGATGCTTTTTCTGTTTGTATCTTATAGAATAGTAACAATGCTGACAACCTTGTTTGTGATAATATGTTTGGTTGTATTATCTAAGGTACTGTGCATGAGATTTTGGCATTAGAAATAAACATTTCAAAGATGCACGTTTCTTTATTTATATCTTGTATTGGACTGGTGTAAGACTATAATGAAAGAGTGCTATTGTTATCCACGTTACTTCATGTAATCTAAGTGGCATGTTCTGGGTTGACTAGTCATTGGTGTTTTTGTTGTAGGGCAGTGGTTCCCAAACTTTTGACTCCTGAGGACCCCCCATAGAGTCACCACTGGAAGCTGGGGACCCCCAAGCAATTTGTAGGATTTAAATTTCAAACATTAAAACCGTAATTTTGAAAAAAATAACACATATGTAAACACAAAACAAATACTCAAATTACTAATGATTTTAGTTTTATATTTACAAGCCCCTATCACCATGGGAATATCACTTTCTGAGAGTTTTCTGTGGCGATAGGGGCTTTGCCTTATTAACAAGGCAACGTTAAGCCACTTAACGTGGCTTAACGGTCCCTTGTAAATAAGACTCCCTTTAAGACACAATGCTTAGCGTGAAAGTGGTGGGCAGTGCGTGTCGTGGTGGGCGTTTCCTCTGCGACACCCATTGATTTTGACGCTGCCGCCTATTTACAAGAGCAGCGTAAATGGGAAGCAGCGCCAAAATTAAGGCCAGGGAAAACCTGGTCTTAACTTAGCGAAACAATGAGAAATGCTTCATTTCTCCTCGTTTTTGTAAAACGCCTTGGATTGTTTATGTTCAGGAAGGCGACCCTTCCTGCACATAAACAATCCTTAAAAAAAAAAGACGTTTTGTAACTTCCATGTGTGATGCATTAAGCAGTACACATAGAAGTGACAAAATGACATTTCAGTATTGTTTGTGTGCAGGAAGGGGGGCCTTCCTGCACGTAAACAATCTTCCCTTATTAAATGTAGCGCCAGTGCAGGGGAAACGCAGGGCTGCACCATATTCTTGTAAATATGGTGCAGCCTTGCGTTTCTGAAGTAGTAGAGTGTGTTGTTAAGCCAAGGAGGCTGGTATGGAGAAGCACAAACTTAAGGAGTGCTGGTCTGGAGAAGAACAAACTCAGGCTTCAGAACATAACATAGTGGTTAGCATTGACTTTAACACTAAAAATGTATTTGCACCCAAAGAACATTTTTTAGAAGCATCAGGATAATGAAAGACTGAAAAAAAGCATGTCATTAACTTGTACCTTGCAGTTTGCAAACAGTTGTTTGATGACAGTTTTTTGGTCACTGTGCTAGATTACGATTGTCACTTATGAACTGCAGTGTAACAAAAGAATCTGTGTGACAAAAGCAGTGTCCCACTGACCAATGCATATCAAATACTGTTTTTTAAAATGTATGGTACACTTCTTTGCAGTAGGCATATTAACCCTCTGTGTTACATTAGTTCAGTCACAGCTGTCACTGGACAAAACTCTCATGTTTCTCGAGCAGGGAAATCAATCACTGTTGTTATCTTGACATTTGTATTGTTCTTTGAAAACTGCTAATTAAACAAGATGCATTGCAGTGCTTTTAAAACTGCTGCCTGCAGACCCCCTGGGAATGTGTGAGGGACTCATGGGGGTCCGCGGACCACATTTTGGGAAACACTGCTCTAAGGCGAAGAACCAATGAGTCACTGATTGCTAGTCTGGTAGGTTGCTTGTGTAGTAAGGTGGGTTTTGGAACACCATAGTTCACTGAGGTCCTAAGTCTTTATGCACAGTTCTGTGTATGAGCAGAATTCCTCGAACAGTAGTTACAACAAAAAGGCTCGATAAAGGGCTTGAACTTTGAATATGAATATAAAATAAAAGAATAGTTGATAATTACAGTTAAGTAATGCAGCAATTAGATGTGTGTATGTGTGGATGATGTGTAGATTGAGTAGAAGATGAAAAACTTAAAAAATTAGAGAGGTTGTAGAGATGCAAACTTTCCATTACTTTGTAAAGGAAGTGGGTGTTTAGTTTTCCAGTGCATATATATATTCACTGAAAAACCCATAGGTTTCAGGCACGTTATAGTCAGGAATTAGCATTTAAAAAACTTGAGAAATTCTCTGAAAAAAACCATAGGTTTCACACGTTATAGTTAGCTGGGCATTTCACTCATACAAAACCATTGCAATTCCCCCGTTATAGTTAGTTCAGTTAACTATAACTTGCGCGCCCGCAATGCACTGCTGAGGACGTCACATATTACATCACTCATGACATGGTCAGTGACATCACTCATGACATCACTCATGACATCTCAAATGACATCACTGATGACATCATCCAGTGAATGTGTGTCTTTCTGAAAATTCTACCTGAATGAATTCATTTAGTGGGAAGCATTATGACAATATTACGATATTTCAACATTACGATTCACAATGAACTAAGAACTTCTATGTGTTATATTGCAATACACTCTTCAGAGGCATAGTCACATTAATTACCATGCGCAAAGTTCCCACATTATATAAAAAATGGTGTTGTATTCACAAACATGCATCATAATAAAGCACTTTAGCTTTTGAGTACGAGTGTGGTTTTTCATTTGGTGTGAGACAGAGTCATGGGGATTTTCTCCCTTAAAGACAAACCCACCAACTTTGGAATCCCCCACCACCAGGCAAGTGGCTAGAATACTTATCACAATAGATATATAGATAAATGGACAGACAGACACACGGATAGACAGATAGACAGATAGATAGATAGACAGACAGACAGATAGAGAGATAGATAGATAGATAGATAGATAGATAGATAGATAGATAGATAGATAGATAGATAGATAGATAGATAGATAGATAGATAGATAGACAACTAGACAGACAGACAGACAGACAGACAGACAGACAGACAGATAGATAGATAGATAGATAGATAGATAGATAGACAGACAGACAGACAGACAGACAGACAGACAGACAGACAGACAGACAGATATATAGATAGATAGATAGATAGATAGATAGATAGATAGATAGATAGATAGATAGATAGATAGATAGATAGATAGATAGATAGATAGATAGATAGATAGATAGATAGATAGATAGATAGATAGATAGATAGATAGATAGATAGATAGATAGATAGATAGATAGATAGATAGATAGGAGGAATGTCCATGCCCAGCTCACTCTTATCCAAATTGCAATGCCCCTGGTGAGGGGAATGATTAAAAAAGCGAATTACATATTACTGGCATCTTACATTGAACTGAATGATCAAGTCTCTTACTTGTAAACAGGATTCCACTAAGGCAGAAGCATGGACTAACAGTGCAACACAGTGTCTTATGAACGCTACATTTTAATCTACTTGAATTACAGGACTGTGCTTTTAGCTTTTTCTGACACCTTTTATATCATCCACTATCTGATTCTACTTCTAAAAACTGAATGGATAGAGATTCAAGGCACATTCCCCAAATAGATTGACTCATCTTTAACTAGCTGATCTCGCATTTTAATTTTTAACAGATAGATCATTTTAGCGTTCCATTCAATAAATCCCCTCATCTACTTAGCATTTACAGTTTATGCCTCTGCCAAGCCTTGTCTCTACAATCCATCCTACTTACTATAAGTATGTGTGGCACAAATTTTCTTAAAATGTCAAAGCCTAACCAATACATATTTTGGTACCATTGGGTAATCTTATTCAGACACTTCAAAAATGGAAATACTAGCCCCTGGGCAATAGACATCATGACACTTGTCCTTCCAACCTAAATACCTTGACTCACCTGCTAACCATTCACTCCAAGGGAGGCATCCAAACATAAAAGATTCATTATCATGATGTCTATGGTAAACACGTTTTTGTGAAAAGTTGGCACTGTAGATTCTTTCATTACTTAGGATTCCAAAAGTACTTTTCTATCTTGATTTTACATCCTGCATCATCACAGGAAAAGCAGTCCAAGTGACCATGAAGTTTCAAAGAATGTAAAATGTGCCTGTGAGATAGCTCTTTAACCTCCATTCAGGATGGAATATCAGTATTAGCAGAGCTGCATGTCGAACATGGCTTCCATTCCAGGACCATCGTGGCTGGAGTGCCCCCTCTAAACAGTTTAGGGACAATGCACTGTTTATATAACAAACCTACTGTTTTTGAGGTACAGCTCTGATGTAATGATGTGTCTAGATGTTAGAAGCTGTCTCTGAGCGGACAAGCACTAGGATATCTTGTTCTGTTTCATTGAATTGACCAAAGTGTACTGATTATGCCGCAGAAAAGACTTTCTAAAAACAAAAAGCTTGTACAGCTTCACCACAATGTTTTGGACAAACCGGCAGTATTAACAAATGTGTCTGGCATTGTGTCAGTACAAGTGCCTGACAAAGAAGCATCCCAAAAACTTTAATTACCACATTGTTCTCTGATAGTAGATACATTGAGAAGATTTGGTCTTCAGGAATAAAGAAGATATGGCAGAGGTCTAGGGAAAAGATGCTATATGAAGCAATCCTGGAGAGAATATTTACCGTTATATTCTGTGGCAGTTGAAGAGGCGTGTTGTTGCTTGGAGTTGTGTCTCCATATGTATTAGGCACAATGTGCTTTATTTTGATCTAAATGTCTTTCTTACATAAACATTAGTGTGTTGCTGACTGGAAAGAGTGTGATGAGAAAAATGTGCGTGAGCCTACACATACCCCTTCCTTGAGTTTGGCAAGATTATTTTCCAGAAACATTAGAACATTTAAATTACAAGTCCACAAGTATTATTTTGTTTTGTAACATTTACAGAGTCAAACTTTAATCTCTAATGGAGAGAAAGTGACTAATTATATCAATAAAAATGACTTGTACTACCAAATAGGGGCACCAATTTTTAACTACACAACTCAAAGTAAACCAATATACAGCCCACAAAAACCTCTCATTGAGCTACTGTCAATGCAGGAGACAACATCAGGTCCCTTCTCCCTAGCACATACCAATAATCCTCAATTGTTAATAAAGTGTACCTGATTCCTAAATGCAACTAAATATGAAATATATTTAAATAGAAAATAAAAACAGCTCACTAAAAAATTAGTTTTTTTTATTAATTCATTCATTTATGTGTGTTTGTTTGTTTATTTATGTTGGAGTTGTAAGAAGTGATATGTCAGATTATTGTTTTATGTTGGAGATAAGTAAAGCACTGTGTCCACTGTGGATACTTCCGAACACTCCTAATGAGTAAAAATCAAATTTATCAAGTTAATGGTGGCATTTAGAGCTTATACTGTTCATGGGCTCCTCGTCCAATTTTCTTCAATATTCTTCTATTGTACTGTGGGCTAGGCCTGGTTTGCACACATGTTATGTTAGCATGGCTTATTAGAAGTTTAAACACCATTTTACCTTTTGCTGCTTTTGCACACAACACTGCATATAGCTGTTTTTGTAAGTTAGGCTGCGCGAATGTCTTCACATGAAAAAGGCTTGTTTTTGACATTCCTAGACTTACATCGTGACCCTAGTCTGCACAGTGAGTGCCAAAGCCGTCAAGGTTATCATAACATAGTAGCTGTTGTTCCAACTGATCGGCTAACGCTTTTTAGGCACAACAAATGGCAGCTGCGAGCCAACTGAGATTCTGGCGCCTTTATTATTGCACAGTTGCCATGATTTCACACACTTGGAAGATTTTCCGTTTCCAGGGATGCAGAGAGCTTTTGCTGATCCTGATGTGATTCACTCTTGCTGAGCTGAGAGGTAATGAGGGCCCGTACAAGCCTAAGAGACCTTCTTTAGTTTGTAAAACATAGTTCCTAGATAGGGAGGGTCCTATAACTAGGCACTATAAGACCTGTTTTCACCATCATTGTAATATGAGTTCTCCCTTTGTATTTTATGGAATTGTAACAACGCTGATCATATTATTTTTAATCATATGTCTGCTTTTGTTGGCAAAGATACTGCACCTGAGAGCATGTCGTTAAAATAAATATTTTAACCTTACATGTGTCTCTTATTTACTCCTGTTGTGGACTCGTATGAGACAATATATCGAAAGAGTGTTCTCCCTTCACACCATTCCTGAGTTTGTACTAAGTTGCATGTTCTAGGTTGTCTAATCATTAGTTACTTTGCTATAGGACGAAGAGCTAATGTGACACTGCTTGCTGGTTGGTTGGTGTTTTCTAGGTACTGAGGTGCGTTTCCAGTACACCACAATTCACTGATGTCCTGGGTCTCTGTGCGCAGTTCTGTGTAGGAGCAGGATCCTTGCAACACTATCACTTCTCTGAGTTTAGAAAAGATCAGCTTAAGGTCTTTCATAAAGTGCAAGTGGCTTGGCTGCGCCCTCAAGGTTGGACTACATTTGACCCAAAACTTGGGGCATCTACCACTCCAATCTTTCTACAAATATTTTCTTTTAAAACAATGACATAAATTATTTGATTAGTGTGAAAGAGGATAACTGCTACCAATGTAACAACACAATTTTGTTAGGCCAAAATGTACCTCTGAGAAAATTAACCACTTTCTCAACCACTAGCTCAACTAGTGGCTTCAACTATGTGGCAGTTAGCTGGAATTTGCAGAGAAGTGTGTGTTAAGTTCAAGGAGTATCATTGATTTTGAAAAGAAAGAATACAACACAAATGAATCCAAATTTAGCAAAAGAGAGAAGAATTCAATGAGTGAAAAAGGCCCAATGGTCATTAAAAAAAAGAAAAGAATGGCCATAGATATGATTTTTAAAATTTTGAAACTCAAAAAATTGCCTATAAAAATAAAGTGCCTTAAAATCAACAGTTTGAAGTTGACAGGATATATGTGCAATCTCAGGATGACTCTTATGGAGCAGAGATTAAATGCACCAGACCGGTCAAAGTCTTACCTTTGTGCTTGTTCCCTGAAATGATTATCAAAATCTTCAGGTGAGGAAAAGTCCAAGGCTGTTACTGGAGATGGTTCCTGAAAGTTCAGTATGCCACGGTCAAACCCCTGCTGGGTTTGACACCAAAAGCTCCAAGTAGGATGAAGCTGTATTTTGTGGTCACCATAATTCATCAGATAGAAATGCTGCCTTGTTCTGGTTATGTTCAGACTTAGCTAATTTTTGCAAGTCAAAATTACCATCAGGGCAGGGTTGGAAGCTGTAGCTTGACCGCGCTATATTAGGCTCGATACCTTTACTGTGAGTTCCTGTTAACCTGTTTTCAGTAAAAAAAAAGTCTGAATAGAGAAAACCTGTTTTTTGTATCCCACCTATGGTGCAACGTTCCTGAGCAAACCTCAGTAGTTTGTCCAAGTCTTCTAAATGTTTTTAAAAAATGCCACATTTATCCAACTGCTGGAAACTTTCCTTCTGATCAATCCACAGTCTCTAGCTCCTCCTGGCAGGCTTCTAGGTACCAGGTCTCTCTCCAGATCAGTATTCTGCGGTCTACATGGGTCATTCCTTTGTGGTCAGCTGAGTCATTTTCCTTCATGAGTACTTGACACGTGCAAACAGGCTGTTAACCATTGGTCCCTGGGACAGCAGTTTCAGTCCCATTGTGCCAATAAGGGTCAGAAGTCCTTGAGTTTCTGAATTCCTGATTCCTTGCATGAGTCCTCTTCTTCCATCAGAGCTTCTTTTGCAGATGGAATCTAAAAAAGCCCCAAAATGTTCTGAGGTAGTCAAAGGCGAGATGCCATATTATTGCTGGCCACTTACCACTATTTGGATACATTCTGCTACTCAATCCTAACTCTTTACTCATAGTTGCCTAACATGTTTTGCAGCACGTCTCATTTTCTGTACTTTTAAATTACACTGGAGCTCATGTGTCAATATGGCAGAACTCTTCTGCGCCAAGAGGAATGTGTAGTGTACTCCCTGTAATCAGTGTTCTAATGAATCAAAAATCTAATCGAAAGTGTGCTCCACTGAATTGTACGCTGTCTTGCATGCATACTGTAAGTAGGACAATGTAGTCAAGTGAAAAAACTTGAACTCATTGTGCACAATGAAACAATATATTACATATCCTTGAAGATGTGCTCATCTTCAAACGTTGCCTTGAATGCATTGGCATACGCCGGGGCTCCCGCAAAGCCCATGTCCAAATGAACTGCTTTGTATTTTGTATATTTTTGAGTTTGCTCAGAGATTGATGTATTCCTAAATGGGGTTCTCAATGCATGAACTGGTTCTTAATTTCATGAATGGGTAAAATAGATTTGTCAAGTGAATTGTGGAAGAATTATTATGCTGAGTAAGACATTAATAGTATGTTATTAATGTATAGCTTTGTTGTACATACTAAGTTCAAGTTTTTTTCACTTTACTACAGAACTCTCCTGCCACCAGGAAGACCTGTCTTCATCGTCTTGTCCTCTCCTCTATTTAGGTGAGATCTCCTTCCACCTGACAGGATCCAAACTGATTCTCGTTCCTGTTGTTACCTGACACTGGCTGACTTCGATTGTCCTAGAAATAAATAGGAGGAGCTCAGTTTGGCATCTCCAAGTGAAAAGAGGTTGGGCTAAGGTTTGTTTTGCCCTATGAACTATTCCTGGCCTCTCCATATAGCTAGTTCCTGCTAATTGGTCAACAGTTAACTCTTGCATGCATTTTATTGGCTTTTATGCAGGACATTATCTTCCGAGCAAAGGCAATTAACTTTCCCAGTCAATGATGGTAATTCCAGCTGTGGAGGTGTGAAGAGGTGTGATGAGTGGCAGAATTGGTTTTAAGGTCAAGTAGCCTAAAGTACATTTTATGTAGTTAGCTTTCCACTGACGTTATCTAAAATTATAGCCTACGTTATGAACTGAAATCAGATGTTGACAATTAAGTACAAAATATATTTCAAGGACTTTGGAATATTTTCCCAGGTACAGATTTAAAATAAAAATATAACAACAAGGCTCCTCTTATTGAAAATGTAGCTGATCCTACACAGTTAAATAGCTTTTAGGTTTTCAATCATTGGGAGTGCACACTATTACAATATATAGTTTGCACCTTTTGTGATATAGGAGGCACCCTGCACTGTAAGATTTCAAGGTACAATTTAGAGTTACCTTTAACATATAAAAACTATTTTTTTACATGGTGAATGCACTTTCTTTTCCATGTGTTCCTGCAGCAATGCCACGTTGAACCACTTTAGGACCAAAGAATACACGCTGTGACATTGAATAACAGTGTTACAGTGCATTCAGCATAATACCAGTAGGAATAGAGACCAGAAAGAGCAAACAACTTGGGATCATATAGAAAAGGTGAATTTTCTTCAATTTATCACTGCGTGGTGAGGTTTGCTCTTGATAGCAAGACATTTTTCAGCCATAATATAGTGCAAGGTTTTCGAGTCCCTAGAGGGCTTTTTGGGCTATACAGATGATAAAAAATTATCAGAAAGATTAATTTATTTGCTTAAGACCTTCTTGAATAATGTAAATGATTGCAAGCAATTTCATGCAAGAAGCACATGTCTTTTTGAGTAATAAAGTCCCTATCATGCACAAATGTCAACATTAAGGGCCTGAGTTGGAGTTTGGTGGATGGGATATTCCATCAAAACGTAGTCGATATCCAGTCACTGGTATTACAAGTGACATAGGGCCATATGTATCAAGCTAATTAGCATTCGCAAAGGCCGAAATTCTGTGAATTTCGGCCTTTGCGAATGCTAATTTGACAAATGGTATGTATCAAACATGTTTGATGCAAAATAAGGAATAGCAAAACTTGCAATTCCTTATTTTGCGATTGCACTTAAGGAATCGCAAATTTTGCGATTCCTTAAATGCAATGTATCAAACAAAAAATATTCAAAAAATGCCATTAAGGATTCGCTAATTACCACCAACTTCTAGTTGGTGGTAATTTGCGAATTCTTTTCAAAAAGCTTTTTTCCAAAAAACAAAAGGTGCCATATGACGCCCATACATGCCCTTAGGGCATGTATGTGCGCCATATGCCCCCAAATGTCTTTTTCAGGGGTGCAGCAGGGTGTTCTTGAGACACCCCTGCACCCTTAAAAAAATTCCTAATTTGCGATTAGCAAATTGCTAATCGCAAATTGCCCCTTCATTCCGATGGGCCTCCTGGCCCATAGAAATGAATGGGTAATTTGCGATTAGCAATTTGCTAATCGCAAATTAGGAATGGTAAGGAATCACTATTAAATAGTGATTTTGTACATACATACCGTTTTGCGAATTCCAAATAGCGATTCCTTAAAATTCGCTATTTGGAATTCGCAAAACTGAAGTATGATACATATGGCCCATAGGCTATAATGCACTTGTAAAGCAGTGGATGATACATCTCCATATTTATGAATGAGCATCCCATCTGCCAAACTCTAAATCAGGCTCAGAGTGTAGAATGTACCTCCATTAGAACGTTCTTTACTGTATTAACATATTTCCTGGATTGCTACAAAAACCAGGGAAATTCATTAGAGTTTAGTCTCCAAATTCGGATGCAAACGTCTCGAGGTGATCAGTTATCTCCCCATTTCAAAATGGGAACATTGGTGGCCCAGAGGATAGCCAATGCAAGGCATGAATCTTGTAAGCAACTTGTATATGCATTCATAAATACAACTTAGATTGGAGGTTTCTTAATATTAGGTGTAAAAAAACGAAGAGTTCCAAAGTGCTATTCCAAATGCTCTATAGCCCACCAGTACCTCTAATGTTTTTTCATGTGAATCTCCCTTCTAGGTCCACCTATATACCAATATTTACAGGCACTTGTCCATGTGGAGCTTGGGATTAGCTCAGTTTAAAAGCCACACCCAGTCTAAAACTCTCTGCTTGCCTGAGACACTTCCTCAGGTACCTCTCTTGGTGCAGGTTCCAATACTTCAGTACGACTCGGTATGAAAGACGTATCTGAGCTAGAACTTTCTTCTTAACCGTTATACATTTGAACTGAAAGCAGCCATTTCTTTTCAGACTCAACCTCTGCGGACTTTATACCAACTGATTTCGGCACTTAACATGCATTCCTCTATTTGTAAATCATGCGCCGAGTTTTAAGGCCTTAGGACTCATTATCTCCACATGCCCCAGTATCTGTTGCAAGATTATGATCCAAGTGAGATAAACTAGTTAATCAAGGTGGTACTAAGGGGTCGATCAGGATGGCGGACGGAAGAGCCACCGCGGCCCTGGAGTAGGCGGAAAAAGCCTTTTCCGTGTCCGCCTGCCGCGGATACTCCGTCCGCCATATCAGGATAGGAAAACGTGTCAAATTTCCGTCCGCGACGGAAAAGCACGCTCCGCCGGCCAACTACACACGACCACGCGGCGGACGGAACACATCCGGACGCTCCGCCGTACGCACTGACGTCTAAGACCGTCCCCCAAATCAAGATGGCGGAAAACACACATAAAACCGCAGCGGAAAAACAACCTGTCTTAACACGGCGGAATCCCCACAGCGAACATAGGTGACACAGCCGAGATACCCACCGCAAGCTGACCACCACCATGGACCCGGCGCTACACGCTTTCCCGATGCTCTTCGCGATCCACCACGTCCTAGTCATGGCCTACTATGGACGACGACGCAGGTAAGGTACAAACCATTGGCTGTCTGGAGGGGAATACCAGCAAGGGACGTGACGTAGGGAGGGGGAGTGTCATGTTACCGAAACCACTGATGAGAAGCATATACGAATACACATTTGCAGTACGCAAGCAGGAATGGCAACGACAGACCACGAGACTTGATAGACTACCTTTATTGTCCAAAATAGGGGTCAAATCACAGTGTATGCGTGAGCATGGGCAAAGTGGGCACCAGAGCAGGTACAACATAGCAGGCAACGAGAGGGCAGCATGCAGTATCAGAGCATCAACAGGGCATTGTGCAGTACAGAGCAGGTACATCAGAGCAGGTAACGAGAGGGCAGCATGCAGTATCAGAGCATCAACAGGGCATTGTAGAGTACAGAGCAGGTACATCATAGGCAGGTAACGAGAGGGCAGTATGCAGTATCAGAGCATCAACAGGGCATTGTGCAGTACAGAGCAGGTACATCATAGGCAGGTAACGAGAGGGCAGGTTGCAGTATCAGAGCATCAACAGGTCATTGTAGAGTACAGAGCAGGTACATCAGAGCAGGTAACGAGAGGGCAGTATGCAGTATCAGAGCATCAACAGGGCATTGTGCAGTACAGAGCAGGTACATCAGAGGCAGCACGTGAGAGGGGCAAAGTGCATCAACAGTCCATTGCACAGAACAGGCCCATCAGAGGCAGCACGTGAGAGGGCCAAAGTGCATCAACAGTCCATTGCACAGAACAGGCCCATCAGAGGCAGCACGTGAGAGGGCCAAAGTGCATCAACAGTCCATTGCACAGAACAGGCCCATCAGAGGCAGCACGTGAGAGGGCCAAAGTGCATCAACAGTCCATTGCACAGAACAGGCCCAGAGGCAGCACGTGAGAGGGCCAAAGTGCATCAACAGTCCATTGCACAGAACAGGCCCATCAGAGGCAGCACGTGAGAGGGGCAAAGTGCATCAACAGTCCATTGCACAGAACAGGCCCATCAGAGGCAGCACGTGAGAGGGGCAAAGTGCATCAACAGTCCATTGCACAGAACAGGCCCATCAGAGGCAGCACGTGAGAGGGGCAAAGTGCATCAACAGTCCATTGCACAGAACAGGCCCATCAGAGGCAGCACGTGAGAGGGGCAAAGTGCATCAACAGTCCATTGCACAGAACAGGCCCATCAGAGGCAGCACGTGAGAGGGGCAAAGTGCATCAACAGTCCATTGCACAGAACAGGCCCATCAGAGGCAGCACGTGAGAGGGGCAGTATGCAGTATCAGAGCATCAACAGGGCATTGTGCAGTACAGAGCAGGTACATCACAGCAGGTAACGAGAGGGCAGCATGCAGTATCAGAGCATCAACAGGGCATTGTAGAGTACAGAGCAGGTACATCATAGGCAGGTAACGAGAGGGCAGTATGCAGTATCAGAGCATCAACAGGGCATTGTGCAGTACAGAGCAGGTACATCACAGCAGGTAACGAGAGGTCAGCATGCAGTATCAGAGCATCAACAGGGCATTGTGCATTACAGAGCAGGTACATCAGAGGCAGCACAACTACGTGTCCCTACCAACCCGTCACAGGGACCACAAGAGTGCCACGCAGTTCTCAATGGACACACCATGTGAAGTAACATTTGAGTGAAGTGTACAGCACCTCACATCACAGATTCAGGGGGACTGCGTGAACTACCTGCCTCGGACACACTGGCAGCACCAGCAACAGGAGTGTGAGACACAGCCACAGCCCGAGTGACACACACATGGGCCACGGACCCAGACACACTGGCAGCACCAGCAACAGGAGTGTGAGACACAGCCACAGCCCGAGTGACACACACATGGGCCACGGACCCAGACACACTGGCAGCACCAGCAACAGGAGTGTGAGACACAGCCACAGCCCGAGTGACACACACATGGGCCACGGACCCAGACACACTGGCAGCACCAGCAACAGGAGTGTGAGACACAGCCACAGCCCGAGTGACACACACATGGGCCACGGACCCAGACACACTGGCAGCACCAGCAACAGGAGTGTGAGACACAGCCACAGATGTAGTCACTGACACGTGAGCCACTGACCCAGACAGACTGCCAGCACCAGAAACAGGAGTGTGCAACACAGCCACAGATCTTCTAACTGACACGTGAGCCATAGACCCAGATACACTGCCAGGACCTGCAACAGGAGAGGGCACAACTGACACTGTGCCACCATCTGATACATGAGAGTCAACTGCACCAGCGCCACTGGGACAACTGAAATGATGAGCCACAGGGCTGTATGGGCCAGGAGGCAGGGTGGGCCTGGGAGCTGGGGATAGCTCACCTTGAGCCAAATCGGGGTTGGCAGGTGTCAATGGTGTGTGTCTGCGTTTCTTAGGGAGGTGTGAGTGCACCCTGGACAGGACAGGACTGCCAAGTGGTGGGGACTCCAAAGAATCACCACCCAGCATAGGTGGAGCAACTGCTGCCGGGGATCTGGTTTCGGGGGAGGTGCTGGAGCCTGCTTGTCGTTTGCTCTGTGCCTGCCGCCTGGACTCGGAATGATGTGTAATGGGGGATGCAACAACAGGGGACACCCTCCTCTGCTTCTGACTGGCCTGGATGGGAGTGGAGGTATGGGGGGACTCCGCCGCGGAGACATCAGTTTGGCGTTTAGTAGAAAACATCAGCCTCAGTGCAGCCAGGGGTGAAGTATGCCTGTCCTTGATAGCGCCATTGTCCATGCTAGATGCCTTGTCCGTAGGTTGTGCCTTATCCTTAGGTGGAGTGTTGTCTCTGGATGTAGCCTGTGCCCTGCTCGCCGCCCTGTTCCTGCCAGCAGACACCTGCTCCCTGTGTGTGTCCCTGCCCTTGGGAGTGTTCCTATCCACTGCTGTGGGCCTGCTCTTGGGAGTCTCCCTGCTCTTAGTAGGTGCCTTAGTCTTCTCACTGTCCTTGGGAGTGTTCCTATCCACTGCTGTGGGCCTGCTCTTGGGAGTCTCCCTGCTCTTAGTAGGTGCCTTAGTCTTCTCACTGTCCTTGGGAGTGTCCCTTACCTCTGCTGTGGGCCTGCTCTTGGGAGTCTCCCTGCTCTTAGTAGGTGCCTTAGTCTTCTCACTGTCCTTGGGAGTGTCCCTTACCTCTGCTGTGGGCCTGCTCTTGGGAGTCTCCCTGCTCTCAGTAGGTGCCTTAGTCTTCTCACTGTCCTTGGGAGTGTCCCTTACCTCTGCTGTGGGCCTGCTCTTGGGAGTCTCCCTGCTCTCAGTAGGTGCCTTAGTCTTCTCACTGTCCTTGGGAGTGTCCCTTACCTCTGCTGTGGGCCTGCTCTTGGGAGTCTCCCTGCTCTCAGTAGGTGCCTTAGTCTTCTCACTGTCCTTGGGAGTGTCCCTTACCTCTGCTGTGGGCCTGCTCTTGGGAGTCTCCCTGCTCTTAGCAGGTGCCTTTGTCTTCTGACTGGCCTTGTCCAAGGAACAGTCCATGGACATGTGAGTATCCCTTGCCTTCAGAGTACCTTTCGTGTTGAATGCCTGTGTAGCTCCGGAAGGCATTTCCCCCAACAACACTTGTGGATCCTGTGTGTGTACTCCAGTGCATCTGACGTCGTCTACGTGAACAGATTTAGCTGATCTAGGGGATGGGGTCTGTGCCCTGCGTGCCCTGACGTGCTGTCTGACGCTGCTTCTAGTGCAATAACCTGTATTTGAGTCCTGCTCTGAATAATCACTACCCCCTGAGACATCCAGCGGTGTAGATGGGGAAACAGAAGTAGCACCCTGTTCATTCGACTGTACTATTGCAGACGACACACTGCTTGCCAATGACTGCACTGTCCTGTGTAGACCTGCAAGATCGCCATGCATCCCTTCCATGAATGCCACCACCTGCCCCAACTTCCTATCATGGTCCTGGAAAGCATTTGTCATATTGGTCTGACCCACACACAGCTGTCGCAGCAGATCAACGGCCTCAGCACACAGTGCATTTTGGCTCACCGTGGCAGGGGCAGCGGTGCCTGCACCGAACGCCACTCTGCTCCCCCTACTCCTCCGGCCACGAACAATACATGGTGCAGTTGGCAGAAGTGTGGGCCCTGTGTGCTGTCTTCCGACAGAAGGTGATGAGTGCCCACTCCTAGTCTGTGACAACAGTGCAGGCTCACCAAGAGTGTCCAACGAGGAGGACGATGGTGTCTCCACATGCGAGTCCTCAGGGACCGTCCTGTCCCCCTCTCCGGCGCTGGCCTCCTCCGTGTCAGTCTGCGTGTGTGCGAAGTCTGAGCCGGACTCATTTCCTCGGCTACTCTCCACCGTCTGTGGCTGAGTGTCCTCTGTCAAAGCTGAAATGCACAGAAAAGATGTGTGAGTCATGGGCACACTCACGTACAGAAGGAACAGGATAGCCAAATCACATAGCAGACAAAGGTTCATGAGCCCTCATCCTGCACATGGCCCACCCCTACCAGTCATCCTCACATTTTCTGCCATGGGGCCATGGACCACTAGGGGATGTGCTTTAACACTCAACTACTAAGCAAGTGGCGTGTCAACATGGCGGACCTGTATGTCAAATGAGTACCACCCAATGGGACCAAAATGCCATCACAGGCATACATACGCAACACGGAACTCAATAGTGTGTCTGTGCACCAATACATGCATAGCACTCACAAGTTTCCTACACAGACAGTATGCTCACCGCTAGTTTGCTGTTGATCGGCACTCAGACGTTCGGCCAGTTCAGGATGCGTCACTGCAATGATACGGTGCATGAGAGGGGTCATGGAGCGTCGGGCCAGACGGGGCGTCCTTGGAATCATGCCCAGTGATACTTCCGCTACATTCTTGCTCAGCCTGGAAATGTCGTCCCAGCGTTTGTGGCAGTGTGTATGTCGTCTGTTGCACACCCCCAATGCCCGTACTTCCCGTGCTATGGTCCTCCACAGGTCCTTGCGAAGGTGCAGCTTGACCTACCATGATGGGAGACAAAAGGGTTTAAGTCAGTGGACAGGTGGCCTGTCACACACATAGGGGCAAGACGTTACTGTCAGCAGCCATGCACAATCAGGAACATATGTCTAGCCCACACTACACAGCTAAGATAGAAATAGGCCTGATCATTTGGCCCCCTCATGCACACCAACATGTCCCACACTGCACTTACCACCCGTCCCGGTGCGCCGTAGAGGCGTCCATAGTTGCGGAGTACACCGTCCACGAGGACATCAAGCTCCGCGGAGGTGAAGGGTCGAGACCGGATCTCTTTACCACTCGACATGGCAAGATCACGGAGTATGGCACTAGAGCAGCAGTCGGTGGTCAGCTCAGCAGCAGCAGCAGCAGGTCGAGGTGATGGTCACAGGCAGCAGTCGGTGGTCAGCTCAGCAGCAGCAGCAGCAGGTCGAGGTGATGGTCACAGGCAGCAGTCGGTGGTCAGCTCAGCAGCAGCAGCAGCAGGTCGAGGTGATGGTCACAGGCAGCAGTCGGTGGTTAGCTCAGCAGCAGCAGCAGGTCGAGGTGATGGTCACAGGCAGCACTGGTCCCCAGGGTAGGAAGTTTCATTTTGGCCAAGACACATATATAGGGCCCTCAGCACGTGTCAGTGGCATACGTCGCCAGCAATTGGTCAGCCCTGGAAGCGTGATCGTGAAATGGGCCAATGACTGGCCCTGTTGTTGCGGTGCACAGCTTCCGCTACTTGCGATTGGCCGTATGCGGCCAGCGTCCCTCTTCCCATTGGCTGCATGTGCAGGGACCGTCACGGGCACACATCGGCAACCGCACGTGCAAGCTTCAGGCACGGATGCTTCAGTTGCAACAATGTACTATCACTGGCGCCTCCATGGCGGTGCACGTACACAGCGGGGGAGGTGCAGGCCTATACACCCTGCAGATGTACTCAATGGACATGCCAGTTCAGGACCCCCCTTACAGTCACCTTGCATCATCCACCGTACACCGGCCGGAGCGGCCGGCCCATGAACAACCGCCGTGCCCGGCCATGAACAACCGCCGTGCCCGGCCATGAACAACCGCCGTGCCCGGCCATGAACACAACCGCCGTGCCCGGCCATGAACAACCGCCGGTCCCGGCCATGAACAACCGCCGTGCCCGGCCATGAACAACCGCCGTGCCCGGCCATGAACAACCGCCGTGCCCGGCCATGAACAACCGCCGTGCCCGGCCATGAACAACCGCCGGTCCCGGCCATGAACAACCGCCGTGCCCGGCCATGAACAACCGCCGGTCCCGGCCATGAACAACCGCCGTGCCCGGCCATGAACAACCGCCGGTCCCGGCCATGAACAACCGCCGTGCCCGGCCATGAACAACCGCCGTGCCCGGCCATGAACAACCGCCGTGCCCGGCCATGAACACAACCGCCATGGCCGGGCACGGCGGTTGTTCATGGCCGGGCACGGCGGTTGTTCATGGCCGGGCACGGCGGTTGTTCATGGCCGGGACCGGCGGTTGTTCATGGCCGGGCACGGCGGTTGTTCATGGCCGGGACCGGCGGTTGTTCATGGCCGGGCACGGCGGTTGTTCATGGCCGGGCACGGCAGTTGTTCATGGGCCGGCCGCTCCGGCCGGTGTACGGTGGATGATGCAAGGTGACTGTAAGGGGGGTCATGAACTGGCATGTCCATTGAGTACATCTGCAGGGTGTATAGGCCTGCACCTCCCCCGCTGTGTACGTGCACCGCCATGGAGGCGCCAGTGATAGTACATTGTTGCAACTGAAGCATCCGTGCCTGAAGCTTGCACGTGCGGTTGCCGATGTGTGCCCGTGACGGTCCCTGCACATGCAGCCAATGGGAAGAGGGACGCAGGCCGCATATGGCCTTTGGGAAGTAGCGGAAGTTGAGCACCGCCATGGCGGCGCCAAATATGTGATCTTGTCAGACGCTGCACCGTGATGTGTTGTGTGCAGTTGCGTCATGAGGGATGTGAGCGTGATTGTGAAAGGTCATATGTCATACAATATAGCATGTGTGTCCATACAATGGACATCGGTCGGCACACAATGGGCAACAGATGTGCATTTGTACGTGTTGACGTCGGGTTTGACCCTACAGACATTGTTACATCTTCACAACTACACAGTACATCACGGCTGTGTGGCCAATTAATGCATCTGTTGTCAGTTTCTTGTTGTGTCGAGGTGACTACAGTGGTGGTGGTACACATGCATTCCGTGTATGTGATTTATACGTTCTGTCACCATGCATGTCATTACCGTATGCACATCATCATTGGTGGTGGCATTTGTGCTTGATGACATGGCGTGTGTAAACTTATCGTTTGTGTGCATGCAGTTGCATGAGTGTCTGTGATGTGTCTACGATACATTAGGGTGACGACTGAAGTTTTGTCAGTAAGGTACACATGTGATGGAGTTGTACACGTATGCGTCGTTTGTAAGTTGACCTAAGTTACATCTCTCTCCCACACAGGAGGGCTCCAAATGTGCATCGCCCATACACTCTGCTGGAGGATATGGTAGACGAGGAGGTGATTCGGAAATTCAGGCTGGATCGACGTCGGTTGCTGGAGCTTGTGGCTCAATTGTCTCCTCATCTGCAGCCACGTAGAACGTATCCTGGCTCGTTTACACCCACTGCAAAGGTCATGGCGGTACTACATTTCTTCGCTACTGGCACATTTCAGTATACAGTTGGAGGTGCCGGGGGTATGTCACAGGCCATGTTCAGCACGGTTCTTCGGGATGTGTTAACAGCTATGATGCTGTACAAGGATGAGTACATACATTTCCCACGTCCGGAAGAGTTGCCAGCTGTCAAAGCTGGTTTCTATGCACTGGGCCACATACCTCACGTTGTGGGCTCAATTGATGGCACGCACATCGCGCTCATTCCACCACGGGCACGCGAACAAGTGTTCAGGAATCGAAAACACTTTCATTCGCTGAACGTGCAGGTGGTGTGCCTGGCGAGCAACATCATCTCCCATGTGTGTGCAAGATTTCCTGGATCCGCACATGACGCCCACATCATGCGAACCAGCAATGTCCCACGACTCATGGCAAATCTGCCACCCGGTCAAGCGTGGCTTGTTGGTGAGTGTGCAGTGGGGACTCTTGTGATCTCTGTGTTGCATGGGGTACCCACCATATCTTGTTCTGATGTTTGTCTCTGTCATCCCCCTACATAGGCGACTCGGCTTACCCAAACCGGCCCTGGCTCCTCAGTCCCCTACGTAATCCGAGGACGGCGGGTGAAATGCGGTACAATGAGGCACATGGAAGGACACGGAGAGTCATCGAACGTACCTTTGGACTGCTCAAGTCTAGGTTTCGGTGCCTCGATAAGACCGGAGGGGCCCTGCCTTACTCACCAGGAAAAGTATGCAAGATCGTGATTGCCTGCTGCATGCTCCACAACCTGGCAGTGCGCAATAACATTGAACTGCTGTTGGACCCTGAAGACGAAGGAGTTCCTCGGCCTCCCATCCCACCCATGTCGACTGATGAGGATAGTGGTGAGGAGGAAGGTGTGGACCAGAGGCGCCAGCTCATTGATCGCTACTTCCCTTGAATGTGAGTATGTACCTCTAGTGGCGGTTGACAATGGCTCATGTATGTTTTCTGGTGTTGTGCGGATATGGGGTTAATCAGCTGGGTGTGGTTTGTGATGGTTGCACATGTGTGTCTTCATGTCTTTGGACATAGGAGTGTCCATGATGTGTGTGCTCCCATCCCATGCTTGTGTGATGGTTGTCGTTTGTGTAATGTTGCTGTGCATTGTGTTGTGATGTGTGTGAATCTCTTTAGTGACGTGTGTTTGCTGTCTCTGGTTTTCTCTAGGTCACTCCCGCAGCGCCATGATCATGTGCGACTATGATCCCTGTACCTGTTTACGTCTGTATCTGATGGCAATCATGTGAATAAACATGGAGGCAAAACATCATTGTGTGAGTAAATGCAATTTATTGACAGGTTGTGCTTTTGTGCTGGTGAATATTTACAAGTAAGTGGGGGTGAGGGAGTTGGAGTTGAAGGTAATGGCAGATGAAATGTCCGTGCTGACACCACATTGGGGGGTGTCAGGCTAGTCCAGCAGACCAGTGGCAATGATTGTCTATGTGGGACAGGATGGTTTGCAGGGTGAATGTCTGGCACAGGCAGTGGCATTGTCAAGGTCGTCCCCTCTTGGAGCGTGTGCCTGGCGCTCCAACACTGCTCTCAGCCACTTCCTGCCTCGGCCGCCCCCTCCGTCTCGGAGGTGGTACAGAGTCAGCTGGGAGGGCAGGTTGGTGATGGGCCACATCCGTCGCCAGGGGCTCAGGTGGTGGTGGCGGCGGTGGAGGCGGAGGCGGAGGTGACGGGGGAGGCGGAGGTGACGGTGGCGGTGGCGCTGACACACTTGGTGGAGGGGGGGGGGTTGTTCCGGCCAACCCATTCCCTCCACATCGTTGCCTGCTGGCCCATGATCACCAACATCTGGCCAAGGATGCCAGAGATCTCGCGCAGGATGTTGGTGTTGTCCACTGAGTCCTGGTGAACACGATCAGCGTTTGCCTGGGACCGGTCGTATGAGGCCTGGCACCTGGCAAGAGCTTGTAGGGACTGTGCCACTGGCTCGGGTAGCTGTCCCTCCTCTGACCGGCGGTGTGTGGCTCGCCTGATTGGCAGTTGTCCCGTTGCCTGTGTTTGTGGCCCACTCACCCTGCTTGTGTGTGGGGCCGTTGGACCAGCGTTGCGCGCTGGGTCATGCTGGGTGGCACCGGCAGGAGTCGTGGTGCTGGTGGTAGTGGTGGTACTGGTGGTACTGGTGGTACTGGTGGTGGTGGGGACTGTGCAGATCACAGAGACAGGTGCCGCGGGAGTCACACATGCGACGTTGGTCGGTCCCGGGAGTCCCTGTGAGCCAGATGGCCCTGGCTGCGTGCTTGGTACGCTCCATCCTCCGCCCCGGAGCTGCCTGTGTCGTCGTCAGCAGAGAGTCCTGTAGGTGTGGGAGGCGAGGCTGGCGGCCGGGTACTGCTTTCCCCAGTCAGTTGACGATCACCTGAGGGACAAGATCGAGCTGGTCAGTAATGTGGACAGTACATGGTTACATTGATTTGTAGACATTTCTGTTTCCTGTCGCACACACCCCACCCTCCACCACCACCACCACCACCACCCTCCCCGTGCACATGGGGGCCTGTTGGGAGTTGTAGTTTGGGCCTCTCACACACCCCACCCTCCACCACCACCACCACCACCAACCTCCCCGTGCACATGGGGGCCTGTTGGGAGTTGTAGTTTGGGCCTCTCACACACCCCACCCTCCACCACCACCACCACCACCACCACCCTCCCCGTGCACATGGGGGCCTGTTGGGAGTTGTAGTTTGGGCCTCTCACACACCCCACCCTCCACCACCACCACCACCACCACCCTCCCCGTGCACATGGGGGCCTGTTGGGAGTTGTAGTTTGGGCCTCTCACACACCCCACCCTCCACCACCACCACCACCACCACCCTCCCCGTGCACATGGGGGCCTGTTGGGAGTTGTAGTTTAGGCCTCTCACACACCCCACCCTCCACCACCACCACCACCACCACCCTCCCCGTGCACATGGGGGCCTGTTGGGAGCCATGGACATGTTAGTGTGTTGGTGTCCGACGTGCATGGGTTGGGGCGTGGGGGATGTTTATTCTCAGTTGTGTGAGCCTGACCATGTCGTGCTGATCGTGGTGCTTGATTTGTACTCACCAGTCTCTTCTCCTTCGTCAAGGCCGTCTAGGCTCTCTGGGTGTAGTATCACCAGCACCTTCTCCTCCCAATCGGTGTAGGGTATGGGCTCCGGGGGTGTGCCACCGCCAGTAAGATTGGCTCTGGCGTGGTTTTTCGCTCGGATGCCCTTGACCCTGGTCTTAAGGTCATGCCACCGCCTCTGAATGTCGTGCTTGGTCCTCGGCACAGTCCCCGACGCATTCACCCGAGTGACGATCCTGTCCCACATGTGGTTCTTTTGCGCCACGGTCGTCTGCTGGACTTGGGCCCCGAAGATGTTGGGCTCCACACGGATAATTTCATCTACCATTACCCGCAACTCTGTCTCCGTGAATTTGGGTTTTTTTTTGGGTGCCATAGTGTGTGGTGCTCAGTGTGTGAGTTGAGTGAGTTGGGAGGTGCAGGTGTGTGGTGTGTGATGTGTAGGATTTGTGTGGTGGGTGTTTGTGTGGTAGGGTGGTGGGTGGGTGTCTTCTATGTGATTTTATGTGAGTTAGCAGTGTCTCGAATGGCCCTCTTGCTGGCAGCAATGCTGTGGTGCAAGGGATTGTGGTTGTGTGGGGGTGTCTTTTTGTAGTCGTGTCTCAATGGTTGTTGCGAGTCAGGTGGTAGGTGGGCGTGTTGACTTGTGTGCATTATTGGATAATTGGGACGTGTCATGGTGGCTTGTGCTTGGGGGGGGGGGGCCTTGTCAATGTTCGTATGTTTGCTTAGGACTTGCGGTGCACTTTCATACATTTGTTAGGCGCTAGGGATGTTGTGCGTGTTGGCCTTCCGCCCTGATGCTGTGGTTCTCGTAGCATTGTTTCCGCCGCGGACGTGGATGGCTGTGAGTTCCGTGGTACGGGCGGATTTATCCTAATTGCGGCCTCGGAGTATTCTCAGGTATGGCGGTACATGTTTTATTTTCCGCGGTCATTTCCGTCCGCGGCAGTGGTTGTTCATTGGACTCCGTCCGCCGCGGACGGACTTTGTTGTGTTCCGTCCACCGCGGACGGTGTTGGTTGTGATCCGTCCGCCGCGGTCGGAGTTTCGTGACATGAATATCCTAATCCCAACCGCGGTTTCTCCGCGGCGCAGCCGGGAGTAAAATTTCCCCCACCATGGCGGACAGTACCCATTTCCGTCCGCCATCCTAATCGGCCCCTAAGTTTCTATGAATTTTGCAGTTAGCTCCAGAACAATGTATTTTCCTTTAGTTTACCAGCTGATGACTTTTTCCTAGCATTATAGTGCTACAGACCTGACCTTGTGGGGTGATATTCAGAGCCCATCCGGTTCTGTGAAGGTTCACAGAATTCTATACGCCATAGACTCTTCTTTTTATTTGTTTTATTTTTAATTTTTGAATTTGACTATGTTTATTTAAAATTCCAGCACCACATAGGTTATGGGTTTCCACAACGTGACACTTTAGAATAGCAGACACTGCTTAAAGTTCTCCTTTCAACGTGAATACACTCAGAGGGGAAAATATTGCAATTCCTGTCGCCTTTATGCAATGTGATATACATTGAAAGGAGAGTTCCAATGTCTTGTATGCAAAAGTTCCGTAGTTCATTAGTGAAATCATGATTGGCAAATAACTTAATGGCGTTTCTATTTTAGTGTTTTTATGCCAAGCATTTCACCTCTAGCGCACAAGATGTCACCAGATAGTTGACTTATACAAAAATGACTGGTGTGGACCAATGTAAAATATAAAGACAAAACTTTATTGTTGAGGTACATTAAAGAGAAGAACATCACAATAATAGTTTTGATCATCATTACACATTGGGAAGAATGTGTCACCCATTAAGAAATGGCAGATCCATTGATGTTGGTGAGATATGTCTTTAGAAGTTTTTGCAAGGTGCATCATAATGAGTATAGAATTTACGATGACTACCAATACACCACTTGGCATGCAGGTACTGTTTTTCTTTATAACAGTCTATCTGCAGCATAGGTGGTCACCAATGATGACATCATCTATTAGAACACTGGAATGTTGGGAGCTCCAATGAAAACAATGGAGTGCTCCAGGCTTATAATGGCTGGTATAAGCCTGGAGCTCCAACATTCTAATGTTTCTTTGTTCACAGCTCTGGCTGTGAACAAAAGCTACAAGGAGCCGGAGGGGATTCCAATCCCCTCACACTCCCATAAGGCTTTGTTCTTTTTTGTTAGAACATTCTGCCCTCTAGTGGCAGAATGTTCTAATAGCCTTATAGCCCTTCGTAGCTGGGCTATACCGGCTATTAAAGTCCCTCTCCCTTGTTAAAGGCCCTCGCCTTCGGCTCGGGGCCTTTAACGCTGGAGAGGGCCTTTAATAGCCGGTATAGCCCTCTACGGCGGGCTATAAGGCTATAATAGGGTATTGGCACTCACAAGGCCATTAGAAATGCTGGAGATGTCTGCATAACCTGTATATCGTGCAGCCTTCTTCCTGTCAGCATCCTAGTCAGCTCACAAGAATGCCACCCTTAAACTCATACCACAGAGGCTAGGTTCTGAATATTATACACCCAGGCGTTGTTGCTTATGGTATTAGTTACGAGGTCTTGTATAATGTGCGAGTATGAGTTTCACTTATCAAAATACTTTTAGACTGAAATTGAAGATTGCAGATCTATCTCCTTGCTTACTAGCCATGAGGAGTAAATTGTGTGTATACTTGTAAAGCGCACTGCCGCCCCATCTCGGGGCATCCTGGCGCTGTATACCACTGTGGAACCCATCCTGGCTTTTCCTGTGAGATGCTCCCTCCAGGGCACCCCTAAGGTGAAGCCAGGCATCCCAGCACTGTTGGGGCCATTGTGGAGATTAAGCAAGCTATTGCCCACTATTGCAGAGAGGGACCCATGATTAGAGTAGGCACCGAGGCGAGAATTATCGAGTCCGCGTACATTAAGCCCAAGACCCTGCCGTGTCGGGAATTGAACCCTGGTCCCAGGCCTGACCTCTGCTTCAGGGTTTTGCCGCTTCTAACCAGTGAGCCACTCTTCTCCACTGCTTCAGCTACATTGAATTCCACATAGGTCATTTTGACATTTCCACCAGGGATGCATATTTTCAAAACTTGGTTCATGGGCTTAAATAAAAGTCACAAAAGGCAGATTAACTCAGGAACCTGATGTGTGATATTCCTAATGCAGCTCTTAATAGCACCACAGCAGTTGCATCTGTTGAGAATAGTGTAAACAGTTCATCCATGGATTGAGGATTAGACAGCATGTACTACTCTTTATAGGGTCCAGAGGTGTGTCTCAGTATCCAGTTTACTGCTAGTCTATGATGGGATCTCCAGAAATCCATCCACTTTTACTATGACCACTAGAAGACAGCCAGAGGCTTTGGAAGAGATTGGCAGTCTACCTATCATTGCTGTCTTTGGCGTCAATATGAGACTCACTCTGGAGCAGTGGTCTTTAAACTGTGGGGTACGCTTCCCTGAGGGGTGTGGAGTCATCTAAAGGGGGCACAAATCCACGCCCCCCTAGTAGCTGCCACAAGCCCCAGTACGCACTCATCCGTGGTTGTCAGATGTGCCTTTTGTACCCTGTTGCCCTCATTGAGCATTTTTGGTAAGATTTTAAAGTCAGATGGGTTTGTACTGAAAATGGCTTGGTGTTGAGTAAGGAAGACCATGAACTGCATCGAAAATTCTGTAAGTAGCGAATTGTGGATAGGGAGGCTGAGCATTGTGCACTTTACAGATCATTTTTCAACTGTCTTCAGGCTTTTCAGTCTATTTTGCAGTAAAAAACCATTGCATTTAGCATTTTATACCAGTTTTCTAAATTTGCAAATATTTTGCAGGTTCTGGAATATATTGGTCCGATCACATAAGTGATCTCAGACAGAATCCTAACTTTATGACTTTCGGTATACAGTTTCTATTTCATCAGTCTTTATTTCGATTATAAAACCATAAAAGACATAGTATCAAAAAACAAGCAGGTACAAACTTTGGTAATATAATTAATGAGCGATACCAAAATGACACAAAACTAGATCGACACAGTAAATTATTTAAAAGGAGCTTTAGACCATTAATTAACAACACTGATGACTATTAAAACATCGAAATAAAAAGTTATGGAATAAAATCTCCGCCCAATTGCAATTTCGTGGCGGGAGCAGAAGGAATTCACAAAAGGCATTTAGGAGTAGTAAAGTTAGGATTCCTAACTTTACTGCTCCTAAACTGAGACAAAATCCTAACTTTATGACTTACAGTGTTCACAAGGGGCACATGCATCAAAGGAAATTGCATTCGCAAATGGTGCGAATCGCAAAATTCGACCGTTTGCGAATGCAATGTCCATTTTTGGGATGCATTAACATTTTTGTACTTTTTGCAATTTAAGAAATCGCAAAATTGTGATTTCTTAAATTGCGATTGCATTTGAGGAATCTCAAATTGAGATTCCTTAAATGCAATGCATCAAACTCTAAAAATTTGCGAATTCCCAAATAAGGGGAGCAAATTACCATGAAGATGACCTTCATGGTAATTTGCGAAAACTTTGAAAAATGCACTAAAGTGCATTTTTCAAAGTTCCATTTTACACACACACATGCCCTTGGGGCATGTGAGTGTGCAAAATGAACTTCTAAGCAGATTTCAGGGGGTAGAACAGGGTGTCCTTTGGACACCCCTGCACCCTTGAAATTGCATTCTTAATTTGCGAATTTCTAATGGTGAATTGCAAATTAAGAATGTCTTTCCATTCATTCCTATGGGCCTCTAGGCCCATAGGAATGGATGGGGAGGTATTCCTTAATTGCGATTCTCAATTAGAGAATCGCAATTAAGGAATTTTAGGAAATCGCTATTTTTAAGCAATTTCTTGATACATTGCAGTTTGCAATTCCTTAATTGCGATTCCTTATTTTTCGCAATTAAGGAATCGCAAAATGCAATATTGATGCATGTGCCAGAAAGGGTATTTAAGTAGTAGTAAAGTAAGTTTACTACTCCTAAATGCCCTTTGTGATTACCGTTAGGATTTTGTCTCAGATTACTTTTATGAATGGGACCCATTGTTTCTGAAATCCTGCTTAATACTACACCAGTCCCCTCCTGTTGGTAATAAGTATATGGGCTTGATAACTTTATAAATAATTCAAACACTTGTATTTATTTTGAAGTGTATGTATTTCTCTTAGTTAAACTGCTCTAGTGCTTGTCAGGCTCAGATAATACATTTGAAAAAATAAGTACACAATGTTGTCTATAATGTTGTACGTTCATGTTTTTTATGATGTGGTATCAAAAGGGCCCATTTTGAAATGTCCACTTACCTGCTGCTCCTGACTACTCATTCTCAAATTGGGCCTCGTAGCTATTGGTACACTCATCTGAGGAGCATAACTATAATTATTAAAAAATTCCGTACTATTGGCCCTTTCGGTGAGGCGAAGCAAATGTGCATCTTTGTTAGGGTGGGGCTTTGTAGAAAGAATATGGCAACGTTTTTATATAGAATGTTTGGAATGGACTATTCAAATCAAAGGCAAATTATACAGCTTGATGTGGCATATTTTGTGATAGTATTATTTGATTATTTTGCCATTTTTACATATGTTAATATTGTCTGGGCAAATATTACACCACACTAGTAAATTTTACCTCCCAAATACAGCAGTAAGCAACTGAAAGGTGAGTAGTCAACCATTGCAAAGAGACTTCCACTGCAAGGCACCATATGTCCCTGCCTCTTTAATAACTTTTGATCCATTTGAGCCTGGAACAAACCTTGTTTAATAAAATATGCAGATTATTCAACAGTTGATGGATTATGTGACAAATGTGGCAAATCCATAATTATGTGGAAAAAGCAGCAACCACAGAATCCCACGATTCCAGTGGTTTGGATGGTGAGAACTTTGTATAGAACTGTGACAATGTAGCTTTCTGCAATGGCTTTGCATAGGAGTCTGGCTAGGAGTCTGAGGATGGATGAGAACTAGGGTGAGACTTATGCCCAGTGAATTTCCCAAAGTGCTCATGATTTAGTTAGCCTTCTTGCCCTTCTCTTGATCTGCCCTTTCAAATGTTTGCTGGGGTCTGACAACCAAAACTTTTACTCAAGCGGGACTTGACATAACAAAGCTTATAGACTGCTCTGGAGACTTGGGGACTGTGAGAAGTATCTAGAACCTCTAGAATAATAATGTCAGTTCTCCAAACACAAGAATAGAACTCTGGTGGCCATTGTGGATGTTTGTGTTTTTAAAAGTAAGCCATATTACAAATAATGAATCCCCATTTCACATTATTTGGAATCATGTGACCTTCTAATTGTCACAACTAAATTCAGCCCATTATTGGCAATATACAATATTTGCAGTTTTCCACCACTGAAACATTGCTCTAGAATTCCTTTGTCTCACCTGCATACAATTTTAAATTGCTATGCAGAAATATAAATAAGCTTTAATTAAGCTTTTTAGGATAAGTGGGTCCACCTCTTACCTAACAGCACTGCATTAAAAGAAGAGAGTGGCTCAACCCAATTCAGGTCAAATCAAATCTGGAATTTGGAACCGCTGTAATGACCTAACATGAGACAGGTCATGGGAACTTTTTAAAAATGCAATCTTCACTTGAGGACCACCTAACATGAAGGCTGCTCAGAATAGCTAATGAAAAGATTCCTCTAGCCTTTAACCAATTCATATCAATCATACCAACGGTCTAACATACAGCCTTAATTCAAATTGATCCTGAATGTTAAGACGCACTGAAACTCTGGCTGTCCCTAGAATGTTCCCTAAAATAAAGTGTGCACAGCATTCATAAAGATAACCCCCAGTCAAAATGTTAATACACTAATGAGCTATGCATCTGATCTGAAAAACATTAAACAAAAACAGCGACAACCTCAATTCAACCTCTGCTAAGCAGGTCTCAACCACAAATTATCTTCAATGTTCTTACTTGAAGCTATATAATGGATCACAGATACCCGTGGGAACTGATTGTCTCTATAATTAGCCTATGCTGTTGATTTAAACAAAATGAAATCATGTTGCAGGTCAGTCAGCCACACAGGTATCTTTAATTCCAACAACATTCAAACACACATGGACCAGAAAGAAAATTAGCTGCCATGTCGAAGGTATTATGAACATTAATCTGGATGTAGTGTATAGTATGTTTTCGACCAACCAAAGTAAGTCCAAGTCAAGAAAATGTGTCAAAAAGAATATTTTGAAAATGGCGATTGAAGGTTGCCAACTACACAAAATGTCACCATTGCGCTTCCCCTTCTGAAAAGTAAAATGGTATTTATTTATGTCCACTAGAGCATGCAAGAGATTAGAACTGAGAACAAGTGCTTGAACAATGGAAGCTTTGGGTAGAATTTTACTGATAGCCATCAGATGTATGTAGGAAAGTGCCTCTTTTTGCATGGTTAGCCCACACATTTTGCCTGATGTCTGATGTAATTTCAAACTGTAAATGCACTAGATACCTGCTAACCAGGTCCCCAGTGCCATATCTCTATCCGAAAACACTATGCCATGATTGGCTCAACTTTAGCTACCCCTGTACGTCCCTAGTAAATGGTACCCCTGGTACCTAGAGTATGTGTACTAAAGAGGGTCCTCTAGGGCTGCAGCAATGGGTATGCCACCCCCGGGCTCCCTTACCAAGGCTATGCACTCTGCCATTGCAGGCTGCATGTCTGGTGCAGGAAAATCAGAAAAGTCAACATGGTGCTTAGCCCTGTGTGCCATGCCAACCATACACTACATAAGATATAGGAAAGTCGCTCCTACTGCAGACCTTTATCCCTAAGGCAGGCTGCACTATATCATATGTGAGGGTGTATCAGCATGAGCAGATATGCCCCTACAATGTCTTTTTTATTCTTAGATGTTGTAAGTGAACAGGGAAGCCATGAAGAATATATGGGCTAGATGCTTGTCAACACATGTTTTCTAGCTCCTGAGTTCTAAGAAGTTTTGTTCCAAAGATCTAGTCTTAATACATCTTCACTGATGTCAGTGTTGGTGGTATTAATAAATTCACACAGGAGACCCTTGTAAAGGATCCCCTGAAACTTAACCAAACACTAGTGGGATCTCTGGATGGTATTCACCAGTTTGCCAATACCAGGCATGTTTCTGACTTCACGAGAAGAGAGCCAGTGCACTCAGAGGACAGAAACAATACCTGCTCTGGCAGGGGTTTTTCATACCTTTCCAAGACAGGATGGCCTTCCCAGATGGGAAGCTTCAAAGGCAATGCTTAAATGATGGGGGAGGCCAAGCCCCCTTTCCTGCTCCACTTTTGGCAGTAGGAAAGATGGGAAAATTAGTTGGATGAGGAGGAGGATCGCCAATCAGCCTGCACCACCCCTAGGGCGGAGCAGGTGTGAAGAACCCCTCTCCTGAAATCTCACCATCTTGAGATGGTGAGCAAACCTCCAATCATGGCTAGGGTAGTGCCTCTTTCCACAGGAAGTTGTCACTAGAGGGTGTAGACACCCTAAAAGTAGATAGTTCATTGGCTATTATCTGTCTCCTCTTGTTAGCTCCTAAATAAATTCTGGATTTAGGTGGCTCCCCGAGACCTGAACATCACATTTAATGGACCAAAGAAGACCCGTTGCACGAGAACCGAAGCCCTGCAGCAGAATAAAAGGGCTCACAACCCTGCCACCTGCTCAAAGGACTTGCCAAACACTGCTTGCTGTGTCGTTCTGTACCTTTAAGGACTCAAAGACCCCGGAGCACCTACAGCCTATGAGAAATCATCAAGAAGCTCCATTAGAGCGAAGGTATCACTCCCTGCATACCACAAGCATAGATCCCATGAAGTCTGATTTGTCAACATGCTACTCCATAATGACCTTGATGCAGCACCAAAGCAAGAGGAGGTACAACAACTCCAGAGGGTCAACTCTGCCTCTCCACCAGGATTGGAGGCACCGGGACCTCCTGGAGCTGCGGCATACCAATACACAGGGTATCGGTTGCCCAACAGTAAAAGCCAAGAAGAAGAGTCCTCTCCAGACCCCCAAAGTACCAGAAGTAAGCATACATTGAGGGACATCAATACACCTGAGTCTCACTTCCTGAGTGGCCCAACTGTCCTGAGATCACCTCTTCAAGCTGCCTGCTCCTGACCTTGAGGACCCTAAATACAAACAATGCCCGCTGACTTGTTTGCTTAGCACTCAGCGCCACCGGCCCTAGTAGCAACTACCCAGCCCTGCTCCTATGGTCCCCAGGCCCTTGCAACCTCCTCTCTCCAAGGATACCTAGTGGACTTACGTGTAAGTCCACTTGCGTAGTGCATTTTCAAGTGGCCCCCTTTGTGTTTGCACACCTTTTTCTAGAACCCTCAACACTCTGTTCTCGCCCAATCAGGACACTTCCGAACGTCTCCTGCTGGAACTTTGGACCTGGTAAGGACATGGACCTAAAACAAGAAGGTGAACTTGGTGAAAGCATTGCCTGATTTTATATGCATTTTTCCTCTTTCTCCCCATTGTTTCCTAGAGTGTGTAACTTCCGAAATTTGAGAAATCTTAACTCTGAAGGTACTTACCTTAAAACTGTGTTCTTGATCTTGAAAAATACAAGAAAATGGACCTAATTTTCTCAAATTGGTCTTGGGTTTATATGTACAAGGTCCATATGTACAAGGTTCTATCTTTACCTACAGTCAAGACACTGAATACAATATCCTGTTAGCCAACATCCTGTGTTTTGTATATAAATATTTTGCATATTGTTCCCTAATTTATAAATGAATACCTTTATTTCAATGGAGACACTGCTGTTGGCCTTACATCAATAGTAGACTCAGGTTCACACTGTATTGTTTATGTTCCAAAATAACATCTGCAAAGGAATAATGCTTCATGAAAGCTGAAAAATGGCTTAAGATATATCAATAGAAAGTGTAGTCTTTAAAATATCAGCTCCTGGAACACATTTGTTTTTCTCCACTCAACAGAGGACCAAAGCTCAGAAGATAACAATTCTCATGGTAAAACGATAACTGCATAACAATAGATAAATTGAACCAATCATTGTGCAGATTCTGCTGTGTTTATTACAGCTCTCAATGGATAATGGGATATATCTGATTAGAAAGATGCAATTGCTTTGGAGGCTCTATCCTTGTAGAGACATGCATGAAGCTTGGTTTGAATTGTACCGAAAGAAGAAGGCAATGTACCATTCAGGAGCTATGCACAATGACTGTCTTCTCCCTAATTGTTTTAATAGAGCCAAGGATAACCTGAGTTTGATCAATATGCAATCAGAAACTGAGGAAATACGAGTGCTGGGACTTGAGAGGATGACATGAATTGCAAATAAATAGTAACTTGCAACAAGAAGAAAACACTAGCACCAGCACAGTACCTCAATCTATCATGTCACTAAGGAAGATTCACTGGTCTATTGGGACACCATAAAGGCACTATCCGGTAATTATTTCAGAGCTTCCTGTTCAGTCTAAAGAGTCTCTATGGATATAACTATCTGTGAACAATGTAGCAGAAGTCAAAGAAGCACACTTGACAAAGGTTTAACAATGAATATATGATAATAAGAGGGTAATCCTTGAACTATTTCCTATATCTTTTTAGCCTTATCTACTACAGTCAAGTAACAATCCACAGAAATGTAACAACCAATCTAGCATAAGTATCCTTATCAGTCACAGATTTAAAAATTGTATTGTTCCAGTTTTACTTATTGATGTATGGTCCATACAACCTGACACAGCAGTGGGAGCAGTGGGCTCCTGACAAAGAGACTCCTTGAGGGTGGCAGTTTAAAAAAAATCAACGAAGAGCCTTACGTACGCAGCCCAAAAGAGAAAGTTGTGTGGGGTCCACAGAGACTAAAAGAAGCAAAGGCCCCAAGGACAAATATTCATGAGGCGGAGGTGCCCCAGAAACAACTCAGCTAAACACAGATGGTACAGAACTAGCGGAATTAGCAGACACCTCCGTATTTCCGCAGATGCCTGAAATAATGTGTCAGAGATTTGAGACACTTGTTGGTCCCATGTTAAACCCTATTCATGTATTTATTTGTGGGTTTATATCGCACTTGAATCCACTCCCGAAGGAGTATCTCTGCGCCCCTATCTTATTAAAACTATCTCAGATAGAGGAGAAACTATCTTTACTAGAACATCAGGCCACAGAAAATAGTCGTGCTCTGGAGGCCAAAGTAATGAGGGTTGGACAAACAATTAACAGACAGCCCCTAAAAATCCAGGAGAGGTCCGGATCACATTCTAGTGTGAGCTAAAAAAATCCAACCCCGAAATGACAAATAGAGACCTACACCTAAGAGATAGTCAGGAGGGCTTAATACCAACTCCAAATACAGCACTAGGCCCTAAGGTTTGCAGTAACACCAGGTTTTCAGTACCTAATAAACCGATTGAGACAGCTGATAACAGAACCCATGATTTGGGGTATGCTAACGCAGGATGAGGGGGGGAAATAGCCTTAAGATAGGCCAGGGCCTGGGCAGTCATAAAGAAAGGAGTCGCGGTTAGACTAGTCAGCCAAATGACGCACAGATCCTACACTTACCCCAGCAGCTGCGCCCCTGGTCCTAATTCTGGGGAATGTGCCATTTTTTCAGAAGGGGCAGTCTGAATCTACATCCCAACTAATGTCCTAAGGGCTTCACTGGGTAACCCAAAATCTGGAACGAGGGGGGGTTTCAGGCAGGAACATGGTAAGCCAGATGATTATGGCAAGAAGAGTACCTTGGGTGGGCCCATCAAGGAAAGAATTATCGTGTGATTGTGTGGTCTTAAACTTTAGAAGCGAATCTGTTGTTGGTTTTCTCCATGAGAAATTGGGTAATGACCACAATAAAAATGTCTGTATCGTTGTCCTACCGCTATGCTTTTTTTACAAACCTCCCACTCTATTCAGACCAATGGCCCACTCACTGCCCAGGGAAGGACATTGGGGAGGTACCCCCTGGGGTAGAAAAGAGACCGGGGATTGGAGGAACATGAACAGATATGCTCCCCTTTCCGATCTTGGTGCTTGCGATTGACTAAACACACCACATAACTGCCCACAGCTGTGTAATGAAAGGCGATCCCCCCAACCAGGACAAAAGCGCGCACCTCTTAGTATTGCACCCTACGCAACAGGAGTCTAAAAGAAATGTTATCAATATAGCCTCATGGAATGTGGCTGGTATCTTACACAAGATGGCTGATAGTACCAACTGGTTAAAAATATGTCAGGATCAGGAAATAGTTTGTTTCCAGGAAACATGGGCTCCGGAACCAGTTTTCATAAATGGTAATCGATCATTTCAGACTCAGGCATCCCCATCTATATCAGGAAGGGCAAAGGGGGGCATTTTAACACTGATTAGGACTGATGTACCAAGAAAGGTAAAGTCAAACCTACAGACCAACTTAATTGTAAACGTTTTGATTCTGGAGATATATCAGGAAGGGGTATGGGTCCTGATAAACGTCTATAACAGGGGTCTCCAAACCGGTCCTGGAGGGCCGGATCCATGCCAGATTTTGTGCATATCCCCATTTAGATACATGTAGTTATTTTAAAAATCTGGCATGGATCCGGCCCTCCAGGACCGGTTTGGAGAACCCTGGTCTATAATAATAGATTCGGCCCAACGATGCACACGATTGTGGGGGAAGTTGAAAAAGTTATTTCAGATATTGTAACTAAGAATAAGAACCCTAACATTGACATCATAGGGTTAGGTGATTTCAATATACACCCTTGCAATTATAAAAATCTGCCAGTGTGTGGCTTAGAGGATATGAGGGGAAACCCCATTCATCACTTCACACATAGTGAATATGGAAATAGATTAAATAAGTTAATGGGCTCCTTAAACCTAGAAATAATTTCGGACCCAGACCTCACAACAGATCCCTTGCCGTGGTCCTTCCTAAGAGATGGGGTGGAGTCTACGATAGACTATGTACTAATGAGTGCTCCTCTAGCGGAGAGAGTAGAAAGGATTTGTAAATATTTTACAATTTTTACTGACCATGCTATGGTATCAATGGAGTTGAAGGTACCCATATTCGGGGGTCAACCCTGCAGAAATATTGGAACGCCAAATGTTCCTAGGAAAAACGGGATTCAGCTCAAATGGGACAACATTGACGTAACTAAGCTGGTCCCTGAACTCATATCAAAGGCACAAGAAGATATCCAACTATGCCTAGATCCAGAATTAGAGGCAGGGACAGTCGTCCCTGCCTTTTGTAATATCCTAACAAAAATAAAACTGTCCCTAATAAAAACAAAAACCACAAAAAGTGGAGATGGCAAGGAATGGTTTAACTTACTATGCACAAAAACTAGAAAGACCCTGATGTTATCCGTAAAAGTTAATCCCAGGAACGTCGCTCAAATAAGAATACTCCGGGCTTCATATAATTCTGCAAGGAAAGATAGAGATAAAGAACTCAGAGAGGCCCTATGGGCCGGCCTAGAAAAAGCAGCTTTTTCAGGTAACAGCTGCGAATTTTGGAAGTTAGCCAACACCCCATATTTTAAAACCCCAATCGATCCCACAACGGATGTCAATGTCAATGAGGAGTCATGAGTAACTCATTATGAGAACATCTTTGCCTCAAATCACGACAATAATAATCATAAAGCGACAATATTGGAAACGCCTTACACACCTATATCCTTTTCACTTAATGAAGTACAGGTGGTGCTGAGTTCATGTAGTGCGGGCAAGGCCCCAGACCCAGACTGGGTCCCAATCGATTTCTTTCAAAATGATCCCGACCTGTGGATCCTACTCCTAGCCAATGCCCTAAATAGCATAATCCAAACAGCCCCCCCCTCCTTGTGGTCTTCGGGGGTTATAGTACCCATTTATAAAAAAAGGGGATAGAGCTGCCCCAAAAAACTATAGACCAACATACCTGCTGGACACATCATCATAACTTATGGGCCGCCTCCTCCTCTCTAGGTTAGAGAGTTAGGCTAGAGATAATAAGATCTTGATCCAGGCCCAGTATGGCTTTCAGCAGGGAATCGGTACTGTAGACCAATACCTGAATTTAGCATTGACTATTGAAAAATATACAAATATGAAAGATGGCAAACTATACATGGCATTCATGGACCTCAGCTCGCCGTTCGACTGCGTGGTTCATGATAAATTATGGGACATAATGAAGTCGATGGAGGTTGACCTGGCTATTTTAAATTATATAAGGCAATCCTATGTAAATGCTACAGCGTCAGTGCGCTATACTATAACTGGTGACTGTACATGCCATTTCAAAATTTCAAAAGGAGTAAGACAGGGCTGTGTATTGGCCCCTTTCCTACTCTCCGTATACACAAATGGGGTTGAGAAGGCACTTACAGTGGCCACTAGGGATGTTCCCATCTTCGAAAAGAAAATGTTACCAATACTGTCTTATGCAGGCAACGTTTTTTTAATTGCAAGAACAGGGGTTGGGCTACAAAAGCTTAAAACAGCGTATGTCTCTTTTATGGGTTCATTAAGCCTAAAAGTAAATCAAGCAAAGTCCTTTATAATCATAGCTTGCAGCGCTAAAAGAGACAAAGTCCCATATTTTAGCGCAGATACAGGGAAATATTGAGGCTGTAGACCCTTTTCCCTACCTGGGTATTCTTTTCGACAAAGATTTGTCATGGGCAAAATTGATGGAAGGAAGGAGGCTGGTAATGGAGAGGGGTATCATGGCCATAAGAACCTTAGCAAAGAAATTGGGTGCCAAACCCTTATTGTCATTAAAAACCATATATCAGGCCAGAGTAAAAGCGGCAGTGATTTACGGTACTGGGGTATGGGTCACGGTTACACCTACACCACTACAAATTATAGATTTTTTTTTTTTTAAATCAGTAGTGGATCTCCCCTCTTCATTTCCAAATGGTATTTTACACACTGAATTGGCCCTCCCCTATATATCAGAATATATACATCTAGCCCCACTCCTCCTATGGGACTCTATATGGAGGAGAGGTACAGTACCCTTGACCCAAATGGTAATAAGGAACTGTATAGCGATGGATAACTGGAGAAGGTCAAAGTGGCTAAGTTACGTGGAGTCAGTCTTAAAAGAGATAGGGCTCCACAAACTTATTAAAGATCCCCTGGCATGCAAGAAGGTGTCTAAGCAGAAAGTCATCAGCATGTTTATGTTAAAGGCTGAACTCAAGCACATGGAAATTTATCAGGAGAAATCCACAGTACAGGTTTATCATCGTAACCCACCGCCCATGGTGGGAGACTTTTTCTATTTAGCCAATATAAACAGTGCACACCATAGATTTATACTGCTAAGAGTTTGCACTAATTTAATTCCCTAACCGCTATATGTATCAACAAACCATTTTGCATTTCCTAAATAGCGAATTTTAAGGAATCGCTATTTAGGAAATGCAAAACGGTATGTATGTACAAAATCGCTTTCCAATAGCGATTCCTTAGCATTCCTTAATTTGAGATTAGCAAATTGTCAATCGCAAATTACCCCTTCATTTCCATGGGCCAGGAGGCCCATAGGAATGAAAGTGCAATTTGCAATTAGCAATTTGCTGATCGCAAATTAGGGATGTTTCCAAGGGTGCAGGGGTGTCTCAAGAACACCCTGCTGCACCCCTGAAAAAGACATTTGGGGGCATATGGCGCACATACAGGCCCTAAGGGCATGTATGGGCGTCATATGGCACCTTTGGTTATTATCAAAAAAGATTTTTGATAAGAATTCGCAAATTACCACCAACTAGAAGTTGGTGGTAATTTGCTAATCCTTAATGGCATTTTTTGCATTTTATTTGTTTGATACATTGCATTTAAGGAATCGCAAAATTTGCAATTCCTTAAGTGCAATCGCAAAATAAGGATTAGCAAATTTTGCTATTCCTTATTTTGCATCAAACTAGTTTGATACATTCCATTTGTCTATTTAGCATTCGCAAAGGCCGAAATTCGCAGAATTTCGGCCTTTGCGAATGCTAAATAGCTTGATACATATAGCGGTTAATGCTTGGTTATCCAGAAAAAACATATAACCATTCCAACTTAATCATGTGCCCGTGTGATAATTTATCACCACAATCCGAATTGCATATAGTCCTATTCTGTGGGCTTTATGAGAGCGAAAGGAAGGCATACATAAAGCCAATTCTAATGAAAATGGGACACAAGCAGTGCCGGGTAGCATCATTCTGTCTAAAAACACTACTTGATCCCTTGGTTTGCTACTCTGAAGCAACATTCCTATGGGCCTGTATGAAGAAAAGGAAGGGGTTGACATTCAGCCCATTAAGTTGATTGTAATTTTTTATGAATGAATACTCGAGAAATGAATGATAATATTTTTGTAACAACATTTTTATTAATGTATTTATTATGTGTGCTTTTATGGTTATTTCTAATATGATTGAATAAAGATGATGATGATGATGATGTATGAGGTTTCTCCATTAAACAGTCTTCGCAATAACATGTTTGGAATGAGTAGTATAAGTCAGAGCCTCATCAAATCCTGGTGGCGATAATGCAGTGCTACTTCTCTGAGGAGTCATCACCTAGTCAGTTAAAAGTAAGTTTACTCAATGACAACAAAAAAGAATAGTAAACAAAAAGACAACCAAAAATTATTTCATCTATAAAGTATCTGCAGGAATTATGGGACTTTCCGGACAGACAAAAAGTTATTCTAAGTTTTGGCAAGTGGCAGTTTTTATCAGCTCTGCCTTGCATCAGTGGGCCTTAGAAGAAGTTTGTGTTTGTGAGTCACCAGAGTACGCAACAACTCTTCTTGATAGCATTAGTTGCAAAACCAGGGTGTTTTTGTGATAAAAGCAGTGCAAGAGTCCTGAACAGAGGGGTCTTTTTCAACAATGATACAGAGGCACTTTTAGCTGTGAGGGGACAAAAATATAAGTTCTTAAACCAGAAGTTGAATGAACGTGGTATTCCAAAACCAATCATAAACACCATTTAAAACAAGAAATATGACTAAACCAGGGAAATCCTTAAGATCTAGAATATGCTTTAGATGTTAAAATATACTACTAAAAATTCACATAAAAGGCCCAAATTTATTATTAAAGGATTTTACCACACATATTTTTAATTTGCCTAAATGTATCTATATATGCTCTAGAAACCAATCCAAATTGATCTTCAGGAAATGTTAAATATTTTAGATTATAAAATTAAATTATGTTATCATGTTATCAAAACGTACAATAACCATACACTTGTAAACAATATTTGTATTCCTCTATAATATCTCAAATAATTCACAAGGTGAACTGATAGTTCCACTGCAAGCACGAAATATAAAACAAATAAAAAAAGGTGATGACATGACCCTATTATCCATTGAAACGTCGCCAGATGGGTTGGTCTTCAATTGATCCATAATCTCATAAGTAAAACTGTTTTCAAATTGAGCTTGTTGCTATGAGGCAAATGCAAAACTCATCAACTTGTTGACTTACAAATGTCAAAGGAGAATTCTGATAGTTGTAAATATCGAATTAAATGTAACTTTGTGAACCAATAAATACAAAAAATATATATTTGAAGACTTTATCTCAGTGAAGATCCCACTAAAAGAACCCTTGTGATTCTGGTTGGAAATAAGGCTTCAGCATTTGAATGGGTACTGCTATCAACAGGTGTGAAGATCTATCTTTTTTGGGCTAACTGGAGAAGAGAAAACTTAACATTTTCTTCTCTATACCAATTATTATGAACATCCAAGGGCTGCAAGAGTGACAGTCACTACTATCTGCCCCATAGTCTGTAATACATACAGTGCATCTAGGCACAATGGGCATGTGCACCAATTGTCTGCTTCCCGAGGCACTATAGTATTACAGAAGCAGGTGCTTGTGCACCCTTTTCTGTAATACAGATAGTGCTAGCGCTATTCTAAAAGGGCATTCTTTAATTTCCATGGGTATGCGGCTCAATGCAAAGGAGAGAATCAATTTGCCTCTGCGGCTGCACCATATTACGGACATGTGTGCAGAGGCACGCAAGCCTTAGATGGTGCACTGACAATGCACACAGAAAGATGATGAACTACTGTCAATGTATCCTGAGGCCTGCCCTCTGTTAGGGGCAAAAGGTGTCTCTCACTGCGCTCACTTATACTGGGACCTCTGTCCCTTCTTAAGAGTGCAAGCAGCTACTGCCTGCAGAGTGAAAAACAGAGAGGCTTGTAAGCAGAAGCTCTGTATGTCACGGAACTCTCTGCCTGCCCCCAAGCAGCCCGGCTATGGGCCTACACTCATGGCAGCACATTGATAATCCGTAGCAGGAGTAAGCAAGTGGAGATCAAAGATAATACTCGCAGAATTTTTACTTTTTTTTCTCATTATCCTTTAAACTTTTCAGCGCTCGTTTAAATCTCTTTACAAAACACAAATGGTGTATTACCAATAGGAACAACTTTATACATTCATCTTTTTCTTTTCCCTTGGGTACAGACAGACTGCCTGCTCGCTTTTCTGAAGTACCTGTATACAAAGGTGTGCATCCAGCCGCAACCTGTGCGGGTAAGAGCGGTGGGCGGTGGAGCCGGGTGAGGGGAAAATTAAATAAATAGCCACCTTACTCACTTTGTATAGCTTCTTTCAAATATAAATCTACAGTCGGACGTATAAAAATACCGATCCCTTCAGTGAGCACTGGTAGGTGTTTATCTACTCTGTGAGAAGAGGTCGTATAGCAATCTTTAAGGTCGTCTGCTATAAACATAGATGTAGATGGCCAGCCGCTAGCTACCAAAACGATTAAAATACTTTTATGATTCAATTATTTTGTACATACATTAGCTCTTCCCGGGAATTGAAAATATACTGCGTTAACACCTCGGTTTCACTAACCCCCAGATTCATCAAAGTACCGTTTTGCGAGTCCTTAATAGCGATTTTTAAGGAATCGCTATTAAAGACTCGCAAAACGGGATGCATGTAGAAATCGCAATATTTTTTGCAATTTCTACTGCTTCCTTATTTGCGATTCGGTAATTGCTAATCGCAAATAAGGAATGGCTTTCCCATTCATTCCTATGGGCCTAAAGGCCCATAGGAATGAATGGGGAGTCATTCCTTATTTGCGATTAGCAATTGACGAATCGCAAATAAGGAAGCGAATTCAAGGGTGCCAGGGTGTCCAAAGGACACCCTGTAGCACCCCTGAAATGGTAAGGTACACTGGTGTTGCGCACACACATGTCCAAAGGACATGTGTGTGTGTAACATACAACTTAGAAAAATGCACTGAAGTGCATTTTTCGAAGTTATCGCTATCTACCACGCAGTTAGACTTCGCGGTAAATAGCGGCCCCAGATTGCGAATTCGCAATTCAAAAATGGTTAATGAATTGCATTTAAGGAATCTCAAATTGAGATTCCTTAAATGCAATTATTCGCAATTTAGCGATTTCTAAAATTACGATTTTTGCATTTGGGATGATGAATCTGGCCCTTTGCGAGCCGATTTTGGCTTGATGAATCTGGCTGTGCACTGAGTACCAAACAGATGGCCACGGTGGGGTACTTCCCACGCAGTTTCTGTGGCGGTAAATACTTTTTTCAGCGAGCATGACTTGTAATATTTCATTCATCACGCCATGAAAGAAGCTGTCAGACTAAATCTTATGCTACTGTAGCATGACTTTGCCGCAAATCCTCACGGTAGTGCATTAGGAACACTTGCTGGGGAGTTGGTGACTTAAATGAACTGCAAAGAAAGCCTAACTTAATTTATCAGTTTATAGAAGCCCCAGCATTGCGTTTACTTATGCACCACTATCTGTTTGGAAGATGTATTGACAGTCAGCGGTTAGTTCACTTGAATACAAATTTGTTGATTTTAACTCCCGTCACATGCAAGAATAAATTGACAGGTTTTCAGCAAGATGTAGACTTACAAAAGCATTTACAAAACAATCAAAACATTACTTAGTCTAAAGTATTCCTCAAATAAAAGAAGGTAGTAAAAGCATGTATTGTTTTAAATAGTGTTACAAAGTGGTTTTTTTTTAATTTCTTTTTGCTCTAAGTAAGATCAGATGATATTTTACCTTTTGTGATGCTGACATTGTTTTTAAACATTCTTTTCAAATTATTTTCGACTTTCCAGAGATGTTTGATTTGTTTAACATAACACACATGGATGATTTTTTGAGTCAACATATATTTATGCTATAAGGATACTTAAGTGGTTATGAGGTTCATCTAATAATTTGGGTCATGACCCCCTTAACTAAAGAGATCAATTGGTGAAGCAAAGAGGAAACACTCTCCAATCTGTTCTTTATTAGTTACACATATCAATATGCAGCTCATAACTTAAGGACGACACATTTTAAAGGACTGTATGTCAAGTAAGGTAGAAACCATCTGGCTAACTATTTCCAGGGACGTAGCATCAGGGGATGTTTGGGGTGTAACACCCACTAATGAATGTATTCTTTGGTAAATAGTTGGGTACAGGTGCTTTCAGCTAGGTATGGTGAGTTGTTTGTCGGATTTCACCTAGGATTATTACATACACACACAGAGGAAAACATACAATCATGCTCACTCTCTCTCTCCTCTCTGTTTTGAAGTTCTTAAGAAATGTTAGTTATTTTACAAAATATTGGGTTTTAAGTACCCCTAACAATCCGCTCTGCCCTCCCTTTACACCTTAAGCTCTCTCCTGTTTTGCTTCTCAAGTATGTATTTTGCCATGATCTGCAGCGTAAGTTTCGAGGAATCTGAAGCTCAAAATCCCCCCATTCTTACTGACCAAGCTACGCCCCGACTATTTCCCATTTTGGGGTATCAAGTACAGAGCATTCCTTTTCCTGACTGCCTGTCTATATCTCCAGAAGTATATTAAATAAAAAAGAGGCCACAATATTTTTCTGTTAATAATCTTCTAATATTAGCCATTGAAAGAATCGGGGCAGTTCTAGCCCTCCTCACCCCAGCATGAGGAAGGAGAATCGCTCTACGATTCCAAATGAGATTCTAGCAAGTGCTACTCAATTGTCACCCAGATGTTTAGAAAGAACAGATGATGGGAAAGGGCTAGTATGTCAAAATAGATTCCTCCCATTATCACTTTTAGACGAGAATGACTGACTGGAGCAGCCAAGTTACCATCAGGCGCAGAATGAGGAATATATTATAGAGCAGGGGTTAGACAAAATTATTGTCACCGACTGTAAGATCATCAGCTGGAGCATTGAAGGCCTGAGAAGCAAAAAGGATGACCCTAGGTGGCTTGACTTTAAAAAAAAATTATAATACAGTGAGCTTACAGGAGACCTGGGATCTGGAAAATATTTTTGGTTGGACGGTTTTAAAACATATAATACCCTTGCACGTCCCTCTGCTGCCGGTAGACCCAAAGGGGGCTCATTAATGTTATTCTCACTTTAAATAGCAGGTGCCAATAGGTTGGTGGAGGTAGGGTCCCATTATCTTCTAATAATTGAGTCTGTTGCTCCCAATTTAACCAAAACGTTGTTTGTTATTTTTCACAATTCTGGCGAAAGCAGTTTTTTAAATGAACATTTATGTAATCTGAAATGTTTTTTTGAGGAGTATTGTCTGAAGCAAACCACTTCTTACTCAATTGTACTAATGGACAATTTTAATGTGCACGCTTGTGAGATGAGTTGTCAATTAGAAGATCATTTAGGCCCAGGGAACTCTTTGATTCCTCATTTTGAGCATACACAATGTGGGGCTTTCTTGGAGGAACTTTTGGCCTTGGTATACCTCTCTGAACCAAGATATGTCATTCCCAATGACAGGGTTCCCACTTTTAAAGGACGAGGGAAGGATACACTTATAGATTTTATATTAATTTCTTCTATTTTGTTATCCCACATAGTTTTTTACAATGCTAGCTGGTCCTCCTACAATGATCAAAACCCAGTTATTCTTGCCTTGAATAGAGGATGGGGCTTAAAGGGGAATTCGGAAAAGCTGGGTAGTGACAACTGTGAGAAAGTAGCTGACCAGGGACGTAGACTTAAGTGCGCGAAGGTAAACCAGGCCCTTTTTATTTTTTTAAAGAACTCTGTGTGAAGGTGGAGGACAAGCTAGAAATCTGCCTTGATGATTTTAGTGAGGTGGCAGAGGTACGTAAAGCCGTTAAAGGAATTTGTGCGCAGGCAGCATCAGACCTCACCATAGCAACTAGTTACAGGAAAAAAAACTGGGGAAGGGTAGTTTGACAGCAATTGCTCCATGGCTCATTGCAAATTAATTGCCGCCCTAAAAATGGTCCCACGGGATAGAGATTAAATAGTCATGTTAAGGAAGCAGTACAAGCAGGCACTGGCTCTGCGTAAAAAGGAAATAAAGGAGGAGGCCAGGGAGGAGCTTTTATCAGTGGAAGTCCTAAAAAATAGTTCCAGATTTTGGACTATTGTTAACAAACCCTTTTTTTCTAGGCACAGAGAATACCCCTCTGGATAGCAATATTACTGATACCCAGTGGCTTTCTCACTTTGAATCTATATATGAGGCCTCCACGGTAGCCATGAGTACTGCAGGGATTCTCAAATAATTGTTTTTAATGAAGCTGAAGTACAACGGGCCATAATGCAAATGACCAGTATTAAGGCTCCTGGTCTATAAACAATACCCCTCCTTCTGGGCCAAACCTTTGACAAATGTTTTTTAATGTAACTAGTCACCAGGGTTTCCCATCATCCTGGTCACTATTTACGATTATCCCAGTTGTTAAAAAAGGACAGAGAGGGGACCCAAGGTGTTACAGGCCAATATTATTAATTGACTCTGCAGTAAAAGTTTTAGGGAGAGTCATTTTAACCAAGCTAATGGCTAGCTGAATGAGAACGAGGTTTTAACCAATTTTCAGTATAGTTTCAGAAGAGGAAGGAGCACCTTGGATCAATGCCTTAATCTACATCTACTAGCAGGTAAATATATAGGGGCCATGTCGGGGTCACAACATTTGGCCTTTATAGACCACACTTCGGCATTTGACTTGGTCAATAGGTCAAAGTTGTGGTGGATCCTGCTGGATATGGGCATTGATCCAAGTCTGGTTCACCTCATGGCAGACTTGCACAGGAACCTTTCTGCAAGTATAAGGGTTACATTATGTTATGTTAAATGAATTTGTATCGCGCTCAGCTACTCGACAGAGTGTCCCGGCACGTGCAAAGGTAAAGGCAGTAGATACCAGAAGGTCATCTAAAAGAGGAACGTTTTAAGTTTTTTTTTAAACATCGCATGGTCCTGGATGCTCCATAGCACCAAAGGTAAAGCATTCCAGGCCAAACTAGCTTTCCTGACAAGTGAACAGCTGCCCAACCTGTGACGATTGAATCTGGGAGTCTGCAGCAAAAGTTGAGAAGAGGATCACAGCTGTCTTGCTGGAGTGTAAAAAGCAAATCTTTTCTGAAGATAACTAGGGCCCTTGCCATAAAGGGTACTATGGGCGATGGAAAGCATTTTGAATTGAATTCTAGCCTCCACAGGGAGCCAGTGCAGAGAGCGCAAATGCGCACGCACACTACACCTTTTAGACAAGCTAAGCAGGAGTCTCATGGCAGAGTTTTGAACAATCTGCAATTATCTTAACAGGTATCCAGGGATGCCCACGTACAGGGCATTCGCATAGTCCGAGCGAGATAAAACTAAAGCGCGGACAACTGTTTCTTTGGCAGGTCCTGGAAGAAAGGGAAGGAATTTTCTGAGGGCTTTCAAGGTGCTGAAACACGTCCCGACAAGTTTCTTAACTTGTGGAGAGAAATTCAGATTCTCAGAAAACCATATCCCTAGATCTTTTGCAGTATTATTCCCAGCACTAGGCCGGGGGAAACCAGGGGGCCACAACTTAGCTCTGAAGTTGACAGGAAAGGTCCTATACAATAGAACCTCGGACATCCCTTTGTTACACTTCAGCTGGGCCTGGGCCAGCCAATGGAAGACAGAGGCAAGACAGTGTTGTGCCAACTGGACAGATACATCATCACTTCCCCAAGTACACAAAAGCTGGGTGTCATCGGCATAGGCCATCACCTTGGCCCCCAGTGATTCCGCTAGAAATAACGGCCTTACATAGATGTTAAATAAAAGGGGACTTTGGGATGACCCCTGCGGAACACCTGTAGCCAACTGCTAAGGCTCCGAGGCACACGGGGAAGCCAGACCTGCTGAGTTCAGGCTTGGAGGAAGTACCTAATCCAACCCCAAATGGAACCAGCGACGCCAATTTCCGAGAGGCAATTAAGGAGCAGAGAGTGAGGCACCTTGTCAAATGCCGCCGAGAGGTCTAGCATAACCAATGGTGCCCTCTCACTGGCATCCAAACACTCTCAAATTGCCTCTGCCACCTCTACCAAGGCTGATTCCATGCTGTAGGCCGCCAGGAAGCCAGATTGAGATGGATGCAGCAGGCCGAATGCCTCAACAAAGGCTGGAGTGATTAGTAAACTGATTAGTGACTACTTTCTTGCAGACTTTAGCTAAACTGGGCAAAAATGAGGTAGGCCTGTAATTCCCAGGTATTGAAGGGTCAAGAGACGGCTTCTTGAGGAGAGGGAGAATCAGTGCCTGCTTCCATGACGTTGGAACCAAGGCATCACTGAGGGACATATTAATAATTTGGTTGACTTCTGGATTAATATTTTCCGCAGCAGCCGCCAGGGGTCTGGCGGCACACAGGTCATTAGGAGATCCCGACTTCAAGGCTTTAAGAATTTTTAGGGTGACAGATGGTTCAACAGGCGCAAAGGATGACAGCATATTAGACATGCCAGCTGTCAAGTGGGCAGATGCGGAACTTGAGAGCCCTCCCACCGGGGCAGAGAAAGAAGCTTGAATGCTACATATTTTGTCTACAAAGAACTGGGACAGCGTGTTGCACCAGGAGATTGAAACTGGCATTGCTCGAACCCGTGCACTAGGGGCCATAAAATGTTGAACAATGGCAAAGGTCTCCTTCAAATTATTATTAGCCAAAGCAATCCGTGAGCCATAGTAGAGGCTTTTTGTGGCAACAATAGAAGTATAATAACTTTTTTGTTAAGCCTTAAGTGCCAGTTTGGACGCAGGGCTATAGCCCCTAGAACGCCAAGCCTTCTCCAAAACGTTACATTCATGTTCGAGGTTCCTCAACTCCTGGGAATACCATGGTTCCGAGGGTGAGTCTCTTGTCCAATTGGATCGGCAGGGAGCAGCCAGAGCTGACACTGAGTCAGAGTTCCAAGTTTTAAATCCATTAACATATTCTTCCAGGTAATCTTGGGGGAGAGGGCTGGAGGCGGCAAAGGAGCTGATAAACTGATGAGGATTAATTTTGCTATACGCCAGAGGCCGATGGTCGCCAGCCAGCTGCGCTGGGCATGCCCAGGAGAAAAAGATCGGGAAGTGGTCTGATAAAGAAACAGGCAAGGGTTTATCCACCTGGATCACAAAATTTAAACACATGGCATCAATGGTATAGCCCGCTTCATGAGTCGGGTATGTGACCAATTGACTTAATTGGACCGAGTGAAGAGCATCAAGGGAGGCAGCCAGTTCCAAGACCTCCTGATGGTCCAAGTGGAGATTAACATCCCCAAGAATGACATAGTAAGAGAAGCGCAAAGCACATTCTGCTATAGCGTCTCCACATGATTTAAGAAAGCCATTTGACGTACCAGGGGGACGATAAATAAGTGACCCACCCAACGTAAAGTGGGCTGAAAGCTTTACACTAAAATCAAGAGCTTCACACTCACCCCACAGGCTAGAGGTGTCACAATGAAGCACCCAATTCACTCTATACATAATAGCAAGGCCACCTCCCTTGCCGACAGGGCGATCGTCCCAATGTACTTTGTAGATGGCAGGAGCAGCCAGTGAGACAATAGGATTTGATAATCCGTCCACACACGTTTCAGTAATAAAAAGAAAATCCAATGAATGGTTGGAAACCAGATCAAAATATCCACATAATGCTTTTTCATAGATCTGGCATTGATCAGGGCAGCCTTAATGGGCGGTGGCCTAGATAATTTTTTAGGCAAAGTGCTCAGAGAAGATACATATGCAGGCCTAAACCCGCGATCCGAACAGACAAATGTCATATTAGACAGTGGTGAGTAGCAACAATGTGAAGGGCATGGAGGAGGTCTACAATTTATAAGGAACTCACTATTGAAATGGATTCCTGCTTGCAGGTTCCTCACGGAGAGCATTTCTGGCCCTTGGCGCTGACTTGGCGCAGATGGGCGCAGACAGGCTGTGCGTCCGAGGAGTTGCCATTAAGTAGAGGATGACTGATGGGGCGTGCTACGTGCAGCGCCTAGAGCACTGCCGGCAGAAGGTACGAGGCACGTCCAAGATGGCCGCTGGCCGAGACTGGCCTCCAAAGGGCAAAATAATGCAGAAAAAGAATGAGTATAACACACTCCAATTACATTAGCAGCAACAATTTCACCAATAAAAAGCAATCCCCCCAGTATATCCCACAAATTCAATTTTTAAAAAGTTTCCAGCACGAACAAAACCCTCCTAATAAATAAAAAGGAATCCCCCCCAAATTTCCAGCCTAAATAAATGTGCAGCAAGTTAAAAAGAGTTTTGGCACCAAACAGGGTACAACTGAGCCTTTACCAAAGCACCGCTCCCCCCAACACAGCCCATTAAGTAGAGGATGGCTGATGGGGCGTGCGACGTGCAGCGACTAGAGCGCTGCCGGCAGAAGGTGCGAGGCATGTCCAAGATGGCTGCTGGCCAGGACTGGCCTCAAAACTGCAAAAGAATGCGGAAAAAGTATAACAGACACCAATTACATTAGCAGCAGCAATTTCACCAATAAAAATCAATCCCCCCAGTATAGCCCACAAATTCAATTTTTAAAAAGTTTCCAGCACGAACAAAACCCTCCTAATAAATAAAAAGGAATCCCCTCCAAATTTCCAGCCTAAATAAATGTGCAGCAAGTTAAAAAGAGTTTTGGCACCAAACAGGGTACAACTGAGCCTTTACCAAAGCACCGCTCCCCCCAACACAGCCCATTAAGTAGAGGATGGCTGATGGGGCGTGCGACGTGCAGCGACTAGAGCACTGCCGGCAGAAGGTGCGAGGCATGTCCAAGATGGCTGCTGGCCAGGACTGGCCTCAAAAGTGCAAAAGAATGCGGAAAAAGTATAACACACACCAATTACATTAGCAGCAGCAATTTCACAAATAAAAAGCAATCCCCCCAGTATAGACCACAAATTCAATTTTTAAAAAGTTTCCAGCACAAACAAAACCCTCTTAATAAATACCACCCCAATTGCAGAGATAGCCGCACATGTACGCCTATGTGTTTTGTAGGGACAGGATTGTGTGACTGAAAATGGGGAATGTTTACTACAAAATGGGAGGAATGTAGGGAAGTGTTAAGAGGAGTTATGGAGGTTTAGGAGGGCTTCAGGGAGAGACAAAAATCCACCCCTCTGCTATTAACAAACTGTACCTCTCTACTTATTAAAGACAAAAAGCAGCTGTAAATGTACTCATTCTCAGATGTGGAGTAAGTCCAGCCCCATAGAAGGCAAACCGCTGTACTGAAACACCTTCCAATAGAACATAATGGAGGCAGGGACTTGAAATAGCATCTTATAACAAATAATGTTTAAAAATATTTATATAAAGAGTATTTTATTATAACTACTTCAAAAGCCTTTTTAATTTGAAAATAAATTTAACATAATTTTTTGAAAAAACTATAAAATAATTGGGCAAAGGAGAATAATATTATGATTGATGTCCAATATGGTTTCATGTCTGGTAGGTCCACCTCTGAACAATTCCCACTTCTTCAACTTGTTATCAATAAATGCATGGTTTCCCGGTCTGAATCGCTGCACTTAGCCTTTAGTGACTTATTGTCTACGTTCTATAGGGTTAACCATGCTAAACTTTGTGCCTGCTCTTGGAGATGGCAGTTGACTCAAATATTGTGGCCCTATTATTCATTCATTCAACAATATCCGCCTCTATGATTTTTTCACAGGGCGCTACTCATACTTAATCATTTCCCACTAGTAGTGGTGTCCACCTAGGGTGCATTCTCGCCCCATTCCTGTTTACCCTATATGTGATTGAGATGGAGTCTTCTCTACTCTCAGTTTCAGTGGACTGTCTTAGGTTCGGAGTTAGATCCCTCACAGTTTTATCATGGCCAGCACGGCTCAGGGGTTGGGCCTACTGCTGACCAGGTTTGTCTCATTTATGGAGGACTTGGACCTGCCCGTAAACTTTTCATGGTCCTATATTAAGGTAGTTGGGCTATAGTCCATTAGCGGCAAAGACTTTTACGGTAGCTAATCACACCTTGGGTAAAACCTCTGTTTTCTCCTATTTGGGGGTCCTATTTGACACTAAAAATAATTGGAAGATATTCATTAATCTTGATCCTTCTGGCTCTGTCAGCAGCCTTTGACACATCAACCATGCTACCCTGCTCGACCTTCTAGAACACAGGATTGGTCTCTCGTGCATTGTACTAAAATGGCGCTCCTCCTTTTTACACAATAGGTCGCAGTGCTTTCTAATTACTCACACTCTAACCGAGCAGGCTTCACAATCACGGAGCATCCCCCAAGGGACTATCATGGGATTCTATGCCAATTTCAATATTGCTGAACATGCCTAAATGTCTCTAGATGAATGTTAAGCCTTGATGAAGTTCTGTGGACGAAACAGGTGTTGGATGCCTCTAAGATCAAATTGTCCATACCACGTTTCATATTGAACAATAAATGGAGAGACCACATTCACAACTATAAAATAACTACTTAGGAACGCAGTGATTTAACAAATGTGTGCTTCGGTGCAATTGCTGCAAAATGTTCAGCCTCTACATGGAGCCCCTTACCGATTTCCGCAAATGCTCCCACATCTCCAACCATATGTATACTGACAACATTCAACTCTACTTGAGAATAACCTCCCTCAAGGACTTCCACACCCTTAATAACACTCTAATATTAACACAACAATGGCTGACTCTCAATCATCTAAAACTCAATGCCCTTAAAACTAAATTCTTACTGTTGGCTCCACTCACTACCACCGCTAATGTCAAAGACTGTCTCCTTCTTCTCCGTGCCTTGAAATTCACCCCACACATCGTCGACTCCTCCAAATCCCTAGGTATTACTTTAGACAAAGACCTCTCCATCCAAACACACATCAGTGCCATCACTAGAGGAATGAACCCTCAGTTGCATATCCTGAGAAAATTAAACCTTTCCACTGAGCGGGTGGTCTTGCACATGCGACTCATCCATTAGTGCCCTCAAAACTAGACTACAGCAGTGCTACCCTTGTAAGCCCTCCGAAAATCTCACATGCTGCTCTGAAGGCTATATTTAATGCAGAAGCTATGCTAAGTACAAGATCTAAAAAAAAGTGATCACATAACCTCTGACCTTCGAGTTCAGAATTGGCCATAATTCGACGCCAGGATACATTTCAAAATTGTTTGTTGACTCATACAGTGCTGCACCACAACACCCCCTCCTACCTGTCTCAGAAACTGACCCTTTTGGGTAGTAACAGTTCATCCAGAAGTACAAGTTTCTTACTTCTCAAGCCACAAGAAATTTCTCCCTACTGAGTTCAAATGCAACCCATACTCATCCTTTTTCAGGAAAGAAGTAAAACTCTTTCTATCCATCAAATTCCTCTCTCACTGAGGACAGGGTCATACCCTCGTTTCCTGTTTAGTATCTGCCCTCCATTTGTCCGCTACCTCTTGTCAACCTGTAACATGCCTAAGCCTTGGAACTATGCGACACTGCAGCCCCCACTTAAATCTGTGCATCACTACCACAGGGAAAACTGTGCATCTGCTCTCCCCACCCTTGCTTCTCACTTTTACAACTACCTCAACACTTTTGTGTACATTGTCTTTTATATCCCTCTTTGATTTACTGTTGCTATTTATTTTTCATTTACACTTTATGTAACTCGGGTACTTGCTGTTATTTTCTTTACGTATACTACTATATTTTGTTTACTATTTTTTACCGTCATTATATATTCTTTATCTACTGTCTATGTACCTCAGGTTTTTGCTGTTTCACCTACTCTGTACAGAGCTAATTTTTCATGAACACTGGCGATAAGATTGCATGTTCGTTCACTACCTCGGGGGAAAACTGTGCATCTACTCTCCCACTAGGCCAACTCCCTACAGTAACTACCTCCGAGCTTTTGAATAAAATATCTTGCTGTACTGTCTATCAGATTCTTCTTTTATATAATGCTGCTATGTATCTTTATCGACGTTTTATGTAACTCAGGTATTTGCTGCTATTTTTTTAAACATTTCCCGCTGTCTAACGTTTACTCTTTTTACCTCTACCATATATTTGTATCTACTCTCTATGAACCTCATGTTATTGTTGTGATGCCGACTTTGTAAAGCCCTATGATATCTTTGGGACAAGTTTGCACTATATAAAACTCATAAATAAATAAATACCTCTAGACAATTAAAATGAGTTACAGTTCGATTTCCCAGCCGAAGTCCAAGCACTCCAAATAAACATATGTACTGCAAATTGATCTTAGGGTAATCAGTTCTGTAACAGAGAGCTAAAGTGTCTATTTCGTTGGAAACATTATAAGTGTGAAATAAAGAAGCAAGCCATTTCATATGTATATTCGCTATATTTCGGTAAAATAGCATCAGGTGCGTGATTGTCTCAATTTCACCACAAGCACAATCACATACTACATCAGTCCCCTTGGGCTTGACTCATTTGGCTATAAATGCCTTCAAAGGAAGACAGCCTTGTATTTCTGATCGCATTTTATGTATAACGAACGCCTTATCTCAGGGTAGATGTCATCCAAATAGGGTTTAAACACAACATTAAATTTATGCTTTAGATACCTGTACCAAGATCCTCTTCTTACTGTGTATTATTTACCGTATTTTAGGTAGAGGTTGCGAAGTTGGATCCTTACAAAAAGTGTTATGATCGAGCTGCTTTAACCCCTTCGTTGCGCCGAACGTTTTGCGCTAGTGTAGAACGTTCTATTGCGCGGGCGGGGCCAGAATGTTCAGCAGACATGTGCAGCAATTCCGAGGTAGTGCACGCAACGTTCACTGAAGGTGCGCCGCAATGAAGGGGTTAAGGTACTAACTACACTGATGCTTCCACCAAGGCATTCCAGGCAGGTCAGTGTAAATGGCTACCTCCCTTATAGTAGCCAAACCTTTGCCTGCTAAATGATGTTTCTGTAGAGGTACCCAGTAAATTACTGGGGCTAGGGCAAATATTATCTGAAATTGGTCTGACACCCAGATCCAAATATAGGGATGCGAAAGGTGTACCCTGCCACCACTAAAACAGTGCCCCCGGAACCTATTCTCAATGTTTTGAAGTGCAGAGGTTTCCATGTTGCCCCAAATTTCAGATTCATACATCACGGCTGTAACTACCTCTGCTGTATACACATGTAATAATGAGCTCAGAGACCGCTCCCTATTCTCTGCTTATACCGAATAACTGCGGCTGCTGCCTGCCTCAGAAATTCAGCTGCTCTTTCCCTATGCTATTTCAAGGACATTTTATGATCCTATGGGATTACCAAGTAATCAAAATAATGTACTTGTTCTAATGTATCGTTTTCCACTGAGAAGGAAAAGTTTAACTCAGTTCTAGGTTTCAGTATCATAAGTTTGGTCTTGGAAACATTATTGGTTAAATGTTTCATGTCAAAATAGTCTATAAAGCCCTTAATCAGTTTATGCATGGGAAGTTCAGTAACAATATGCAACCGTACGTCGTCTGCACATAACAGCACAGGAATACGTGCATGTCCAAGCTTTAGGCAATCCAAAGTCAAGTTATCAAAAAATGGGCCAACATCATTCAAAAAAAGGGAAAAGAGCGGAGGGGCTGGCACACACCCCTGCTCCACACTAGTAGTTACCATAAAGCACTCTGTAAATACTCCCCTCAAACCATTACGAACGTTGGCAAATGTATCTCTATACAAATTGTGCAAAACCGTGATCAAGTACTGATTCAGACCCTTCTATTGTAATACTAGCCACAATAAGTCTGTCTATTAAATGAAAAGCAGATTTCAAATCTACACACATTTTTTAAAAATGGGACCTTCCTTTGCCTCATAGATTTAGTACACATTGAGAATAGATGAATGGTCTGTTACTCTATTCCAATACCTCGGCTGAAGTTGATTGATTATCTGCTAACATTTTTCCATCTTCATCCCAATCATGAATATCATTGAAGAGGAACCTACCATAGATCTTACTTGCCCCATTCAAAAACGAAACTAGGCACTAATGGCAGGGACTGTTCTCAGATCTTTCTTACGTAGAGGGAGAATTATAGCCCCTCAACAAGATTTTGGTGTCTCTTAAGACCTCAGAATGGCAATAACATACCTTGGTGAGATGCAGGACTCATAATAGTAGATGTGCCTTGTATAAATTTATGGGTACAAAATCAGGTACTTTATCAGGCTTTTGTTGTAATATAGCTTGTTTGACCTCAGATTCAGTGAAATCCCCTCCATCCAATCCCGGGGAAGATTGTTTGAATCTACTTCCATCCTGATGGTGGCAGTTCCTATCAATCAGGAGGTAGAGATACTAGTAAAATGTTAAATACATTCCTGCGTCCCAATGTTCATATCATTCTTACCCCTACATTGATCATGACCCTTTGTGATAAGTGACCTAACGTGCTTAGAGTTCTTTTCCCCAGCCCCCTGAAAGACTCTGACCCAGAACTTCAACCACATTTCATGGTTCTTCTCCTAGCTAATTCTTTATAATCCCTTCTCATTTTTATGAATGTACAATCAGCATCCACACTTTCATGGTACCTCAAAAGAGCATAAGATAACTGTTTTTTCACCCAACTTACATTATCAAAACAATTACCAAGTTTGATTAATAACATTCATAAACTCCACACTCCTAATGGTCATCATCATTATCCTTAATAATTTGCTCAAATAGGACCAATGCCCTTCTATTAACTGACTCCACACCCCTTACCATTAACACCTCCCCAGCATTAGCCTGAATTAAAATCCTTAAAATCTGTGCAAAGTGCAAAGATTTTCCAGTGTTCCACCTAACTGCTCTTTGCATGTAACCTCCCTTTGACTTTAACATTCTTTTGGGAGTATGCTCTTCTAAATTAGGTCCACCAAAAACGGATCAACAAATGGAATATGGTCACTTTCTGGACGTGGTACAATCAGCATACCCCAAGATTCAGCATTAATTAGAATGGAGTCAATTATAGAAGCTCCTCTATAGCCAAGGAAGGTCACATTAGCTGGAGTATCAGAGGGAGTGCGAACATTCATGTGTCTTACTCCACAAAACAAGAGAAGAGACCTGAACCTATGCCCTTCCCCCGGGGTTTTACCTGTCTCATGATTTCCCAAAGCTACTATTGGTACAACCCATGCCTGATCTTCCTCTGAGAATACTTTATCTTACCTATCACCTGTCAATGGGGTGTTAAAATCACCTCAAATTACATAGTGTGCTGTGGAGATTCACTACAGGCTAATCTAGCCTCTTGTATCCGTTCTTCAGGAGCATTCAGCACAAGCTTACCCCTGCCCTTCCTCCCTGGGGGTACATAAATATTCACTGTCCACAACCATTTCAGTTAAAAACTTTCCACCCAATGTAATATGCACTATATTACCAGTAATGCAGACAGGGACAACTCATACCTTTTGAAAGTTTCGCAGATACCCATATTACTAGTTCACCCGACAAGAGACCCATGCTTTGTCTACATACAGGGGCATAGTATGTATTTCAACCCTCTAAGATGATCTCATTAGTTGCCCGTGTCTCCTGGAAGCTTAACTGTAGTTTCCACAGGAGCAGCATGCAAAGTCTAAAGAAAAGGTCCCATTTTTCCTCACCCACCAAACCTGCCCAACGATGTCAGAGCAAGAATGGTAAGAATGGGTGAAGAAGGAAAACAAGGGGAAAAAGAAATACAAATGTCCCATGGCGTGTATCAATGAGGAGGACAGTTTAATGTTGGTCCTATGTGTTCACTGAATGTAAAGAACAGAAAAGCATCAGTATATGTACAAATATTGTATTACTACACACAACTTAAGGCTAGGTATCTATGTAGTAGTTGTATGCAGTACCTGCTAAACTCCCCTCTTCCACATTTAATTCAATGACTGCATGTACAGGAGCAATGTGCAATCTATAAAAGAGAAAACATAAATATTTTGTGTACCCACCTCAGTAGATTGAATAGAGAGGTGGAAATACATGTGACAGTGTAAACACCCACCTAAAATCAAGATATAGCAGGGAAACAAAAATAGCCCAAAAAAGTCAACAAATCCATAAGAGGAACAGTAGATGGTAAATATCCCTTCAGGCAATCCTCCTATTTTAAACAAAAAGAAATATGTAAATATATGCCGGGCTTTGTGTTATGAATCTTCTTAATTTTCAAGGGACATTATTAAGCTGTTTCTTTATTACAGCTTTTTCTGCAATGCACACAAAGAAGATGGGATCTCCAAAGCCATGATGACAATGATTAGATTAGTAATAGTGTATTGTCCATAAAGCTCTTTATGGCAGGGCAGCTAACTACATGAAATCACGTCTGCTTCCCTACAGACCGGGAAGGTTGCTTAGATCTGCAGAAGCTTTTCTCCTTGTCCAGCCACGTTGCAGACTGGCTACTGTGGGAGGGCGTGCTTTCTCACATACTCTCCCAGCTCTGAGGAATAAATTGCCATTGGAATTGCGGAAAGACACCAAGCTAATGTCTTTTCGAAAGAAATTAAAAACGGTGCTCTTCCAGCAAGCGTGGGGCTGTCTTTAATCTGTAACCAGCTGTATCCTTCCGAATTGCCTAGCGGACCCTGTCAAAGCGCTTAGAGACCTCTGGGTTATAGTGCGCTATATAAATCAAATAAATAAATAAATAAATAAATAATACTCAAGATATATTACTAGTGCGAATCGCAAAAGCGTGTTACCCCATTACTGCTGGACGCGATACTTTAATGGTTGTTTTTTGCATTTAGCAGAAGCTGTCCAACAAGTAGGACCAAAGCTGTGAAGTTCTACTGCAAACTGGACAACAAAAACCAGCCGATGCAGATAAACAAGGAGCCTGACGAGGGAAGTTTCCTACAGCACATCGTGACTCGGAAGGAGCAGGTAAGTGAAACTTGAAACTGAACAACTTTATGCCTGCACTGCTTCACCTCCAATACACAAAGGCCCGGAGGCAGAGCAACCCAACAGAGGCAGCACATATCATTAGATTCATGAAAGTCAACCACTCCATAGCCTTCATTTTATTTGATAAACCATGTACATTTCAGCTAATAATGTTCACTGATTTAAAAGTTCCTTTCCCCCTTGACCTACACAATTGTCAATGTCCAGTATATTTTTGTCCCACCTCCTTGCTTCTAGGCATTAGTAAGGTGGTGGAAAAATACATTAACATGCATATCTGTGAATTCTCCGAGGTCAGTTCATTCCCACACAACACTCAAACTGGTTTTCGGCCTACGCACAGCAAACTGCTCAGTTGGCTGTGGTGAAGGATGAGAGAAAGAGACTTGATCCGGGAGCCTGATAGCAATAATTATTTTGGAGCTTAGCACAGCTCTTACATCAGTATACTTCGACCAGGATCTACAACCAACCGGAGCTTTTATTCTCACAAGATCACCCACTAAAATCTTCCGTACATCCACACATTTTCTTTTATCATAATATCGCTTCCTTTCATCCAGTTTTCTTTCTTCCTTATAACGCCACTCACCAATCCCATTATCCACCAAACCTTTGTTAACTTTCATCCACCCAGGACACAACCAAGTGTTGGGAGCCCTCCCTTTAAATAACTCAAACGGAGATCTCCCAGTTGTTGAATGTGGTGCCAAGCGATACGCATTAATTCTCTCTTGAAGAATAGACTTCCAGTTCAACCCTGATGATCTGGCTAACTGTATTGCCTCTTTCAGCGTTTTATTGACTCTCTCAACTGCCCCATTCGACTCAGGATGATATAACAAACATCTCTTATGTACCACACCACACTTCTTCAAGAACTCCTCGAACACCCTTGAACAAAATTGTGGCCCATTATCCGAAAGAAGACTATTAGGAAAACTCTCCTTCCTAAAAAGTGCATCCAAAAACTTAATCACTTCCTCCGATGTAATCTCCCTAACAGCACTCACCTCAATCCACCTCGAATACAAATCCATTAACACCAAAAGATAAGGCGTATCACTTACACCTGACAAAGGACCAACTATATCTATTGCCAATTTATCCCAAGGATGTCTTGGTAGCAATCTCTTTACCATGGGCATCTGCTTCGTCTTTAAGAACTTATCACTAGCACAGCACTCTGGACAACCCCTCACTAATCTCTCAATCTCTAGGTCCATCCCAGGCCACCAAAACCGCATTCGTAGAATCTCCTTTTTTTTAACAATACCAAGATGTCCTGAATGTGCGTTAGACAATAACTTCTTTCTAATACCCAAAGGTGGCACCATTTTTGTACCACGAGTCAAAAAACCACTATTCATTGAAAGCTCATCAGAAACTAACATCCAAGGTTTCTCCAACCGTAAATTATTACTCAGTGACAACATTACTTTTTTAATCTCCTCGTCCTTCTCCAACTCATCTTTTCACTCTTTCTCTTCAATTGCCCCCTCCGTAATCTCACATACGCTTATACAGTCATCACACTCATCAAAATCATCCTCATCATCAAAATTTTCCTTACCTACCATCCTCGACAAGCAATCAGCCGATTTATTTGACACACCCGGAATGTAATCAACAACAAAGTTAAATTCCTGTAGATAAATTACCCATCTCCTAATCCTTGACAAAATTGCATCCAAGCCCTTTTTATCAAAAATCTCTTTCAATCCTTTATGATCTGAAAAAATAAATATTTTCGTGCCCCAAATCAAATTCTTCAACTTTCTCAATGCCCAGTAAATAGCAAGAGACTCTTTTTCTACAACAGAATAATTCAACTCTGATCCTCTTAAACACCTTGATGAACAACAAATCAGGAAGTCTTTACCATTCCTTTTCTGAACAAGGACAGCACAAAGTCCTTTCTCACTCGCATCTGTAAATAAAATTGTGGGCAAACCCGGTATAAACGCCTGAAGAGAGGGTGCTTTATTCAACTCACACTTAATACAATCAAATTCCCTTTTACAGTCATCCGTCCATTCAAACACAACATTCCTAGAAGTCAGTCTCCTCAAACACTGAGTTTTATCTGCAAAGTTACAAATGAATTTACCATAAAACTCTACCATGCCAAGAAAGGAAATTAATTCTTCCTTGTTCTCTGGTTCCTTTACCTTGTTAATAGTGTCCACTAACTCCTTTTTGGGATAAATTCCTTCCCCAGTTATTCTATGTCCCAAGTAGTTTACTTCCTGTACACCAAATTTACATTTACTTCTCTTGAGCATCATGCCCGCATCCTCCAAGCGTTTCAGAACCACACACACACGACTATAATGTTCTTGAATACTGTTCCCATAAATCAGTAAGTCATCTTGATAGCACCTCACTCCAGCCAACCCTCTCAAAATTCTAGCCATTATCCTTTGAAATACAGATGCCGCGGACACATGCCGTGGAAGTCCAAAAGGCATGCTTTTATATCTATAAGTGCCCATGGGAGTGATAAATGCTGTCAGATCCTGAGAAGACTCATCTAACTCCACCTGATGATATGCGGAGGCCAGATCCAGAGTAGTGAAAAACTTAGACCCCTCCAACGTACTCACCATCTCATCAATATTTGGTAGAGGAAATCTATCCACTACCACCTCTTTATTTAACGATCTCAGGTCAATACAAAGCCTAATCTCACCAGTTGGTTTTTTAACGACAACCACCGGAGCCAACCATTCAGTAGCTTCTACTTGCTCAATCACTCCATTGTTCATTAACTTATCTATTTCCTCCTTCACTTTCTCTTGCTCCATCAGGGGTATTCTTCTTACTTTCGCTATTACAGGAACAGCATTCTCCTTCAATCTAATGTGATGTTTATACCCTTTCAAACACCCTAAACCTTCCCTGAAAACCTTTGGGAATTTTCCTGCTAATTCTCCTCCTAGATCCACTTCACTCTCTTTCATTTCATTATCATTTACTTCTTGAATCAGAACCTGAGGATTAGAATTCGGATTCAAACTCACCCCAAGTTGACCCTGATGCACCCAGCCCAGTAATGTATCACCCTTCTTTGCAACATAAATCTTACCAACTATTATCTTACTCCGAAGTTCTATCTCAGCCATAAAACATCCAAGCATCTTAATTGGTTTATCTCCATATCCAAGTGGTCTCAAATCAGATCTCATCAGCTTTACTTTCCCCGCAAAATATGCATTAAACAACTCCTCATCAATCAATGTTATGCGTGAACACGAATCAAAATTAAAATTTATCATTACATTTTCCACTTTTACCAAATGTGTTGGATGATCAGCCACTTCACATTTTATTTCAAAAGTAATCATTCTAACTTGTGGCTGACTCCATCTCTTCTTTGTTATATCAGGCCTAAACACTTTGGTTCTACAAAATTTGGCATAGTGACCTTTCTTTCCACACGAGTTACACACAATCTTCAATGCAGGACAAATTGATGAATTCGCCAAATGACCTATTTGTCCACATCTAAAACACGCAAATTTGTTACTTTGCCCTGTATACAAATTCTGACTTGTAAGATTAGATCCTGTATTTTGTTTCTCAAAATTACTTGAAGTCTCATCTTTCTTTACTTGACAAACCACATCTTCTACTTTTGTTTCTTCTTTTTTCTCATTTAAAGATCCTTTTTCCTTCTTCAACTCACCAACACACTTAGTCATATGTTCTACTTGTTTTGCTATCACCAACACTTCCTCAAGAGGCGGTTCATCCTTCAACCATAGTTCCTTTCTGATGTCATCATGTGCGCACCTCAGTACAAATTGATCCCTAATCCGTTCATCTAAAGTCTGACCATAATTACATGAAGAGGCCAGCTTTCTCAATGAGGAAACATATTCTTCAACAGTCTCATCCTTTTTCTGCTCTCTCAATCCAAAGTGATAGCGTTCCATAATGGTACTGACCCTTGGCAGATAATGTTTATCAAGTTGTGCAATTGCAATTTCGTATTCATTCAAATTCCGTTGTTCTCCAGCTGACAAATCAGGTAGATGTTCCAAAACGTCTTGACCTTCCCCCCCAAACAATGAAGAAGAAGAGCAAGTTTCCTTTCCGCACTCAAATTAGTTCCGCACACCCTCGCATAGTTAGCAAATATTTTCTTCCATTTTTTCCATTTAATATTTGGTTCTCCTGGACTCATTAAAAAGAAAGCAGGCTGAGTTACATTCTGCATTTTTTTTTTTCAATTCTTTTTCTTTGTTAGTCCCACAAGATTCCTATTGCATCACAATGTCTCTTATTTTCTTTTCTTTCCTTTCTTTTTTTTATTCTGACGTCACAATGCTGCTCTTTACACCTCCCAAAGCTTCTCTTCTTAATTCGACATTCTACACTTGAACGGCAGCGCTTACAACCTTTGTGATGTAATTTCTATTTTCTTTTTTTAACATGCTTGGAGCGCAGCGTACAATGCTTCTCTTTTCACTTCCCAATTCTTTTTCTTTGTTAGTCCCACAAGATTCCTATTGCATCACAATGTCTCTTATTTTCTTTTCTTTCCTTTCTTTTTTTTATTCTGACGTCACAATGCTGCTCTTTACACCTCCCAAAGCTTCACTTCTTAATTCGACATTCTACACTTGAACGGCAGCGCTTACAACCTTTGTGATGTAATTTCTATTTTCTTTTTTTAACATGCTTGGAGCGCAGCGTACAATGCTTCTCTTTTCACTTCCCAAAGTTCGCTTTCTTAATTCTACATTCTACTCCTGAAACGCAGCGTTTACCATCTTTGAAACGCAAACAGACGTTGTTTCTTCTAACGTAAGACATCTGGAACGCAGCGCTTCCGACGAGCAGCCCAACGTCAGATGTAAGCGAGTCTCTTTCCTTCCAAGTTCTACTTTCAACGCTCGAGATCCTGCGCGAGAATCTAACGTTCTTCAATCCTTAATTTCCTTTTTTTTTTTTAAATTAAACTCTTGACCGGCACAGTTCTGATCCACGCCTCCCACCAAACTCCTCACCGCACTTTCTTTCCTTTTCCTTTCTCCGCCGCTGGGAATACTCCGCTTCCTTTTTTTTTTTTTTAAAACAGCCGCTGGAGGAGCAGGAGCGTCGTTTTTCTTTCCCGCCTGTGTTGGGGTGAGGTTCACCCGATCGTCGCCAAATAATGTAGTGTCTGGATTCAGAATTTATTTACAACAAGGGGTGGTGAGGGACAGAGTCTCTGAATTAAGCAGAATACTCTCACCCAGTCAAAAGATCAGGGCTAGATCCAACACCGTTTTTTAGCTCATTGCACCATCCCAGTTTCAGAACCTGGCTGTATGTAAATTAGTCTGTTCCTGTCCCAGTGCATGATGGGAACAGGGCAAACCAAACTACAAAAGCCAATTCTTACACTGAGAAGGAAACAAGCTTCCGGGGACCGGTTTCTGGCATTACAGCCGTCTTCGGCCCGGCTTGCTTGAATCCTGATGGTGCAATGAGCAAGGGACTCATGTCTGAGTATACCCTTCCACGCTTAGGGTGGACAAAAATATTTACAACAAGGGGTGGTGAGGGACAGAGTCTCTGAATTAAGCAGAATACTCTCACCCAGTCAAAAGATCAGGGCTAGATCCAACACCGTTTTTTAGCTCATTGCACCATCCCAGTTTCAGAACCTGGCTGTATGCAAATTAGTCTGTTCCTGTCCCAGTGCATGATGGGAACAGGGCAAACCAAACTACAAAAGCCAATTCTTACACTGAGAAGGAAACAAGCTTCCGGGGACCGGTTTCTGGCAGAATTTAGCAGTCAGGAACATATATATTTTTTTTTTAGTTTTAAGAGTAAGCGTTAATCACAACCCCAGCCACAGGTCTAATTCGCAACTGACCAAAGGAACCTCCATGCATTCCAGAATCTCACACGAGATCGGAATACACAGAGAAGGATATTCCAATACATTAAAGGTACAGTTATAAAAATAGAAGTATATCATCACACTTAGCGCCACCTTAGATCCCGTGGACCACCCCACTCTCTTAGAGAGGTTTCGTAAGGCTGGTGTCAAAGGGTAACTTTGGGTTGGATTGTCTCCTTCCAGAAGGATGGATCCTCCTGGGTTTTCTATAAGACTTGTACCTCTTCTACTCTACCAGTTATCTGTGGAGTGCCGCAAGGGTCCTCTCTTAGTCCTACGTTGTTCAACATGTACTTGCAACCCTTGGTGGATATCTTAACTCCCTTTGAGATTTCAATCATCTCCTATGTGGACAATATCCAGCTGCATTTTACTATTGCCTCAGACATGGACCATTCAGCAACCACTTTGGGAGTATATCCGGAACAGGTTGCCAGCTGGATGAACAAGTATTGCCTTAAATTTAATCGACCCAATGCAGAGCTTCTGATTCTCTGTAGTAATTTCCACCTCCAAAGACCACTTGGCTGACTGGTATGCCTAAGTCCTCCTTCTGCTCCTAAACTGGTTACAAAAAGCCTGGGGGTATGGCTGGAATAAAACCCTCACCATAGAAAGTCAGGCTAATAAATGGTCAACCTCTAGTTTTGGAAGTATGCACATGTTACACAAGATTTAGCCTCTTCTCCCTCAGCCCTCAAGGATGCTGGTACTTAAGGCTCTGATTGTTTCTCTTCTGGATTATGTCAACTCGCTCTACCTTTGTGTTCCCAGGGCAGTTATTCTTAAATTCCAAGTCCTGCAAAATGCGGATGCACAACTGGTCTTGGGTATTCTATTGTATTAAATAATGAAAGCACTTATAAAGCACATAGCTACCCGTAGGCATCCCAGCACTAAGAGTGTGTACGAATGAGTACAGGGATTTCGCAATGATCTGTTCTGGAAGAGCCACGGTTTCAGTAATTTCTGGGAGGGAACTTCCTTTTTTTTCTTTTAAACGAATGGAAAGCGGAATGCTATTCCACAGCTTAGCTGTATTAAATGAAAAAGCATGCCATCCATGTCTAGCTCTTTTATTATCAGGGACTTTAGTGAGGAAGGCATTAGTGGAGCACAGCAATTGCGCAGGAGTGTGGAAAGACTACATCGGGCGGGTGATCAAAGATCCTTTATCATGTAAAGCCCTAGGGGCACAACAAAGTGACTTGAAAGTAATCCTCTCAGCCATAAATAGCCAATGGAGAGAGCACAGAGCTTGTCGGGCAGAAAGATGTCTTGGAATATGATACAACATCTGAGTGGCTACATTCTGAACTGTTTGCAGCCTCTTTGTCGTTGCTTTAGGTGACCCTTGATAAAGTGAATTACCGTAGTCCAGGTGAGAAAGAAAAAGTGAGTGGACAACCAGCCTTTTGGATGTGGGTGGCAGAAGAGGAAACATTTTGCACAGCAGGTTAAGCATCCCTCCGCAGATGACAACCAGTTTAACAGCATGGGAATCGAATTTAAGAGAGGCACTCAACCATATTTCCAAGTGCTTTATAACCGGTTTGGGAGCTGGAGGAGACCATAGCCAGCTTGGCCAACCCGGAGGTATTTATAGATATGAATCAACCGGACAGGGCCTGATAGATCTCAAATGGCTGTCCATTGCCAAAGGATTGAATTTAAAACCTTGTGCATGGTGCACAGAGCCTTCCAACCTTCTATCTCTCACTATCTGGTTACACCTTACTCCCCAAAAAGCCTTCTTAGATTCACCAACTCATTTTTAGTCACTGTCCCCACTGTCAGAAGGGCTCAAAATGACGGTCTTTTGGCTATAGCACCGCCAAGCAGTGGAATGCTCTCCCTCTGGTGATACGTTCAATCAATAATGAGCTGAGCTCCCAAAAATTTCTTAAGACCTTGAGCTTTGGGACTGATTCTCAGGTATCAATTCTGTTCTTGGTGTAGTGGTTCACTGTGTTCACCAGCGGTGGGATTCCTTCAGGTTGCCATGTGCTTTCTAAATTCCTTAGCATAGCATAGCATAGTTTCCACCTAGGGCTGAATGGGCTAGAAAGAGGCATTATACTAAACACTCCCCCCTGCCTTCCTGGTCCATTTGCACGGAGTATTCCGGATACAGCAATCACACGTTATTTTCCGTCTTCTCTCACGGTGATTCTTCATTCAACTAAATCAGATACAAGCAAGAGTAGAAGCAATAGTCTTTGAAGAAGGTGAGAATCAGCTTTGCAGCGAAAAAATTACAATAACCAACATGGAGGGGTGAATCATCAGAAAGACTTTTAGGCTGATACGTTCCTGAGAGGCTGTCCTTCTGAACGGACCCGTGCCGCACCTGAAGCTCGTCGGCTCATTCGGCTCGAGCCAGAGTCAGAGTTGGAGGTGGAGGCTAGCTGTGTGAACCGTGCGGGCGGGCGAAAATCAAAACGCCGTCACCGCCACCGCCTTAACTCCAAAGCGGCTGCCTAAAAATTTAAATTAAACTAAAACGCGGCAGGAGCCGCCACCGCCTGAACCCCAAAGCGGCGGCCGTAAAACCGTAAAACCAAAACGCTGTAGGAGCCGCCACCACTGCAAGACGTGGCGAGACTGCAATTTTGGGTGCCGCGAGCTGCGAGCAGCAGTGGAGCGAGGCGGCGACAGCACCGCAGTTCTGTGGGGGCCCGTGGGGTGTCTGTGCGTGCCACGCTCAGTGGCAGCGTAGAAGCGATAGCTCTGAACGGGAAGGAGACCGGGCAGCGGATCTGGACTGTGAGCCCCACGCAAACCCCCGTGCTGTGCTGTGCTGTGCTATTCAACCGGCTTGCCGCCGAGAGTTTCCCCTGGAGTCTCCCTGATGTCCTGGAGCTGCACTAGAGGTTCAGAGCTGCAAGCCAAATCACAAGCCAACTCACAAAGTCATAAGTGAGGTGAGTCCTGGGTCTTGGGACCGCGAGCGCGGCTGTCGTTAGAGGCAGCTGCCAAGTAAGAGCTGGAGGGCGGCGAGCCAGGCAGGGCTGACTAGATCCGCTTGCTCTCCACTTCGCTCCTGCGGCTTACCAGCGCCCCCCGTCCTCCCACTAGAGGGGCCGGGTACCCCACAAAAGTTCCTTTTCAAGGCGCCCGAGCACCAGAGTATCTGAAATCACCAGAAATCACCAAAAGCTGCGGCCAGCAACAACATTTCAGCCTCTTAACACTTCTTAATACCTCTAACAACTAAAAGTGTCACTGGATCTCTCTCTATTTTGCTACGATGCGCACTAGGAGCAGTGTTCAACTACAAAATACCCACCGTCCCCATAAGTCCGCCAAGCGCCACAAGTCTAAGCTGCTATATTCACAAGAGGCATGCCGGGGCTCTCAATCTTCCCTCCGCCAATTGCACCTTGAGTGAACAGAAGAGGCGGACGAGAGCCCCTCAAAGCCCTTACTGGGACTCTTAAAGGGTGACAAAATGCTTATTAATCTTACGCGACCTGCTCGTTTCCAAAACTCATCAAACATCAAAAACAACAGCACCGCCGATATTAGAGAGCACTTGTTTCGGATCAACAAACTAAATCAATCCGCCCCTCATCTTCAACGTGACACGAATGTAAAATCCCCCCAACAACCAACAATCTTACCAGCTACCCCCAACCCGACTCCGCTCTATCCCGAAATAATCATTCAATGCAAGACCTCAGCTATTGTTACTGCCCCCGAGCTGGAAAAAACACTTTCAAGACACATCCTGACTTGACACTACCCCTGCTCCCCCCAGAGTCTCAAGCAACCTCATTAAAAGTGTCATCAGTAACTAACAGCAGCCATAATGCTGGCACCAAAGACTGTAGTTTTACTTTAAGCCCAAACAAAAACTATCCAAAGGAACAAATGAATACATCTACTAATTCTCCTTCGGATCATAACTCTTCCACCGGACAAAATCCCCTCGCATCCTGGGCAAGAGGTCTCCCAATCCAACCCAGGAATGCTTAAAATTGAAGCACTTCTGGCAATCACTAATAGAGCCCTGAGCACCATGAACAGTCTTACAATTAATTGCCGATTCTATAATGGGAATAGACTCAAAATTTAGATCAACTAAATTCGCTAATACGAAGAGCTCAAAAAAATGTGGCCCAAAATCAGGGCCACGATGTAAACCTGAGCTCGGAACCAACTGCAAATGCAACCGCACACCTAAATCATGCCCAAAGCAGCTGCATTTGTGAGCCTTTACTAAAAAAAACTTGAAACACTACCCGAAATAATGTCTACACTAATAGAAGACCTGAGGCTAAAGACCCAATCCAGATCACAGAGTCTTAGTACTTTCCCCATTCAACCCCGAACTTTGGAAACCCACAGAACATTAGAACCAATCTCTAACAACCCAAACCGTCTTAATAACAATAACATCAGCTTAAAATTGGAACAGTTTCCGCTTAAAGCTGCACTAAATAACCATCCTGAACAGCTTTCCCCAGCACTTCCGGTCTCTGACATCAATCCCTCTTTACAAACACTGAATGTTGCAAAAACAACTACGCAACCCAGCACTGAATTATTTCCACTTACCTCACCAAGTCACCATATTCCTATAACTAAGACCAATCAAGACCCAAAGGCAGGAATTTTTCTGTCCAGAAAAAACAAGAAGAAACTGAAGAAATTAAATAAAGCAAAAAAAAGGGCAACGTGCTAACGCAATGGCTTGGAACAAACACAGGCGAGTCACCCACTGACCTGACTAACCAAGCCGAAAAACCAGTAGCCCCTCAAAAAGATAAAACTGAAAATCCGGAATCCCCATTAATTCATGTGCAGCCATTAGCAGATCACAAGTCTCCCGGCAATCGCACGAAGCAATACGTCAACTCCATCAAACTTCCTGATAAAAGTTCACTCCTCACAGTTGTTGAAATACATAACCCTGCTACTCAGGAGCTAGATCTAAAAGCAATAACAGCCCCCGAAGAAACTCCACTGCTACAATTAGAAGAGGAAGAAAATCACTACAAAGCCTCTATAGATGCGGCTAGCACTGGCAATGAGACGTCCGCCCCCCAAGATCCTCTAATGGGAAGTGATCCATCAAGAAGGTCCTGCCCACTAATTATAAAACCAAGTACACAAGTCACCTCGTAGTTCACGGGCAATGGCCCGGTTGTACCCAGTACCAACCAGGCTCTATTGCATCAAGAGCCTCCCCTGGACAGCATCAGCATAGAATAATACTGCTATATCCGGAGTACAAATCCCAGGGAAAATGGGACATCTTAAATAGAGGTAATATCTTAAAGCTATGTCTGCACCTGCCAGGCTTAGAAAGCGTGAATTAAACGGACATTGAGACAGTGGCCTTCATAGACCCCGTTTCGGGACAAAGAAACGAGTCCACACTGGTAACCTTCTCCAATCCAGAACGGGGGGCAACGTTGATGAAGAATGTAAAACAACTGAACGAATGGGGCATTCAGGCTAGCCCCTATACCTTCATTAACTACACATCCTTTTTTTTAAAACTCCCCTGACGCCATAACGACCGCCAAAATCAGACCAGACTTAAAACAAGAAAAGCATTTAACACAACCATCTTCGAGGCTGCGGGGCCTCCGACAGGAGCCAAAAACAACCTCATGGATTGAGAACCCACTTCAAGTAATTGCCTCCATAGCAGGAGGTCCACGCAAATGCATACTAAAACCGCACAAATCTCAAGACCGGTCTTGGCTCTCCCAGGCGTTAGGGTAGTGTGTCGATACCCACGTATGATAATAAACCTATTCACAAGACGGTTCACCATTTAAACATATGCTCTTGGAACATCCGGGGTCTAAAAAAGGAGAAAACAGAACGATTAACTTCAGGCCTGCAGAAGACTCATGACATCTTTGCTATCCAAGAGACCTGGGCCTTGGAAAACACCATCTGGGAAGACTTTTCCGTAATAGAATCTACCGCCGCTACTCCATCTAAAGTAGGCGGTCATTCATCCTGGGGTGTGCTGATCGCAGTGAAGAACTCACTGACTGCGAAATTAGAAACTCTCCACAGCGGAGTTTGGCGACTATATTTTCATCAGCATTGAGATCGAGAGCCAGGTAAAGGGGAAGTCAAAGCAGAAAATGATCCTTGGCAGCGTCTATCTACATCCAACAAAAACGAGACGAGAGTCTACTTTGAGCAATATACTACCACTAATGAATAATCTCGAAGTTCTATACCCCAACGATCCCGGAGATAAAATCCCAATATCACCGAAAGGATTTGAACGGAATAAAACTGGCAACTAAACTGAATCATCTTGGTCTGCGCACTCTCAATGGAAGGATTGCTACAGATCAACCGGCCGCATATTCTCATGTATCCTCCTCCCGAATGGCCACCTTAGATTACATATGAATATCGCTTACGGCCTTCCATCTGGTACGCCAATTCTTGGTAACACCGTCCCCCGATAGCGACCATGCCATTTTAACATGCAGTATTGCCCTTGGGCCACTACATCGCCCGAACACAAATCCGATAGGGACGGCATCAAGCCTACAGAATGTAAGGAAACTCCGATGGTCAGAAAGCAACAAGGATGCAATCGAAAAGGAGGTGGACAAGCTTATGACCAGATCGCCCCTGTCTGGTACTAGCCACGTGACAGCTCCCATTTGGGAAACTATACTGACCAATTTTAGGGATCACTTCACCTCAAAACCCACAAATAACTTTTTGAAGGACATTCCAACTCCGACAACTCTGTCAGCGCAAAAACAACACACAACTACTGCAAAGAGCAAATTAAACAAGCTACAACGAACAACCTGCCAATAAAGAAAGTGAACATAAACTTTTGAAGGAGGACATCATGGCTGCGCTAAAAGCCTATAGGAAGGCCCGCTTTACCTTAAAGAAACTGGAAGAAGAGCAGCACTGGGCTACAGCTTTCGAGATTATAAAATCTAAAGATCAAAGGAAATTTTGGAACTGTGTTAACATGGCCAGCAAAGCCACTAAAACCCCTACCACAACTAACATTACTCCCGCGGACTGGGAGACTTATGTTAAAATGCTCTATACAGCTCCGCATTGGCCAAATCACCAATACTACGGCCATCCTTGACCAACCAGTTAACCAGGGCGGAACCATCCCCACCGCCAATATATCAACAGGCGACATAACAGGAATAATATAGAATATGCACTCGGGCGGCGCTCCTGGTCCCAACGGAATTCCGACTCAAGTTTTTAAAGCCTCTGCTGGAAAATGGGCCCAGATACTGACACCTCTTTTCGAAGCCGCAATACTGGGCGGCTCCATCCCGGTGTCTTGGCAAGGATCACTTCTGGTCCCCTTCCATAAGAAAGGCTCGCGCTCTAATGCCGATAACTACCGTATGATAACCCTCCTAGATGTGGACGGGAAGGCATACGCTAGCATTCTCTTAACTGCACTCACTAAGTGGGCGGAAACTAACAAACTAGTCCTCTTCACCCAAACCGGCTTTCAAAAGGGGTGCCACATCGAAGACAACTTGATTAGTATTGCCCACCTGATGGAAACCACCTTAGATGCAAAAGGTAAATCGTTATACCTTGGATTCATCGATTTTCGTAAAGCCTTTAATAGTGTAAGCCGGCCAAAATTATGGGAAAAACTCGCAAGATGGGGCATCCCGCAGTCGCTACTGAAAGCACTAATTACCTTACACACTGACACCTGGGTTAAAGTGAGAGTCACATCGAGATGGTCCACCTCTAACAAAATCTATACCACCAGAGGTTTAAAACAAGGGTGCACCCTTGCACCAATGCTTTTTAACCTGTATCTTGCAGACCTCCCCGAATGGTTGTCACGCACTCGTGCTTTCCCTCCTGGAATAGAATCAAGAAAGATTCAAACTCTGCAATACGTGGATGACACCATCCTGCTAGATCAAACCCAGGTAGGCCTCCAAAGACTGTTTGATTCCCTCGCTCAGTACTGCAATATGAACATGCTCGAAATAAATGTCACCAAAACCAAAGCAATGATAATATCCTCTGGAAAAACTAAAAAGAATACGTGATTTATTGAAGGGAAGATACTGGAAACTGTCACTGCTTATAAGTACCTGGGCGTGTGGATCGATCATAAAGGGAGATCCACTGCGCACATAACCGAAATGCAGGCTGTCGCTCGTAGCCTAGAAGGGGCGTTCATAAGAACGAAAAGTACTTTGCACTCCCAGGATTTAGCACCATTAATAAAATTGATCACTGCAAAACTACTCCCCACAATCTCCTTTGGTGCAATAATCTTCAAGGATAAAATGAATATTTGGCTGGACAGAGCGCAATCGTCTTGCTATCGCAGGGTTTTCCGACTACCTAATTCAACCGCCCATGCCCAAATTAGAAAATAATTCTTGCTATCTTCCCAGCGATGGATTATGAGTGCATGTTACATCAGCTATTGCTTAAAAACTAAACAAGCCAGCCCTTACACCCTAAAGAATTGCTTATGGTTAGTCTTCAGCAACCCAAAAACATTGTGGAATAAATATTTGATGTCATGCCTCGAATCCCTCAAAGCAAAGCACATATGGCTATCCCCGTTGCCCATCGAGGCTAAAACAAAACTCTTATCTAAGCAAGCAAAAATTCTATCAAACGACCTTGACGAGCAACGGGTCAACCAGCTCTTTCATGGATCTTGGGCCTCCAGATTATATACTCCGAAAACCCTTCCGTCCTACCTTGTTTCTTGTATGAAAGTCCATATAAAACTCCAATTAATGAGATTCCGCTTCGGTTTAATCTCGCTGATGGCATACAAGTTTGGCCAAGGATACAGGAAAGAAGCATCCTCCCAATGTCGCTTTTGCAAACACGACGAGGAAAATCTTATCCATGTCTTGTGCATTTGCCGAAAACTCCGAGCCCAAAGAAACTTCTGGCTGCGTCCAATCTGGCTCCTTCTTAACATCAGGAGTTTCCATGAAGCAGTTGACGCATGAATGAGGGGAGACTTACCGCAGTTGGCGGCACGTTTTGTTAAATTTATTACAGAAATCAATTCTCCGAATTTGTCCTTTGTTAAAGCTTGAATCCCCTTCTCCCCAGTGACATTATTGGGGTCCTTTTAATTTATTTTGTAAAGTCTTTGTTTCTATTTGATTTCTATATTTCTTTTCCTTTTTAAACTTTTAATCCTTAACGGTTATCCCAGAGTGTGTAGATTGCAACGATTTTAAATAATTGTGCAAATAAAAATTTACTTTACTTACTGTAAATAAAGATAGGCAACAGGTGATAGGGCGCACAGCTAGTAATTTAGGCTATTTTCAATTGACGTGTAACTCCTCTTGCTACTAGGCAGAATAGGGAGGTTACCTATCTCCCTTACTAATACACTGATCCCAGGTATTAAATAATTCAAAAGGTTTTCTGCCGAGCAAAAATTATATTAAATAACAACACTCTCAAAGTTCTTAGTCACAATATTCTTATATTGTCCATTGAATACATTCACTAGTTAGACACCAGAATCCAGTGTAGATTAGTCCATATTTATTTCTCTTGATTCAATTCATCAGTTTCAATATTTTCTGTAGTCAGATCAGCCTTATAAGCAGGTCAGCCGACACGTGTTTCGTTGTTTAAAACAACTTCATCAGGGCTTTCTCTAAGTTTCAATTCTCAATTCAATAATATGTTCCTTCCGTTTCTTTAAAGTTAAATTTTCGATTTACGTACGCGAGCAGATGGGAAGAAGTAAGAGGAGATAGACACTCTTACTAGACACTGACAGACGATTAAGAAGTGGATAATAATACTAGATACTGACAGACGATTAAGAAGTGGATAATAATACTAGAATCACAGATTTCGTTATAGCTCAAACAAAGTTATCGGTACCGCGCTTATAGGAGTAATAGGCGAACTTTGGACATTTGATTGAACCTGCATAATAAAATCGAAAATTTAACTTTAAAGAAACGGAAGGAACATATTATTGAATTGAGAATTGAAACTTAGAGAAAGCCCTGATGAAGTTGTTTTAAACAACGAAACACGTGTCGGCTGACCTGCTTATAAGGCTGATCTGACTACAGAAAATATTGAAACTGATGAATTGAATCAAGAGAAATAAATATGGACTAATCTACACTGGATTCTGGTGTCTAACTAGTGAATGTATTCAATGGACAATATAAGAATATTGTGACTAAGAACTTTGAGAGTGTTGTTATTTAATATAATTTTTGCTCGGCAGAAAACCTTTTGAAATACTTTACTTACTGACCTTTACTTACTGGTCCATTGAAACCTTATTGTCATTTTATTTTCTTGCAAGTACTGCTGGAAGCCCTGCCCTCATGTTGTCTCCTGTGATGCCGGATTTACTTCAATTGTTTTAATGCTCCTATTGGATGTGTCATATACTGCCCTCCCACCCTCATTCATCATAGCTGCAAACTACTCAGTATCACTGATAATTTCTGGTGGTAAATGGGGAAATGTTGTTGGGGGCATATCAACAGGGGTAGACCCTGGCTCTCTTTAATACGGTACAACATCTATCCTTATCCTATGTAAGTATGTCTCCTATCTTTGACTCTACTTTTAAGTCCAGTAAGGTGCCTTTCAGGATGTTCGGACACTTCGCCCATCTTAGATGGGTTTGCAATTTCCTAATTCTCCAAGATAGGGGGCACTCAGTCACCAACATCTCCAGGCGCTAGCATCATTTAAAGGTTTATACTTATGAACTTTATTCAGAGGAACGGTAACTTTGTTCATCTGCGTCACTTCCTCTATCTTGAAAGGGAAGCCCTGTTGCAAATTCTGGTTTGTTTTACCAGCCATAAATGTTAAAATCTCAGTTAAGATCAGCAAGGCAGTGTCTGAGCCTGTTACAAATTTCTCAAACAGGGCTAAGATGGAAGACAGTATCAGGGGCAATAGCGTCAGTTAGATTCTGAATCAATGGGGTATTAGATAATCCTATAGCTAGGGACAGATAATTTACAACTTCTTAAAGACCTCCTCCTCCCAATGACTGATTTGAAGGAATAGGAATAATTAAAGTATTAGAGACCCTTGTAGTGAGCTTACTGATGGAATTGGTCTTAGTCACAAAGGGCACAGCAGGGAGGGTATATTCATTCACCGGTAATGAGGAAGATACAAGGGGATTTATGGATATCAATTAGTCCCCGGTCATATCTCCCACAGGGCACCATGTTGTATTGCAACTCACAGACACAATTCGGGCGAAACAGTCAGCTCTTTGTCATCATCTTTGCCCTCTTTTTTTGTCCTCATATGACCAATGTCTGCAAAACCAGGCCTTAGTATACAACCTATTCTGACCTCAGGCCTATTGCATTACAACTCTGGCCCTGCTGATCCAGTGCTACCAGTTTCCTGGTTAATGGTTTCACGCAGGTGTAACCATAGGACACCTCCTAAGACATTGCTGTTCCACTCCATCTTTGGAAATCGTCCCATTACCCACTCCGAGAACCCCCTCCAACACCAGTGTCTATTTTACATATGGTTCTCACTGCCTGAAGCCAATCAAATCCCTTAGGAGGGAGGGGATTTGTCCACTGCTTACAAATCTCCCTTCTGGCTAAGAGCATCATAGAAAACAGGAGGGCCCTTCTGACTGCCGATAGGGACTGACATAAGGGTTAAATTAACATGCTTATCAATAACATATTTTTTTACAAAAAAACACACAATAATTTTTTTTATTTTTTTATTAATAAATACCAATAAATTTAAATTAATATTTAATTAAATACCATTAAATTACATTACACACTATTCCCCCTTTAACACACAACACGCTACACATACTGAAAAACACAATTATTTAACTATCAATTAATCAATTAATAACAATTAATAATCAACTAATATAATCATAAATGAACTAATTAATAAATATTAATCAACAATTAATAATTAATCACAAATTATCAATTAATCAACACAAAATTAATTAGCAATAACAATAAATATTAATTATAGATACATCAATTCTAATTAATATAATTAACTAATCAATACAAAATAATTGCCAATTAATAAGTAATTAACAATTGATGAATAATAAATACAAATAAATAAAAAAATCTCATTAATTAATGTAATTCATTTTAGATATTTCCCTCCCTATTTCCCTCTAAACCCACAACCCACTACACATAAAAAAATCACATAATTAATGCAATTATCAATTATTCATCTAATTTAAATTAATCACCAATTAATTATTAATTAACAATAAATGAATTAGCAATAACAATAAATAAAAATGTATAATACATTAATTCTAATTAATATAATTAACGTATTAATAAAAATTAATTTCCAATTAATAATTAACAATTAATTAATCATCAATACCGATTAATAAAAAACATATTATTAATTATTCCCCTATAAACCCACAACCAGCTCTGATACTAAAACACAAAATTTACTCATTTCTAAACATTTATTTTAAAATTTATAAAAATACATTAAAAAAATGTTCAACATACATATGAAATACACACTAAAATACATAACACAATTTGTAACATTTACCCGGTGGGGTATTCACCCTGAATGAGAGGGTTTGTGAAGTCGGTCTCTAACCGACATGTCCGTGTAACTTGCTCTTTTTTGCATTTTCCTTACTAGAGCGGTGCTCTATTTTACCTGCGCCGCAGCCAGGTGATGTGGAGGTTTTCTCTCCTGCCAATTAGGTAAGCGTGAGATATGTACTCGAATGAGGTATCAGTGTACATGTAGTTGACACTGGAGATGCACAAGAGTTTCAAATCCCACATTTGGTTAAAATAAAGAGAAACTCTCATCCAAATGCTAATGTATGTCTTGTTTCTACTCTGTTTGTTTTTCTGTGTACCTGATTTTTTTCATTCTGCTATTCCTGATTTGTGGACTACCAGCAAGGAGAATGACTGCACCTAGGATACCCAGGTGATATCTTTTATACACCATTTTTTTATTCACCACTTTTATGAGCAGTAGCGACATCTGGTCCTGATGAAAGCAGCGGACACCTACTAGGGTCTATTAGTCTGCAGAAACATGTTGACCTGTTAATACACATAGTAGCTATTTGTTGAAACTACTATATCGCACTGGTTTTTATTGGTTTGGAAGTAGAGAGGTACCAATTAAACTATTTGTCCTCTTTTCTCTCCAATTTTAGTCTTTTCTGGCACTTTATTCCTTTTTTTCACTTAAATGCATGCACTGCTTAACAGTTGTCACCACATGCCCTTATACTTTCCAATTCACTGGGACACAAGCATTGTTCAAATCAAAGAAAATTCTCTTTTGAAATGGTTGTAACATCTACCCTTCTTGGTGTGAAGGATCCCAGATGATGACAAGGGCGGTTCCGGTCGAGAACTGATGGGTATTTTTTTCACACATAGAAAGTACCCTTTTGACCTCTTCTCACATTTTTTTCAGGTATATTTTCTAAATATGTGTTTATATCCAACATTCTCTTTATGTCAGGCACATAGTTAATCAACAGTTTGTCTCTTCGTGACCCACAGCTACTCTGTGTCTTGCTAAATTGTCTTGTTTGGGGGATATAGCTGTGCTAGGTCAGTAAATATCCCCTTGGACCCTCCTATCACCATCTTGTTCATGCTTTAAAAGCATCCCATTCTACTTCTGGAGAAGCTGTACCAGTATTAATCGGAAAATACTCAAACATGGCCATTTTTAATGCAAGCACACCAAGCAAACCCAACACGAATGAAACCAAAGGCTGCACATTTCATTCCAGCTAAAACCCATCTCCTGGAACTATCCGTTCTAGAATACTTAACCTCCTCTCCAGAACCTCTTCTTAAGAGGAATTCTACCCCCTTACAGCATTGCTCTTGATCAGAAACTAAAAAACTCTGGACCCATCCATATCTACAGAATAGTTCCTTACTCTCACTTGCCACCAGATGCTTCTCCTGCAATGCCATATTATGAGCATGGCTCTCTTCCAAATACCTCAGTAACACCCTCTTCGTGGCCTGAGAACGCAGACCATTTACATTCCAAGTAAGGATATCTATATCTTTACTAGGTTTATCCATCATCCCCCTTCTCTAGTTCCCACCCCCTGTTTCAAATTCAATTCATATAAACATTCCTGGTTGGATGATACTGAGGACTTTTTCAAAGAATTTACCCCTCTACTCCCCACCCGTGCACAATCACCACCCCGCCACCCATCCCCACTAACCTCTCCCTGGGGAACCCTCCCTATCTTAGTAGGTATAAATATGCCTTGTGGGTGGCCTATTGGGGGAATATGAAATGCTAAGATTTGCCGCGCATCAGCACATCTCAGTTTCCTTTAACTAATCTCCCGACTCATGAGTTCTATAATCATCCACTTATTATTTAGTGGTTTCCTTCTTTTTAGAAAGAAAGGATGCATCCACATCCTTGACTGTGCGATGATTATACCTATGTTTATCCCACATTATGCGAAGCATCAAAGGGAATTTTAATTGCACCTTGGCCCCCAGCTTCCGCAGATCCTCCATCCTGTTACCCAACTCCAATTGCCTCTGTTCTGTGGTTTTGGAAATGCAATCTTATTGCAACAGGGAACCCCTTGACTGGATATGGGCTATTTCTTAAGGCCCCACTGAGAATTTTCTCCTTAACAGTATACAAGAGGAAATTCACCAGGATCTTCCTAGGTTTGATCCTTAGGAGATTACGCCGATAAGGCTCCCTGGGCGCTCTTTGAATCTCTTGTTCAAGATTAATGTCCTTGTTATCAGTATTTCTGAGTATACTGATTATAAAAGCCTTCATATCCGTTCCTGCTTCTGCCTCTGGAATATTTAAGAATCTTCAGTTATTCCTTCGGGAATGATTCTCCAATCTCTTGAAATCATCCCTTAACACGTTTAACCAGCTTAGAAATCTCAGTGGCATTTTTTGTCACATCTTGTGTAATTGATCTAACTTCATCTTCCAAGGCCTTGATATGGGAAGCAACCTCATCCAATGTCTCTGCTAACTCAGATCACAAAGCTTGTATACCATTCAATGCTACACTTAATTACATTCTTTAGTCCCAGTAGAATACTCGTCAGTGAATCTTCTGCGTTTCCCTGGGAGCCCCCTCCACTTTCACCGTTTTTGTTGCTCCTTATACGAAGATCCCCTGTCTCCTCCGGTGGTGCAGCTCCTGCCAACTCTTCAAACTTGTTACAAATGGGGACTATACCTGTGTTCATTAGAACTCTTCCAGGACTGGTTTCATCCTCATTCCTAAATATTTGAGGGGAAACTGCAGTCATACTTCTCACATTAGCACTCACAGCCACACTGGCTACCTCCATTCTGAGACTCTTAGCAGAGATTACTTCCTCGGGACTTTCTCCTCTGTTCAAGCTAGGTAAAACATGGACAAAAACAATTTAAGCAAATGTGTTATCATTGAAAATAGAGAAGGGTAACTGAAGAATGAGTATTTGTAAAGTTTTAAAGTAAAAACAACTTAGAAAAAGTAGAGTGTCAAACAGTAGTGGCGGTTTGTGGTTGAAAGCGACCTAAGTACAATTTCAGGCTGACCATGCTGGAGCAGATGTTGGATACACAAAATAGGTCACCCTTGTAAAACTTTTTTAACTTCTGATTTAAAGGCATATTCTCAAGGAGTCATCGCTGAGTTAACGGCACATTAATGCAGCCAAACTTGCGATAAATGTATCATCCCATTCACAAGCTGGTGCCAACACCTCATAGCACCAGTTTACCTGTGATAGCAGCCCCAAAAAACATCACCACAGATGACCCCTGAAACTATCACTAATGAGATGCAGAGTAGGCGTTCCCCTTCAAAAAGCTGCGAAAACACCACTCCTCAACATTCTCAACGAGCAACCAGATCTGCGATATGACCACAAACATGTGATAAGGCACGTTAGCTGCCGAAAACTAACACCTGCTCTGACGTGCTGTAAAGTCGGACCACAGCCTGCACCACAAAAGGGAGCCCAGCCCAGAGCCACACCTGAAGGGCAACAGATGCCATGGAGCCCCCACCGACAGGACCCCCCTTCCCCGGGAATCCCCCGTCCAAAGACATGCCACATCAACTACACGGAATCATGTACCAAGTAATCCATCTGATGTCGCACAATCACATCTGGCGACATGCATTTGTCATCACAAAAATGAGCATCACATATTCACCTTCGAATTAACAAATGAAAATGTATTCAAATAAACACAGAACAGAAATGAAGACACATGGCCGCTCCCCTCGGGACAATCCATAGGTTACAGCCTGCAAGAAAAAATTTATGATGAGAAGTTGTGTCCTTTGCACATCAAGGGACATAAAGAGAGCGAAGGAGACGACGGAAACACAGAAAGAGAGGGAGAGAGGGAGAGAGGGAGAGAGAGAGATCGACGGACAGAGAGGGGGAGAGAGGGATAGACGGACAGAGCGGGGGAAAGAGAGATAGACGGACAGACAGGGGGAGAAAGAGATAGACGGATAGAGAGCGGGAGAGAGAGATAGATGGACAGAGAGGGGAGCGAGAGATAGATGAACAGAGAGGGTGAGAGAGCGAAAGACGGACAGAGAGGGAGAGAGAGAGAAAGGCAGAAAGAGAGGGGGAGGGAGACACTGATAACAGAAGAGATGGACAGGGAGAGAGAGTGCCGAGACTGCACACCCAGGCCTCACTGCTCACCTGCTACCACTTATTTTTCTCCAATTGTGTGCCGGTATGTAATGTAGTTCACAAGGTCCCACATCTGAGACAGACCCAACATCTGAAGCAGAGTCCAGATACATGAATGGCACAGTACATGCAATTGCACACAACATCATCGCCTGTCTGCCCCTGTGCACCCAGGCAGCTGCAACCCAGCCCCTCCCACTGCCCAGTGTTACATGCCTGCCCCTGTGCACCAAGGCAGCTGCACCCCAACCCCTCCTGCCGCCCTGCGATGCATGCCCGCCCCTGCACACCCAGGAAGCTGTACCCCAGCCCCTCCCGCCACCCAGCAGTGCATGCCCTCACCACGTGCCGCTGTAAGCCCCAAGACGGGGCCTCTAGACATGGCACCCTCTACATCATGCAGCCCTGCTCCACAGGACACCAGTCTCACTTTTGATGCCCGGTCTTGATTTCACGATGGCAGAGAACATAACAGTGCACAGGGTTTCATCGCAGGCTGCACACCCATTCAGCCCTTGAGGTGCCTCTAACTCTGTGATCCTGAAGGCGACGCTAAATGGCGGTAGGCCTGCACTGCCCACTGGCTCTGGCCTACACTACGGTCCAGCAGGGGACACAAAACCTGAGCAGTCCAGACCCCTGGGACGGGGCATCATCTCAGGCTGCACACCCGCTCAGCACTTAAGGTGCGTCTACCACAGTGCACCAAAAGTCACCGTCCGGTGGCGGTGTGCCTGTGCTAGCCGCAGTGTATCCGGTGCCACCAAGTCTGTGTCCTGCAAGTCATGGACCCTCTATGTTTGGGTATTGTGGTGCCGATGCCATCAAGTCACCTCCGGGCCAGCGGAATGTGATGTTGCAGGCCCCTAGGCCCATGCCTACATGCACACCTCTCGGATACACCCTGAGAGAGGTTGGAAATGGCGTCGAGAACGTGCACCAGGCCCTTTTTATTGGCAGGGTCATATGTCTTGTGACGTGTGTGCTGCATGGGTGTGGTGTGGGCGTAAACCAGCCATGAGGGAGTGGTTATGGCATGCTGACATCACGACCTATAGTCAGCAGATCACTATTGGGAAATCCTGGCACATGTAGATTTGTCGTCTCCCCTGTGTGCGTATGCGTAGTGGGCTGGCCTGGCGTATGCCAGTCCAGGGTAAGGGTTTGAACGATGACCCCCGGGGCTCTGGGTGTTGTTCCATACGGGGCTGGACAAGGAAGTAACAGATGCGTATGTCGCTGTTGTTGCGTCGGTGCCACCCGGACAACATTCGGCAATGTATCACACAGTGACCCAAGTCCAATGACATGAGCCATATGGACATAAGAGGAATTCACTGACCCTACATTCATCCATACTACCACACTTGAAAGACCATAGACACAACACATCTATGTGATTCGGAATGTTTAATGCACATTCAATGGATTGTTGGATCTGGAGCAGTACGGGCCATGCAAACTCCACATGACGATGTTGGCCCATAGAGGGCCAGCCAGAGTCCTTCAGGGAATGTCAAGTCCAAAGGACAAGAAGAGTTCAGTCCACAGTCTGATTGCTGTGTCATTGGCGATCAAACAGAATATGGCAGTCCATTGAGAGGTTCAAGGTGAGTGTTTGAGAGTGCATCTGGGGACAGTGGAAGGTGATGATGCAGAGGGTAGAACCAAGCTGAAACTGGCCATATGGCAGAGATGAATGCTACTGCTTCCTTCTTACCACAAAGACAGTTTCATTGGCATCTTCATCCTCTGCTGTTCCATGTACCTCAAGTGTGGGTGGTGGTGTTCTGTCTCCAGTACTGTGTGGCAGAGACACCTCAGCGGCCAGAGTTGGAATGTGTGCCGCACTGTGTGGCACTGACACTTCATGGGGCGGATGTAGTCGTAGCAGCAGCAAGCATCAGCACCAGGCCTTGTGGCAGCAATGCCATGAGGATGGTTTTGAGGTCATTGAGGAACCCAGCTACCACTCACTGGTGTGCAGCCATGGAAGCCCCTCTTTTCGCATTGGCCCACTCCATGGCCTCCATTAACCTCCGCATGTGTCCCAACTCCCGGGTGACATCACTAGAGCCACTCTGACAGGAGAGTTGTTCTAGTCTCTGAGTCAGGGCTCCAGCGACTTCAGCCGTTGTCTGTTGGAGAGCATGGAGTGAACTGTGGGTGTCTGTTAGGGACTGTGAGTGGTCCCTGATGGGACTTAGACACCCACATATGGCATCTACTTTGTCTGCCATGCGTTTCAAAGCCCACCTACACCTGTACAGCTAGTTGCTTCTGGCACCCCAACACACAGTGTTGGAAGGCCATTTGTTCTTTATTGGGGTCCTGGGAGGCAGCTGTGGTGGTCGGTGCTGCCTGCTGTGTGGTCTGTGCAGGGGGTGGGGTGTCCTAGTTGCAGAAGGTCTGTCAATGAACTGTTAATGAACACTTGGAGGGTGTCAGAGTCGGAGTCGAAGCTGTGGTGGTCCTCTTCGTCATCAGAGAAGAGAGGTTTGGGCTGCTCTGCAGGAGAATGTTGATTGTCGCTCTGAAATGTGAAGGGGAGATGCTGTTTAACAATGTGTTCACATGTAAGTTGTCGCATTGTCCATGTTTACATACAGACAGCATGACTGTGTACATCATGGCTGTTTGGGAGGAGCTGTCTATTTGATGGGGGCCAGTGTACATTTCGACAACAGACGTTTGTGTTTGTACTTGTACTTCATCAACTCACATTTCCCTGCAATGCCAATTTGGATTGGCCTGTGTCTACACCCAGTCGGCACCAGTTGTGTATTGTGTTCTATTGTGGACGTGTTGCGGTTTGTGCCACATTGTTGTCAGTGTTGATGTGCTCTGCATATTATGTGTGTGTGCCGCATTTTGGGAGAGCCACCCCTGCAGCTCTGATTTTGCTGCTCTTTATCCCTTTCATTCGGTGTGCCTTTGACATCTGTGCTATACAGTGCTGAGATGTTGCATACTTGGGTACATTGGTCTCTCACTGGTAGTTGGGAGCTGGGGTATGGTTTGTCCGCAGATGTGCTCAGCCCAATTGTGCATGTGTGCCATTGTGCCCATAACCCCCGTCACCCTAGTCCCTGGTCTTTACCCATCCTGCTGCTGTTGTGTCTGGTCATGTTGAGCAGTGTTCGGTCCCCCTACTCTTGCCACCGCCTCCCTGCTGATGACTGTGGACACCATTTCCTCCATGTCGACCAGCTCCTCCTGTGGCACAGGACTCACACTTCCTGTCTGCATTGCTGCCTTTCGGTTGTTGGCGAGTTTCAGCTTGGTTTTGCGATTGACATCATTCCAGCATCTCTTGACCTCTTCCATTGTCCTCTTCAGCACTCCCACTGTATTCCCCTTGTCACGATGGACTACCATAGTCCATGTTTGGTTGCCAATGACACAGTGGAGGTGGCGAACAGTTGTTGGTGATGTTCTACTACCTCCATTAACAGGATCCTTGGCCTTCCCAGACCCCGAGGTCCCAGGCAGGTCCTCAGGGGGCTTGTGGGATTCTGGTTCTCCTCTGTACTTGCTCCGGCAATATCCATTGTGCTTCGCTGTTGTTTGGCATTTGTTTGTCAGTTTTTTTCCTACTTTTATGGTGATTTCTCGCACCTGACGCGTGTGAATTGCAGGCCTGTAGCTGTTTTTTGCTGATTTTTGAATCGCGATTAGCCTCATCGCAGCTTTTCTTGGGTTCGCGTTTCACATTTTTGCAGCGTGGGATTGATTTTAACACAGTCATTTGAAGCGTTATCTGGAGACTATCGCATGGGGCCGCCGTGTTGATAATGCTTCATTGTCACTGCGTAATTTTCCCGCGATAGACTGTGATGTTGGAAGATGCATTAAGTTACTTTTCTGATGGTTATCACATGTTCTTGAGAATATGAACTGTGATAACAGCCAGTAATGCAAATTGTCTTTTAGTGGTGACAGAACTAATTATAATTCCATGCTTGGCTCAGGCACACAAAGTACTCTTTGTTAAAGTTATATATATAGAATCACTTATTCCTCCTGAGGCACAGCCGGGAGCAGCGTCCTACGCAATCTTTTTCAAATTTGTTTACTTGTGTGTTTTTTTAATACTTATCACTCTACTTACCCTGGGCTATCACTACACTAGGCACTGACACCCCCCGCACAGCGGAGCTATCGCTGCAGCGGGCGAGGTGTTTGAACCTTATTGACGCCATTTGCCGCGAGCAGCAAGCCACGCCCACTTGCGCAGGCCACACCCCCTTTGCCAGGATCATACTTAAGCGCTGAATACAAGCGCCGACTTAGAATCACTTATTCCTCCTGAGGCACAGCCGGGAGCAGCGTCCTACGCAATCTTTTTAAAATTTGTTTACTTGTGTGTTTTTTAATACTTATCACTCTACTTACCCTGGGCTATCACTACACCAGGCACTGACACCCCCCGCACAGCGGAGCTATCGCTGCAGCGGGCGAGGTGTTTCAACCTTATTGACGCCATTTGCCGCGAGCAGCAAGCCACGCCCACTTGCGCAGGCCACGCCCCCTTTGCCAGGATCATACTTAAGCGCTGAATACAAGCGCCGACTTAGAATCACTTATTCCTCCTGAGGCACACCCGGGAGCAGCGTTCTACGCAATCTTTTTAAAATTTGTTTACTTGTGTGTTTTTTAATACTTATCACTCTACTTACCCTGGGCTATCACTACACCAGGCACTGACACCCCCCGCACAGCGGAGCTATCGCTGCAGCGGGCGAGGTGTTTCAACCTTATTGCCGCCATTTGCCGCAAGCAGCAAGCCACGCCCACTTGCGCAGGCCACGCCCCCTTTGCCAGGATTATACTTAAGCGCTGAATACAAGCGCCGACTTAGAATCACTTATTCCTCCTGAGGCACAGCCGGGAGCAGCGTCCTACGCAATCTTTTTAAAATTTGTTTACTTGTGTGTTTTTTAATACTTATCACTCTACTTACCCTGGGCTATCACTACACCAGGCACTGACACCCCCCGCACAGCGGAGCTATCGCTGCAGCGGGCGAGGTGTTTGAACCTTATTGACGCCATTTGCCGCGAGCAGCAAGCCACGCCCACTTGCGCAGGCCACGCCCCCTTTGCCAGGATCATACTTAAGCGCTGAATACAAGCGCCGACTTAGAATCACTTATTCCTCCTGAGGCACAGCCGGGAGCAGCGTCCTACGCAATCTTTTTTAAATTTGTTTACTTGTGTGTTTTTTAATACTTATCACTCTACTTACCCTGGGCTATCACTACACCAGGCACTGACACCCCCCGCACAGCGGAGCTATCGCTGCAGCGGGCGAGGTGTTTGAACCTTATTGACGCCATTTGCAGCGAGCAGCAAGACACGCCCACTTGCGCAGGCCACGCCCCCTTTGCCAGGATCATACTTAAGCGCTGAATACAAGCGCGGACTTAGAATCACTTATTCCTCCTGAGGCACAGCCGGGAGCAGCGTCCTACGCAATCTTTTTAAAATTTGTTTACTTGTGTGTTTTTTAATACTTATCACTCTACTTACCCTGGGCTATCACTACACCAGGCACTGACACCCCCCGCACAGCGGAGCTATCGCTGCAGCGGGCGAGGTGTTTGAACCTTATTGACGCCATTTGCCGCGAGCAGCAAGCCACGCCCACTTGCGCAGGCCACGCCCCCTTTGCCAGGATCATACTTAAGCGCTGAATACAAGCGCCGACTTAGAATCATTTATTCCTCCTGAGGCACAGCCGGGAGCAGCGTCCTACGCAATCTTTTTAAAATTTGTTTACTTGTGTGTTTTTAATACTTATCACTCTACTTACCCTGGGCTATCACTACACCAGGCACTGACACCCCCCGCACAGCGGAGCTATCGCTGCAGCGGGCGAGGTGTTTGAACCTTATTGACGCCATTTGCCACAAGCAGCAAGCCACGCCCACTTGCGCAGGCCACGCCCCCTTCCAACCCTCTTCTCACTGGGATATAACATGTGTCCCTACCGGAAGCGCAGCGGACGAGCGCAGCGGGCGCGACGAATGCGCGCCTAAGGCAAGCCCGTCTGCGCCCGTCCGCGCCGGGACCGGGCTCAGGGCCATATCCCCTGCCCGACCGGCGTCAAATAGTACCCGGAACTATTCCCAAAATTTTTTACGGTCACTCCGGCCACCACTAAATATGTGTTGCACAAGGATAGATCCCTTTTTGCCTTCAGCCGAACTCGCCACAAAATGCTCACATTGCTTTAGTACAATACCTATACTAACGGCTTCTGCCAACACTAATCAAGTAATGATCTCAAAAGAGGACGTCATTTTCGTTGCCCTGATTAATGCCCGCTCACTCTGTAAGCACAGGCAGGTGATAGCAGATTTGATAACAGATTTTAAACTAGACATTCTTTTTGTCACAGAAACGTGGACGGATGATTCATCCGAGCCAGATCTGGCAATTGCTGTACCTAATGGATACAAAGCTTACCGCCAGGACAGAGTCAGGAAAAAAGGAGGTGGACTGGCTATTATAGCCAGAGAACGGTTTTCTGTTAGAGCGACCCCAATTCCACCCACCTTTTGTGAATCCATGCAGTTTGGCATTAAGTTATCAGCTCTTTTCAATTTAAAAGGAATATTGATATACCGTCCCCCTGGAACGAAGACAGGTTTTCTCACCAATATTAATACCATAATGGAATCAGTTGCCACCGAAAGTTTGTTCACGGTCCTAGGCGACTTGAATTTTCATTTGGAACAAAGCAATCAAACTGACACGTCTACATTAATCTCCGATATGGAAATACTGGGGTTAAAACAACTAGTCACCTCTCCCACCCACTCGGCGGGTCATACCTTGGATGCTATATTTTCCAACGTCGAAGGTCTTCAAATAACATATATCCTACCCATGCCGTGGACAGACCACTACGCCATATTCGCCAAGATCACCATTAATACCCCCCCCCAATAATAAATTAGCTCCAACATTTCAAAAATCCTTCAAAGATTGGAAAAACATAAATCAGGATGAGCTCAGAACAAACCTGGATCATACTCGCCCAATTGTGTCCACCGACCCTAATACGGCACTACAACAATTTCAAACTTGGTTGGGCCAGGCAACGAATCAATTAGTTCCCACCAAACTATTCTCCAGAAATAGAGCTAAACCTACCGCCCCATGGTATACCGAGGAGTTAAGGCTACAAAAACAATCGAATAGGAACAAGGAAAGGCTTTGGAGGAAATCCTACGACACAGCTAGCAAAATTTGCTATAAAGATTCATTGGCGCTTTATAAAGCTATGATTATAAAGGCGAAAAAAGCTTTTTATTCAGACCAAATTTATAAAGCTAAAAATTCAAGCAGACAATTGTACCAAATTACCAAAACATTGTCAGGCAACACTCCCGACCTCATTCCTCCTCCTTCACAAGCATTGTGTGATTCTTTAGCCGCCTTTTTCTTCACTAAGGTTGATGATATTTATCACGCCTTCACTGCCAAATCACCTTCGATGAGAGTCACCTCCTCCACTGCACCTCCGGCTAATATTTTTTCCAGCTTTCAAGCTATCACAAGTGACCACACAAGGACAATCGTGTCAACAATTAAATCTGGATCTACATTGGACCCCTGCCCTTTCTCAGTCCTCCCGCCTGTAATGGAGTCCATTATCCCAGTAATTACACAAGTCTGCAATTCCATTCTGCTTTCAGGGATATACCCGGACTCGTTAAAAAACACCTTACTAAAACCCCTATTAAAAAAAACCTCCCTTGATAAAAACGAACTGAAAAATTACAGGCCCTTTGCGAGTCTCCCGTTCGTAGCTAAAGTAATTGAAAAGGCTATGAACTCCCAGTTATCAGAATACATTGAAAAACATCACCTCCTGGACGATACTCAATTCGGTTTTCGGAAGTACCACGGGACCGAAACAGCCTTGATCAAGGCTGCTGATGACGTCAGGGCAATCAGGGATCAAGGTGGGACAGCAATCCTGGCTATGCTGGATCTATCCGCAGCCTTCGACACGGTCGACCATACCATCTTAGTCGACCGTGTCAGAAAGCTCGGCATCTGTCATTCCGCTAGAGACCTGCTTGCATCTTTTCTGGCTAGAAGAACGCAAGCGGTCACTTTAGGACCTTTCCAATCGGCGCATCTTTCGTCACCATGTGGAGTTCCCCAAGGCTCATCCCTTAGTCCGACACTATTTAACATCTACGTGTCGGACCTTGCTAGTGTCATCAAAGCACACGGGATGAGCCTGACCTCCTATGCTGACGATACACAGTTGGTATTAGCCATCAAAGGCGATGGAGACCTAGTGGCAAAGAAATTTAAAAATGGAATGCTAGACGTAGGAGAATGGATGGCCACCAACTGTTTAAAATTGAACTCAGAAAAAACTGAGGTGGTGATTTTTGGACCCCTTCTCCCAGCGTGGCCATCCTGTTGGTGGCCAGAAGCCTTCGGCACTCCCCCGAGCCCGACAACCAAAGTCAGGAATTTAGGAGTCATTTTCGACGAAGGACTTAATTTTATGGATCATGCAAATAAAACAGTAACCACAGCCCATTACAAACTGAAAATGATTAGAAAAATTCGCCCTTTTCTCCCGGAGACAGCCATCAAAACATTGGTCAGTTCCTTAGTCCTGTCAACTCTGGACTACTGTAATGGTTTATTTCTCAATGCACAGTCCAGAGTCATAAGGAAACTACAATCCATACAAAATGCGGCAGCACGCCTGCTCTCTGGGAAGACCAAATACGAGCCAATATCAAAAATCATAAAGGAATACCATTGGCTGACGATCCGGAACAGAATACATTTTAAGTCCTTATGTATAGTTTACAAGGCACTCAATAATCAAGGACCACATTTTCTGAAAGACCAACTTCAATTCTACAAACCCAGTAGATTGCTTCGTTCTGCCACCCTTAACCAGCTAGTTATTCTACGCTCCAAAACAGTGTCTTGGGGCGATCACCGCTTTTTAGTAGCAGCTCCTAAACTGTGGAATACCCTCCCCCAAAATATCAGGTCGAGTCCTTCCCTTCTTCATTTCCGTAAACTTTTAAAGACCTGGCAGTTCGACCAATAATTCCTCACTACCTTCTCTAGGTCTCCGCTACAAGTAAGTGCATTCTCAGCGCCGAGATGCCTGCGGGTATTTGTCGCGCTTTAGAAATGTCAAAAATAAATAAATAAATAAATTCCATTATAGTCTTCCAAATCTGATTTCATCATTAATTATGATTTTGGTTTATACCAAAAAGAGAAACAAAATAGCAATTGTAATCATATTTAGGCATGTTCCTGGATATTTTGCAGGCTAAACCCACACACTGAAAACAATGTTTATCCTCTAATTACTGGGGGACAAATGCTTTAAATATATATTAGACCCTGCCCAGTGTATTTACAAATGAAAAAGAACAATTGATAGACAGAATGCAGAACAATGTCATACATTCACCCCAGACAGAGATCTGGACCTAAGTCCATCGTTTTATGCTAACCATGCCATTCCAGTTTGAACCCAGCCATATGCAAATCAGTCTTGACCCTGTGCCCAATGGGAATAGTCCAGCCCAAACTTCCAGGCCAGGTCCTCCCTGAACTCGAAACAAGCATCTTAGGACCGGTTTTGGGGTTTCACCCCTCATCAGCCAGAATACCTTGACTCCAGTGGCATGGAAAGCGCCGGAAACCCCTGATGCTTGTTTCCGGTCCAGGGACGATCTGACTTGGCATTTCCGGCTGGACTGTTTCCATGAGGCACTGGGTCAATACTGATTTGCATATGGCCAGGTCTAAACTGCGGTGGTATGGTGAGCAAAAGAATAATGGATTTAACCCAGAGCTCTTGACTGGGGTGGATGTTTTGATTTGTTCTGCATTCCATCCATCAATTGTGTGTCTTTTGCCTTCTCGCCCTAAGTGCGCCGGGTATCCCAGAAGTGGGTCCCGGGCTCACTGTGCCACTGGATTCAAGCTATCCTGGCTGGTGAGGGGTCAAACCCCAAAACCGGTCCTCGGATGCTTGTTTCCTGTTCAGGGAGGACCTGGCTTGGCTGTTTGGGCTGGACTTTTCCCATGAGGCACAGGGTCAAGACTGATTTGCAAATGCCCAGGTCTAAACTGGAGTGGCATGATGAGCAAAATAATGATGGATTTGCCGGGGGCTAAATGTTTTGATTTGTTCTCATTCCGTCCATCAATTGTGCGTCTTTTGCTTTCTCGCCCCCAGTGTGTTTACAAGGCATTCTTTAGAATTTATTTCTAAATATATAAAATAAAGTTTCATTTTTCAATTTCACATGTCTCTCAGCATTTTCAAACTAAAGCCAAGCCAGAACACATTGGTGCTCCTGGCAGCAATTTACTTATGTGATATAATTAGATGTAAATTCACACTACAATTCACACATGACATTTAAACCACTGGTGCCATTTTTTCACTATCCATCCTGGACTTATATGAAATTGAACCAGACCAATTTAGTGACGCTAATTTAAATAAACAGAACAATTTTAGAGTCAGAGCACATGCACTGTGACACTGTGTAATGTACTTTGAAAGTGTGTTATAATATTTTGTTTGTGTGTGTGAATGTTCAAGTGCCGCATTGTTTGCGTCAGTGTACATCCTGTGTATTGTGATTGCCATGTATGCTTTTTGTGATTGTCACAGTTGCCGGAGCAGATATATATTATTAAGTGCAACTTGCCTGGCCTGATGATGATGTTTGTGAAACCTTAGGTCATTCACATAGTGAGTGTACATGGTATTGAGAACTGATTATCTTATGGGGGAGAAGTTGGCATGCTTTGGATCTGGGATTACTGCTGTCATCCATATCCCGGCAAAATTGTCTTTCACATGTCTCTTCTCCTCATCATTTTCAATTGATTTGATTTGCTCCCTGGGATGTAATTATACCCCCAACAGTTTCATTATATTGGTCAGCTACACCTTTGACCAATCCCCTGCTGAAAAACACTCTGCCGACACAACACACCTCAAGAATTGCAGACCCATCTCTCTGCTCCCCTTCCCAGCCAAAGTCATTGAGAAGGCCATCAATGCCCAACTCACCAAATTCATTGAAACAAATCACATCTTGGGCACCTCCCAATCAGGCTTCAGAAGCAACCACAGCACTGAGACTGCATTCCTCGCTGCAACAGATAACATCAGCAATATCCTCAAATGAGGCAAAACAGCAGCCCTCATCTTCCTGTACCTCTCTGCCCTCAACACCGTCTCCCACCACATCCTCTACGCAATACTCCACAATGCCGGCATCGGTAGCAAAACCTTAGAGTGGATCCTCTCCTTCCTCACCGGCCAAACCAGACAGTCAGGCTCCCACGTTCTCCTCAGAACCTACAGAGATCAACTGCGGAGTCCCTCGAGGTGGGCCCTCTTCAACATCCGCATGACCCCACTAGCATCCATCATCAGAAAACATGGACTAAACATCGTCTCCTACGCTGTCGACACCCTGCTGATTTTCTCCCTTACTGACGAAGTTATAGCTCCTAAGAACAACTTCCACAACGAGATAAAGGCAGTCACCATCTTGACGAAGAACAGATGCTTCAAACTCAACTCTGACAAATTCGAAGTCATCATCCTGGAAACCACCCCTCTGCCTGGGACAACTCCTGGCGTCCCCCATTGCTCGCAGTCCCCCACACCCACTGACTATGCACATAACCTCATCATCATCCTAAACTCCTTGCTCTCAATGAACAGCCAAATCCATGCACTCTCATCCTCCTGCTTCCACATGCTACATCTGCTTCTAAATATTTTTAAGTGGATCCCCACTGAGTCCACCAGAATGGTCACCCAGGTGCTCATCAGCAGCAAACTCCACTACCGCAATGGACTCTATACCAGCACCACCCAGAATCTCCAAAAGAAATTGCAAAAATCCAGAACACCACCTTGAGATTAATCCTGGACATCTCCCACAACAGCCACATTGCTGATCATCTGAGAAACCTCCACTGGCTCCTGATCAAAAAAAGAATCACAGTCAAGCTCCTCACGCATGCCTACAAGCCCTACCTCATCAGACCTGCATCCTAAACCACTGCCTCTCCGTCTACAGTCCCATCAGACACCTCCACTCAACCAACTTGGGCCTGGCCACTATCCCACCGATCCGCAAGACCACGGAGGGAGGAAGATCCTTCTCCTACCTCACCACAAAGACCTGGAACTCTCTTCCTCTACATCTCAGATAATCACATTCATGGCCTTAGTTCCAGAAGGACCTCAAGGCTGAACTGGCTCTTCAATTGAACTCCAGAAACCCTCCCCCAGCGCCTTGAGACCCTAACGGGTGAATAGCCAGACTCTATAAGAATCCTGTTTAATTGATTGACCAAAATATCCGTCTTCTCATCAGTTCCCCTTCTTCTAGAGTGGGATGCATGTGTCTTGTGTAATATGTAGGCAGTATAGTGCCAACACACTTGCACCATGAGAGAAAAAGGGCAGAGTCCTATCTGTGGGTTCCATTCATCTGCATCACATTATAATTTCTGCCTGATGTGTTCAATTGTGGTGTGATGTGGTAGATCTCCTACTTCACCAATTTGAAACAGACACATTCAGAATTATATATTTATTTGTGCAGTTCATATCGTTTTGCAATCATGATGTGCGCATTTATGCACTCATCTGACAAACATATTAACATATGTAGAAGCAATACATTTGTACTGTCAAATGTAAATCTGATTTGCTCTTGATATGCTAGTTGGAAGATTTCTGTTGACTTTTAATATGAAGCTATTGGAATTCCTAGTGTACATCTTTCAAACAGAAATATACATATAGTTGTGTGTGCGTTTTGTGTGTGTGTGGGGGGGTGTTTGTACTGAATGCGGGTTTATCTCTGTGATTCAGACTTCCTACTTTTGTAGAAGAAAACTTGGTTTAGCCAAGAAGTTTATTTGAAGAATAATGTATAGGATAATTCATAGGAACCTTAATGTCAACAAAGCACACATATTTTATCTCCTAAACAACTCACCTTGCACACAGCATAGTCAGTACAATTCAGCACTTAAGAAATTTCAAAGACAGAAGAGTAAGCAGGAAACACTATTGAAGTAAATGTTTCTCATTTGTTTTCTCAAATGGAAAATATTTCCTTCACTCCAAGCACTTTATAGAAATGGTGATGGATGTAAATTGCAATACCCACTTTGAACAGGCTGTACATGAATTGCTGGAAATAAATATGTTTAATGCATGTCCATTTCCAATCTTAAATTTTCACTTAGGTTTCATAATTGTCAGAAAAAAAATCTTACATCAAGTGTTTAAACAGGAGGGAGGATTATTTTGGAAATCCGCTGCAGTTATGTTTTATGTTTCAGTGCTGTTTGATGAAATCCATTAAGTTTATCACATATTCTTTATCTATGAATTGATTAGAAGAATAAAATAATGCCAGTAGGTAGTTATTGTTAGGACCTTGTTTCCATTGGAAAAATGGTTTTTGTTTTGCTAATAACTTTAGCACCGTTTGATGAATCTTCAGAAAAGTTTCAAAACTAGTCTGCCACACACTTCAGTCGCTGTATGCAAAGCATTGCCGTGATTCGTCAAGCAGGGGCTGTGAAAATGGAGGTTACAAAAAAATGCTTTCCCCTGCAATTCACCATAGCTGAACCGACTTACACCGAATTTTCCCAAAAGCTAGATCTTGGTCCATTGGTCTAGAAAGAGTACTTTTGAAATTCGGTATTAATCTGTACAGTAGTTTTGAAGACACGTGCAGCCAGGCCTTGTGACCAACCCACCCAAAAGCAGCTATCCCCACACTGGGCATGGCCTTCAGTCGTGCATGGTGGGTGGTTAGCCACAGGATCTGGCTTGTGGCCAGACCCTGCAGCCATCCCCACGCTGCACCCAACCTTCGGCCATGCATGACAGCAGTTGGCCACAGGACCTTTTTTTTAAGAAAAGGGTGGCAGTGGCCACCTCCACAAGCCCTTATAGGTCTCAGGGAGCCAAGCGCAGGGCCAGAAGTATCTTTAAGCCCTGACAGACTCCATCCACCAGGTTCTTTTTAATGGAAGGGAAGAGGGCCCCCTCCCTGAGCCTCATTAGGCCCTGGGGGCCTATGGCCTTTTTTATTAAAGGGGATCGGGCCACATTGCCTCCTCCCTGAAACTTTTTGGGCCCTGGGAACCCAGTCCCCCAGAGGCCTGCATCATTAAAGGTGGGAGGCCTGGTGCCCTTCTAGGGCACCCACTATTCATTAATTAGGGGTTGTTAGGGAGCCCCAGGGGCCCCAAAGCCCCAGCCAGGTCCCCATACAGCGGGAGTCAGTATTCTCCCGCCTGCTTGGAGCAGCAACTTATGCAGCTCCCTCTGGAGCAATGTTTTGATATGTTTCCCTTCCCTATCACTGCTTTTAAAGCCCCCACAAGCTGGGAGCAGCCTTTTTGTTCACTCTGCGTGGCTGGAGTTTTGAAAATGCTCCCGTCATGCAGGAGCAAACACAGGTGTCCATGCCCATGCCAGTGTAGGCAGGGAAACCAATATGTTCTGGGGCTTCATGGATCCTACACGGCATGAAATATAAAAATAAATGCAATCTTTAATTTCTCCAAAACACAAAAGCACTCTTTTTGGGCCAAGATCTAGCTGTCCTAAAGTGGGCCCTGGGGACCCCATCCCTCAGGCCGCTATTCCAAAAAGGGGGAGGTGGCACAATCTCCCCTCCTAGAGTCTGGAAAGGCCCAGGAACTACGTATCCCTGGGCTGCTATTTTTTATTTTAGGAACAGGGGAAAAGGGGACACGTTCTCCCTCTGCGAGCCTGCAATAACCATTTTGACTTCATCCTCCTGGGAGACACATAAATGTAAAGGGGAGGGTGGAGCAAGGCCCCCCGCACTGAGACTCTAAAAGCCCCAGGGAACTCTAAAGGCCTTGGAAATCCCAGTGGGAGCAAAGAAAACAACTTGCTTCCCTCAGGTAGGAGTAATGTTGGCTCCCACTGCACCCAGGATAGGTGCATACAAGGTAATGGACAAGGTTGTGGGTGCTATAAGTCTCCCTTCACCAACATTGTATCTAGTGGGTGCCCCCAGATGGGCACTGGAGCACCCCATATTGGGCTCCAACACAAAAATCTCCAGGGCCCTTATTCTCTCAGGGAGGGGGGCCGCTTGCCTCCCTCCTCTTAGAATACAATTATTTCCCCCCAAACTTTTTTTTAAATAACGTTGCATGTTACTACTATGCTTACTATACTATCCCAAGCTGTGCACAGCCTGAAGCCAGGCCCTGTGTCTGACCCTTATGGGTGGCGAAGAATGGGGTTGAGTGTAAGGCTGGCCCTGCGGCCATACCATGCAACCATTCTCCTGTGGCATTCATCTTCCTGTGGACGTCACACCTCCAAAAGCTCACAAACCCTCACGGCAGGAGCCACCTAATATTGGTGCAATGGCCATTCCCAAGACAGTGTCCCACTCTGATTTTGTTCCAAGTGTTGCGCATCTCAATTTGCCCTCTGCTTGTACACCATGTGTGGCTGTTCATAAGAATGTTCACCCCGCATAAAACCCATTTGCAAAATGTGAGGGATTTTTGAGATAAAGCTGTATATTGGTTAAGAAATTATGTGGACTGCAGGCCTGAACTGTTTAATGAAATATTGATTGATAAGAGAATGGATAGGGTGGGATTGGGTCCCAAGCACTCTCCGGGGACTGTGTGGTTTTCAATTTTAGATTGCCTTTTGTTGCTAGGAATACATTTTATAGAATACAACTGATTTCCAAAGAGGATAGAAATATCAGGGCCCTCCCATTGGGGCTCTTTTATAAACCTGATGATTGTGAGAGCAGATGATAAGTCTAGCAACTACTAATGCGTGGGTGGTGTTAGATTGGCAGTATAATTTGCAAACCAGTAAAGTGTTTACTACTCTGGGAACATTAAAATATAATAATTGACCAGCCCATCCTGACAGGCTGGCTTTTTTATTACCAGAATTCGAGGTACAGAATTTTTTAACACACGACTTCACCAAGCCTTATCAGTTCATCTCTCCTGAGTAACTGGTCAAGATCCAAGGGCAAGAGGAGAAAATCAACTCAGCGTGTTTCCTGAAATATTGTCGGCATCCATAACAAATGTAAAAATCCTGATTAAGAGAAATGTAGTCAAGAAACATGGACAGTAGGGGGCATATTACCAACAACTAGCGATATTTATCGCTAAATGGGCTTAGCAAGTTTTTTGTTATCGCCAAGCATCGCCGCATATTAACGCAGAGATAACGTGCTATTAGCAACGTTCTCTAAAGCGATAAAATATCCGGCTATAGCGGCAAAATGTGTGAATATCGCTGAGAATACAGCGATATTCACGCATTAACGCCAATCTGGTCTTAGTCATAATATCCACCTCCCATTGGATATAATGGCTAAGAACTGGTCTGAGCAGGCGTTAGCTTTTGGAGATAGTCGCCCTTAGCGCGAATATTTCCATTGCTACGCCTGCGTTGATAATAGGCGATAGCGATGTTAGCGACTGTTTTTAGACTCTAACAGGTTGGGTACGCACACATTGCATGTCAGTAGCGATAAATATCACTGACATGCAAAACGGGCCCCAAACCGCTCGCTATCGCCTACAAGCTGTCCCTAACTGCTGTTAGCGACAGCTTGCTGATTGGGGGATAATCTCTTATCACATTCCTTGATAATATGCCCCTAGATCCCTTGTTTGGTTATCACTCTATTTGCAGTCCAGCTTAACACTCTTACCCAGGTAGGGCTAAGCTAAAGGGGGCTTGCTATTCTGGTTTTTGTCCAATTAGTAAAATTAGGAGCATTGTTTTGATGCATCATTAGGAGCTACTACATTTTTAAAACACGGAATCTCATAAAATAATGTTTGTGAACTTGTACTGTACTTTAGTAATTTTGACAATCATTTCATCATAATAAAATGCAAATTAGAATAAGTAAATAGTCGAGACGCAGTTAACATTATTTGGGTGGGCGATTTTAATATGTCCTTATGTAATGAAACCAATCCTGCAGTTTGAGAAATGTTAGAAATTAATGGGAAGGGGACAGCTCACTTTAGGCATCACCGATATAGTGAGACTTTGAATAATCTTTTGGTGAAATATAATATGTCCTTGGCTTTGGTGGTTTGTGGATCGGTGAATAACTCATTACCACATTCATAGGTGGGGGGCCTGTAGCACAATTGATTGTATTATTTTTTCTTGTGCGCTGCACCCCTGGCTGCCGAACTTTATCATAATCCCAAATTGTTGTAAGGGTCACAATCTCCCGAGTATTTTCCTAAGGCTAGGTATGGAGCCTGACACTCAAGGAATTGGCGATAATTGTTTTATTTTCTTTAAAAGATAAATATATTTTTGTTAAATGGATAAATGAGATCCTTTTTATTTATTACAGGATTTGTTGTGGATTAATACGAAGACCTGTGGGGTTTTAGATGACAGTGCAATGCTATCTCTGAATATGGATTCTTATATCACGCTCTGTGACACACTAAAACATCTGGAAATATTGACTAGACGTTCAAAAGACAAGAAACTCCATTGTTTGTTTGATTGTGCTTGTTCTTTGCCACATAAGAAATTACTTGTAGCCCTAAAAAGAAACCTAATGTATCCATCTGCACACAGTGGTTATCCTTCCTAGGGGACCCAACATCTTGGAAGAAGTGTGGGTTCTCTGGCTTGGTTGTACCTCTCACAACTGGAACTAGGAAGATGTAGTACATCACTTTTAAAAATTCTCTGAACATCAAAACAATTGACACCCAACTTACAGACTGGGTGTAATTCTGTATATTTAAAATCATGATTTCTACCAACAACCGCCTGGTGCAAAAGAAGATTTCTGCCATGCACTCACTGATAATATCGCACCACATTTATTATCATCTAACAATTTTCTGCTCCTCTGCGACTTTAATTTCTATGGGGAAAACTCTGAGGATATACATGTGGCCCAACTCAGGACATGGAGATTATTAGGCTCCAACAAAAGGTGACAAGACCCGCACATCAAGCAAGTCACATATTAGACCTAATTCTTTCTAACTTGTTAGAAATGAGTAGTGAACCTCCACTACCCTTAACTTGCACTGGCCACTCTCTGATTAAGTTCCACATCCCTGGAGACCAATCTGCTACAATGTCCAGCTCAGGAACCAGTAGAGTAAGGAGAAAGTGGATAGTCTCACCTGACTTCGCCTCAGAAATCCTTGCAGCAATTGTGACCCCATCACATACCGACATAAACCTGTCCCTAATAGTGTTCCATGGGTCTCTCACTCAGACCTTTAATAAAATTGCTCCACTTAAATGTGTGTTCTTTATTTTATCTAGAGGCCATGCCCCTTGGTACAATGATGAACTGCAACTGGAAGAATTCAAGTGTAAACACCTAGAATGCAGATGGCGTCTGACAAAAATGTCACTTGACACAGAAACTAATAGGATGCCGCTAGACAGCTACCATCAACATATTGAAGTACCCTTGCAAATATTATATCACAGCAAAAATAAATCAAGCAGGAAACTCCACCAAGGAGCTTTTCAAAACGGTGAACATATTTGTGAAGCCATAAGCGTTCAATCGCTCCATCCCGGCTTCCAAATATTTATTTGATTCTCTGGCAGACTTTTTGAAGATAAGATCAATGCCTCTGCCTTAAAAGGATGTTGGCCGGCGCCATTTCTGGCTCTGCATGGGACATAAGCCCCCAAGATCACTTCTTACTTAGCCCGCTGTATTTCTCCGTTGGAAATTACCTTTTCAGCCTCTCTTTAGACTCTACTACAGCTGAGAGGACGTCTGCCTAAGTGTCTCCAATAGTAAAAAAAACACAGGGGCATATTATCAAGGGGGTTCATCTCCGCTTTTTTGGCTTTAAAAACCAAGAAAGCGGAGATAAAATTATCTCCCTATTACCAAGCTGTCGCTAACACCAGTTAGTGACAGCTAATAGGAGATAGCGACCATCTTGGGCCCCGCTTTGCATGTCAGTGATATTTATCACTAATGACATGCAAAGTGGGCGTGCCAAGATGTTAGCGACTGGAAACAGTCGCTAACATCGCTATCTCCTATTACCAACTTTTGGAGATATTCGCGCTAAGCGCGAATATCTCCAAAAGCTAACACCTGCCCTGAGCAGTTCTTCACCATGTTATCCAATGGGAGGTGGATAACATGGCTAAGAGCATTTGCTCGATAATGCATGAATATCGCTGACTTTTCAGCGATATTCATGCATTGCGGCCGTTTTTTATCGCATTTGCGATAAACCTTGCTAATATCAAGGTTTATCTGCGATAAAAATCGCCGATGTGCGGCGATAATTTTTGTCTCTAAACAAGTTAGAGACAAAAATTATCGCTAGTTGTTGGTAATATACCCCACAGATCCTGAAATTCTTTTCCAACGAATAACCTATCTCTTTGCTTCCTTTGTTGAGAAAATGCCTGGAAGCCACATAAATAAGCAACTAACTGACTGTCTGGAGAAGTATAAGATCCTTGACCCCTTACAATCAGGCTTCAGAGCAATGCACAACACTGAAACCGCACTAGTGGCAGTCACACATACCACAGGACTCTCATTAGATGCAGGCACTCAAGTCATGCTGGGATTGCTGGATCTGTCAGCACCTTTTGACACAGTCTCACATTCGATCATAGTCCGCAGACTGCACAAGGCTAGCATACATAACAGAGCACTACACTGGCTCAGGGACTTTCTCAGCAACTGGACCATAACCATCTCCATAGATTCCTTTAGTTTCCGCACTATGGTGGGCAATAAAGGAGTCCGGCCATTATTCAATGCCAACATGTGAGTGTCTGTTTTTGCAGGTTTGAGATCATGTCCCATGCCGAAGTTGCCAATTAGTCATCTCCTTTAGATGAGATCTAGATATGGCGAAACCACAGTTTGTGAGTTGCATGAGAAAAATTGCTCATTGGATGACCAACTGCCTCAAATTAAATTACATTACTCTGGTAAATGAAAAATCACGGTCACATGCCTCATCGGCATTGTTCCATTTCATTACAGTGTCCCAATATTTCTGTAATAGACAAAATAATAATGTTTTTTAAAAGGAAAGGAACCCCTACAATTTACATGTATAAGCCGTACTTAATGTTTGATGCAAGCAAAGTTACACAAGCTGTGTATTTTTAAATATATTTATCAAGTTTCTACATAATTGATCAATTATTTCAATTGAAATTGCTATGGTTGAGAAACGACAAAGATTTTCGTGTTGTTTTGCTTCTTCCAACCCGCCCGATAATTTTGTGTATACAAATAGCTTCATCGAGCACTCAGTAAGAATCCATCGCTTAAGAAATTATCCAAACATAGCACTTAGCAAATTAGCCAGATAATAAATGTAGTTGAATCGAGAAAATGAATACTTTTCATTCATTTTCTCTGAAGGAAAATATTCAATAAATTCCAGGCATTTAATGGAAATTGTGATGTCACCTTCAATACTCACTCAAGAAGAATCTTTTTTCATAATGCATGCCCATTATGAAATGCAAGATTGTATCACTTTTTAGAAAGAAAATTTCTTTTTAGTGTCCCAAGGGCAGCTAAAATACTTCTGATGATGGATCTCCTCTAAAATGTATTTTGTTATTGTGCCTCTGTATTACTTTAAATATATAATGGAACACATTCAGCTTTACAGAGTTGCTTTTTTCTGTTTTAGCATAAAAATAACATGTTTCCTTTCTGCTAGGCGTCTGTTTGTGCCCAGCCTGAAGAAAATGTCGGCTATACGCATTTGAGCAGTGCAGTGTTTACAAAGACCAAAACAATATAAGCAAACATAAAGCGGCCCTGGCAACCTGTAGAATGCAAGAGATTGCAGGCAGGCCGTGATTTGTAGACTCTATTACACCCCCAATGTTCAATGTTCCTAGCCCTTGGCAGGGTGTCAAGGACAAGGAATAATTAGTCGTCAGAGATTACTTTTCAAAAGCCGTGTCCTAGGTTTCCTTCAGCTGACTCACGACAAGACTGTTGTCAGGATTCTTTGATGAAAACTGACCTTTTTCAAGAGACCTGTGACAACAGAAATATTCTCAAGATACAGAGAAAATAATGTCGAGAAATCAGCATTTTCACATAACACAGTAATGAGCGACAGAAGGCTACTTGCTGTGCGATATCTGACGGGACTCGTCCTGTTTTAATGGCAAACTCAACGGATGAACTTAAGACATCACGACCTGAAAAATAAATGCATGTATAGTGAGAAGTGATAAATAGTTTTAAACTTCTGGTTTCGCAGTGCTCATAAATCAACCTGCAGCTTTATGTCTGGCAAGAAAGTTTTGTTCCCGCAGCAAAAGCTGCATGACAAGTGATCTGCACCTACTACATGAGCATGAGAATTATGTGAAAATCAATTGCTCTAATGGAGGCCAATTCTCACATTACAATCACTATTAGCTTGACATTTCTGCTTTACGTACTCTTTAATCTATTCTATTAATAATATATGCAATGTAATGATACATGGCTGAAAAACAGTTTGATAAGTTTTTTTTAGCTACCGATTTTAGAGCTTGATCTTAATTATCAGAAGCTAATACATTTTAATAATTAATGGCACATTCCGCCTTCGCTAGATAATACAAGAGTATTAATATTATGGGCTTTATTAAGGGTATAAATTGTTTAACTGACCTGATACCCTTGGCGTGGGATTCCCTCAAATGTTTTGCCTTCAATTATCCTGTTTTCCTGAATTCTGTTTTGGTGGCTTTCGGACTCTTGCTAACCAGAGCTAAAGTGCTTGTGCTCTCACCTTCAAACATGATAAAATTGGCTTACATCTAATTGGCACATTTAATGTACTCGTTAGTCTCTAGTAAATGGTACTACATGTATCCGGCACTTCTAAATTAAGTGCTACTAGTGGGTTTTATTGTGCCACACACAGAAGTAACCTTTTAAAACATGCCTCAAGCTTTCCCCTGCAGGCTGTAGTGCAATTCTAAACTGTCATTTCGACCTGACTAAAAAACCCTTTTTGCCAGGCTTAAACCTTCGTTTTTAATACATATGTCACCCCTAAGGTAGGCCCTAAAGACCCATAGGGGAGGGTGCATTGCTTTAAAAGTAGGACATTTTGGTTTAAGTTTTACATGTAGCCCATGACCTCCTTGTCTTGTGTGCCTCTCCGCCCATTGCCACTGCCTGGATCTACAAGACTGTGCCTTGCTCTCAACCTTGATGTCCTCCTGTTCGGTGCGATTATCAGGTGACCAATCGCCCGGTTTACTTGGCAATTGTATTTAGGATTTGGCTCAGAGGCAGTCTATTTAGATTTCTACTTACTTGTTTGGCATCTTTAAATTTATTTTGTATCTATTTTGCAGTTTATTTCTAGTTTAGTATTACTGGGCATCTTTTGATTTGTTTTGCTTATTTTGTAGATTTAGTGGTCCTTACTGCCCCCCTACCTGTTCCAACCGTTTTCCTACTCCCGCTAGTTCCTGCTCTCCACCCTCCTGCCTCTCTGCCACCCACTCCCACCTCCCAGGACTACTTATGGATGCCACTGCACAGCTGCGCTGTACCAAAGGCAAGCCTGTATGCACCCGTCCATGCCTGGACTGCGCCCAGCACCAGGATCCCTGGAACTTCCACCAAGTGAAGCTACACCGCTGCTGACCTCTGATCCCTGGACCCACAACACACCAACAACCACTGCTTCTGCACATATCTGCGTACTACTAGAGAATCGTTCTCCTAAAGACACTACTGCCTCAACTTCAGCACCGAAACAACCAACAAGCCTAGAGACACCACAAACACTGCTGCATCCGCCACATCGACCAAGACCACCACGACACAACTCCAGTGCATCCTACACATCGCATTATCACTCTGTCAACACACCAGAGAGATTTGGAACACAATGTCATCACTCTCCCCAAACATCATATTCTTCACAGAAATCTAGCTAAACACCGCCTCTGCACCAGACATCCCGATCACTGAAGGCTACAGGATAACACACCAGGACTGAACGAACAAACATGGAGGCGGAATTGCCATCTTCAATGTGGAAGCCATCCACTGCACAAAGTCCCTAGATGACCAAACCCTAGTAATGGCACACCTCAACTTCCAAAGCCACACAGACAAAAAAACACCATCAGAGCTACCCTAGCCTACAGACCACCAGGACTGTGTCCTAGCTTCTGTATTACTATCCCAGACCTCATTGCCCTGCTGGCAATCTATTCTGAGCACTACATATTCCTTGGGGATCTCAACTTCCACCTCGCTGACCCCTGCAACACCAACACCATTGCCCCCCTGGAGAGCATGAGCAACATCGGCCTCAAGCAGCTTGTCACCTACCCTACCCATGTCACAGGACACATGCTCGACCCCATCTTCACCTCCAGCAACCGAATCAGGTACAAGCATGCCAACTCACCTGGTCCGACCACTACAGCATAACCTTCACTATTTCAGGACCCAACACCTACGACAGAGTGCCCCCAGATCCACACACAGGGACTGAATGAAGGTATCAGAAGACAAGTGGAATAATGCTTTCTTCTCCCACCTTCCAGACTCTACACACAACCCAGAGCAAGCAGCAAAATATTTCTCCAGGTGGATCGCAAAATGTACCAATACCATCGATCCTGCCAAGACAACCAAGGTCAAAGTACCAAATAAAAGAATAATCTGGTTCACTGAAAAACTGCATGGCACCAAAACCAACTACTGGCAACTCGAAAGAAAGGGGCGCATCAGTAAAAAGAGGGATGACCGCACCACCTTCAGGCCAGGCTCAACCAGTACCACCGCCTCCTGTAAGAAAGTAAGAAGTACGCCCTTGCAGACCACATTGAAATCAGCACAAACCACAGCAAGGAAATATTCGCCAGTGTGAAGGAGTTCCCCATTCCCTCAGCCATCAAGAATGACATTACACCCTCCAAGAAACTGTTACAAGATCTTGGACCTCTACAAAAACTTTTAATGCCAACCCTCGGCCACCGACAGTATCAATCAGCTCACAATGACGAACACAAACCTGAACACCTGCTCACCCACCGGGACCTCCTACCACCCAAGATACCATCTTCATTATGATCTCTGTACACTCGGGAACATCCACGGACACCTGCCCCATGATGTCTTCGTCCTTGGAAGCAAGATGTTATGCAACGACCCTATGAAGGTACTTAGCACCCCCATGATCACGGTCTACTTCCCTGAGGACTGGAAACATGCTGAAGTGAGAGCCCTCCTGAAAAAAAAATTCTGCTGACCCAGCTGAACTAAAAAACTACCAACCCACCACTCTGCTACCCTGTCTAGCAAAAGTCTTTGAGAAAGCGATCAACCGGAAACTTACTCAACACCTATAAGATCACAATCTCCTGGATTCCTCCCAAACCAGATTTCGGAGACAACTACAGCACTGAGACAGCCCTGATTGCAGCCACCAACGACATCAGAGCCCTCCTGGACTGTAGAGAAACAGCAGCCCTCATTCTCCTTGACCTGCCCTCCACATTTGACACCGTCTCCTAATACATCCTGATCAATCTACTCTACCGCATTGAAATCAAGGGAGATGTCCATTCAAATGGATCACCTTGTATCTCACTGGTATAATCCAAAGGATCCGTCTCCCACCATTCACCTCAGAGCCCAAGAAGATCATCTGCGGAGTCCCAAAGGATCGTCCCTCAGCCCCACCCTCTTCAACACCTAAATGACTCCCCTGTCTGGCATCATTAGATCACACAAACTCAACATCATCTTCTACGCTGACGACACTCAGCTCATCCTCTCACAGTCCGAAGACCCCATCATCACCGGAGCCAACTTCCACAGATGCATGATGAACGTCACAGACTGGATGAAGGACAACTATCTGAAACTCAACACAGAAAAGATAGAAGTACTCATTTTGTAGTACAACACCTCACCATGGAAGGATGCATGGTGACCCACAGAACTCTGGCCACCCCCTGCCCCAATAGACCATGCACACAACCTCAGCATCATCCTGGACAGCAAGCTATGCATGAAAAAAACAAGTCAATGCAATCTCATCCACCTTCTTCCACACCCTCACATGCTCTGCAAGATCTTCAGGTGAATCCAAGTCAAAACCAGAAGGGTCATCACGCAGCCCACATCAATTGCAGACTGGGCTACAGAAGCACACTCTACATAGGAATCACTGAATGCCTCCTGAAGGGACTTTACACAATACAAAACTCAGCAGCAAAACTCACGACCTCCCCAGAATGACACACATCACACCCTATCTGAAGAAATTACACTGACTCCTGCTTCAGGAGAGATGCCAGTTCTAGATGCTAACCCTCGCTTACAAGGCCTTGCACAATGAAGGACCAGCATATATCAACAAACGCCTAATATTTCACCAATCAACCAGACACCTTCAATCTGTTTTCCTCTCCCTAGCAGACACCGCATGGATCCAGCGAATCAACAGGGGAGGGCACTCCTTTTCGCACCTGGCAGCCAAAGCATGGAACAACCTCCGCCTGCACCTCGGGACCGCACTGTCCCTCAGCATTACAGGAAAGATCTCAAAACCTGAACATCTCCAGCGCCGTGAGACCCTCAGGGGTAAGTTGCTGAACTTTATAAATGTTGATTGATTGATTGACATGTCATAGCAGCAAAAAACTCCTAAAGTCATTGTTCACTGTCACAAGGCCTAACTCCACCATTGACTAACACTGGGTTACCTTATTCCACTGTCTGTCATCCTGAAATTCAATCCACGTTTTGCCACAGGCCACGGAGCGGAGTGCTGTGCGAGGCGCGAGTGTGAGGTGAGGACGCGCCCGGAGGCTGCTGAGCTGCTGAGCTAACCGCGGCTTTGGCTTTGACCGGCTTCCCATCTGCGGTTTGGAGCGAGCGGTCTCTGGCTGGTCCCTTGCCTGTTCCCTGTTCCCTACTACCTCGGAGTGTGGAGAGTGGTGTGGGCGGGGGCGCAGGCCGCAGGGCCACCAGAAGCCGCTGCGGCCACGAGAGCTCCCCGGTAGCGGCACAGCCGCCCCAGCCACCCTTGCCACCCCAGCCGCAAAGAGACCTCCGCAGCGGCGGGTGAACGCGGAACAAACGCGGGAACAGCCCAGTAGTGGTGGGAGCCCTGCAGGAGCTGCAGGGGCATCCCGGCAGCCCGGCAGCGGCAGCAGCAGCAGGCAGGACCCACGGCGAGAGCCCCCCAGTGGCGGCAGGAGGCCCGGGACCAGCGGGAGCCCGGAGCCTGGGGGAGCTAGCGAGCAGCAGAGGGGTCACACGAGCGAGCAAGTGCGGGCATACGCAGGCACCGGCACATGACTTGGACAGAGGAGCTCTGCCCCGCTCAGCCTCGCTCTGCCCCGCGTTCCCTTGCTACATCTTGCCACATCTTGCCACTTGCCACTGTCCAGGCAAAGCTCACTCGCTAGCGGAAATAAGTGGCAGACCTCGCTGCAAGAGCCTGGCAAGACTGGTGACTGGTGAGGCTGGAGAAGCACCCTGACCACACACCAAACACGCAGCGAGCAGGAAGCAGCCCAGAGGCGACCTCGTCCTCGACCGCCACCCACCCCCGAAGTATAGTAGGTGTAGGTGAGGTAAGGCGAGGAGAGGAGGGCGGGTGGTAAATCAAGTGGAGTGAACTGAGCAGGCGCTTGCTCGACTGTGCGTCCTGTGCACCCTGTGTACCCTGCAAACCTGGGAGCCCGCGCTTGGGGACCCCCACCCCGCCCAATTGCTCCCTCTAGTAAAGCCTCCACCCAGCCCCGTCCACTTCCACCAGCAATCGGCGCTAGCTGGCAATAGGGAAACAGAAGATCACCAAACATAGGGAGAGACATTGATAGGAACCTAGTGCGATCATCATGAGATCGGGAAGAGAAAGAAGACCCCTAACAAGGCAACCGATCAAACAGAAAAGAAACAACACAGCCACGTTGTCAGTGTCACCAGACAAAAATAACCAAACATCCAACAGCTGTGGGGTCAGCAGCAATTCCCTCTTACTGGAAAGCAACCCTAACCGGTCCAACATCTGCTTAAATGGAGGCCTGCAAATAGGCACAGGTCACAGCTCACCTCCAACACCTGAGCTAGGTAAAGGCAACAAAAGGAAAAACACCCACAAACTAATCAACTTAGTAGATCAGCAGTGAAAATAAAAAATAACTATCAACCGAAAATCTATACAAAATTTACTTTCTTAAAAAACCCAGGAAATGTCATCTACTCATCAAATGATTCTATTACAGGCCTACAATCCCCATTGCACCCTGCTGGCGGAAACAGCTTGTTGCCCCAAATACCAAACTACACAGTCGCAGAAATACATACGTCACCGACTCCAATGGTGAACTCGGACAATACCAGAGGCACAGCATGGGCTGGAGAACAACGAGCATAAGTAGCCAGAAGTCCAGCGTCATCAGAAGGCGGTCTCAGCCAAGCTACCCCACCAACAGGGGAGGTGACCAGGAAAAAAAACACAACCGGCCCATTGCCCGAGAAGGGTACACAGAGTAGACACGCCCCAGAGCTGGAAGGGCTCCTGGGGCACCACAGCAACAACATTATAAGTGATCACTCATCTCCAAAATACCCCTCCTTGTCCAGCCATCAGGTATAGGTAAAAAAGGAACAAGAAAATGTGTCACCTCACGCTCACAAAGCCTTTTTACATGCAGAATTAAAAGTCCAAGGTGAAACCAAAGCTCATGTCACAAAGAAATTAAAAACCGACCCCGTAAAATCCTCTCCAACCATGTCACAGGGGGACTCAAGCTCTCTAGACAGGGACATGACCTTCCTGGCTTCACAAGAATGGAACGACCTAGTGGCATCACACAACGTCAAGCAACCTACAAATAGCATCACTGAAGAGAGCTCCCATCAGCTCACTGAGGGGATTGGGGATCCCATCAATACCTTTTGGGCTACCTTACTCAACACAATTCAGCTGTCATCAACAGCACTTCAGTACCAATCGGACAAACTAGATCTTCAGTTGATTGTCCTGCAAAGGTTAGCAGAGGCCACTATGGGGATAGACAGAAAACTTGCAGACCTCAACGGCCTCATAAAAAGAGGTCAAGAGTCAGTTAAATTAACTCAAATTGAAAGAACAAACTGCGTCTGCTCACCAATTATCGACAAATTATCATCGCTACCAAAGATGCTGGGCAACCTCTTGGAGGACTTAAAATCAAATATTACAAAGCTCCCTACAACAGAGGCCGGGCATGGCAGACTAACCCCCAAGGCCACTAGGAAATTGCAATGACACACAAAAAGGTATCATGCAGGGGCACCAGCCACCAAATCTTAAAACCTCACTAGAAGAGTCTCCTCAGAACACCTTAATCAAGGAAAGGGTTGTCCCACTGGGAAGCCCAATGAATGCGCGTGCACGTCGCAAACAAAAAAGAAAGGGCAGGAACAGAAAGCCGGCAGAAGCAGACTGCATGGACGGGAATCTTCAACTAAACACACCAGGGGGCAAGGAGCTGCTAGGAGTCTCCAAGTACTTCACGGAAGACATAACTTCTTTTTCTCCACACAAAAACACACCAGACGCAAAGATATTAACCGCAGCAGATACAGGAAACCTGCTATCCTCAAACTAGATTACCAGCAACCAGATTGAGCCGAAGCACCTGGCCAGACAAATAACCCATCACCTAGAAACCCACCTGAACAGGTAAATAAAGGTCGAAGGCGACCGCCAAGCAGCAACAGCGCAGCTGGTACCGGAAGTCGTAACGCAGGCCCTAGAGTAGCCCAACATAGCCAACACAGAGGTACAACTATCGACCTCCTGGAAAAATGTACCTGCCACTACACCAAGGCTAATACCTGTGAACCAAAGAGGAATCCCTTGAAACTATACACCATCAAAGCAGTTAATGGACAGACCAAGGAGCAACCTCACAGAGCGAGTTCCAATTGAGGTGCTAAAACAACTAAAATTCAACCCCCACACGGGGCCAACCAAAACGACCAACATACACAACAGCAAGCAGTGTTCCCTGAGAAAACAGAATCGGACATTATCCTCTTCATTCCCGAATTTAAATCTAGAGGAAGAGTGGATACCCTAAATAGGGGTAACATCCTAAAGCTGATCAACTCAACCGACAAATTAAAAAACTTTAACACAGCAGATTTGCTTACTATTGAATTTCTTCCAGCTCCATATCCACAAGGCAATGAAACAACAAAGACCACATGGATAACAAACGATGTAGCAAACTCAATTTTGGAGGAATCAACGAGATTCTCCCAGTGGGGAATAAAGCTAAAAGCAGGAACAAGGCCAGCCTACCCCACCCTGCTCCTTGAAGAAAGGAAACAAGAACGCTTTCAAACAGCTAAATCAATACTGAAAGGAGCACGTAGCTACTCCCCAGGACCGGACAAATATCCATCACATTTGCAACATCTAACAACCGATTTACCAGTACCACCCAGAACAATAATAACACGTACTATGCCTGTAAGCAATACCAACTGACAAAGAGCACCAGCCTCAACCTCCACCCCTGCTGACCCCCTTAATATCAAAATATGCACCTGGAACATCAATGGTCTCACAGACAAACTGGAGGACCCCGAAATAAAGAACTATTTAAAAACTTTTGACCTGATTTTACTCCAGGAAATGTGGGAAGCAAACGATATACCACTACAAGGCTACACAACCCAAATCTACCCGGCAAACAGAGGATCCCTGTATGGCCACAGCTCAGGCGGCCTGGCGGCCTTCGCTTCAATATCAACCATTGGAGCAATGGAAGATCTAAGAGCAAGTATCATTTTACCGAAAGCAATACAGGCATTAGCAATAACAACCGTAAATAAACAGGCTACCCAACAGTTATACATCATAAACACATACATACATCCGAAGCACAGAAAATGGGGTTCAAGAGAACTCACCAAAGAAGTGGCAAGACTCATGGAGGAAAGGGACATGGTGAATATACTCGTGGCAGGAGACTTGAACCTCCACCTCTTTGGAGAAAAACCAACCAACGATATGACAAAGGAAATGAACACCATCTGGGTAATCCCAAACCAATCTATTCCATCTCTAAACAAAAATACAAAAACCTCAATCCAGTTAATGAAAGATCTTGAGCAGCTATACTTGAGAGGGCTCAACGGACGATTTGCAGAGGACATTCCACCAGTACAAACATACTTCTCCTCAAGCACCTCCTCACATCTCGACTACATTCTTGCGACTCTTCCATTGTTTGAAAAAATCAGCTCGTTCAAGGTAGGAGACAGTGCCCAAAGTGACCATCTGCCACTAGAAGTTAAACTAGGTCTGTCCTGTAAGAACGAAGTGGTGGAAAGAAGGTACATTGGCACAGAGCACACCACCAATTATAGACGGATACGGTGCAAGACTACTGAGGTTGAGGAACTATCAAATAGTGCAAAAACAATCATGTACCAGCTATCCAGTTCAAACACAAATCCACTAGACACCTGGGTAGATTTCGCAATGGAAGTCGGCGCAAAACATGCCTCAGAACAAAAAACCCAAAATGGAAACACATTACGGTTCACACACGGAAAAGCAATAACATCAGAGACAAAAGTCATAAAACGTTAAATAAACCAGTCTCTCAAGCAGCTCCGTAAAAACCCAAACAATGAAGACCTTCTACCGGAGCTCCGCAACTAAAAAGCACAGCTAAAAAAGAAGACCTGGGAAATGAAAAGGCAACTGAACGAAGATCTATGGATAAAAATTGTTTATAATTCAAAACAGAAGAACAGCTCCAGTTTCTGGAAACTTATCCACAGCCTCCAAAACCCAGGACACAAAGGCATAAACTCCAACATATCAGAATCTGACTGGGCCAACTACCTATCAGCTCACTTTAACTCAGACAACCTAAATGCGCACAAGTGCAGAGAGGGAGACTTGCCAAATGGATCGAATCAGTGTTCAGACAAGACCAGTGCACTCAGCAACAAAGAGATACAGCTCCACACAAGGAAACCAACCCAACTCTACAACCCAACTTCGGATGAGGAACTAACTACAAGATTTGATCCAACCGTAAACCGAGAGGAAATCACATACCTAGAAACAGTGGACAGGATCAGCACACAAATCTCAAAAGGTAAACTTGAGGGGGCCCCCGGCCCTAACGGGATCCCTCCAATATTATACAAACAAGACGCTGTCTTTTGGAGCAACATCTTGGCACCGGTCTTTTACGAAATGCGGGAATCAGCAACAATACCACCAACCTGGAGAGGCTCTATAATAAGTCCAATTTACAAAAAGGGTACTATGAACAACCCAAGTAGCTATCGCCTCATAGCTCTAATTGATACCGAGGCAAAGTAATACGCGGGCCTCATTCTGGAGGACTTAACAGCTTGGGCAACCGCAAAGAACATCATCCCAGCAACCCAAACCGGCTTCCGCAGCGGCTAGGGCACTACGACAAACATCATGGCGCTAACTCTCTTGGCAGACGCGGCAAAAGCCACAAAGACCTCACTATTTCTGTGCTTTATCGATTACAGCGCCGCGTTCGACCACGTAGACCGGCAAAAACTCTGGCAGAAGCTGGATAGATGGGGCATTACAGGCCCACTCTTACAGCAGCTGATAATGCTACACACCAACACATGGGTCAGGATCAAAGTGGGATCCGGTACGCACCTTTCAAGACAAATCAGCACCAGCAAAGGATTGAAACAAGGTTGCGTCCTAATCCCCATGCTGTTCAACCTCTTCCTCGCAGATCTCCCAGGTGAACTTGAGAAAGTCAAATCCCACGCCCCGCGGTTGGACAACATCACACTCTCAAACCTCCTATATGCAGATGACCTTGTCCTCATCAGCCGGTCTCCCATCGGCCTCCAACATCTTCTGGACAACACCAACCGATTCTCCACAACCAACTCATTAACAATTAACTTAAGCAAAACAAAAGTCATGACATTCAACTACGACAAAAAACGGAAATTTGCATGGTTTTTGGATGGACAGAGGCTAGACCAGGTAGCCTCTTACAAATACCTAGGCGTTCTAATAGATGGCAGTGGCTCTTTTAAATACCAACTGGATGCCATCCGTCAGAAGGGCACAACATTCCTTCTGTCTATAAAGCCATTGCTGAAAGTCCTCCCAGACCAGTCATTGGGTCCTCTCCTGCAGGTGATCAGAGTGCGCTTACAGCCCATGCTCGCTTATGGCAGTGAATCCATGCAAGGTAAAGATGCAACAACACTAGACAACACCATCAGTCGAGTTTACAGGGCAATATTCCATTTACCCGCCGACTCGTCGACCGCTCAAATCCGTCTCGAATTCGATCTACAGAAGCAAACGGTCAAGAGAGAGGCGCATACATAAAAAGTTGGCAGAAAATCGGAGACGCCAACCACGGTTCTTTAAACGCCCAACTTTGGACTGAACTGTCCACTAGAGAAATTTCACCTGCAAGGAATTACTTAATGGAATCAATGGAGACCCTAGAATTAACAAACCTCTGGGAGTCATCAACTGACCTCGGCACCTTCAGAAAAGTGGTATCAAAAGTCAGAGGATTTCAACCATTGAGGACAAAGACACCTTGGCTAAGAGAGCCCATGGATGGGTGGTGCTGGCAAGCTACAACGCTCTTAAACCACAAGAGTACCTAACAACGGGCCTCTCACAGAAAACAAAAAACAAGTTTCTTAACATGCGTCTCGACAACATACCGATAACACCCCACCTGGCACCCTGGAAAAGGGAGAGCTCAGTAAATTGTTGCTGACTCTGTTCATCTGGAAAAGAGGACCTCATACACATCATCCGTATCTGCACAAACCTCTCGGACATAAGGCGTTCCCTACTTCGGGCTTTATGGAACCAGAAGGGCATAACAGCCTGCAGGCAGGCCGTGATGCTATGCTTTAACCCAAAAATCAGATAAACTGCAGATTAACAACATTTTTTGATACAGTGGCAAGCAGACTAACGAAACAGCTACAAGTTTACCCGAAGTACTTGTCAAGCCAAAGCCGCCCTAACCTCCCCAGAGACCTGTCTTCCAAATCTGTAAGATCCTTGTCTCCCTAATCCTTATGGTCTTCACTAAATTCAAATTGTGACTCTAATTATCTTAACATGCGAGCCTACCCTCTCCTTTTATATTTTAAATGCAACTATGCTCATCTTTTATATATTCGTACGCTTTAAATTGTGAGTTTTTATTAACTGTACAATAAACTAAACTAAACTAAATTATTCCATGTAATAAGTGCTAACTGTGGATTGGGAGCACAAAGCAATATGCAGTTTAGACTAACTTGTAAGATCCTCTTTAATGGCATAGTTGGATTTTAAATCATAATTTTAAACATGGACTGTTAGAAAGTTGACTTTTTTTTTTCCTAACCAGTTGTGCCTTTTGTTAGTATGCTTGGTCACATGGATGTGTATGGCTCTACTGTTAAGGTTTGTGCATTCTTTCCGGACAGTGACCCAAACGAGGATTAGGTGTGGACAGGATGGGTCATCCTGTCAGGTAAGGGGGATTGCTAAGGGGGAGCTGTACACAACCCGTCTTACACTTCTAATGGCTATCCTCCTGCACACACAAAGGAACCTGACACTAGTATTTTGTTGCCCCAGACAACTTGGAGCCCTGACAGGGGGAGGAAAGAACTTTGCAGAAGCAGATGTAGGGGTTGTCTAGGAAATCCCCCTACTTCAAATGTCGGCATCAAGTATAACACTTAAATCTCCAGATCCACTCTTCAGTACACTCCTGGACCTGTGGAAACTGCAGAAGAAGGCCTGCCTTGTTTCCCAGAAGACTTCCCTACTGTATGAGCCCAGCTGTGTTCCGTCAGCCTGGCACCAATACAAGCACCCTTGCACCAGCGTGCAAGGGTGCCTGCTTTGAATGCAGAATTGTTTTTTGCAGGACGGGGCACCCTGCAGCATCAAAACTATCCTTAGAGGCATATTCCCCCATCTGTGTGTCCTTCAGAATGCAGCACACATAGAAGTAGGAAGTAACGCGGAGAAATACATATATTTCTCCTTGTTATGCCTCTCCTGGGGAGGTGTATCTTTTTGGCGCATTCCCACGTTTACCAGGGTTGGTAATGTGTCAAAAGCCAAGGCAGGTTCATGAGAACACCAGTTCAACGACCATGGAATGCCTCCCTTTCACAGAGCAAATCAAAACAGCAATTTGCACTGTGTTGCATTATTACACATTTTTGAAGCCATTCAAAGCCTGGCTTTGCGTGGCTTCAAAAATCTGACATAGATATTGCTTCACACATGTACCACATGGCGTGGTGCAAGCACGATGCAAACCTCTGGTAAACATGCCCCTTAGTGATTTTCAGATTTTGGATCATAACAATAATTTTCCTTCATATGAAGTTTTTCTACGTGATATGTATGTTTTACTCACTGCACGTATGCTATTTTAGTAATGCACAACTCTGTAACAAAGGTTAATTGAATTCTTCAGCTGTGCTATTTTTGTTTATACGTTGCCTTTTACCTGCATTGCCATGTCCTCTGGCTACTGGCAATTATTTGTTTACTATACTTGTCATGACCATTCCACTGCACCCCCGGCAATCATTGAGTTCAGTCTTGGCCGCAGGGTATGAGTAAAACAGGGCTGGTCTTTAACTGTGCATTTTGCTCAGCAGTCCTTCACACAAAATCAGATTTCAATTTCAAATGTAATTATTACTCAGTAATCGAATGCATTAAAAGACTGATATACACCAATATATTGCTTCGCCCTCTTTTTAGTTTTTTATTTAAAAAAAAACCTGGACATTCACCACATATCAAAGGATGTGCGCCAAGCATGACACTTGGTATAAATCGTTCACGCGGTTTATTGTGACAATTCTTGCCTGGTGTTTAGTTTCCTTCTACATTAATGTGTTCACGGACGTAGATATGATGATGAACTACTGGGAGGAACATAATGGCCAACGTTAAGAGGGTTTGCGATAGATGAACTACATACCTGTGTTCAGAGCTACAGACCTCTACAATTATTTTCATCAGTCGTACTGGAAAAGGTCTGACCCAGAGCTGCACTGTGTAGTTAAAATATATTTCAGTATTAAGTCCATATGAACTGTCCGTTTAAATCACTCATGAACTATTAAGTGACATATTAAAATGTATTCACACAAATCAGGAATAATGTCAGAGAATTAAATCATAATCTATTAAAATATATATTGAGCTATAACTATGTCAACTAAAAATTTTCTTCGAGCATGACAGAGTATTGTACGTGCAGTGAAACTACAGCTAAAAGCAATGCCACTTAGACTTGAAGGCACTGATCTGATTCGCAAACGTGATGGCCATATTCCTTCTGTGAGTCAGGCCTTCTCGCTCAATCATTTCAGGTTTGCTCAGTTAACATTATTTTAATGCATGCATAAAAATATCTGTTAAAGGTTTCTTTATGACACAGTTACACTTGTACCACTTTAGTTGAAACCTCAAATCTGCTTTGCTTCAACTACTGTCAAATTTGAAAAATCTAGAACGCTAGCAACTTCACCCAGCGGCATAAAGCAGACACACACCATAAAAGACACAATTAACACACACACACACACACACACAACCACACATGCGTACACACGCACACACCCTCACACAAAACACACACAAATCATATAGATAAAATAAAACATACACAACACACAAATAGAAATAGATAAACATAAACAATGCACCTCTGGATCAAACACTGAAACATAGACACAATCAGAAACAAATCAGAAACGTACACAAAAGCACCAAAGTAAGTCACAAAACACCCACATAGAATTTGAAAGATTTCTCATAGTTAAATATAATATTGATAACCTTACCCTGTAAGAGATGTGCCTACATTAGTTTTAATCATTACTATTTGCATATCTAGTAGGTCAGAAAATCTTAAAACTGTGTTTTTGTCTTGATGAATAAAAGCGAAACAGGATAAGCTGTGGCGCTGGTGAAGGCGCATAGTTTGAATGTTTAAGCATTTGTTTTAGTGTAAACAACCTGTATGCAATTAGCTATATCACTGAGAGCAACAGTGAGTTGCTTAAAATGTGGAAATGAAAATATTGCTCATAGGTGTCTATTGAGTTTTCTCGTTTTTTATGTGTATCACCACTTGAGTTAGTGAAAGGAGAAGGAAATGTTTATATGTGAAAAGTATCCATGTTTATTTTTATTGTGCTGCTATTTGTTTGTATTTTTCGTACCTGCGGTCTGTAGTACATTGCCTAGATGTATATGACTCTCTGATGAATGATCGGAATTGTAGGCTTACATATACAAGGCAATTACATATATGCAATTTCACGGTGAATGAATTCTGACAAAATTCGGCATGCAATAAGTTTCAGGTGGGAAACCTGAAAAAACATGCTCAAGAATGTCTAGACATGGGGTTACAAGGTGCCTATTTTCTTCTGTTTAGTTTAAAATCAAGCAAGAATTCTTATAGATAATATACCAAAAAAGCCGTACTACATACTATATGACGGTACAGGAGCCTCAAAGGGAGCTACGAGTGTGCACATGTTCTTTGATGAAGCTGAGCGAGAGAGAGCAAGCTACATTTTGTAGTCATTCCTGGGTAGCAGTATGCTCTCATTTCACTGATTCTTATTCAATGTGGTATTTTCTTAATAATGAAAGATGTTTTTTGAAAAGTATCATCAATTAATCAGTTTTAATCATCACAGTTCCATACAGTTATGTACTTTTGAGGTAGACACTTAGGCATATTTGCAGCTAGCCGCATGATATATAGGAGCCCTTCATCAGGCAATTTTTAGCTTATGGCATTTTGCTTGCTGAGATCGCAGAACACAATTGCAAATGTAAAACTGGAAGCCCTACATTTAAATGTTTGTTTTGATTTAAGGCCTGGAAGCCACACATTCCAAGGAGCTTCTTTGGATCTCTAATCATGTTTGTGCCATAGGATGGGTAGGTAAGACAACAAACAGGATAGAATGTCCCTTCATTTGTGAGGAACGAGCGCAATCTATATTGCACATTCAATTTAACGTTCTGGCATCAAATGTCAAAGAGCCTTAGGCAAAAATGATAGAGCCATGTATTTTAATGTCACAGTAACTCACAACAGAACTTTCCCTCTGCTATGAGCAACTGCTGACTAGGATACAGATACTCTGTATAGCGAACATGTATGGTACATTTACAGTTATACTTCTATATGTTATGGACAGTGAACATATACGTGTTGCATATTTTACATTAAAAATTAAACTTAGACATGAATGCAACATTTATTTTATGGTGTACAGAATAAGAACAGGTATATGAACAGTATTGTCAAATTTACAATCAGAAGACCTGAAGCATTTTATGACTCTATAGTACTTTATGGTCTTTCTCTGCGAAGTGCCAGTTGCCATTTGAAGTGTATTGTTAAAAAAACAGGGACGATCGTCAAAAAAGCTGCCATGACTTATAGCATCAAAACAGTGAATAAATAATCAATCTGAATCAAAGATCATTGTATAATATTGTATTGTATTTTATTACATTTTTAATCATTTTTATAGTTTTCGATCTACCACTTCCATACTTCTTGCAAAGACTAAAGCACGTTTACTATTGTTGCATAAGCAGGCACATATATTTATATAAGAGTTCATCACATCACCCTCACAAGGACATGGAGCATCCTGAATTTCATCTCACTCTTGTGAGACATTGAAATGTATATTTGAAGTGGTGCTGGAAGTAACTTTAGCTGGTGGGAAAGTTAGGTGCAGTTCGTAAAGTTTAAAGGCAGGGTAGAAGTAATGCAACACAAATGTATTGATATTTCCTAGAGTTACCTACAATGTAAGGATACATGCTGCAGGAAGGTACTTTTACAATCTCTTATTGTCATCATTGTTTTAAAACGAAGTTAGATTCTCAGACTTAATTGAATTTGTCACTGCTGAAAGAGAGCTTGTTAACTGTAAAGTCATTGAGGTCATTGAAGGTCTTACGGGAGTGATCAGAACATTTACTACCAGGAAAGTTTAATTTGTCCTACAATAAAAACTCTTTCCCCAAGCATAAAATAAATTATTTTGTTATTGGTATACATTTCTGCTACTCCGATAATTGAAAAGCCCCAGTAAAAGATTTTTTTTGGGACATCAGGTTTTTCTGCCACATTTCTAAGCCTGCATGTGAATTGTATTGAGAATTGTACAGATGCAAGTACAGAATAAGAATAATAAATTAAGAAGCATAAGAAGATACTAATTCAGTGGAATCAGTTAACCGAATACCCAAAGTACCTGCTCCTGCAGTTGCCAGGGAGCATACACCAGAGCGGAAAATGTCACCTGTTTAATCAACTTCAAAATACAAGGATGAAACAGGACTGCATCGTGTTCTGCCAATTGATGTAGTGATGCTGCAGAGTTACTCATCATGGAATTACCATCGGCATGCCAGAGTTGCACACAGAAGTACAAAGACCTTTGAGAATGCTATGCAAGAGACTTCTCAAATGAATGCTCTGGCGATAGTATTATACCTAGCATCATAATTACTATGATGCCATCAAACAGTGTTGTATGACCGGGTTATGATTACTCTTCTATAATATTCTTGTGTTACTAGAACTAGAACTAGTCCTGTTCCCAGTGGGCGCAAAAAGGTCACAGGTTGAATTTTAATGCTGTGTGTTGGCGAAGAGAGGCCGCAAACCACCGCGTGAGATGCCTTCCATTGCCCATGACAAGTAGGTACTGCATAGTGAGATGAGTTGGCAGCTCGGTGGTGAGGTTGCCCCATTTAGATGTAAGTAGGGCTATTAATGAGTGATATAAGAGGAACTGACTGGGTGGGAACCCTTCTTCCACCTGCAATCTCACATAAGGGACTAGTGCACCATCTCTGTGCCGGTCACCCAGGGATTGGACTCCTGCCTCATGCCAGTCTCTGCGTTCTATTTCTGTTACCGTTGAATGGCCTTTGACTGTTCCCTCTAGCGGTAGCGCAGGTGTGTAAAGTGTACCTTGCCTAGTTAAGAATAGACTTCTGCAGAATCAGAAATAGCTTAATGAGTCGTGATCGTTATAGTGTATAGGGAGTTCTCATAGTGGCAGTGTTGTCGCGCTGGTGATCTGCAAGCCATCTGGCTACCCACTGGAATTGGGCGGCTAAATAGTATTGCTCGAAATTTGGAGCTGCAAGGTCTCCATGATCAGTGGGCAGGTATAGCTTCTTAATTATTACATCAAAAACAGGACACTGTTCCGGGTCCAGAATGTGATCCATATGCCTTGTGATAGGGAAAAATGGAGAGAAAGAGTCCTAAGTGGGGTGGACCCAACAAACAAGGGAAGGACTAGTCTTGCCTCTTGTTGCCCTCACACACCCCGAGGGGTGTCATGCTTCATCATCGGGCTGTGCTCCTCGTTGGGCCGGCACTGCAATTCTTAACAGGCCCCCGAAGGGTCGCTTTATCGCTTTTACCAAACAAGGGAGGCCAACTGTGCCAACCAGTCTGCTTGTGTGCAATTCAGAATGGGTGTGAACTGTAAAGTAAAGTAAAGTCCACATTTGTAAAGCGCACAATCACCCGTAAGGGTCTCTAGGCGCTGGGGGCCGTCGGGAAGATTAAGCGAGCTATTACCCAGAGTCACATGGTGCTGGGCTAACCTGCCGCCGGAGCCGGGGATCGAACCGTGGTCCCCAGATTCCAGCGTCAGTCGCCCTGGCCGCGGCGCCACACCTCCTCCCACTGTAAGAGTTCGTGTGGAGTTGTATCCCACTTGATGCTGTTCTGATTGACTCGGCAATCCCAACTGGCCTGTGTGTGGATGCAAGGTTCGGTGTGCGCTTGCCATGTGTTTTGAGTGGTTCATCTATGTATGAATGCACAGTGCCCTTAGGGGTGTGGAACCTGGCCTAACAGTGCGTAATCTGTGGGATGCGCTACCCGTTACAACATATGCATTGCCTGTCAGCAGTTAACCCCCAGTCTTTTCCCCGTGCAATCAAATTATTTCATCCGCCATCTGTGGTGTGATGTCCGATAGGTGCAGCCCTTCCATGCCGCCAAACCTGGATAGTGATGACACACTGGCAGTTGACAAATAATTTGGACTCATGTCACAACCTTTGAATTGCTGACTTGTTCCAACCAGCACTGCGACTTGTAGTGCCTCCTGCCATTCCATTTGCCTCTGTTCAGGGTCCTGGGAATCCGACAACGGCAGCGCGCCGCTAGGGTGACAGCACCCACCACGGCAGTGAGTTTTCCTGCCCTATCTGTCAGAGGGTGTGTCAAAAATGTGGGTGGTGTCTTTCGCCACTATTTGAAGCCTGGCTGGGGACAGAAGGGAGTAGCGTATATTGAGTTTACGCAGCTTCCGTTTCACTGCAACATAGGTGAGGCTGTGCCTTTGGACCTGTGCCGTACAGTCCGGGAATATCAAGATTTGACTACCCTGGACCTTGAGTTCTGCCAGCTAGCGCATTTCACAGAGTATTGTATCTCTGTCCCTGTAGTTTAGCAAATTGAACAGGAAAGGACACGGTCTAGCACCCGGTGGGATTTTGTGTGCATGCTCGACCACAAAGTGTTCTGACATGGCGCCTGCAGGGACTAGGTCTCTAAGCCAGTGTTCCACGTATTTCACTGGGTGGCACACCTTTTGTCCTTCTGGAAGACCCACCACACGGACCTTGTTGTGGCGTGAGCGCCCTTCGGCATCTTCCACCCTGTCTTCCAGCGCGTCCACGCGATCAAGTAGATCTTGCAGTGTGGATCAATGGCTTTGTGTTGTGGGTCTTAGTTCAGACAGAGACTGTTCTTGGATACAAACTTTGTCCGTAAATTTATGGTGATGTGCACATAGCAGAGTGAAGTCGGAAGTTACCTTATCTATCTTCGATTCCAGTGAGGTCCTTGTTTGATCCAGTCTTCTCCACCGCTCCAAGAACCAAGTCCAATCTAATTGAGAGTTTTGATTGCGATGTGTCCCTCAGGTTGCTGCTCCCAGCTTGTCCTGCTTCTGAGGCGTCCACCCGTGTTGCGGTATGCTGTGTGGAGGTCCGCAGCCTACCCATGGCTAGCTTCTGCGCTGATAGCATTCAGCAGGCACCACCTGTGTAACTGCTAACCTCACAATTAGGGGATAAGCGGTCAGCCCGCACCTGGATGAGCCTCTCCTTAGGTAATGGAATTATCTCAGTGCTACAGGGCATGGTTGAACCTACGGCGTTCATGCTCTGTAATAAACAGCCTACAAAGTCTTGACAGCCACCCGGCCATTCAGTTGTTCTGTCAGCTATTGCAGCGAGGGTTCTTGGATTGCAGCATGGACAGATTCTCCAGGACTGGCCCTTTCCCTTGAGTCATGGGCACAGTAGACTTCAGATTGAGTAACTAATCACAGCTTCCCAGGAGAATTCCTAAGCAAGTGTCCAGTTCATATATATTTGGTCGCTTTGAGCGCTTTGTGTGATGCAGCTCATATGGACGTGTCCTAGCCTGTGGGTCCCACAAGCTCTTTGCAGTTGTGATGGGGCCATGTGCACTATCCACACCTCACCTCCAAGTTAATGTTGTCAATAGGGACTTCAGGTATAGGTCGCTCAGCTAGGACATTGATTCACCATGTGGCACTAGTTCAGTGCTGCCTCAGGCCGTTCAGTTCCCTCCCGGTGCTCCCAGCAGCCGCAACCTGATTTGGGGATGGGCCCGCCCCCACCAAGCAAGCTCCAGCTTCCCAACATGAGCCACTCCTCATGTGCCCCATGGCAATGGGCCTTGAGGGCCTTTCCGCTCTTCCCAGTCTCGCAGGGGGCATTTCTTCAGTGTCCTTATGCTTTGGTGATAACTGCCACTAGGGCTGTGTTCTCTCACACACAGTCACTACATGCCTCACTCTGAAGAGGGTCTGGTCCACATCTTGGGCCGTCACTGCAACAACTCTAGGTGTGTGCCTCAGCAGGGCCGCCAAGCAGCACACCACTGCCACCTCATGCACTCCCCCTCAGTACCCCAGGCCTGTTTCTCCATGTCAATGCAAGGGCCCCCAACAGTCACAGCTGACGCAGTTCAGCACCACCCCAGGTCGCCAGGCCTCCTTATCTCTTCTGCACCAGTCACGACCCACCTGAGGGGCAGGTCAGAGGCACCCTCCAAGTCCAGGCAGGTCACAGCTCCCCACAGCACACCCTGTGCACTTGAGCACCAGCAGGCCATGTGGGTCTCCTACCTTCTCGGGGGTCCTCTTACCAGTGTCCTGATGTCCCGGGCCGCAGCTTCTATTTGCAGATGATCCACCATTTGCAGAGCTGCAGGCTCACAATGCTCTGCGGTTGTGCCTCCCAGTTATAGGGTGTGCGCCATCTCCTGGCTCAGGAAGACCAGCTCCCGGGTTAACCCTCTGCGGGGCCGTTCTACCGATTGTATACGACCCCCAGCTTATCCGTTCAGGCAGCAGTTGCTTCGAAGGGGCCTCATGCAGCACACCGCTGGTGCTTTTTCACTTCACTTTGGCCCACCGGACCCTGCTCATCACGGCCTCGTGAGGACTCTGCCGATCACGCACGTCACAGCCTGGTCACCCAGCCCATTTGTGCCTTTCGCGCCCGAGGCTGCAGAGAGGCCGTACACCTGCTAAAATTCGGGAGACCACCACGTCTGGTGTCCCACAGCTTGCAGCTTTGAGTCATCAGGCGAGTGTCAGCTGGATTGCAAGGGTTCGATGAAGCTGTGCTTTGAGCCCGATGGTGTGGTATTGCACTATATACGAAGGATAAATAGGGATACTCAGCGGAGTGTTATCGTTTCATGTCTGCAATGATGACTGGCTAGCCACGCCCCCCCAAGATATCTTGCCCTGATGAAGACTTTGTAAGATGAAACGCACTGGATCTTGGAAATTAATATTAAAGAAAAATCCTACGTCAGTAACCAAGACACACACGCATCTGTTTAATGTTAAGAGTGGTCTTCAATAATTGTTTATGTTGTCTCTCTACTTTTTGTATAAATGTATAAAAATGTGTTTAATCTATGGTCAAATTGCAGCCGAGCATTAAAGTGGGCAATGGTCTTTGTCCACTGCAAGTGACTGACTTCAGGTGGTGCAGCAGTGAACTCCCTGGCTGCCTTCCTTTCTTGTTTAGAGCCTGGCCAATATGTGGTCAGTCCAGTCAATGTGTATATAGCACAAAAGAGACTTATCTGTAGATTGCCGCTAACAGGGTCATATTCTTCAGGTTGAAGATGCAGCTGTGAATGGGGGACTGGAGAAAAGAAACCACATTGAACTCTGCCTGGAAAAACAGACAAATCCTCAGTTACCGCTGATCAGAAGACAGTGGTCAAAAAGCCAACTCATAATACGAACGGCAATGATACTCCTCAGTACCGCCCTATAGCCACTGCTTTTTCTCGACATCAGCAGCGGAAGTCTGCAGATGGCTGGTGTTGTCAGCGGTTCAACCACGGCCTATGCAAAGGCAATCTGACCATCTTCTAATACGGCAGTCAGACCGTGACTGATGGGTACGGTGGTTCACGGACTGCCAAACTCATAATCAGGCCAATAGTTTCCAAAAGAGGTAGCATTCCCCGCTTGGAGGTGTTCTGAGCTTTCAGTTGGGATTATTCCAACATCCATGATATATTAAATACAGTATACTTTTTTTTTAACTTAAGGAATTGTGAAGAGTCTGTTTCAAATATATACACTTTTCCCTGTAGAGTTATCAATTTTTTTTCAAAGCAAGTAGATCGCAAAGATGATGTCTCCATTCCCCAGTACGGGTGTCTTAACTTTTCCATATTGCCTGACAATCGCTTTCCTGGGAATGGCTTGTTTGGGAAACCTAGCAGTGTTTGTGTCAGAAATCACCCGTCATCAACCAGGCTAACTTGACTCAGTGGCATAGAGAGCACGAGACCCACATCTGGGCACACTCGTCCCACTCGAGGCGACAAATGCAAAAAAGAACAATTAATCAACAGAATGCTGTTCAATGTCTAACATTCATCGCCATGAAAATGAGGGCAGTGAGGAAACTCATAATCGACGGCCACACCACTGCCGAGGTTTCGCGGTTCCCCGGTGGTTGCGGCTGTCCAATGGCAGTCTGACTGCCAAATTAAGAATATGGTGGTCAGACCACAGGGGCACACTGCTGTGCCACCCTGGATTTGGCGGTCCATGCCCATCAAACTTGGAATCAGCCCCTAAGTAACAAAACACTATGACATCCTAAAAGAATCCACATACTACCAGAGAAATGAAAACAAGCACTTGCATGTAATAAACTATTTTGAAGACACTTGTATTGGTTACTTACATCAATCAGTACACAGGCATCTACTCAAATTTAAAATCCCATGGTATTATGTGCACAATAGCATCACATCTCATGAAGCAAAAACAAGTAGTCGAACGTTAGCACAGGGAAAAAGCCATGCAATTCTCTACCTATTTCTACAAATACTCGAAAAAGATCAAAGCTACCAAGGACAAAGACTAACACAATCACTAACAAAACTTAAACCAAAAATAAAATATTCAAATAAACGTAACAAAAGCACAACATTCTAGTAAGAAAACAGAAGATAATTACTAAGAAACAAGGTCGACCCTACTTTAAAACAATATTATTGCCAGAACACTACTAAAAAACAAATCACCATTAAACTATTCAAAATATAGCTTGACTTAAATCAACTAAGCCAAAGAATTCTACACACTTTGATAAATAATACATTATTACCAAATATTTATCATTTTAAATAAGAAATACAAAGACGCACAATTAAAGAATAATAGACAATATTATTAAAAAAACTACATAAATCAAGTAGAATACAACAAGCTAAACAACATATAAATACAAACTGTACATATTATAACCAAATAACATTAACCATATTTAAACATAGCACAACATTAGCTAAGACACTACAATTAACAATTTCCACCCCAAAAAGAATTAATTACATCAAAATTGCACAGCTAATGGACTCCACAGATAATTCTTAGGGCTTGTTACGACGTTTGTGCTTAATCCAGTAGCATAACCAATGTGTTGCCCGCTGGAGGACCACCAAAGCTGCAGTGTGCCCACCCGCCGGATTGCAGGTGCATTTCAGGTAGGGCTGGTGGTGCTGCGGCCGTTTCACAATGGTGGAGCTTAACATGCAGCCCAATGCCATGACAGCACCCTCAGCATGGTCCTGCAAATTTCTGAACTGGGGTGTGATTACAGCGGGGCACAACATGTGCCTACTGCATGTACCACCAGGCCCAAATCCGGCAGGGGGCCTTGTTAGCCACTTGGATGCTAAGGTGTTTTATGGCTTCCCATGTAATTAGAGCCCCCTTCATTGCCTCACCATCACCCTTTTCATGGCGGGCTCACTGCCTTGAAAAGGGCAGTGAAAAGGCAACTCAGAATATGATTGGCAGTGCCAGCAGCGGCACTGTCAGCATATTCATGCCGATTGCAGACTGCCGGCCCAGTGGGATCCTTGATCCCGGCAGAGCCTGCGGTCTCGTGGTAGTCCGATCACTCCACTCATAATACTGTAGGCGGACCCGCTGTGTGGAGGTTTTCCGACTGCCACCTCGAGTACAACGGTCCTATGGACCATCATACTCATGATGAGGCCCATAATCTGTACAAAAATAGAATTGATCAAACATTCCTATACATTGTACTTAACAGTGACAGCTTTTCCGCTAAGGCCGAGGAGCATCACCCCACTGCAAGGAACAGCCAAGAAAGAAAAAAATTAAATGATAATAAGAGAATGTTTTTATCATTTTATTTGTTCCTCCTGCTGTGGCAGTGCAAGAGGGGGCGGATTAGAGCTGTAGGAGAGGAGTGGTAGACACACCTGTGCGCAATGACTGTTTGGTCGGTCCTCTCAGGCCACTCAAAGCAGTCATGCCCACTGCCCTGTTCTCCATGCAGGCTCCATTACAGCCTGCATAGAGAACATGCACACCCCTACAACCCCTGGCTGAGTGCCGTGTCACAGCACTCAGACCAATCACAACACTCCATTGGAGTTTTGTGATTGGCTTAGGGGTGGGAGCCTGGCGGCCTGCTTCCTGTTCTGACCTGGAGTCAGACAAACCTTGGGGGTAAGATTCAGAATTCACATTCCAAACTTTATTGCATCAGGGAAAATGTTGGACTTTAGAAGGGTCACATTTTCTGTTGGTCTTTGAGGAGCAGGAGAGAGTAACACTTAACATTCGTTTCTCAACCATGGCTGCTTACAATATAAGTTATTTAAACAATAAAAATGTAAATCCAATTTCAAACACATAACAACCTCTAAAAACATCTTTCTTACACATTGCATATAAAAATACAACGCTTTGACTTTTTTTTACAAAATCAAAACTATAGAAACTAAATTAAATTGATTAGCATATCCTCAAGTTCAAAATTAAATCATTCGAACACAAATATACACTTTATTTCCAACAGTTAAATTGTAATTTAAAAAGAAAACAAAATATACAAACATGTAACAAGCTACAAAAAGCATATTTTTAATTTTTACAAATTATTTTTTTTTTAAATAAAACAAATTGATATGAAAATCTTTAAAACACATATTCTGATAAAACACATTACATACAAAAGGATTTTTTAAAATAAAAACCTATAAATATATTATTAATCGTTGGAATATAATTAAAAAATCAGTCCAAAAAAACCTGTTCTTAATTGTATGACCATTTATAGATTAAATAAAAACATAAAATGCAAAAAATGCACTAAATGTAACAAATAAGAAAGAAATTATATTTTTTAAATGATTACAAATAAAAAGAAAATATTTTAAAATGAAAGAACATTAATTATTAAAAATAATAATAATTCCATCCCAATTCCTCTACTACCCCCACAACTTACTGATAAAACACTTAAAATCAAATGAATATATATTACAAGCTAATGTTAACACATTATACAAAATATTTTATTATACATTATGTCCAACTGTATTCAAGAACACAAACTTAAATGCAATAATCTTAAAAAACAGTAAAAAACATCTAATAAATAGTCCCAGAATGTAAAATACATGCTTTAAGTTCTTCAATGATATTAATCAATGATTAATGATTTTTTTCATGATATTACAATTGTACCCTTGTTTAACAGTATCCCTTAATTTTGTGGAAATCAATGATTCAGTACAAGTCAATGTGTAGTCCTGCATTACTGTACAGAGGTCGACCAGAAACTCTTCCAACTGAATTGATTTTGGAATCGGTTCTGCTAGTCCGAACGTTAACAAAGGCTCTCATTGAAAAAAAGGGGTGGTTGGGGAAAACTTTGCACCCTGTTGCGGGCACCCCATGGTGCCTGCCTGACTGTGCATGGTTGTAGAGAGGGGACCCATGGATATCCCCAGAGGTCACAACCAGAGGCCTATGGGTGATTGGGGGGGGCCCTACTATGAGTCCTCAAAGTCAGATTCCGACAGCCGTTTCATGTCGGACAAACCAATTCAGAACTGCTGTCAGAATTGGACATCATAATCGCTTGGTCAGAAACAGTGCTCATAGAGCTGTATGATTCGACTCTGAATAACACTACATGTCCAAATGACGTTCGGAATTGATTCAAACAGCCCGGATGGTTTCTGTGCATCCTAATCCGGTAAGGAATCCGATTCGGTAGGACACATAAGGTCCGAATCGGAGTCTAAAAATCGAAATCCTGTTTGGAGCCTTTCCAGGTGATACCGTGATCGACCCTATATTTGTATCTTTTCATACGTATTTGCACCTTGAGGTAGTGGAATATCAAGTAATTTGGCCAGAATAATTGAATTTTCTCAGCTAGATGATGTAGTACTTAAAATTCTGGACCCGTGTTATAAACATCATCGTAGCATGACGATTTTGATATCAGAAGACCGAGAATGGCTAGTACACTATGCACAAGCATTTTCGTCATATTCGAGCGACGATTTCACCCTGAAACCGTAGTTTGCGTCCTGAACCCTCGGGTTCCATTTTGTGTATGGCAGCCATTTTGTGAGTTGCCCTCACATAGGCAGATGACTAAGGCCAAACACAAGTCTGAAGGACACGTACACCTTTGCTGACTTCTCTGCGACCTGGGCAAGCTGACTCCACTGCCCAAGGCCAAACCTGTTTGGTCAGTTCCTCTCCCAGTGGCCAAACTTTATGACCTGCTTTACGAGGAGGAGGTGCCCGTTTTTATTGGGGGTCCGTCGATATCTGATGAAAATACTGGGCCTTGCCAGATAATTGATTGTGGGCTGGATAAACTGAAATATGGGCTTGTCATCATGACTGTGCTTTTTCTTTGTGGTGAAAATATGTGAATGATCAACTGTAAAGCGAAGAATGTTTGCCTAAAGCGTAATATTTTGTATAAAAAGAGAAGGCTGGCTTTGTAAGATTGAGCAGTCTCCTGAGAATATACACTGTGTTGTACTTCTAGGATACCTGTTACTTGGTTGCAGCCAATAAATTCGATCTTTGACTTCACCTAGAAGACTCTGAGTTTCTGTAGTCTGAAACAGGAAGTACCCGAAGTCTCAGGGTGTACCCCTGGCACCACTGGGTTCCGAAAAACCCAGTACTTCAATGAGATCATGACTCTTAACAGTCTATTGTCAGCTGGTGATTCAATACAGGCATCAGGTATGAAAGATTCCCATGTGCATACAGCGTCGCAGGATGCCATATTCTAGTGCTATGCTAAGGTTGGCCAGATCCGTGACCGCACACCAGCATCTTGTAAACCAATCAGCTCATTGAAACTAAATTAAGAATTGCATTTCTTTATTGAAAAAAACTATCCTGTTTTTTTGTGTGTATCTAAAATATTTTATCTACACTGTGTTGATAGATAAGTTACAACACTGCCCAATTATTTACACTGATGAACAATGAGAAGAGTGTATCCACTATGTGACAGAATATGTCTATTTCCATTTTGTATGAGTGTGTATGGAAGACCAATTTTCTTATTCTCTCCTAATTTCAAAATTATTTTCATAAAATGAAGTTTTATAATGCATAATTATATATTCATTTCATGTCATACGAAATATTTCTGCACAAAAGCAGTGGAAGCACTAATGAGTGGAGTATATTTTGACAAACCTGGCATGTTCACCAGAAAAGTGCAATAGACTCTTCTCGACTGCTACACTTGCAAAAACACCACATAATCAATTTGAGTGTGCACCATTCCAAAGTCTGTTACTTGGACCAATGAATGGCAAAACATTTAGCATAATGTGTAAGAAAGATACAAATATTTGAGGGGTGTGGAGCTAACAATGTAAGGCCAAAACCTCAGATGCTGCTCTCCTTTATTCATGCTGGTCAGCCTACTATTTTGGGACTGTATTGTGTTCTGAGACCATATTAACTCTGCAATTTATAATATTCATGTTTATTTCGGGATATATACACTGTAAAACAAATCTTTGAAAATGTATGCATTAAAAAATTGCATGAAAAGTAGACATTACAAAATAGTGACATGTTGTTATAAAACATTAAAAACAAAGAAGCAAACATGCATCTCAAAAACACTTGATTTGTGGAACACTCTAATGTACAGCATAGGTGTGACTGCAAATTTAAAATTATACCTCACTTCTCAACACTCCATTCTAATAAAGGTATATTAAGAACATTCCATTAAGACATGGTGCATTGACGCTTTTTTGTCAGAGCCAAACTCACAGTAGCTAGATCGCATTCCTTTTGTGTAAGACTTTTGGTGTATGTGCCAAGTCTGCATACTCCAGTAGAAGCAGAGGCCTTTATGTCTGAGTGGCTTCTCCTTAACAGATAAATCATAGACTGTCAATATTGTCAAGCTCGAGGGAATTCTTCTATTTTACCAATATGTTGCTATAGATGAAACCATTGCCCACATGCATCAAAGGGAATTGCATTCGCAAACGGTGCGAATCGCAAAATTCGGCCATTTGCGAATGCAATTTCCTTTTTTGGGATGCATCGTGTTTTTTAAGTTTTTTCGCAATTTAAGGAATCGCAATCATGTTGCGATTTCTTAAATTGGGATTGCATTTAAGAAATCGCAATTTGTGATTTCTTAAATGGAATGCATGAATATATTTTTTTTGCGAATTCCAAATTGGAAGAGGCAAATTACCATGAAGTTGAACTTCATGGTAATTTGCGAAAACTTTCAAAAAAATGCACAAAAGTGCATTTTTGAAAGTATTATTTTACACACACGCATGTGTGTGTGAAAAATGTTCTTAAAGTTTAATTGCAGGGGGGGTCCTTGGGACCCCCCCCTGCACCCTTGAAATAGCATTCTCATTTTGCGATTCCTTAATTGCGAATCGCAAAATTAGAATGGCTTCCCATTAATTCCTTTGGGCCTCAAGGCCCATAGGAATCAATGGGAAGGGATTCCTTAATTGCGATTCGCAAATTGTGAATCGCAATTAAGGAAAATTAAGAAATCACAAAAAAAATAGCGATTTCTTAATGCATAGCATTTTGCGATTTCTTAATTGCAATTCCTTAATTTTCGCAATTAAGAAATCCCAAAATGTAACAATGATGCATGTGGCCGCATATCTCTACCTTTAAACATCTCTATAGTTGAACCATAATTTGGGTGAGGCGCATTTGCTCCAAAAATGACTGACATATTGTGAGCAATGAAATACATAAAGGCACTTATATCCCACTCATAACTCCACTGTTTTCTCTGAAAATAGGCAGCGTGTTTAAATTCCAAAGTTGAAATTAATATGATAAATGTTTCTACTTAACCACATTCTTAATCCCCTTTAATGATATTTCTATTGAAAGGTGGTTATGACAAGTTATTTGAGAAAGGGTAAAGTGTGAGCAGAAGCAGAAGTGTGATGAGAAGTAATTGAGTTTCCTTTCTATCTGGGTCAAGTTTGGCATCAGCTCTTGAAAGCTTCATAGCATACATCGGGCCTCGTTTATGAAATGTGACGCATGGCTGCGTGAAAACAACCATGTCACTTTTCATTGCGCCCTCCTTGCGACACCAATGAAGCGTCACATTTGCAGTATGACGCATCATGTTGCAAGGAGTTACAGGTGCATCAGTATTTCTGACGTATCTGTAGGCACAAAAATGGCGCATTTTTGGAGTGTGTCACAAAAGTGACACAACTGCAGCAATGGCTCATTACACATGGACTAGTCCTATGTGCAATGTGCCTGCGTCAGTCTTATGCCAGCCATGAGGGAGGCATAAGATTTTGACACATTTGCGTCCTTGAAGTGGCACAGTGAAATCTTAGAGAGTTCACTGCGTCACTTTTACGACCCTTTCCTGCGTAGGAACGCCCCCTGCGCCACATTACACCTGGTGTAGGTATAATGTGGAGCAGGGGTTTACAAAGTGACACATCTACCTAGATGCGTCACTTTGTAAATTTGACGTAACCTGGTGCATTTTTTACCCTGCTGGTGCGTCACAAAAAGTGACGCACAGAACCAGACTCCTCATTCATCACTGAAGCATTATTGGGAGAAGGTATTGCTCCTTTTCTTCACAAAGCTGTTCTGCTTAGATATTGAGCTACTAGGGCTGGCTGCTAGTTTCAGGACACAATCACAATCAAAGACATTGAGGAAATCACAATGCAAGGTTGCCAAGTATTCCTTGGTTGATGTCACACTATCCCCACTTTCTTATAGTTTTCTTCTGTTTTAAGGGCTCCCACCTAACCATAAAGCTTTCGGCTTTTTACTTTTAAATGTAGTATCAGAACTATCAATAATATATAAATGTAATTTACAAATGATTGTCACCTCACTAAACCAAAAATGGAGGACACATTTAAGGTGTAATCTTCACTAGTACATAACCAATCACATGAGAAGGCAATAACTTAAGTCACATGATAGATCAAAACATCATTGCCTTCTTACTCAATATCCCAAACAATTATCAACACACCACCAACGTTGGTTAACATCTAGATCTCCGAACAACTAAACATGAAGTAAATAAAGTCCTAAATAAGTAGAAACACAATAAAAGCCAATATAGTCAGTAGTGAAATTGTGAATGGATGCCCTTTTGTTTCGATGTGTTAATTTGATAGGAAATCTGAAAGTAAGGCAAGAAGGAAGGACGAGCGGGGACTGTCGATGAAATGACAAGTCTCATCACTTCCGTGGAAATGTAACAAGTGCCAGAGTTATCGAGATAGGCATAATAAAATGTACAAATCATATATAAAAATAACAAAGTAATATATTACTAAAATATAATCCATAATTCTAAATGTTCAACCAAAGAACTTTATGAAATCTAATCGAACATTTACAATCCAAAAAGCAGTCGAATATCTACTCCACTGTCCTAACATTGGTGCAATGAATTAGCTACGTACTCCCTTATCAAAATAAGCACATTGGGCTCATGCTTAACAATTATGAAGAAAACATCTGCCCTCACCTTTAAATAAAAACACAACTACAGTAAAAACCTTAACAATTATCACATCATTTCAAGCAATTACAATGTCAGGATTACGAGTTAGTAAAAGACAGCACTGGAATTGGCTTCCAGACTTGTGCCCTCCACTAATTTTCAGAACGATTCTTCTATCAACAAACAGCTATCCTGTCAGAAACATAATCAACAAGACCTTAACTACAGGAATCATCCTGTAAGAATTAAATAAGTCATATATTCACCATTACTCAAGAAGAACAATCTGTTCATACAAGTCCCTAACAATTACAAACCAATATCCAAAAGACTGTTCCTTGGCAAAGTTATAGAAAGAATGGTATTTCTCCTGATATCACAATGGAGAGAAGAAATCCACCGACTCTCAGACTACCAAGATGCATTCCAGCCAGAAAGAGGCACTAAATCAGCTCTATTTGCTATACGGGATAGCCTAAAAACAGTTAATTACTTCTCCTAGATCTTTCATTGGCTTTTGAAACACTAGGACTATGATACCCTGATTACTAGACTTAAATAAGTAGGTATAAATGGCAGCATTCTTTCTTGGATTTGCTCTTACCTTCATACCTGACCCTGCTTACTTCATAAGCCCAGCTTCTCATCAGCCCCTCGCGCATAAAAAAAAGACTTACACAAGCATTTATCAACTCACCACAACTTATACTTAAATTCACTACCACATGTAATCAATATTTTTGGGAAATACCTGCTACCATGATACGGACAACACACATTTACTTCTAAAGTAAGAAAACGTAGGTGAAAAAATTATCAGCTGTGTTAAAGCTATAGATAAATGGATGATATAGAATCATCTCTAATTATACGCTTCAAAAATAGAAATTCTGGCCTGCTGTGATTGGAAAGGTATTGATCCCCTTTCTCCTTCTGGTCTGATGAACTGGGACAGTCACTAAAAAATAGATAAGAAATCTCAGCATTTTTTTAGGCTCTTCAATCTCACTGAAACTTGATGTTGCTAATATATCTATATCCACTTTCTGAATTACAAAAATATTTTGACAACTTTTCCCTCATATTGGATTTTCTCATACTGTCTAAGCAACTACTTCACTCTTTATTTCAAAGTTTGCTTATGCTAACAGATTATATCATGGGAGGCTCATCTTGCCCATGAGTAGAATGTAGAGAATTCAGAATTCATCCACAAACCTACTACTACATGTAAATATATGAACCCCATCTCCCCAGTCCTACAGGCACTTCACTTTTATCCAACTGCAACAAGATCTACTTTCAAAATATTATACAATTATCATATGGTGATAAATGGTGAAGGATCTAGGGGCCAGATGTAGGTAAATGTCATCTACCGATTCTTAAATACCGAATTTTACCGATTCGGTATTCAAGAATCGGTAAATGAGATGTAGGGAAAAAATCGGTATTATTTACCGAATCGGTAAAATTCGGTATCGGACATTCGGAATTTACCGAATCGGTATTTACCGAATTGGTATTTCCCATTCATTCCTATGGGCCAAAAGGCCCATAGGAATGAATGGGAAATACCGAATCGGTAAATACCGATTCGGTAAATACCGATTTGGTAAATTCCGAATCGGAAAGCAAGCAAAAGTGAAACCTAAGAAAACAGCCAATCAGGTGCTACCACCCTCCCCCTCCCTACCAGGAAGTGGCTACCCAGGCAGCTGCAACTAATTAGAAGGTTCTGGAGAGGCAGTCAGAGCTGAGCAGAGACACAGAGCAGCAGGGAGAGTTGTGTTGAAACTTTACCAAACGAAAAATGGCAAGCAGCAGTGAAAGTCAGAAGGCAGAAAGAAAGATGAAAATAAAGTTCAGCAGCATGGAGCTGCAGGTACTTGTGGAAGAGGTAGTGAGAGTGCACAACAAACTATTTGGCAGGCACTCCCTCACTGTTCCTGAGTCTGCCAAACGAAAAATCTGGCTGGCAATTGCTGAAAAAGTTAATGCAGTGGGAGTGACACCCAGGAATACTGAGGATCTCAAAAAAAGATTTTATGACATCAGGAGCCTCACCAAGAAGAAAATGTCTGAAATACACAAGCAGGCTGGTGTCACCGGTGGAGGCAGGAACCCAGCGCCCCCCCTGACTGACCTGGAGGAGTTGGTGGCCTCAACCATTGAGGCAGACAGCGGCTTGGGACTCGGAGATGTGGACAGCTCAGACAGAGCAACAAAAAAAGGTAAGACGCATGCGCAGCATGACACCCCATACCAACCTGCTTCCCTTTACCCTTTGTGGACAAGCCAACCCCAGTCCGGTTCTGCTAGCACTATACAGGAGCAATGCATTATGGGAAAGGTAGTCAGCTAATGTAAGACCATGTGTAACTGCGCAGACATCAGCAAGTTACTGAAAGTAATGCAGATAAATGAAAGTGAAATGTGTCAAGCATTTATTGTAGTGACAGTGACACAGTAGCACTAAGTTGATATACGCTTATTTATACCTAGGGGCAAAATCAGGCAGTCGACCCACAGACACAGAAGGGACTGCACCAGTGAGGGAGGAAAGTGAGGAAGCAGGGCCAAGCCAAGTACAAGCCTCGCAGGAGGAAGGTGACACGACTGGCAGCACCCATGAAGATGACACTGTACAGACCCCAGAGTTGCCGCACTCCCCACAGCTTTCACAATCCCCTCCCTTGGTATTCTCTCCAGAAACCTCGCCATTACTGTTCCAGTCAACTCCTGCAACCCCACCAGCCAGGAGGCGTGTCGTGGCCCCACTACCTGTAATGGAGGCAGCAGAGGGTGAGGGTGAGGCTCAAGTCACCGTAGATGTGAGTTCAGCAGCACTGCAGTCCACAAATGAGACAGTCACAGCTCGCAGAGGACAACCCAGACCCAGCAGTGCAGGTGGACGAGGTGATGGCACTGTGTTCCGTCGGCTGGAGGGGAGCATGGTGCGCATCCAAAGGATGCAGGGCAAATCCATCCAAGTCTGCCACCACCAATTCTGAGCCCTGAATGAGCAAATAGGAGACATGGGGACAAGCATGAGAGACCTTGTGGAGGCAAATAAAGAGGTTGCAAAAACAAATGCGGACATTGCAGCAGGGATGCAGCAGATGAGCAACTCTATTACACAGCTATGCACCAAACTAGACAGTCTGGAACACACAAGGCGCAGGGAGGCCCGTGTCCATAATACGGCCATCAATCGTTTGGCCACTGCCACATCCCTACTATGCAGGAGGGGCATAAATATGCAGGAGGCTTTGACACAGAACACAGCTGAGGTCGCCAGGGGCATGGCCAGAATTACAAGTGCACTAGAGGCAATGCTGATTTCCCAACCAGCACAGAATCCTGCCCTGGACGTGGCAGAGGCTGAAGACACTAGTAGCCGGAGCAGCATAGCAAGCGCTGTTGTGGAGACACAGAGGAGTAGCAGGTGCCCAGCTGAGGCTGCAGGGCACGCTGAACACAGCGACCAACATCCTAGTGGCTCAGGGAAGCGCGGGCGGTTATGGGTGAAGTAACCTTGGACATACAGTCCCCACGTTTATGATGTTAATTTTGTTGCACTTAAGTGCTTGAACGTTGTGGCAACATTAAATTACGTTGGTCCCCCACACAACCTGTCTGTGTCTCATTAATTACTCAGAAATAGTTGCGTGTAATCTCCTCACGTCTGTATCTGCCATCACTTGGTGTTGACACTCCAGCAGGTTGTGTTTCAGGCACAGCAATGTCATTGTCATGATCTTCATAGTCTGACAACTCCACCTCAGTACCCTTCTTCACAGCAAGGTTGTGCAACATATTATTATTATTATTATTAAAATTTTATATAGCGCGCAGTTACCCTAGGGCATCCCAGCGCTTATCCAGACACCATCAGATAGTAACAACGGCCAGGTAGATGCACTCAAGCAGGGAACAGATAGGTCTTGAGACATTTGCGGAACAGCAGTGTACAAGTCTCGGCGCGTAATTTTAAAGGGAGCGAGTTCCACAGCTTCACCGTGTTAACTGAGAATCTTCTCCCGCCAGTACGAGACCTTTTAATTCTGGGGACTAAAAGAAGGTGTTTTTGGTCGGAGCGCAGCGATCTGCTCGCTTTATATGGGACCACTAAATTCTTTAGTATAGAGGGGCATTTCCCCAGAAGAATTTTGTGGGCTGTACAGAGTGCCTTGAATATAACTCTCTCCCGCACTGGGAGCCAGTGCAGCGCCTTTAGAGCAGGTCTCGCTGATTGCGTCCTGGGAACGTCCATGAGCAGTCTTGCCGCTGCATTTTGGACCTGCTGGAGTTTCTTGAGGGTGGATTCAGGAGCGCCCAAAAAGATGGCGTTACTGTAGTCCAATCTAGATGTTATCAGGCCCTGAATCAGCAGCTTCCTAGATGTAACAGGTAAAAGAGGAAACATTTTACGGGCAAACCGTAGCAGTGCGAAGCACACTCCTGCAGTTTTCTTAGCTTGGGTCCGGAATGACAAGTCTTGCTCTAACCAGACTCCCAAGCTCTTGATCACCTCTTTGGAGTCCGGAAGGTCTCCCATACAGCTCGGCCAGCTGGTCAAAGGGAGAAAAGGAATTTTACTCCCTAACAGCATTATTTCCGTCTTCCAGCCGTTCAGTTTAAGAGCTGATTCTTCCATCCAGGTGTGAACGTCCGACAGGCAGGAGTGCAGTATATCCGGATTCTCCGCCAGTTGGGATAAAGAAACCACCAACTGCGTGTCATCCGCATAACTGACGATCTTGATGTCATACGGTGCAACTATATCATCCAAGGGGGCCATATAAACATTAAACAATGTAGGGCTGAGAGAAGAGCCCTGTGGCACTCCGCATTGGAGGGGGATCGATTTAGATCGCTCACCGCCTTCCCAGACCTGGTATGTTCGTCCGGTGAGAAATGATCTCACCCACTGCAGGGCAACCCCCGACACCCCTACCTCAGCCAGCCGCTGAATCAACACCTGATGGTTCACGGTGTCAAACGCCGCACTGAGGTCCAGGAGGATCACTGCCACTGACCCTCCTGAGTCCAGAATGCGTCTGGATTCATCAACGACCGCCAAGAGGGCAGTATCGGTGCCCTGACCTGGACGGAAACCGGTTTGCGAGACTTGAAGCAATCCGTTGGACTCCAAGAAGCCTGACAGTTGTTGGTTAACCAGCCTTTCAGCAATTTTGCTGAGACCCGGCAACAGAGAAATGGGCCTAAAGTTGGACAGGTCCGAAGGATCCAAATTGGGCTTTTTTAAAAGTGCCTTAACAACAGCTATTTTCCAGGTTGGTGGCACCAGGCCCTGGGCAAAGGAAGCGTTCAATAAATCTGTCACGGGAGCCACAATGGAACTTGCTGCTTGTTTAAGGAACTTCATAGGGACCGGGTCCATAGGGGAACCACTTTTTAGGGATGCTAAAGCTTTGGAGACTTCGGTCACTGATACTGGGCCGAAAGATTAAAGGTGGGTGGCTGTCTCACTAGCCTGTGTTCCTCTGTACAGATTCCCCTTATCCTGAGGCAGTGTGGGCTGGGGCATGGTAGTTAAAATCCTCACAATTTTTGTGTGGAAGAACTCTGCTAGCTCCGTACATTTCTGTTTGTCATAAATAACTGCAGGCTCGGGAACTTTGAGAAGTTCTTTAACCACTTTAAAACTCTCTCTGGAGGAGCTAGAGCCAGATTTTATACGCTCTTCAAAAAATTGTTGGGCTTTTGCCTGTCGAAGAGAGGACTTATAGCCCCTCATGGCGACGCGATATTCATCTCTCCTGGATATCTCCCATTTCTTCCTCCACAACCTCTCAAGCTTTTTACATCCCTTCCTAAGGGCATGAAGCTCGACAGAGTACCACGGAGCAGATCCTACTCTTTTCTCCCTCTTTTGAACTCTCTTTTTCGGAATGAGGGCGTCTAAAGAAGCGGACAGCCAATGGTTGATACTGGCATCTCTCTTAATTGGGTCCGACTCACAGGGAAGAGGCATGTCTTTCAACTTGGAGGACCAGTCATTGATCGATAGTCTGGACCAGGGTCTGTCCACCAGGAAAGCCTGCTTGGCGCCTGTGGGCCGTGAATCAACCTGCCAGAGTGCCAATACCAAGAAATGGTCAGACCACGGGAGGGGAAGAGCAGGCCTAGCCATAAAACGGGGAATGTTAGAGAACATTGGGTCAAGTAAATGACCCTTTTCGTGCGTGGCCCCGGAATTCTTTAAGACCAGCTCACAAGCTCTCAAATCACCCTGAAGATCTTGGGCTACTAGATCCGTGAGGTCATTGAAGTGGAGGTTGAGATCTCCCAGCACCATGAAATTGGCCGTAGATGAGACCAAGATCGTCACTGATTCCGTGAGGGAGCTCACAAAGTTGCCCAAACTGTTCGGGGGCAGGTAAATCAGTAAACCCGATATCGAGACTGTGGAGGATATCCGCAAAGCGAAATGGCAGCTCTCACAGTCCAAGATTGATCCATTCTGAGCCCTACATCCAAAAGAGTCCCTATATAAAATAGCGAGGCCACCCCTTCGCTCCTCAGGTCTATCCAGATGATAGACAAGATAACCCGGCGGAAGGGCTTGCACAATATCAGCATCGGAACTGGGACTTATCCACGTTTCCGTCAGAAACAAGATATCTAAATCTGAATCTTGTAAAAGTAGGTTAACTTCTGCTGAGTGCCGTGGGAGAGATCTACAGTTCAATAGACCTACCGCCAAGGAGTTCTTACCTTTGTCAGAGAGTAAGGTCGCACTTAACCTAGCGACTGTTGGGGTGGGATCTTTATAGGCTAGTTCAGGGCCGATGATCTTCATATGGCGAAGGGCTATAAGTTTGCCTCGGTCGTATGTCCGCCTCCCAGCAAGGGTTTTTGGCAGAGTGCCAGGCCCTAGGCCCATCTGGGCCCGGACGGGCACAGACGGGCTGGACTCTGGCGTGATTCCGGCGCTGAGACGGCGCTTCCGCAGCGCGTCACCGCTGCGCGTCTCCATCGTAGCTTTAAGTAGGGACCGCGCCTCGTGTGGATAAACACTAAAGCGCTCCCGAGAATGGCGCCTGTAGAGCGTCCCGAAGCTACCCCCAAGATGGCGGCGGTGGTGTCAAACTGCCTAAAGACCCGCGAAAAGCGCGGTGAGGGTCACAGTTTATTATGCAGGTAAGAGCTAATCTAAGGAGAGCCTCTTAAAAGCAGGGCATAAGAAAAGAAATTAAAAATTATAAATGATGACAAAAACGGGAGATTAATATTAAAATACGCGCGACACGTCAGCACGAAATGCCAGCTAAAATAAACTGTACTCTACGCCACAATGCATAGAGTAGTAGCGCAAACCGCAGCACAGTGCACAAACCTTTGTCCAGGGGCGACCAGCAAGCACCACTCTCCTTAAGTAGGGACCGCGCCTCGTGTGGATAAACACTAAAGCGCTCCCGAGAATGGCGCCTGTAGAGCGTCCCGAAGCTACCCCCAAGATGGCGGCGGTGGTGTCAAACTGCCTAAAGACCGGCGAAAAGCGCGGTGAGGGTCACAGTTTATTATGCAGGTAAGAGCTAATCTAAGGAGAGCACAGGCAGCAATGATCTTACAGCCGGTGATCGGGGTATACTGCCGTGGACCTCCACTCTTGTGCAGGCACCTAAACCTGCTTTTCCAGATACCAAAGGTACGCTCTACGACATTTCTTATGCTCTTGTGGGCCCGGTTATATCTCCTTTGGCTGGGTGTTGAGGGGTTGAGGTAGGGGGTGAGTATGAAGGAGCGGAGGGCATATGCACTGTCTCCTAAAAGGAAATGGGAATACACGAGTCACATGCATACATGTACTTCTGACTGCAATAGGTGTTAAAGGTGTCGAACACTGTGTCTTACCTAGGAGGTATCCTTCACCAAATTCCCCTGCAGTCAGCCGTGCATAGATGCCGCTGTTCTGGAATATAAAGGAGTCATGGGTACTCCCTGGAAATTTTGCCACAAGGTCAGTGATGGTGCACTTGGCATTGCAGATCACCTGCACATTGATGGTGTGGGTGGATTTCCTATTCCTGTATATATATTCAGTGGCAGCAGGGGGACAAATGGGAATGTGCGTGCCATCAATGCAGCCAATGATATTAGGGAATCGCGCCATCTGGTAAAAGTCAGCTTTTGTTTGGACCAGTTCAGCATGGATTGCAGGAAAAGTTATATAATGCTCCATCCTCTGTAACATGGCGTCAAGGAATTTGAGGAAAAAGCGTGACAGGCTGCTCTGGGTCACCCCACCTACCGCAGCAACCACGATCTGGTAGCTCCCAGACGCAAGCAGGTGTAGGCTGCACAGCACCTGCACGTGGGGTGGAATAGCGTGTGCCCTTGGGGAAGTGTGCTCCAACAGTGGTTGGAGGTCCCTGATGAGGTCCAAGATGGTGTCTGGGGCCAACCTGTACCTCTGGAGTATCTCTGCCTCTGTGAGCATGAACAAGGTCACCCTCTGTCTGTAGACTTGCTCCTCTCTCTGCCATTCCCTCTCTCCTTTCTCCTGTAGCCGTAGCCGTCTTACAATGACATAAAATGCCGCCATTGTGCAAAAAGAATTGCATTTTGGGTCCTTTTTTATAGGCTGCACCTGGTTACCACCTGATTTCAATCCATGGTAAATACCGACTCTTAATACTGAATTTCAAGCAAATTCGGTATTTAAGAGCTTACCTATATCTCAATGTTCAATTTTACCACTTCTTATTTACCGATTCGGTATTTTACCGATACGGTAACTTTACCGAATCGGTAAATTTACCGATTCGGTAAATTTACCGATTCGCAAACCGTTGCGATTCGGTAAATTTACCGATTCGGTAAATTATCCGATTCGGTATTTTACCGATTCGGTAACTTTACCGATTCGGTAAATGTACTGATTCGGACGATTTTTGGTCTCCTACATCCCAATGCTCAATACCGGTCGGTAACGGACGAAAATACAGATTTTCGGCCGTTACCGACCGGTAAAGGGATACCTACATCTGGCCCTTAATTTCTACAATCAAAAATCAGCAGGTAATCTCATCTTCGGCACTAACATTCCAAGCTTGCATTGTGTCTGATAATTTTAATTTACAGTAAAAAAACAGTTGGTGGCTCATCTTTATCCGTTCTATGCACCATCTATAAAATTCCCTTCCTTCAAAGATTAGAGATATTGAGAACCACTTGCAAGTCACAAGCCTGGAAAAAAGCTAACTATTCCCAATATGGGTCATCATGTATTTCCTATAGGTTTTCTACTCGTAAGAATAACTTATCAATACTAATCTGCCACTCTCTATCAACAAGATCCAGGGGCTACCTTTTGCAACACCATCGAGGGTGAAGCATGAACATAATGAAACATTTTTATTCTCAAATTGCAATATTAACCATTAATAATTATTTAGTTTTCATACATACAAATTCCAACCTAAGTATCTACATGCACAGATATGTTTATTATTCTGCATCTGAATGGATGTCCACTGGTCTACCAGAAACACAATTTTCTAGGCTTGCGCTAAGCTGAAAGTTACCATGATGTCTAATTTCCATCAGTCATGAAGCAACAAAAGAATCATTGGCAACTATATGGAATCCAGAAGAAAGCTAAGAGGTGGTTATATCTAACCTCAAATCAAGTTCGTTTTTATTGTTTAGTTAACTTGCGTCATACTGGGCTAAAACTTTAGATGTAAGCTGGTGTGCAAAAGACACAAAAATGTAAACTTATTGTCTACTAGGTTGTTGCCTAAAACTGAATGGTAGGTCTGGTTTATCGCACATTTGTGCAAAATAGACAGACATTGTATTTTATGGGCCCGACCAACTGCTGACAGTCCTTCAGGTTTGTCTGCTTATTATTTCCTATCACTAAAGGAGAACTATTTTGTACACCTTATTGCTAAACAAGATAAAATATGATTAAAGTGCATAATGAGTACATTCATAATATAGCAGCTGGTGAATGATGGAAGAATAAGGAATGCTTTAAATGTATGAGGTATGACCCATCAGTAAAAATCCTTGTACTGTGGCTATTAAATAATTCCTATCACTATATGGGGGATATTTACTACCTCCTATCAATACGCATGTTAGACTGCGTGTTAAGGGTGTAGTGTCTTGCTCAGTAACTCACGCAGACACAGGGTAATGATTCACAACCTTTTTTATTCTTGGTCCTTCCTCTGCCAAGGCTAACGGCTAACTGCCCCTTTGGTCCCCCAGCTCCTCCCTTTCCGCCCGCCCTCGTCCCTCACTCGGGCCGGTCCTAGTGCCTGACCAGTTTGGTCACTGGGCACTTTGCATCAACATCATTACATCTCCCCCCTCTGTGAATAAAAGAAAACAAAATAATATACACCACAGCAAAATCAGCAAATTGTTTTTTTCTTTAGAATTCTTCGATAAAGTGAGACGGTTTTGTGATCACACGTCTGGGGAGTGTCTGGAGGTTGGGACTGTCGCGCTCATTCTCATCGGCAATCTCCATCAATAACTGACTGTGAGTTGGCAGTGTCTCTGGGTCTCCCGGCTCCAGTTTCGGTTCGGTCAGTAGCTCTTTGACATTGGGTCCGCACTTTTTGAAGTACGTCACATTCCTCGTAAGTCTTTTTCCATCGGTCTCTGCAGTGATCATGGTTCATTTTTGTTGTATCACTTTAAGTGGAACCTCATGGTATCGGCAATCAGTCTTTCTGTGCTGCTCTTGTCGTGCCAGCACCCAGTCTCCCTCTTGGATCTGAGGGAGAGTAGCATGATGTCGCTCATCGGATTAGTCCTTCATCCTTTCCTTCTTGAGCTTCTCTCTGGCCGCGATCTCCTCATGATCCGAGTCGAGATACAGTTTGTGCGCTGCCATATTCATCATTGGTATTCTGGTGCGCATTGGACGTCCTAGCATGAGAGTGACAGGACATTTGCCTGTGGTGGAATGAGGCGTATTTCGGTACGCTCGCAATACCTCGTCGAGTGCTGTCTGAAGGCTCTTTCCGGTGAGTTCTGCTTGCTGGATGGTCTTCTTGAGCGTGGCCATGAAGCGTTCGATCATTCCATTGGCCTGTGGCCATAGTGGTGTGATCTTGCGGTGTGTGAAGTTGAGGTGTTGAGCAAAATCAGCAAAGTCATGGCTGTTGAATGGAGGCCCATTGTCTGACTTCACCACTAGGGGAATGCCCCATGCAGCAAAGACCTCCTCTAGGATCGGTATGGCACTCGATGCTCTCGTGGATGTGCACAGTTGTGCGATGGGGAATCTGGAGTATTCGTCCATGATGACCAGGACGTATTGGCCCGATTTGACTGGCACAAAGAAGTCAATGGCAACGTGTTGCCAGACACCCTCCGGTAGTGGAGACATTTGTTGTGGTGCAGGGGGATCCGGACGACTTACCAGTTGACATTGCGGACAGTCCTTCAGGGTCATCTCCACCATCAGGTCTAGTGTTGGGAACCAGACTCTTTGACGGAGTGCTCTTTTTGTGGCTACTATGCCCCGGTGTCCCTCATGTGCTAGGTGGATGACCCCTTGTCTGAGCTGTCGTGGGATCACTATTCTGGTGTCTCGTAAAATGGGACCATTTGCTGCTATCGACAGTTCTTCGTGGACATGTTTGAATGCCGCCATCTCGTGGTTGTTTTGTTCATTACTTTGCGGGTGTCTCCAGCTGTTAGTTTGGATCAAACGTTTCACCTCTTGCAGGGTGGCATCCGTTTTCGTCGCTTCACAAATGGCCTCCAGTGGAACGGCCGGAGGCCTCGCTTGGTCTACCATGAAGTGAATGTATTCATCCGCGATTTATGGTTCTGATTTGTTGGATCTGATGGGATGTCAGGACATGTAGTCTGCAGGGTTTGCATCTTTTCCTGGCTTGTGAATTATGGTGTAGATGTACTCTTGGAGCCGTAGGCCCCATCGCTCTATTCTCGGTGGCATTTTCGCTTGCGGGTTTCCAAATATTGTGATTAAGTCTTGGTGGTCAGTTATCAGTGTAAAATGTTTTCCAAAAATGAAGATGTGGAAGTGTTCACACGCCCAGACAACAGCCAGGCTTTCTTTTTCTGGCTGTGAATATGCTCTCACCATGTCCGTTAGACTTCTGCTGGCATACTCTACTATGTGCCGTTGGTCTCCTTCTCTATCGTACTGCGCGAGGATGGCTCCTAATCCTACGGGACTGGCATCCACTGTTATCTCCGTCTTCATTTTTGGATTGAAGTACCCTAGGTCCTTTGCTGATTCTACGGTTCTCTTGATCTCTCGAAAATGCCCCTTCACACTGAGTGGACCACTGAAAGGGCTGTCCTTGTTTAGTGAGCATCCTTAGCGGGTAGCTTAGCGTGGCGTAGTCAGGTATATATCTGGAGCAGTAGCTGGCCATGCTTACGAATGATCGTACATCGCCTACGTCCTCCGGGCTTGGTGTGTCGTTTAGCGCTGCTACCTTTTCTGGGTCTGGTTTCATTCCGCTTCCAGAGAATAGGTGTCAGAAGTATTTTAGTGTGGGTTTGTGAAATTCACACTTGTCTTTGTTGAGTGTGAGGTTCGCTTCCATCAGCGCCTGACAGACCTGATCCAGTGCCTTGTTGTGTTCTTGAGTCGTTGCTCCATAAACGAGGATGTCATCGCTGTAGTTTAGGACCTGTGGAATGTGGTGTATTGTTCTCCTGATGGCCTCTTGGAATATCTCTGCTGCTGATGACACCCCGAAGCTTAGTCTTTTATATCTGAATATTCCAAGGTGTGTCGAGAATGTTTTTGATGTATCTTGACCTTTCGTGCAATTCTAGTTGATGGTACCCTTTGTTGAGGTCCAGTTTTGAAAAGACCTTGGCTCCATTGAGGGAAGTGATCATGTCACTGATGTGAGGGCCTGGATGTCTATCTCTCTCTATTGCCGTGTTGGGCGCCCTCATGTCTACACACAGACGGACTCGGCCGGTCTCTCCTTTCTTTGGGACCACCACGACCAGGGAGAACCATGGAGTTGGTCCATATTTTCTCTCGATGATGTCGGCTTCCAGCAGGTCTTGGAGTTCCTTCTCCATGGCTTCTTGCAGGTGAAACAGGATTTTTCGGTGGTGTTGCGCCACCGGTGTGATTTGTTCATCTATATGCAATTTTATCTGGCAGTTCTTCATTTTTCCCAGGCCTTGAAAAAGCTTGGGGAACTTCTGGATGAGTGATGGTTTGTCAGTGACTCTGAATAGGATGTCCACCAATTTCAATCACTCAGCAGTGGCTAGGCTCAGGAGGCAGTCGGCTTCAGGCCCCTCGATGACATAGATGTAACCTGGTATTGTTCGATCTTCATATGACAATTTGGTCTCGAACTTCCCAAGACAGGTTAAGGGCTCCTTGGCCTTCCACGTATACACTTGTACGTGGGCATTACTTAGCTTTACGGTGGTTTCATGCGTTGGTACTTCGTTACTGGTAGGTAGTTTAGCGTTGCTCCACTATCTAGCACGAACTGGGTGGGGTGGGAGCCAACTCTGATGTCTAGACACTGGTACTCTTTCAGCTGATCAAGGTCAGCTACACGGTAAAGGTATTCTTTTCGATCTCGGGGATGGGCGATGGGGATCGAGATTCTCTTGATGACGACTGCCGAGATTGACATGTCCTGCAGGAACGGTAGCTGGATTGTGACGACCCAGTGGATGAGTCTCGTCTATCCTGGACTGCTCTGACATGATGACGACTGTTTGAAGGTTGGTGTCGTCGGTGTCTTCCTCCATGGTCACTCTTCGGTACTGCCCCGCACATGCTTTCAAAATGGTTGTCTCTACCACATTTCCGGCATTGTTGTCCTAGTGCTGGGCATGCATCTGCATGCGGGAAGTCGTATCCGCATCGGTAGCATTTGAGTTGTCTGTCTGATAGTCCTTTCGTGTGACTCGTGTCTTTGTGTCCTTTGCTTGACTGGTGGTGATGTTTCTTGGATCTGGAGGAATGAGCCTGTGGTGGGGACCGTCTGTGTTCTTGTCGAGACTGCATTCTAAAGACTTGTTCCCGTTTCTCACTTTTCCCGGTCTCTATTTTCGTCGCGTGTTCATCAGCTTGTTCATCTACTCTCGTCATCTCTACGATCTCTTCCAACGCGTAGCTTCTCTTGAGCAACTTGCGTCTCAGTGGCTCGGAGAGACAACCTTCTATGACTCTTAGTCGCAGGGCGTCCTTAGTTGAGAATTTGTGAAACTCGCAGTACTTCGACAGCCGTCTCAGACGTGTTATGAACGCCCGCATTTGTTCACCTTTCTCTTGCGTGGCCAGGTTGAATGTATACCGCTCAAAGTCGGTGATCCTTTTGTTTAGGAACTTGAGGTCAAGCGCTTCACGTACTTTAGTGTAGGAATCAGAGGACCCTTCTGGCAGTTCTTTTATGATTCGTCCACCTTCTCTGCCAATCAAATTCTTGAGAGCATACAGTTGTTCTTCGAGGTCGGTCACTTTGGATGCTTTCATGAAGTCTTCAAAATCTTCTATTCATTCTTGCCATCGTGGACCCATGCTCCCACTGGATTCAAGAACGAGGGGCTCGGGGCTGCGTAGAAATGAGGCTCTCATCAAGCTTGTCGTGGCTGGGTCGGGCATTGTATACCTGTTGTTTCTGACTGTTGTGCAGTCTTAGTTCACTCTCTGTTCTTGTTTGTTATTTTGTTGCACTCGCCAGTGCTTGTTTGTTGTTTTGTTGCACTCGCCAGTGCTTGTTTGCTGTCTTTGTTGCACTCGCCAGTGCTTGTTTGTTACTCTGTTTCACTCGCCAGGGCTTCTTTGTTATTTCGGTTGCACTCGCCAGTGCTTGTTTGCTGTCTTTGTTGCACTCGCCAGTGCTTGTTTGTTATTTCGGTTGCACTCGCCAGTGCTTGTTTGTTGTTTTGTTGCACTCACCAGTGCTTGTTTGTTACTCCGTTGCACTCGCCAGTGCTTGTTTGTTATTTCTGCTGCACTCGCCAGTGCTTGTTTGTCATTCACCAATGCTTATTTGCTGTTTCAGGCTCTCTGCCTGACTTCAAAATGGCCGCTGATGATCCCTCGCAGGGGATTGGTCAATGCTGCCTGACTCCAAGATTGTCGCGCGGGAATCTCGTTTCTAGCGAGATTTCGGCCGTTTTTCTTCGTTTTTTCACCGGGGACCCAGTTAATCGGCGCTTTCACTCACCGCAGCCAGGATCCACCGCTTGGAGTCACGATGAGGTAGGGCAGCTTTCTTTCCCTTCCGCCGCCGAGGTGGGTACTCGGTGGGCGTCTTTTTTTCTTGGCAGCACGCTTCCGCCGCCGAGGTGGGCACTCGGTGGGCGTTTTCAGTAACGCGCTTCCGCCGCCGAGGTGGGCACTCGGTGGGCACTCGGTGGGCACTCGGTGGGCACTCGGTGGGCGCTTTTAGTAGCGCGCTTCCGCCGCCGAGGTGGGCTCTCGGTGGGCGCTTTTGGCAACGCGCTCAAACCTCCTAACGTGGGGTGAGCTGCAGGCGGGTCAATAACCCCTGGGTGCTGAGTTAGCTAGCGTGGGGACAGGATACCTTCGTCGCCAGATGTAGTGTCTTGCTCAGTAACTCACCCAGACACAGGGTAATGATTCACGACCTTCTTTATTCTTGGTCCTTCCTCTGCCAAGGCTAACGGCTAACTGCCCCTTTGGTCCCCCAGCTCCTCCCTTTCCGCCCGCCCTCATCCCTCACTCGGGCCGGTCCTAGTGCCTGACCAGTTTGGTCACTGGGCACTTTGCATCAACATCATTACAAAGGGGCATTCATAATGTATGTTGGAAAAGGCCAGGACACTCTGGCCCTCGCTTTGCTTTTACAGTAAAGTGGACTGATGTATTAAAGTTATCCAGGACAGGGTCTTTGCGAAGAGCTATTTCCAGGAACTTGAGTAAATTTCAATTTAACTGTGGATCGCTGGGATAAAAAAACTCTATTATGGCTACCTTGCATATGCGAATGTCTCTGTCAAAGAAGCCTTTCTTTAAATATTGTAGCCAAGGAGTGCACAGGCGAGGATAGGTTCAAATCAAATGGATAAAATCCTCTTCCTGATCATTGCACTGCCTGCATGATATCAAATTGGTGTATTTCCATGCTGGCCTGGCTGCTAAGGCTGATATATTGCCTATGCTTAGAGTCAGGAAGCTGTGTTTTATGCATGTTGGAAATGGGAAAGACAAATATGGTGCAGGATAGAGCATGTTATTATAACCATCCATGCATGAGAGCAAGAGCTACATTTGATTTTGCCTTCTAGAGCGGATATCAATTTTGTGACTATGTTGGTACCCCTTTTAAATACATCATATGGTGCACCTGCTGCCCATAGTTCTGTTATGCTCAGTAGTTTAACAGGAGTGTGCAAATATTTGTGATGTTCCAATTGTCGGTTATTTTGGAGCATAACCTTTTTCACCATGAGTCCCCTGTTAAACTATCCTCAATGGTGAGGAAAACAACCACATTACTGACTATCTGTCCACATGCACACATTTGGCCCATCTCATGACACAACTATATGAGACAGCATTTCCACTCATTTCACTAAATGGACCTCTCAGCATGATTCTTGGCTTCACCAATAATATCTAGTAACAAAGGTATCATCTCACGTGCAAAGACAGTCATCATTAAGACTCTGGATGAAATTAAGCTTAATTCTCTCTGTTGTCTCTCTACCATCTTTAGTTGTCACTACCTGTCAACCATCTTACGCTTTTCCACATGTCCTTCACATATTGCTTTACATGTTCTGTGTAAATTCCCATCCATTGTCCTTAGAACATAACCTATTTCCTGAATTCACAGATTTTAGTTATCAGCAATCTACTGATATCCTAATTCCTCCAGTCCATCCACTCACCACACAAACCATTTTTGCATGCACTCACACATCATGAACTAGCAATAGCATTTAACTTTTTTCCTACTTACTAATTGATGAATTTAACTATATTAACTAATCTCCTTCCCAATATTTAGATAAATGCATGCGTTGGAGCCCAAGATTTAAAAAACAATAACCACTGAATTAACCACTAATCTTCGGTTCCTAAATAGAGAGCTATTTGGAGTCAAAGCACTTCATTCTTCAGCAGGGATAGTAAGTGCTACATAAATGCAATCAGAATACAGAACGATCCAACAACAATTATGTTTGGTCTATGCCATAATAATAATATGAAGCCATATAATGTTAGTATACTTAGTTAAAACATCATACCGTGAATACGTGAACACTAAAACTGCATGGTCAGCAAAGAGAAATATAGCCTGAGTAAGCCCTTTTTTGCCAACCTATTTTGTGTGTCAACGGATGATGATTTCCTACGTAATGGAGGTTTCAAGCAAAAGCAACAGCAAGGCTTGGGGAAGTCAATGGGATGTACCTCTAACTCAGTAGGAGACCTTCAAATTATGAATGTGAACTTTGTCAGTTAGGAACACCATTCCATTAAAGTTGTGAATCCCCCTTTGAAATATTTCTGAAGCATTTGTAGAGCAAACAGTTAATTTGTTGAAGCGGCTCAAATTCTTAATTTCCATGATGTGAGACTCATATAATGACTAGCTAACTGTATTTGATTGAAAACCTTATCTTAATAGAAATTGCCTGTAGCAAATGCTCCAGAACTAGTCTCCTCTAAATTCAGAATTTATGTGGAATCATAAATGAAAGGATTTTTGGCAATGATGTTCTTCATTTCGTTTTCCACACTTGGGACGTTGGATTGTTTCTCAACTGTTGTGGTAAGTATCACGTCAAAAGCAGGTAAAAATGATTTGATCAAAAAAGAATGAATCACATTTACCCACATTCCTGGGACAAGTGAAGGACCAAACCAGAGCACCATGGAAGAATGTGCGGATGATTATTTCTAGAGACTTACTTCCTAGATGACAACATGGCCGGTCTTCCAGAGGTATTAAAGACATTTTAAAGACATTTCCGCACATCTGATAATCTAATTCCCAATCACTCATCTAACCACAGCCCTATGCACCTCTTTAGGTCCCTTTAAAGAAAGCAGTTATCAATGAAGATTCATTTTATGAAGAATAGGTGTTCTTGGAGAAGGATGATATGCGTGTTGAAATATTATACAAATTCTTATGTTTTACCTGTATGAAAGGAATAAACAGGGGTTTTATGTTAACATATGTAATACATATGCTTGTATGCTTTACTATCCACCACTGTGCTAAAAGAAGACTGGCCAGTGTGAGATGACCATGCCCCTGATCAGCTATCAACATTAATTGTAATGCTCCGTTGATTTCATCTATTGAGTGTCAGTACCAATCACCTTCTGCAATGCACCTTAGTTACTGGGAAGTACACTGCACCATAGTAAATATATGAAACTAATTTATAATGAACATCACCTTCGATTTTCTAAGGTATTTAAATGTCACACGTTTTCCATTATCCTTGATTATTATATTATGGACAGACACATGTCCATCTTATTTTACTCCCAATGTTTGTGCCTACTCACAAAAGTGTATTGTAAGAACTTAGATCTACCATTAAGTAAATGTTTTCTAATGACATTGAATGAGAACAAGGCAATTCATTGTCACCTATTCATGTCAATTATCTAGCATTTGGACACAACATATCTTTTCATCTTTATTAGTGGTACACACACAGTAGTGCTACATGAAGCCAAGCACGTTCAATGCTTAACTGGAAGAACACTCGAGTTTCTAGCAATACAGTAAAACACATAATCCGGCTTGAGTTATTGTTTTCTAACATATAGTTGCAAAGTCATCATCATCAAAATACTTTGTTTTTTAAACCACAAAACCACAAAGAATATACCCACATACAATACAATGCTGAGACATAAATATAAATAACAAGAAAAATAGGAACACATTCAAAAGGCTCTAACACTCAAATACAAGTCAAACCTATACAGAGATACATAGCATATGCTTTAACTTGGTCTCAGAAATAACCTGATCAGAGTCCATATCTACACATATATCAGAAATCATTTGATGTTATAGAACATACTAGCCATAGCTAACAAAATAGACAATCAATAGAGATAAAAAGCATTGGTATGATTGTAGGTTAAAAACAGTATCATGGAGAGCCGAGTGCTCTAGGGGGATGCAGAGCTTAGGACACGCGCCGTGAGGGCAACGGCAAGCTCCTACCTGTCCCAGGGCAAACTACACCCTCTCCTCCACCTTCCACGCCGTGAGGGCAACGGCTGCTATTTCTCCATCGCCGGTCCAGTTTTCAGCGGGAAACTACAGCTCCCAGCTGCCCCGGGCTCCGGCGCTGCACAGTGACATCATCCCTGCGCCCGGAGGCGCTACAAGTCCAAGGAGTGCCTCCCGCCCCGCGGGATGCGCGCGGGCGGCACCGGGCTAAGCCCGGGCAAAGGGCGGGCTCTCTGTGGCCATCAGTGAACGGAAGAGGACGGGACGGGCCACCCCCCTTTTAACCGCCAAGGACAACCTTCAGATGAGGACAATCCACAAAAGGTACTGTTATTTGGATTTAATACCTCCGGGCTAAAACGCACTACACCAGCAACCTACCTTGCAACCTTGAGGGAGCTAGCCTACTTGATCGTGGCCCTTGCTGCTCTATTCTATCCTCATCCAGCACTACTGAGCCTCTTAGAATGAGTAAAGCGGGGAGAAAAACACAAACTCCAGCAGCTATACAACCAAACAGTAGACTGCAAGCGGCAGTTCTACAGCCCCTCCCTACCCTAACAGCTATCGATAAGATGCTGCAAAAAACTATTGGGGTTGTGGTTACAGCAATTGAAAACACTGAGAGAAGGTTATCAATCACACCCACTCTATCACTGCAAAGCCAGGAGGGCGAATGCTCAGTTATTGTAAATGATCTCCCGGACAAAAACTCCTATCTAACATCATCCTATGTACAATTGCCCTGTGCACAGGCATCCATAGAGACCCCTGTAGTTGTAGAAGATTCACCTATTGTTTCGACCCCCTCCCTCCTCGGGAAAACTTCCCCAGTAGGTATACCACGCCCTAGGAGAAAGAAAGAGAGCCCCCCAAAAAATCGGGCAAAAAGAACTTGACCAATCATAACCTGGTGAGCCCAATTCCTAATACGTTCCATCCGAACCTAGGAATTCCGTGCTGGGTCAATAACTTGGTGGCTGATTTGCAAGCTTCCCTGGAGCGGACTATTATTACCCACATTAAACCCCTGGTGTCAAAGCTAGACAGATTATCTTCTATCCTAAATAATAAGGGAACAGGGAAACCAAACCCAGTAAATCCCCTGGGAAACCCCCCTTACCTGATTTTGAATGTGTACGGCAGACCTAATAGTATGTCTAGTGTTGGGGTTGCTTTACAAAAAAACACCCCAGTAATACCAATAACCCACACCGAGTCCGCACATATCTCACCTTCCCTTCCTCCTAATAGTAACACACATGGCCAAACCCATGTGACAGTGGGAAGTTCCACTGCCAATTTGGATAAAACTGATTCAAGGCCAAAGGGGGGGTAAAAATGAAAGTAAAACAATCATTTTAAAGACCAGGAATGCTCCACCTAAAGCCCCTTCCTGCCAGTTACCAACAATTAACCTACCCCCGGAAGCACAACCATATGTGGTAGCCCTTACAGGAGTCCCAGTCCTAAGTGATGGGAAAAGAAAAAAGAGATTGACCTATAAAATAAGTGCATTCAATGGTTAAGCACAAATATACCCCTACCTCCAAATGTTTCAGGGGAAATACTGTCAGTCAGAAGAATAGAATGGATAGGGAGGGGACCTAAAACAGTGTCAGGTGACGTTGTAATAATACATCTTAGGGACACCTCCGCTGTGGATCTGTAATGCCCCCTATCGCAGATCAAATTCCCAAATATGTCCATTACACTTATCATTCTTCTACCCTACCCCCAATTGGAGACTAACCCAATCCAACGGGATCCACTATAACAGGAGAGTCCACTTACCATCAAGTAGAATGCATTATAGGCCAACATTTGGGGAGGATTTGTTTCCACATAATCCCACACACCTTCTTCAACCCCATTGGAATAGGTTTAGTGTGCTCGAGGAGGTGGATTGACTTAAAATGAAGGGGAACCCGCCTCCAAACAACCAATAATGAGGCCATTGGAAGAAGGGCAGTAGAGGATAAGGTAACATCCACCACTACAGGGGACGACTCAATATTTTACTCTTTGGAGAAGGGGGTTTCTATAGAAAAGGGGAACCTGGATGCCCCCCATGTAAATGGCAGGAGGGAAGCACAAGGCTTAGATAAACCAGTGGAAGGTTGTTTAAAAATAATCTCCTGGAACATAGCCGGTCTAAAAAATAAATTGCTCTCACCAGAGTGACATTCTTTTTTGGCTACGCATGATATCTGCCTTATGCAGGAGACCTGGGCAATGGAGGAGAGCAAAAGCCCGGCTTTTGCAGCCTATGATATTCTAGCAGTATCTACAGGAAGAGGCCGCCCTTCCGGGGGACTATCAATATGGATAGGTACCCATTTGGGCAGCCAGGCAAAACAAATGCAAACTAATTCCCTGGATGTCCAGTGTGTCCTACTTACACCCCAAAGTAACTCACAAGTAGCCATAATAAACATCTACTCAAGGCCAGGTAAAAAGGGGCAGGAATCAAATACAATTAAAGCTCTTCGTCAATTTATCCAAGGTTTGGACCCCTCCATTGCGATAATTTTGGGGGGCAACTTTAACTGCCAATTCGAGCCTTTGGGTAGCATGGAGTCTTGCGACCAAGACGAGGTAGACTTTTTCTGGCATATCCCAGATCCGAAGATCACCCCAGTTAGAGCATGGACACCGTTGGTGCTTCAGATAAAATCCTTTACCCTTGCAACGTCTATGCAGTCGTGCAATGGCAGATTGGATCCCGACTGTCCAGGAGTAGTCACCTATAACAGGGCAAACCATACCTCCATCATAGATTATATCATGATGGAGGCAAAACACTGGGATAGGCTGGAAGAATTTAGGGTTGTACCAAGGCATGATAGTGATCACAATGCCTTGGTCCTAACCCTCAAGCCTGGGTCCTTTGGTCTTACAAACTCTTCCCCAGACCCTTCCATGGCGAGAACACCTCTCACAGTAACTAACAATAGGAAAAGGGTAAAATGGCCGCACTTTGAGAACTCTCCCACTAACCTCGCAAAAATATACCAGATTGCAATACCTTGCATAAGCAAGATGGGTGAACCGGCTTCTTGCCGGCAACCCGAACAAATACATACGCAATTAGCTATGGCACTAGGGGAGGTACTCTACCCAGTCAGTAGTACGAAGTACTCCTAGGTCGCACCCTTGGTTCGACTGTACCTGCAAGAAAGAGGGATCTCCTTGCAGCAATAAAATCTAAGGATATTCAATTAATTAGGGCAACTAAACTGCGGTAGAAAAAGGAAATCACCAGGGGTAAGAGAGAGTGGGAGGAAGCCAGGTGGGAAGAACTGAGACAAGCGCTCCTTTTAAAAGATGCTAAATTATTCTGGGCTCTAATTAATGCTGGCTCAAAAGGGGGGGGAGAGGTCAATTTCCCGAACATAGCCCCCTCAGTATGGGAGTCACACTTTGCAGCTCTTTACACAAGCCCGGAGACTGGTGTTGATGCGTATCACAGACAGGCCCAGTTGCCAGGGGCAGATAGGACACTTCAGACTTCCCCGGCCCCAGACCCCCGCACGAGTATCGACTGTCGAGGGCCTCGGGTCTGGGTCGTCGGAGGGGCCTGTTGGACGAACGGGTGATGACTTCCTTTCAAACCTAGAGAGTATTTCCCTAAAGGAAGTGGAGTCTGCTATCGAAAGATGGCTCCCAAACAAAGCTACAGGCCTTGACAAATTACCCGGCGACCTCTTTCGCTCCCAGCCCAAAATCTGGACTCCGTATCTCGTAGTCCTGTTTAATGCGATCCTTTGGGGTTCCGAGTTACCGGAAACCTGGTTGGGAACTGAGATCGTCCCCATTTACAAGAAGGGCTGCCCGTTATCCCCGTCCAACTACAGGCCCATTAGTCTTCTAGATACTACCCAAAAACTAATGGGCCGGATTCTACTGGATAGGATACTGGGTTGGATAGAGGAGCACAAAATATTGACCACCCTCCGAGCCGGATTTAGATCAGGCATCTCGACCTTTGATCAGATTTTTAGGCTGCAGGTCCTTTTCTGTAAAACTGCAAGAGTAGAGTAGAGGATGGCAGCCTCTACCTTGTTTTTGTGGACCTGTGGGCCGCCTTCGATCTTGTGCCCAGAGAGAAATTATGGAGAGTAATTGAAGAACTAGGCCTCCCGTCCTATTTACTAGATGTCTTGGTCCGACTCCATGCAGGGAACTATGTCCAGGTCAGGTGTCGAAGGAATGGCGAACTCTCTGCCCCCTTCCCAGTAACCAGGGGTGTACGCCAGGGTTGCGCCCTTGCCCCTACACTCTTCAGCCTTTATGTCAATGGCTTGATAGAGGAATTGGATGGAGTTAGGGATAACGATGCCCCGAGATTGGCTACTGGAAGGGTGCCTGTTCTGATGTTCGCAGATGACACTCTGTTGTTATCTCGAACATCAACAGGCATCCAGCGGGTTCTGGATGGGTTTTCAACTTTTTGTGCCACAAGGGGATTGGAGGTTAACTTGGATAAAACCAAGTTTATGGTTTTCAATCCCCCTAGGCACACCCGCCCGAACCCTGTCTTGAACGGCACCCCGCTCGAGCGGGTGAAAACCTTTGTTTAACTGGGTGTTACGTTAACTGAAGACTTTGACTGAGGTCACCAGGTGTCTAGATCTGCCCTGAGACTTTCACAGTTTACAGGGGGCATTGGGAAATTTCATAAAACTACACAATTTAAACCAGTTTCCCCCGTTCTTGAAACTTATAGAGCCCAGACCAGGTCAGCAGCTACGTATGGGGCAGAATTATGGGGGCACAAGAACGCATTAAGTCTGCTCAGGGTGGAACAAGCTTTCATGAGAAATTTGGTAGGCTTACCCCAAAGCACCCCTCTCATACTGTTGCGGCTAGATATGGGCCTTGAGTCCATAAAAGATCTCATAGCCGCACGACCCCTGCTCTACTGGAGAAGGCTCTGGACTGTACCGGAACTTGCTGACTACAGAGCGTAATTTTTAGCAGTCTGGGGGCAACTCAAGAACAAAAATATACCCTGGCTATCCCACATTAAGGTTTTGCTCCACCAAATTGGCTTGCCTCAATTGTGGGAGTACCCGGGGGAGAGCTGTCCTAGGTTCCAGAGATCAGAACTGTCGGCTATCTTGAGAAATCACAGCCTCAACTCGCTACACAGCTTGCAACTCTGGGCAGGCTAACAACTGAATTCCTGCAGGTTAAAACTGAGCCCAAGAAGGAGGAATTCTTAGACCTAGTGCAGCCTCCTCTTGCGAGAAAACTATATATCCAACTGAGGCATGGCTGCTTGCCCATCAGGGCGCTGACCTCTAAATGGACTATCTCAAATGAGGGAACCTGTCCAGCTTGCAACAACAGCACAGAAGATATCCTCCATGTCCTGTTCTTCTGCCCGGCATATAGCAAAATACGGAAATGCTGGTTGGCTGCACTGTGCAGAAATTTGGGACTTAGACAATGTGCACAGGCTTGCAGAATTTTAACATATGATACCTCCCCTCCCACTGTGTTTGCTGTTTCCCGCTTCTTACATGGCATGTGGCGTAGAAGGACCACCTTTCTGACAAGGACCTAATTGGAGCGACCCCCCTCTATTATCCCATTTTTCTCTTATTCTCCCTTCTTTGATAACTTTTGACCAACTCGTTGTTTAATAACTTTTTAACTGCTTGTATTTATGGATTTCATCACCATGCTTGTATGTATTTTATCTGCACTTTTATGGTCAATGACCGAAATAAAGTGATCAATGAATGAGTATCATGATGAGAAAGGACTATGCACAGTCATGAATAAATAATTAAAAATTAAAACTCCAAAAACATCTATATAATTACAGTTAAAAAACATTGTTATGATGAAAAAGGTCTTACACAGACATTAATAAATAATGAAAAAAACAGGCTACAAACATCTCATGTAGTAAAAGACCTAAGGCCTGCTCTTTGCTTCTGATGTATCTGCTCCAATAGAGATATTTAGAGACTGGGCAGACGATTGTCTGATTAGGCTCAGGAACTGTAAGGCATCCTAGTTCTGTCTACAGCCAAGTTGTTTACACAGTGGGATGAAACAGGTTTGCCTTGGCTGAACATAGGGAGTGTAAAAAAAGATAATGTGCAAGCAATTCCTCAGCCTCAGTGCTTGTGGAGCTCATACATCAACGACATTCCATTTTGCTTGAAGGGGCAATTAAGATGGAGCAACGTATCAAAAATGGAGATAGATTTTCCTTGCGGCTTTTTGTATTTATATTCTAAAAAAGCCTTGAAAAACATATCACTCTTAAAATCCAAGAAATGACAAATGAGGGACTCTTCTGAAACTTTCCTTATATCGCCAACATGCATATACTCCCAAAATGCCTTTTAAAGGGAGGCCCTAGAAATGTATTTCATGGTAAGATCAAAATTCTCCTATTCCCAGTTAGGTCAAAAGATTTCTGACATTAGTGAGCCACTTAATTTTACCAAAGATGTACTGGGAGACTATGCGGCTCATTACAATGGCAGTAAAACCACCACCGGCAGCCTGCTAGTGGTGGTTTCACCGCCATCGTGAAGCTTCTCCACCTGCCAAATTACTATGGCGGGCGGTTTGCTGGCAAACGCAAAGTCCGTCCACCACGGGTCCGCCACAGGCAATTTTTACGACTGCCTCGCAGACCCACAACTCATCTACAATATGGTGGTGGTGCCTAGCAGACACTGTCCAGCATATTACGATGCTGCATCCCTGCCAGCCAGTGGGGATTGCATTTGTTTCAGGCCCCCTTGTGTTGGGGAAGGTGGGTGTGCACTGGGGGGTACCAGTTCCCTGCACCAGGTGGCAGGCACTGTGTGGTGCCTCCACATAGTGCATGGAAATGCACTACATACATTTTTTGTATTGCAGCAGGTGCTGCTGCCAGCAACATCCACAGCAATGTCAAAGATGCACAATGTGACCGCGACGTGGCGGTTGCATCGTAATCGCATTGGTGAGACTGTGGAAAATTAGTACGGTTTGGTAAACATTATCTGCGCCATCTTGCCTTTTCCCCGGATGCCACACTTTTTGTCGTGTGCACCCGCCATTTTAGGTGCCTCGATCAGAACCACCCTCTGCACGCCACTGGCCCCCAGCATAGCCCTTCGCCCTCGCAAAGCCCGCACGCTGACAACCCCCCCGCTCTCGCATGCCTTGGGTCATAAACCTTGGGTCATAAACCCCTCTTCAACGCAGCTCTGCCTCAGAACCCCATCCTGTTCCCAGCGCGACACCTCCCTTCATTCCTTTTCATGGTCCCAGGCCCTTTGATACAAACCCCCTTTCCTGTGTGCCCGTTTGTCTTCCTCGTTCCCAGGCCGCCACCTGGCTCTGCGGATACTGTTTATTGCCCCCCCCCGTACAGTAGGAAGCCTCCCTCATCAAAGGACCCTCGAGTTGATCAAAGCCCCCACCCTATGAGATCCGATCAACCCCCCCACATCCCGTGAATCGGCGGGATGTCCAGCTGCGCGATAATCATCACCTGTTGTGACCGGGGTGGGGACTTCAACTGTAAATGTGTGTGGGAACGGGCCTGAAGGGGAGATTCAGAGGATGTCCTTTCATACTTCAAAGCATTACAAGAATGTGTTACTCGCAATAAAGATCATGAAAATGTGTATAAGAGGCCAGGCCTCAGAGATGCGGCTAGAGCACCTCGTGACGATACTGGCTGTCTGAACTGATGTGTTCTCCTCCGGAGAGAATAAACCTTGTTTCCTGCCTTCCAGTCTCCAGCGCCTGCCTCTTCATTGATTAATATTTTGTGGGTTAAAGAGGCGATACCGCCGGGCAAATATTGATTGTCCATGACCTAGTTTTTACAATTGGCGCCCAACGTGGGGCCCATCAGCGACACGTGGATCCAGTGGGAGAGGTCCTGACGACAGAGTGAACGACTGCAACGATCGGGAGAGCTCTTGCCCAATAGACCCTCGTCTGGCAGCCGATCATCCGAACTTCACTAGTTCCGAACAGACCTCTCTCGAGTGATCTATGGTCCTGACTGGGAACCATCAGGAGTGCTGCGAGGAATACGAGGAAAAGAGGACGATCGGGCGCTGGATTCGGAAGACAAGAAACTGTCCATACGGTCCGGGTAAGGTCGTGTGAACACGACGAATTGCGAAATGATTGTTTAATGGTTCGGAAAATACTAGTATTACTCCTTGTTGACTTATTTGGAGATTCACTGTCTGCACACGGAGAAACAACAGGCTCTTTCTCTTTGCAAACAGTGAAGGATAGGTAACGCAGCCAGCGTGCCTATCTTTCTCCCCCACTGATTGATTATTTGTTCACGAATTGTTTTCGGGAGATTCCCTCTCCCACACTGATTAACTGTTTTTGACCCCGAACTACTGTTCGCGGATTGTTTTCTGGAGATTCTCTGTCTGCAAACAGGAAAGAACAGGTTCCCCTTTGCAGATAGTGAAAGGGTAGAGGACGCAGACCTTTTGCGGACCTACTTATTCTCCCCACTGGTTGTTTATTAATTGTTTTGATATTGGTTCATGAGGTATTCACTGCCTGCAAACAACGTAGAATAGAAATATTCTGTCTAGTCTTTGCACGCAGTGATAAGATAGGCAGTGCTGACTTTTTGTCCTCGTCGCGAGCCGTCATGTCTGTCTTCTCCCCACTGGTTGGTAGTTGGTTCAGCCCGGACCGTTTATTAGAGGTGGATCATCTAGCTCCGCTGGAAGGCACCCCTAATAAAGACATGTTCATAAACTATGGATTAGTTACCATAGCCTATAGTAAGCTGTGGCACAGGTATACCAAAGAAAATCAAGAGAAACAGTGGCCACTGATAGGATCCTTCGATCTCGATAAAATAGAAACGTTAGAAATAGCCCTTCGTAATAATAAGACAACGCCTATTATGCTCGACAGTCTCGGTATGTGGCGCAAAGAAGCAATGCAACGAAAGAAAAGAGACGAGGACAGAGCAGGTAAAAGAATATATCGACAGGACAACCCCAGGACACAACGACCCGAAAGTAATCCCCCGACACTACGCACAGGACGACCAGACTTAGGGCAAAACCAATGTGCTTTTTGTAAATATGCCGGGCACTGGAAAGCCCAATGCCCGACTCTACTGAACGAGAGTAGGAGCAGAGGGCCGACAGGAATAACAGGCCGGCAGAAAGGGAAAAGGCGCGAGACAAAGATGAATCAGACTGACATGGACAGGCCAGATAGAACCACCACTTTTGATTATGCCCGATGGCACAGATTTCGCCAGGCCGATTTCAGCGACATGTTCGAGTCCTCATAGATCAAACAACGCTAAGACGGGAAACCCAGTCTAGCTCTAAATTAAACGGCGACGAACCCCGTACTACCACTACAGTTCCCTAACAAAAAAAAAAAAAAAAGGCCACCCTTTTCGGAGAACCTATAGAAACAATACACAGAGTAGTCTCGGACAGATTAGTATACATTCCATTAATGAACTCAAACTTCGAGTACAATGGGACTGATTACTCTCTGCTGCCCCCCCACTCTGTAAAAAGAAAGGAGCAATTACAGGCATGCATAGACAACCCCCCATTACCCAGACATGCCTGTCCAAACAAAATACCTACCCCCACTCCGGAAGTTCCCGAAATGCCGCAGGTCACCGGTCACGCCCATCCGGAAGGTGAACCACACAGCACGTGTGGGGCGGGGCCTGCTGACAACCGTCGATCGAATCGCCAGTGGGATGTCCAGGAGGCACCACGGGCCCGGCATGAAATGGCTGTCCCATCCTCTTCTTCGCGGAGTGGGCTGAGAGGGAGAGGCGACGCGGACGAGCCTCTCCCACCTCCACGGATAGGAGGCTTCCCAGCCCCAGTCCGGCCATCACAAATACCTCCGCTGAAATTAGTCCAGGTTGGGCTGGGAGGGAGAGGCGACGCGGACGAGCCTCTCCCACCTCCACGGATAGGAGGCTTCCCAGCCCCAGTCGGGCCATCACAAATACCTCCGCCGAAATTAGTCCAGGTTGGGCTGGGAGGGAGAGGCGACGCGGACGAGCCTCTCCCACCTCCACGGATAGGAGGCTTCCCAGCCCCCGGCCCGGCACCGAAATCCTCCAGCCGGGCGGCGCCCATACTTGCGCAGCACCGAACATGCAACGGTGCCCATACTTGCGCAGCACCGGACATACAACGGCGGCCATACTTGCGCAGCACAAGACATACGATGGCCCTCAAGAGTACTTGTGGAGCACGGGATGTGGAGCGGCCATCATGTATGCCTGTGAGAAGGGGGCGGCGTGGGGTGCACTGGGAGAGGGAGACGGCGCGAACGAGTCTCCCTCGCCCCCCCCCAGGTGGGGGCGCCACAGCTGCACCCTAGCCGAATGTCCTGCTCCTACGGCACGGAGTTCCATTTCTTTCACCCCAAAAGGTCTCCTCCACTCTTGCAGACTCGACGAAGGGCGGCTACTGCAGGGCCTCAAAATGGCGTCTGGGCCCCCTGGAAGGCGGGTCTAGGCCGCTAGAGTAACTTTGACCAGCAATGTAACTCGGACGCTTGCCCACCGGGGCACGAGCCCCCACCTCCGACAGCATCCCCACAGCCTTGAAGATTCTACAAAAGTCCCCGGAGCCCTCGGCCCCTGCCGGCTTCCGGTGAGGAACAACTGCCTTGGTCGCTAACGAAATAACCACGACATAGCCATCCCTTCTGTTAGCGTGAATTTTTGAACTGCCGAAAGGGACTCTGGTCCAACCGCCGGTTGTAGGAAACATTTTTTTCTGATGCTACTTCCGGACTAACCCGGCCCCGCCCAAAATGGCGCCGGAATCAATGAGAACTTACGAACACCTCGTGGTGTTTTTAGCTAATAAGACTTGATGTTCCGAGATGTATATGATCCTTTGTACACTTGACGAAAAAGAGGGAGGGTTCACTCGACGAACATGTAAAAGGACCCCGTGAAAAATGTTTTTTTTCAATGTACGATTTATTATGATATTATTGTAGCCGATACATAACCTCGCTTATGACACACACCCACGGTATACATATAGGAAATTTGATTGCAACTAGTCCGACTGTGCTTCCAATTATGAAATGAATGCCCCTTGATCCCTCAACTATCGATAGACGTTTTAGTTCCCTGCAAATGAATGAATAAACCTTTTTAATATTTTTAATACTGCAAAATAGCCCCCCCTACTGTACGCACTTTAGCCATTGCCGTGCCCGACCAAATACGATTGCACTGTCATATCTACATGCTGAACGATTGTGCAAATAAAGGTTTTCCGAACTATGAAATGGGTATTGCATGCTTTTTGAAAAATGTGGGGTCAGCGAGAGAGTTTTTTTGTGCACCCTGCTTTGTTCTCTTTTTAAGGTTATTAGAAGATGGTTGCTCAGCCCCGGATGGAGGATCGACTCTAAGACACGATACTCTGCCTCCAAGTATGCGACTGGCTCAGGAACTAGTGCATGGAAAAGGACCTCGACTTCTGAGGACGGGTAACGTGAAGTGGTGTAAATGATAGAACGTTATGAAGGTACGACACTCAAAGGTACTAGGGAACAGAGTTGGCCGAAGAGCTGATATGCCTTAGACCATCACAGCATTGGAAAAGATTTAAGGGCCCCGATAGCTAGATACATCTACCAACTAGATACCCCGCACTAAGAGCCTCTGATTTTTAACGTTTCCCTACACGCGACCTATAAGGACACACTGCCCCCCCCCCCTGGCTTCAGAAACCAAGACCCCAGGGATTCTATCCCGAGGAGATAAGACGAGTATGTGGTAAGTAAAGGACTTTCGTGCCCATGCATTTGATATGCTCGAATGTTGTCCCCCTCCCTTCCCCTCTTTTCCTCCCTCTACAGGTTACACCAGAAATTACGACCAAGGTATGGTGAAGATCCGAAGCCTCACCATGTCTGATACATGAAGCGGACTAACGCTGCAAGGTGGCACCTAAGGACACCCACAAACTGCTCTTGTAACGAAAGAGCCAATAAGTTGTATGATATGATGAAACACGGTCACCCCTAATCCGTGCTGCGTGAATGGACACGTGTCAAGTATGTCTGAAACTATGAGAAAATGTTTTTGTACGACTGAGGCGCTGACTTGACTGGTCGGAGGACCGAGAGTGCAAGAAGTGCGATACAATGGTGTCTTTTACTCAATGCATGTCCCCTCTACCCTGCCTAATGCTCTTCCATCCCAAACTGCATGCTTTCGAAATTCTAACACGGACCCGTAATGTCTTATGTTGTGTAAAGCGCTGAATAGCCTATCTTAATACACGGCCACTCCCCATGTCGCACGTGTACTATTTAGCCTATTGTTGCACATCTCTCTCTCTCTCTCTCTCTCTCTCTCTCTCTCTCTCTCTCTCTCTCTCTCTCTCTCTCTCCCTCTCTCTCTCCCTCCCCTCCACACTCTCGCTCTTCCAAACGACTAGCACCTAATTGACAAACTGCCACCCCTGGTGCACCACCCAATTGGCCCCAAATACCGCAAGTATTTGCAAAAAATTTGTCTTAAATAAAATCACCTTGATGCCGTGTCGCTACCTCTCCTTTCTGCTAAATATTGATGAAACCTAGAATTGGCCAAAAGGGAAAGGACAGGTAAGACGACTGAGGTTCCCTAATCTGACCCGTAATAAGGGAACTACATGTCAGTGGCTTCTATGATAACAAAAAAATGCCTCAGAAAAACGCGACCTTCCCCGTCCCGAATTGTCTCAATACCCAAACAGTAAAAGTGATCGAGACATCCCCATCTTCCCAGAACGCCCTCAGTTTTGTATCAGCTGCCCCGGACGAGAGTTTCAAAAATGTCCCTCACCACCGGTTGTAAGAGATGGGTCGATTTATAACTAACACAGGCCGGCCGTTGTTCCTAGAAATGATTTGTTGATGAGCAAGCTACAGAGTTTAGAACTCGAGAAATGTCACAGAACGCTTACCAACTGAACTGTGGCCTTCTGCTAAATAACGCCCTTATGACACAAAGCAAGACGATAGTCCCTCACCACAGTTTGCTATGTCCTTAGTTGTTTTCCATAAGACCCCGGTTTTTAATGAAGTAGTCAGGTTGTAAGAGGTTATGTAGGAACTAGAATGATGTTTGCGAAGTTAAGATTAGACCGAAATGAAGAAATCGTTGCAATGAACCCTTGAAGGACTGGACTTTTAACAGTACCAGCGGTGCCAGGGAACAACACCTATAACCTTCATGGGATACCTGTTTCGGCGCACAAATTACAGAGACACGGGATACTTCCTTCGGCGTCAAAGATCAGCGTTTATTACTGCAGGGAGGCAAAAGTCACAAGAAGTACAACAGTGTGTAGGTTCTGAGAGTCTGCTTCAAATTGAGGTTGTAGGTCGCTCTCTTTTATACAGAGTGTTACCATTGCATAACATGTGGACAAAAGATTACAATCCGGTTCCCACAGTAGACTTCAAAAGGGTCGCTTTCATGTGTTCAGAATCCCGGAACATCTTTATAAATAGCCATGCCGGTTCCCAACTGTAAAAGTACATCTTCCCACCATTAGGCACACCCATTAGAGTTGTAAATGACCAAGAAGGAGAGACAAGAGCAGCTGCAAGGAAGTCCGACACGTGTAGAGAAAAGAGTGTGGGGGTAATATCGGAAGCATGATCGCGAGATCAAAAGAGTTGGATCCATTGCCTGTAAGGCTGTCACAATAGACCGGTACAACCAGATTACCCTCAAGCTGTGCCATCTGCCTTTGCTGTGTCATTCCTCCGGCCATAAAGACGCATGAAAGGAATATGCGTCTTCCGTAAGGCTTGGGAACTAGAGGGTCAGGGGGCGAACAGTTATCTGCTCGCTGACTACGTGAGGGCAAGAAACAAAATGGATGCCGTATCTAAAATGGAACCCGAGGGTTCAGATGAAGAACACGTAATATTAGACGAACCCTGGCAGGTAGTGTAGCGAAAATTCGCACACTTGCCGAACTCGTCATTTGCGGTTCGTAGATACCAAACTTATCCATTTTCGGCAATGCCCAGAACATCGTAATAATTTTTACGGAACCTCAGACGGTCCTTTTGCCCTCATGTAGGCAAGCACTAGTCGGAATCATAATCGATTTCGATACTCATCAGATCACTCAGATGTTGTTGATACATTATTCGATCCTTCAATGCCTCTTTGGTGACAACGGGCTGTCTTATACACGTCGTAGCACAAAGGCCACATAAGGCAGGACCACATTGCACACAAAGACAACATGAGAACAGAAATGTCACAACAATCCCTATGATCATCAGAATCTTCCAACCCCAAGTCGATATCAGACCCCAAAACCATCCCAGAAGCGTCCAATTTCCTTCGTCCACGTGTATGGACTCCGAAATTTTGTGCAACTTAAAGATGGCTTGATAAACCGTTGGAGCGTTATCAGGTATGAATATGCAGCAGCTCGAATGGATGACTTTACAAACCCCACCTCTATCTGCTAGAACGATATCTAGAACCATACGGTTCTGCAACGTCATCAGTCTATCCGCCTGGACTTCGGCTGTCAAATTACCAAGGGCATTTGCAGTTATGTTGGCAGTTGATTCTACTACACGAGTTAACTGTCTCAGGTTCCTGCTATTAACCATCGGTCCCCAGAACGGTAGGAAACCCTTAAAGAAGTCTCCAGCTTCTTGTCCGGAAGTATCTTCTTTGCTAATCACGCCTCTTACAATTCTATTTCTGTGATAATCAGAGGCCACAGTGAAAGTCGGAGGCAAAAGATTTGCAATATAGCAGATACCCGAGAAGTCATGAGGTAACCACGTATAGGCTCGATCATAACATACAAAGTAGGTACCCTTGGCAGGTAGGAAGACAGGGGAGGAGAGTGTCGGTAAGACATATGTCTCGGTACAAGCACTCTCCCCAAACTGAGCTCTCGGATTTCGACCAAGACCTTTTAAGCAGAAATTACCAAGGTGAGGTACAATCCATATCGGTGGCGAGCTTTTAAGCTGCCTCTCACCCACTGATAAGCTGTACTCAGCTTCACTTAGTTCCTTATATGCTCGCACCTCTTCCTCTGGGATGAGCGATGCGTCAAAAATATCTCTATCTAAGTCTGCAATAGCTCTCGCCAGAGTCTTGTGGTATGGGCCAGGACCAGAGTTTGCTGAGCGTGGTTCTCGATGGGGGTAGGAATCTAGTGCGCTACGGAACATAGTTTGTAATGCTCGAGCTGACCCTTGTGCACTATAAGGCAGAACTAGGTACGGAATACCTTTATCCATAGTGTGTGGCATTAACCCACACACCCAACAGTTGGTAGTGTTTACCACTAACTGATGCTGATGCAGGAGTTGTATAAAAGAGTTGTTTCTGAATTCCGCACGTCTGATTTGTTCGTGTTGAGGCAGAGGATAAAAGGAATGTGGAGAAACAGTAGAAATGAAATATTGATCATGAGATGGAAGAGTAGGTGTAGCAGAAGACAATAAGAACTGAGACCCATAATATATTCCTCCTACCAATAGCATAGATATGGTGAGAAACAGTATGATTACTTGTGAGAAAAACCATTTTGTATGACATATTTTCTGCAATGTAGATCTTTGCGCCAACATTTCTTCTCTTTTCGACAGCTCAGACAATGATGATTCCATCCCCTAACGACCGTCCGCGACGTTCTTGACGCACTTCGTTCTGAGTAGCGGTTATCAATTCCCAGGAATTCCCAGAAATTGATAATAGAAACCAACCTTGTGTCGATAGCTGCTAAACAGAAGGAAGTACCCGCACGGCCTTACGGTCAACCTGGATGGTAGGTTCTAGCTAGATAATGTTCTTGGCTGTACGAAAAAGAAAAAGATACACAATATATATATAATGTCCACTGTTTTCAGAGTAACGTAGAACCTATAAACAAAAAAATCTTTTTATTTATGGCTTGTTCGTGGACGAAGAAAATATCGGCTACTTCCAGGGCGAGTCTGATCTTCAAACAATGGATTGGACGGCAAAGGAGTGTTCAATTGTTCAGGCAATTGTTCGACAGTCAAATTTTCCAAGGTTGATGTGGAGGAAATTGTTTGAGAGGAATCAGCACCGGTGTCAGATACAAGCCGAGCTTCGCTGAATGGAACGAAATGTGGTGGAGTGTCGGTCTCAGATGAAGAAAGACCTCTTCTCATCCAGGTGTCCGACGGCAGAGGAAACGGGACTCGCTTCGTGTGGGTAGCATGTACCCAGTTCCGACGTCCGTGTAATCGAACCGCCGTCCTCGTAGCCAGCTGTACTTGAAACGGGCCCACAAATCTTGGTTCTAGGTTTCGTTTTCGTCCGTAGTTTCTAACGAGGACCCAGTCCCCTGGTTGAAGTCGATGACCAGGACCCTCTGTTTGTGATGGCAGAGACTCAAAGACCTGTTGATGAATCAAACTCAATTTAGCAGTCAGATCATAGAGATAATCAATCAACATAGGGTATTCAATTCTATCAACTTCCTTAGGTCTTGGGACTCCCCATATATTAGCAGGATGACCGAACACAATCTCATATGGGCTGAGCCCTACTCGAGAGTGTACAGTTGCCCTGGTCGACAGGAGAGCCAGAGGCAAAGCGTCGGGCCATGATAAACCAGTTGTTGCCTGAATTTTAGCCAATTTCAGTTTTAAAGTGCCATTATATCCTTTCACCAATCCTGCTGATTGTGGATGATTTGCACTATGAAATTTTTGTACAATCCCTAAACCGCGACACACACTCTTCATCACACTCCCAACAAACTCACTTCCGTTGTCCGACCATACGACCCGAGGCATTCCGTAGCGGGGAAAATACTCTTTGAGCAAAATTTTTGCCGTGGATAAAGCCGTATTATCCTTAAGGGGGTAGGCCTCAATCCACCTAGAGAATGCACACACCACAACCAACACATACTTCAAGTTATTACATCGGTCCATGTGGATAAAGTCCAACTGGGTAACTTCGAAAGGGTACGTAGGAGGGGCAAAATGACCAGGTGGAGTGGGGGTGCCCTTACCAGGATTGTGCATCAAACACACCATACAATTCTTAACCACTCTCTCGGCGCACTTAGTAATCCCATCATTCTTCCATACATGAGACAACAACTTGCATATGCCTTTCGTGTTGATGTGCGCCATACCATGAGCCATTGTAACAACAGCGAGCACATACGCATCCGGTAACATCCATCTCTGCTTCTCTGATAAATCAACCCAACATCCATTCTCATCCAATCTTCCCGTGCTCTCTCTCCATTTAGTCCTTTCCGTCTCAGTGGCTTCATTCTGTATTCCTTTCACACTTTCAAATGTGTCTTCACACATACCAGTCTCTGTTGGCCATCTCACTGAGCTCGTAACATACATTCTGTTCGTCAAATCTTTAGCCGTTTCTTTAGCCGTTTCATCTGCAAACGCATTTCCACGACCCACATCATCTGTTACTTTCTGATGTGCGCTACATTTGACTATGGCCACTTGTTTAGGCAATGTGAGTGCATCTAAAAGATCATTTACAAGCTGACCATGTTGAATCTTCGTGCCATGCGACGTAAGGAATCCTCTCTCTCTCCACAATCGTCCAAAACTATGTGCCACACCAAACGCGTACTGGCTATCTGTAAACACATTCACCCGTTTATCTTTAGACAACACACACGCTCTCGTCAAAGCGATTAACTCGGCAGCCTGAGCCGAATTCTGACTTAGTCTTTCGCTTTCCACAATCGTTCTCAATGTAACTACAGCATACGCAGTCGTCACATCACCGTTCGGCAACTTGAAACAAGAACCATCCACATACAAAGTACCATCGGGATCTGTCAATGGAGTATCTTTTAGGTCAATACGACCCTTAGTTTCCTCTTCAGTTCTGAGATAGCAGTCATGTACTGCTTCACCACTTGATTCTGTGTCGATCGGCAGCAATGTTGCTGGATTCAACACATTACATCGTTTTATCCGTATGTGACTGGCCAGCAACGTCAACTCATATCCAGACAATCTTGCGCTCGTCAGATGTTGAGTTTTCGTTCGATTCAATAGAGTGTCAACTGCATGCGGAACCATTACCGTGAGCATATTATTCATGACTAAACCTGCGGACTGTCGAATGGACGCCGCAGCTGCCGCTGTTGCCCTTAAACAACTTGGCAAGGCTCTTGCTACTGGGTCTAAAGTCGAAGAAAAATAGGCACATGGGCGTTGCTTACCACCAAAAGGTTGTGTCAGGACACTCAACGCACAACCATCCCTCTCGTGAACGTATAGTGTAAATGGCTTACTGTAGTCAGGAGTGCCCAACACAGGAGCCGAACACAACGCATCACGTAATTCAGAAAAACTTTTCTGACACTCTTCAGTCCAAGGCAATGGGGATGAAACATCCTTGCACGTAAGGGCTATCAATGGTTTCGCCAACAATGAAAAATTTGGAATCCATTGTCTGCAATAGGACGTAATACCTAAAAAGGCACGAACATCTCTCTGGGTTTTTGGCACAGTCATTCGGGAAATCGCTGCAATTCTCTCTGGGGTCAACCTTCTCCCTTCTTTTGACAATAAGTGACCTAGATAGGTTACTTCTTGACAACAATACTGTAGCTTTGAAGGCGATACCTTGTGGTGTAAGTTATGTAGATAATGTAACAATGATACTGTAGCCGTTTTGCAAATAGCTTCTGTATCAGCTGCCACTAAAAGATCATCAACGTATTGAATCAAAGCTGCACCTTTAGGTAATACAAAGGCATCAAGTTGACCTTTAAGTGCTTGGCTGTAGATTGACGGACTCTCACAGTAGCCCTGTGGAGCGCGTTTTAACCTAAAACTGCGACCACCTAATGAGAATCCGAATAGGTCTCTGCTTTCCTCTGCAATTGGGATGCTAAAGAAAGCATTCTTTAGATCGACCACTGTGAACCAGGAGGCAGATGCCGGAATCATTGTTAGTAAGGCCGTAATGTCGGGAACTACAGGAAATTGTGGAACCACTATTTTGTTTACCTCTCTCAAATCTATAACGAAACGATACACAGGAGGTTTAGTTGGGTCAGTTCGTTTCAGAATTGGCAATACAGGGCTGTTACACACGTTTCCACGAGTTTCTTCAACAACACCTTTTCCAATGAGATCATGAACGATTGCTAACAGCGCTCGTTCGCCCTCAAGAGAAATACGATATTGAGGTAAACGTGGTAATCGCGCATTTGGTTTCAATTGAATCACATAGGGTGGAATGTCTAACAGGCCCACATCATTGGGACCTGTGGCCCATAAGGACGCAGGGAGGGAACTCAATTCCGGTGGGAATTTGTCGACTGATAAATACATTGGAGAGATCACTCTCCGTCCCAATGTAAGCTCCACTCCTTCGGGGGAACAATACAATGTTGCATATAATCGTTTCAACAAATCCAGGCCCAAAAGATTTTCACCACAACCTGTAGATAGAATCAGTGGAGCCGTTAGTTCATGAGGACCAATCATAAGAGGCAAAGGACTAGAGACTGGGTTGCTAACAGGGGCGCCAGAGAATCCAACGGAAACGTTCGTTAAGCCAGACAAAGGTGCGCCAGGGAGTTTCGAATGCATGATGGAACTTTTCGTCGCACCAGTGTCTAACAGAAAAGGCTCAACTACACCCGATGTAGCCACTGCAACGTAAGGCCCACTCTGATCGACCGGAACTGACACTACTCCCTCTCTTTGTCGTTGGCTGTCCTAGTAATGGTCATTTACAACAGTCTCATGCTCTACGTAATAATCGTCCACATTATACTGTGCAGATCGGACTGACCCTGCATTTCGCTGGTCAAAACAATTATTTGCATCTGATTGATTTTGATAACGATCACTCTGATTGTGGGATGAACCACGACCTCTACCTTGTGATGCCTGTTGGGGACCACTACCACGATTTCCTCATGCTGACACACCATTTAGGCGGTCCCGTAAGGCAAGACAATCATATTTTAGGTGTCCCTCTTTCTTACAATATGCGCACTGATTATACCCAAGGAAAGATCTATAATCAAAGTTGTCAGAACGCGGCTGTGTCCTATTGGGCTGTGCTCGTGGTCGATACTGCTGTTGTGAATCAGTTTGGTTTGATCGTGGAGGGTATGCTTGCTGTAACAAAACCTTCGTCTTGAGCTCCTTCGTTTTCTTCTCTACACGATCACTTTCTTCCTTTTCCCTATTCTCATAATACTGGGCTGTTGCTAGTATTTGCGCAGGGGTTGAAACTGCCCACGCACTCTCTGAATTTTTCAGTTTGTTGCTTAATTCAGGCAACAAATTCGACACAAATTTGTCAACAAATAACCGCTGGCCTCCCTCAGCTCCCATGTCCTGACCGCTGTGGTCGACAAACGCTTCCTCAAACCTTGTAAAGAAATCCGAGACACTCTCGTCTTTCTTTTGCTTACAAGCTGATAACTTATCCCAGTTCACCTTCATCGCTGGCATGATAGTTTTCATGAGCGTAATGATTTTCTGCGGCAAGTCTAAGATTAGCTGGTCGGGCTTAGCCCCACCAACTTGTAATGCATCAGCCGCTAGCAGTGCAGCCCAATCACCCCCTAATTCAACTGCGTGGTTGGCTTGACGAATTTTGGCCCAAACTGGTTGCGGTACAACATTGCCAAACAACATGTCGATGTCGGCAAGGTTCATAATAGAAGCTTCCACCAGTTGTGATAATTCCTTATAATAACCAGCCGGATTTTTACGCGGATCGGGTAAGGATTGCTTCACTTGCAAAACTTCCGATCGTTTCCATGGAAGATGTATCCATACCCTTCGAAAATGCGGTAGAACCACAGGGTTTGCATTAGGATCACCAGGCACCCACAGTGGCGGAACCTCTCTCATGGGATATTGACCAGGAACCGCTTTCCAATTCTCGGTGGTATCATCTGAGGACACCCGAGAATGTGCTGTGGATCTGAACGCTAATAAGCGTTCCACGGCACGTCGTACATCTTCACCTATGATCATACCGTTGGAAAAGTGACTCTGAAGTTCAATTATGTCGGACGGTACATTATCTACATCATCATTATACCATTCTTCCCTCAAAAAGTTACACATCTCCTCAAACACGAATCTCTGCGTAGGCTCATTAAACTGAGAAAATGTATCAAAGACCACACGAGGAGTGTAATTAGCAGGATGTCTTATCCACCTATGTGCCATGGTTATTAATGTCTCTTTCTCCCTACCACTAGGGATCTGACTCCGTCTCTGAGGAGTTTCAGATGAATCAGACGAAAATAACGGACCAGAAAAAGGTGAATAAAGGGTAGCAACAGAGTTAGGAACACGCTTACGAACAGAAGGGGAAAGAAAAACAGGGGCAACAACACTGGAGGTGAAAGAAGGCATAGTAGGAACTGACAAGATAGTTGGAGTAGCAGAAACAACAGTCTGCGAAGGTACAGGTACAGGAGCAGTAGGAACAAGGACAGGTGGTGGAACAAACGTAGGGTTAACAGCGGGCTGACCCGCAGCCGCTGGAGCAACAAGGGGAGCAACAGGAGGTACTACAGGAGGAACTACAGGAGCAGTAGCACCCTGTACATAAGGAGGTGGTGATTTCATTAAATACGATAACAAGGAATCCTCCTTCAAATCTTCTTCTTTCTTTTCTAGATTATTTGGCAAAACTGGGTAACATTTATCTATTTTCATATGATGCAATCTAGTAGAGATTTCCATTTCCTTTTCTTCTTTGTCCTGTTTACATTCTCGTATAGCTTGCATTACCGGAACGAACCCTTGCTTCTGATCCTTTTTAAGTTGTTTTATTTCTTTCTGCTTGGCCTCTTTACGCCATAACCGAAAGGAATCAAACATAGCTGGCCTAGCTTTCTTTAAAAATAATTTAGCCTCAAGATTATCTAAAATCGAAAGTTCAAAAGTTCCATGTGGTGGCCATCTAAGGTCACCGTCTTTCTTTGTATAGCGGACCCAGTAATCATTATATATTATAGGACCCACCCCATGTCGACTATAAAGATCATGTATCGGAGTTCCAACTGGAGGTATCGGACACGAGTCCTCCAACCGGGAATCCGTTGCGCAACATTGGAAAATACGAAACAAACCACTATGGCTAGGCATCGTGCACACTAACCTAGTATCAAACTTCAAGGATTACCGAAGCAATAAAACCTCGTGTAAGTCAAAACCCTCGGTTTTTGGCAATTGCAACTGTCAAATAATACTAAGGACCAATACTAAGAACCACAAATGCAATGGAACCATGCATTACAACAAAGCCTTAAGGCTATCACAAAGCTCGGAGAGCTAACCACAAAGCCTGAGGAGGCTATTACAAAGCTCGGTGAGCTATTACAACAAAGCCTTAAAGGCTAACAACAAAGCTTTCAAGAAGCTAGAACAACCACTAAGGACTGGGAGCGACCCACAAAATACTTAACTCAGAACTTCAATGGCGGCACCAGGAAGGCCCGTCTATCGTCTCGCTTGTACATAAGGTCTGCGCCGGGCGTCAAAGACAGGTCGACAGTCAGGGCATCGGTCCGTCGCAGCCGTCAGGAGGCGGGAATCTTCGCAGGGAAAAACTTCGGGCCACTTATTTCGACAACAGGATCGATGAAGCGGGGTGCACCTTCCCTCGGAGATTTCACACGAAGTTCCTCACGAACATCAGGCTTTGGACCGGTACCGCTGAAGTCGCCCCACGTTGGGCGCCAACTGAAGGACTGGACTTTTAACAGTACCAGCGGTGCCAGGGAACAACACCTATAACCTTCATGGGATACCTGTTTCGGCGCACAAATTACAGAGACACGGGATACTTCCTTCGGCGTCAAAGATCAGCGTTTATTACTGCAGGGAGGCAAAAGTCACAAGAAGTACAACAGTGTGTAGGTTCTGAGAGTCTGCTTCAAATTGAGGTTGTACATCTTTATAAATAGCCATGCCGGTTCCCAACTGTAAAAGTACATCTTCCCACCATTAGGCACACCCATTAGAGTTGTAAATGACCAAGAAGGAGAGACAAGAGCAGCTGCAAGGAAGTCAGACACGTGTAGAGAAAAGAGTGTGGGGGTAATATCGGAAGCATGATCGCGAGATCAAAAGAGTTGGATCCATTGCCTGTAAGGCTGTCACAATAGACCGGTACAACCAGATTACCCTCAAGCTGTGCCATCTGCCTTTGCTGTGTCATTCCTCCGGCCATAAAGACGCATGAAAGGAATATGCGTCTTCCGTAAGGCTTGGGAACTAGAGGGTCAGGGGGCGAACAGTTATCTGCTCGCTGACTACGTGAGGGCAAGAAACAAAATGGATGCCGTATCTAAAATGGAACCCGAGGGTTCAGATGAAGAACACGTAATATTAGACGAACCCTGGCAGGTAGTGTAGCGAAAATTCGCACACTTGCCGAACTCGTCATTTGCGGTTCGTAGATACCAAACTTATCCATTTTCGGCAATGCCCAGAACATCGTAATAATTTTTACGGAACCTCACCCTGTTGAAAGTAAAATGTTTAGCTGAAAGGTAGGAAGCATTGATAGAATGGAAAGTTGTTTAGCCTATGTTCGTCCCTCAGAAAGATACCCATCAAACCAGGGTGATAGCACGTTGCACTTTTTCGAAAAATATTAAACCCTGGAGAACGGTATAACGTTGTAAGGCTCGTACTAGGAAGGTGGGTCTCTGTCAGAAGAACTGACGTAACTGTAATACACAAAATGCAATGAATAGGTACCAGATCTCGTACCACGACAATGAATGTAACACCAACAAGCACCAAAGAAATAGCTACGCAGGAAAGTTATAGGAAATCCAACAGACCCATCATCAATTATTTATATGTTGGTTGTGATACCCCAATATAACGGATGTTTCTCATTTGCTTGGAGCTGGGAGAGAAATAGACTTATGTGATTACCTTCCTCTGCCAATTCTCTAAAGACTGTCTTTTCAAACTCATTTAAGGGTACCACTGTCGGAGGAGAGAGAGACCGGATGTGGGAGCACGCGGCCTGACTACAGATCATGGAACATCTGCGACATTGGCCAAGGCGAGACCGCGACAGAAAGGAGTTGCAGGACGAGGCACTGTTTCCGACAAAATGAAAGGAAAGGGCTGACCTGATGCCCCTGCTCGATGTTCAACGTGTGCCGAAAAGTCCCCGCTCTCTGAATTCGGTCATGAGCCCGCCTACCTAAAATTTTCCGTCCCCCTGGTCTGTTCCCGATCTGGCCCTGCTCCATCCCCCCTTTTTCTCCGACCTACCCTATGGACTACTTACACACACACTTCTTCCACCTGAACTTTTTTGACAATCGACTCAAAAGGACACAGGGCGAAAAGGACCTTTTTGACCAGGAAAGCGAGGAAAAGGTCATGCCCTGCAACGCGGAGCCTAGAAGAGAGCTGGACTCATAGCTCCACCGCCGGTGCTCCACCGTGCCAACAGAAGATGACAAAGAATGCCGAGAACTCACTAATAATGGTCCATGACAATAGGACCTCCCCTTCGAACAATGACACCCCTGATTATTGTTTTTACTACGTCTCATTTCTCTCCCAGCCACCATTGTATTGATTATGCTCCAACCAAAAATGAACAGAACTTAAATATGTAATAACCTATCAGTTCACATTCCGAATGACTACAAGTATCTATGAAATGTACTCAATGCTCTCACTACAGAATCGTTTTTGCCCGATATTGCATTACTATGACTTTTCAGCAAACGAGTTTATCGATAGACCCGCCTCCTAAGACGAAAGATTTTAAATGTATTGTTTATAGCTCCTTCACCTGGGTTCCTATTTCTTTACTTATGACCACCACAGTAGACATGGATAGGAAATAGGCCAGCAAGATGTCTTGGATATGTTAAAGGGAGGACTGTGGAAAATTAGTACGGTTTGGTAAACATTATCTGCGCCATCTTGCCTTTTCCCCGGATGCCACACTTTTTGTCGTGTGCACCCGCCATTTTAGGTGCCTCGATCAGAACCACCCTCTGCACGCCACTGGCCCCCAGCATAGCCCTTCGCCCTCGCAAAGCCTGCACGCTGACAACCCCCCCGCTCTCGCATGCCTTGGGTCATAAACCTTGGGTCATAAACCCCTCTTCAACGCAGCTCTGCCTCAGAACCCCATCCTGTTCCCAGCGCAACACCTCCCTTCATTCCTTTTCATGGTCCCAGGCCCTTTGATACAAACCCCCTTTCCTGTGTGCCCGTTTGTCTTCCTCGTTCCCAGGCCGCCACCTGGCTCTGCGGATACTGTTTATTGCCCCCCCCGTACAGTAGGAAGCCTCCCTCATCAAAGGACCCTCGAGTTGATCAAAGCCCCCACCCTATGAGATCCGATCAACCCCCCCACATCCCGTGAATCGGCGGGATGTCCAGCTGCGCGATAATCATCACCTGTTGTGACCGGGGTGGGGACTTCAACTGTAAATGTGTGTGGGAACGGGCCTGAAGGGGAGATTCAGAGGATGTCCTTTCATACTTCAAAGCATTACAAGAATGTGTTACTCGCAATAAAGATCATGAAAATGTGTATAAGAGGCCAGGCCTCAGAGATGCGGCTAGAGCACCTCGTGACGATACTGGCTGTCTGAACTGATGTGTTCTCCTCCGGAGAGAATAAACCTTGTTTCCTGCCTTCCAGTCTCCAGCGCCTGCCTCTTCATTGATTAATATTTTGTGGGTTAAAGAGGCGATACCGCCGGGCAAATATTGATTGTCCATGACCTAGTTTTTACAAGACCACTGCATTGCAGGCGGGCTGTCCCAGTACCCACATCGATGACATACGGACTCAAGTCTGCCCACCATTGTAATGATGCCAGATCTCATCTTAGGTACTCAATGGAGTGCTTTTTGGGAGATTGATTATAGCTCTTAGAAACGTGTTGTCAGCCACCCCCGACTGGGACAAAATTGTGTTGCCCCATACTTCTGCACCTTACAGTGCACTACCCTCAGCCTTAGCTCTATAGACCTTTAGGGCAGAGATATGCACCTGGCTTGTGAAACCCTATAAATTCTTAAAATTGTTGCAGAGTGATGGGTGAGGTTCAGGCTACCGCCCTTGATCTAGGAGAGCCAGGACATAGTTCTGGTTAGCTTTATCCCAAAATAGACAAACTTAGAGACATTTTCTAATGGTGTGCCCTCCAACATTATCGAGCCCCTAAAAGATTTGTGTGGGCTGATGGCCATAAACTACGTTTTGGTATGCTTGATCACAAATCCTCATTTGCTGCTAAGGCCCCAAAAAAATCCACTAACAGTTATAGGCCACTCGAGGTCAAGTAGGGGGCGACCCCATCCCTATCTAGCTCGAGTATAGGTGTCGTCATGGAGGCAGACCAAAACATCCAGGAGATCATGTGGAACCCTTTTATTCTTGAGAACCCCCCAAAACCTTCATGCCGTTACGCTCTTCGGAGTGAAGGAGTAGGGGCGTAGGATCCCAACACTGGACCTGGAGTGCCCCACTCCCTAACAGTGGTGAGTCTGTCCTGCTCCCAGTGCCTGTGTCTGGGGAGAGTGGGTGGCCACCACCAACTTGAGAGACCTGAGAGAAGAATGCTGCCACGTATTGCAGCAGTAGAGAAGAGGCTACAGGGTCAGCCGGGGGTGGGCTCCCTGGTCTTCCCTCAACATTGGAGGCAAGCTGGGTGTCTGAGTGGGACCAGGCACCCCAACAACTTAAAAGAAAAAAAAGAAAAAAACAACACCAACAAACTATCAGCTAACAGCTGGAGAGCCACTAATAAAATATCCACTTCTCCAATGCTGGAGCGCCCCATAATGGCCTGGGGCGGGGGGCTCAAAGATTGACATATTGTTCCTGCCGTGGGGTTGCTGCAGGAGGACAGGGCCACTACCAAAGAATCTGGAAAGTGTTATGAGAGGCTGAATGAGTTACTGCAGCCTCCCCAGAATAATGTTCCCCAGAGGCTGACCGTGCATTTGTGGGGGTCAAGAAATACATGATTCATGAGGATTTACTCATTAAAGCACTCCAAAAGCTGAAGCTTTCCCGCTACAGCTGGGAGTGCAGAGTCCTCTATGTGTTGGTTCTATGGTTGCCTTCTATGTTGCCTAAAAGTGTGCAAAGAAAATACATTGGAGTGTAGCACCCTCTAGAGGTTAAACCTAAAGTTGCATTTGAAGTGGCCAAAATGTGGCGCCCTCTAGGACATTTTTGTGATTGTATTTTTGATGGCCTATTAACATATAAAAAGCACACAGACATGTTATATTCATTTACAAATGAGTTATTAACATTATAATGCTGACAGTGATTACCTAGCAAGGTTGATATGCCTCATTGAAATTACTACTTGCATTACACATCATTATTATCGAAGATTGCATTTGCTCACAATAGGATGATGTTTTTAACATTTGGTTTGTTGTCTGGTAATGTTATGTCCCTTTAGGGATCAAGTGGAATTTTGCAATGTCATCTATGGTATTTTCAATCTGCTTGAACTATAAATTTGCTAAATTAATGAGTGGTATTTAGTAGTGTGTTTATAATAAATGTATGTTTTCTTTTCTAAAGAAAAAGCACTGTGTATGGCTCACTGGAACACACCACTATGCCTGAAGAGACCTTGAGCTGCTCTGCCTCGCTACCCTGAGAGAGATAAGTGCTACAATGGGGTGTTTGATTCCCAGTAAGGGGGAATTGTGGACCTATTTAATGCATGGGCTCCATATGCTGCTCAAATAACACCATTTCCTACACATTGATGCAGTGGTCTGTCACCCCCAGGGTACAGCCAGTAACCCTTAGACAATTTCCAAAAATGACCCTTGGAATGTAGAGGTGTGCTCAGATAATTGTGACTATGTGATTTCCACTAATGGGTGGACAAACCACATTCAAAAACAGTAACATATCCTTTTGTGAAAATGCAAAAGATGACTTCAACATACAGTAAGCAACTCACAGTACACAGTTAAAGCATGTGCTGGGCTAGTATGAATACACAACTTTTATATATCTAGAACATCAGTGTAGCTTTCATTTCTGTCTGTGTCTTAAACCTGAGACACAGCACACTATTAACAACTGACATGACCCACTAACCAGCTGAGTCAGGCAACTTTGTATCATGTTTGTCTACGAAGAATTTAATGAATCGTGTTGACCTTATACACTAAGTATTCAGTATTGCTGCTGTTGTTGGCACCTATGTGTCTCCTTGAGACATGTAGTCCTTATTTTCTTCAAACATGTCTTTAACATGTCCGGCCTCTTTCTAGGTTCCACCCACACTGTGGCCACTGTGACGGGTCTTATATGCTTCTGTGCATGTTCAAAAAAGTTTGAAGTAATGCACCTAGATTCATAACCATCACACAAATATCAGCATTTCCTGCTGATCATAACATACAATTGCATCTCACTCTCTATGACCACTTCCAAACACACTTCAGCTCACTTCCACTACATTAGGATAAATCGAGTACAAACATGTGTTAAAAACTTCTTCTGAGTTAAAACCAAGTGAATTTCCCAAAATATCCTTCCTACTTTCATACATTAAACCATTTCTTCCCCATCTCTTCCAAAATATCACAAACATGCTAAGAATCCCGACTAAAGAGAGTGGTGAATGGCGATTATCACTACTCTCCTGAAACGAGCATGAGCAGTCCCTACAGACCTAATGTCCCATTAAAATATTCAACTCTTCACCCTGAATGTAAGGGAACCCATATAGCTGCAACTGAATATTATTCTCTTGCTCACCAGTTATAGTTTAGGCCCACAGAGGAAATGTAATCTACCATGACCAACTTCTCCTTACTATGAATTGAGATATAGAAACATAATTAATGCTGCCCAGCATCTACCATGGATCTAATGTTTCCTGCTTAACTTTACCAAAAATATAAGGATTGATTTAGAGCAGATTTTCTTCTATTCTGTGCCATACAGGTTACTCTAGGGATGATTCCTTTATTGCTTACTCCACAAATAATATGGTTACACTCTCAGTTGCAACTTATATTGCCAAATGTATAGTGGTGGTGTAATTTCACATTAAGGGGCCTATTATGATGGCGGATGGACCTGCGTCCGTCCGCCACCCCCGAGGTGGAGGGACAGTCCGCAGGGGCAGAGCGGTCCTTCCGTCGGAATTAGGATGTGACCGCCACCCTGGCGGTCACATCCCGTATATTTAACATTGCGGCAGGTGCTGCTTGAGGCAGCACCCGCTGCAAGGTTAAATATGCATGGTTTGCATGTGTATGCACAAAGCGGCAGGCACCGCGCGGTGCCTGCTGCTTTGTGCATGCACATGCAGGGGGGTATCATAGGTACCCCCAATGTGCACCGCCCACCTCCCCTTCACCCTGGGGGACGCAAAGGGCCCCCAAAGGAAAGACTGTACGCCTTTCCACGGCGGAAATCCCGCCGTGGAAAGGCATGGGACCGCGGGCATCATAATATGGCTGGCGGTGTCTCGTAGACACCGCCACCATATGTATGCACTATTTCCGCCGGTCGCGAAGGCGACCGTCGGAAAAGCGGTGGCTGGTCTTGCCGTCCGCCGCGGACCCCCCAGCCATCCTAATGTGGCGGGGGGGGGTGTTTTCATTCACCACAGCGGTGAATCCGCATCCTCCGGGCCGGTGGTGGCTTCCGCCAACCCGGAGGATGCGGATTCACCGCAATCCTAATCGGCCCCTAAGTGTGAACATATATACTAAAAAAGCATGCCACACTCTCTTCATGGGTTCCACTAGACAAAGGAGTGTTTTCTTTGCATTAACAGACAAAAAAATCAAGTTTTCAGTGCTGGCTTGATATTCATTGCCCTTCATGTGACCACTAGTCTCTTCAAAAGCAATAAACCCCAGTTTTCTGTTGATGCTGAGCTCTTGTACACAACACAGTGGTTAAGGCTTTCAACAAGCAGTTCCCCTTCCTCTTAAAAACATTTCAATTTCTAGAAATGTACCACTGAGTGTACCTCCTCCAAACCTTGGTCATGACTAGGGCTCCTGGTCTTATGGTACTTATTTTTTTGCCATTTCCGTCTGTATTTATCCAAATTTATTTTTTGGGCATTTTTTCTGTATTTATCCACATTTATTTTTGCCACAAGGAAAAGATGATGCTACAGCTAGTATTTTTCCACATTTATTTCAGTCCCAAAAAACACATGTGCAACTGCTTGTACACAGACACAAGAGCTGAAGGAACAACAAACTAAATGGCAACTGACTCAACAAACACCGATCACAATGCAAAAGGGCCACCACAAGCCCCACCCCCCACACATGAGGAATCATATGCAAGTCACACACCCATGCATCAAAATAGGCTTACAAACAACCACACACTAGTAAGGGTGCAAAATTCAGCTGTTTAAAACAAAATAGAAACCAACGGGCAGTCTTTAATTTGATGGAGGCAAAGGAAAGCACAAATGCAATTTGCCTGAATCAGCACACTGAAGCCTAATCTGCTGATATACCAGTTCTCTCTATCCAAGCCCAGCGCTGTTGCTGTAATGCCATTCTATCAGCTGGCTCTGCAAGTTTAGGGGTGGTTTCTGACATATCGTAAGCTCAAATGTCAGCAGTCACCTTAGTCATTCATCTTTCAAAGGATGGTAAAATTAAAGCAATAACGCTGGTTTGGTTTGCATTTCTTTTCTCAGAGGGGGTGCTAATTTTGACAGCACGTACAATGTCCAACAGGTCTCTTTACCTAAAACAAAACATTAGAGGAATTGGAAAACAGGTTCTGCTCAGAAAACGTTTGGAGCTTGCACTTCCATGGAGAGAGTTCTGTCCTACAGAGCGCTTTAACTGTGTGCTGTATCTATTGTCTACAGTACAATACTAGGCGGGGGCATTGCGTCAACGCTCTGCTGATTTCTGGGTGGCTATCAGATCTATTTCAGTTCCTTGCTTCTTATTGGATGGCAATCGTCCCTATTATTGTATTGAATCGGTCCTTGGAGTGTATCTTCTTTAGCCAAGTTCTTGACTAAAGGAGCTGCATTCTTCCATTGTTGAAATCAGAACTTTTGGGATTGGTCAGCATGGCGTGTAGATCCTATCTGCTCTTGTAAATCCTCTGGCTTGTATAAAACAGTTGGGAGCAGCAAGCAAGCCAATAACTTGCGATAAGGATCCAGTCAATAGATAATGTGTCAGATAGCTGGTTTGTAGACTGTTTTGTGATGTAGTGTTCTTGCAAGAGGTGCATTTTACTTGTCAGATTGGTACTTAAAAGGATTACTTGTGCCAGCGGTTGGCCATCTCGTGTACCACCCAGAATTTCTGAACTTTGTATTAATGGAACAAATAATATATAGGAACTGTAGTTCATAAACGTCCTTTTTTGAGTGAAAGGTCCTTCTTGGTTAGAAATTGCTTATAGGTAGATTCCTTGCGATCAGATGAAGCTCATATAGAAAGGAAAAGGTGCTTCAAGGGAAACCTGGTGTCCCATCTGCTCCAAGGCTAGGGATAGTCTTGACTATGCTCTTGCGGGCAAACGCTTGGACTGCCCTTCATCATGACACGTGTATGTACTCCATCAGTTACGGTACCAACTTACCTCACCACAACCTTTGATTCTCTGGGATCTTCCCGAAAGGGTGGTAAAATGTGATTTTGAGTCTTATCATCAAGCGACCAATTTAGAAACAATATGAGGGCGTTGAGGTTTTTCTTAACGTATTTAAGGCAACATTCTGTTTTTATGAAGGGCTTATGAGCATCAGTTTTACTTAACACAGCCAGGCTGTCTGAGCGGATTTTACTTCAAGAGAATATTTGTTATCTAAAGAGCAAATGGAACCATTGGAAAAAGACTAAAGTGGTTGTTGGTCTTTGCTTCTGGAAAGTTCTTACAGTTACAATAGATTGATGCCATCTTCATCTTGTAATTTAAAGATGCTGTTGTTTAACAGACTACAAATCCCTCACCTGAACTCACTCATAGGTCTCAAGAGGTTTGTTTTTGTTCCCTTCACAATAGTGGTATATTCCCTTCCTGGAAGCTTGTAGCCTAATGTGCTGTGGTGCCTCTTTCACTAAGGCTGCTCTGGTCTGACTGGGCTGAAGAGGGAGTAAATTAAAGACTACTTCTGACCCACTGTGTTAATTGAGCCTTTTGTTTATTTCAGAGTTAAATGTGCATGACTCGATCTTCTCTCAATCACAGCAGTACAAGTGGATGTCTCCTATTGGTTGGTTAGGTACCATGTGACTGAGGAGGCTAAATAGAGTGAAAGGGGCGGGGGGAATCCTTAGTTTCATTTCTGAAAGACAGGAGACAATAGTGAGAAATTTGAAGCATTTCAGGGGAGGGCTGCAGGTGAGATGTCAGTCTATCACTTGCGTCATCAAACTACTGCTTTTGTTGGGTTCAAAACGCTGTAATAAAGTGTAAATCTTAATAACCTCTTACTATGCACAGCATGCCAGGCCTAGTGGACTTTGGTTGGTACATCAAATCCACCATGTATTTCACCTGGCGCTAAGAAACTTAAGCAACTAGTTGATCATGTTTATATTGTATTCTAAAAATTGCAACAAATGAAGGTTATATATGGAAAAAAAAGAAATCCGAACTTTTGTTTTGCTATTTATAGTACACATGGGAGCGCATGACTTTTCTTTCTCTCTATCCAGCCCACACATTCTCCATTTACGCGCTGCCTTCTTTTCCAAGCCATATCCACTCACCTATTGCTCCCACATGACATTTTGTTTGGGGGGAGGGTTCGCAGCGGCTACCATACCACTCGCTCCTCTCTTTTACCACTCCTACACATACTCTTTTTAAAAGCGTGCAGGCTTTCAGCAAGGTCTCAAAAGCTGAGGTGCCCTCATCACCTCGCTTCAGGAAAGTGTATATTTTTAAGATCAGTCATACAAGAGCTTTCAACATGCAAATACGACTATGTGAAAGCACAGCTCGCAGAATACAACACACACTCCCTGAGCTGCAGTTATTCTAATCCTTCGGCTCAATGAAGGTTAATTGCTGATTCAAAACCCCCTGGTGTTGCCTGTATCATACATGGTGAGGGGGTGCCGGATCCAGAGCCCGAGGCTGCAGCAGGACAGACAGTGTGAAAAGCAGCATTCCAGGGGTCGCCATTAATCTGCCCCCTGAGGCCACAGACATACATTTATCTTGTGGAATGGTGACGGGCTGGCGCAGAGCTCACTCGAGCAGGGGAGCCCTGGAGATGCCCAATTCAAAAGAAAGGCTGGGGGCAGCAACAAAAGGAACAGGGGTGTGCCAACTCTGGGCTAAGCGCGGCAAACTTTACTAGTATTTTGCCGTTTTATACATATAATACAGACAGAGGAAACATAGTTTCCTGTCTGTATGTATATGTAAAAATCCATATAAACGGAAAACCGGGAGCCCTAGTCATGACATACCTTGAATTCTGTAAGATTGTCTACACAATGCACCCTGAAAAACTCATGGACAGGCTAGCAAAGTTACATAACCAGAAACATGTTGGTAACATAATCACATTAATCCTCCCCTAAAAGTAACTTACTATCTCCTGGTAGATTCAATGATCAAGACTACAGTTCTAAGCATTGTTCATTCAGCCTACAGGGGGAAAGGCTTAACATACTACTTCAAGTGCCAGTGGATCCCTGCAGTAAATATGGTCAATGTAAACCCTAACTTCTGTCAAGCCATCTACACAAGTAATCCAAACAAGCTCATGGACAGGTTACCAAGGCTACAGGGACCTTTGTCAACATGACCACATTAATCAAGCCTAAAAATGTATTCACTGGCTCCTCGTGGGTTCTAGGCTTAAGAGTAAAGTTCTCTTCATTGGTCACCAAGCCTACTGAGAGAAAAAGTAACATAGTGACATAAGTACCAATGGATATCTGCAGTAAATAGTATCTTTCTCTTCAATTTGATTTGTACTTAGAGGCATATTTATCAGCTGATCCAAAATCATGTTGCTAATAGGATTCTAAAATAACCAACATACAATGGAAAGCATTGAGTTAATATTTAAGGTGGATGTGAGTCCAGCACCACAAATAAGAACACTACATTTTCAGTTTAAAACACAGTTTCAATAATTTGAACATGGGGTCAACCCATTGCTATCTGTGTCACAGAGCAGACAGGCTTCCCTTAACAAAATCTATAAAGTATTTAGTAGTAACAAAATATTAAAAATGTAAAACACAACACAATTAAAATCTCAAGAATAATTTTGAATAACTGAAAAAAAGTTATGCGAAAAAACACCAAAATGATAAAAATCCTATAAGGAGAATCATAGATATTTTCTTAGTGCAAGCATCAAGTAAAAATACAGCACCAATCTGTAGTCGCTGCTCGTGAGTGACTGGACCCTAGAAGCAATTTCATGCTCACTGCGATGAAGCACGGGTTGGAAACACCTTGAACAAATATTTTACCTTAGTCCCTGAAATGAACGTTGAGATCCTACATTGGAGGAAGGTTACATTTACCAAAGGCTTCTTGAAGCTGGATTGCGAATGAGCGAGGTCCAGAGAAAGCTGTTGATTTGGATTGGAAAAGCTCTGAGCAGGAGCAATTTAAAGTTTTCTGGTACCTGTGTCTTCACATCAGTGGATACTTTTCCCACTTTCTTAAAGTCAGGAGTGATACCTTTGGATTTAAACTTTTTTTAAAAGCTGGAAATCCCCCAGCGGGACACGCTGTATCTCACAATCTCCCTTCGTAATCAGATGCCTTTTCCACAAGGTGCCACTGATGCTGCCAGAAGTCTCTGAAGCCCAATTATTTTCTAAGTCACAATGTTTCATTGTTTCTGGATCAGCTCCCTTCAGTCACTTTTGAGGCTCCCAAGTGCTCAGTGACAACAATTAGGGCCAAGTTCTCACTCCAGCAGAGGCCACCAGCAAGGTCCAGGCATGCCCAGTTGCTACTGGTCAAGTGGCTACTTCAGGAAAAAGGCCTGTCTCAGTTGCTTGTGTCCCGGGAGTCAAACGGGGGGTCAAACAACTGAACCTTAAAGTCAAATTTGTATTATTTGATACAAGTAGGAGGAGATCAACCCTTCAGGTCCATACAGATACCCAAAAACAGGTCCAGTCCTCTTCTGTTCTTGCACAGCTCCAGACAAGGTTCTATTGAGCTGTGTGAGCTGTGGGTGAGATGCCAGGTTTTTTTTGTTTCACTAGTCAGTGTGTTGGAGTGACTCTCTGGCATTCTCCAACCAGTGAGAAAAAGGTACCAAGGAGTAACCCTTCCAGCTTTTGCAGAACATCTTGTTTGCTTTTCTATTTGTCCTTCCTAACTCATGACCCTCACTCCCAGATTATTTTGTCAAAATGCTCAGTCATTTATTCCTGCTGTGGGAGCAGTTATCGCACCTCATTAAGGGAAAGCACTGACAGGGCCCATCAGCAGGCTAATACTAATTAGCCACTGGTAGTTTATGCAGACAAAGTCTACATGTTTATAAGATACTTTTACTAAATATTTACTAGAATTCTGACTTTACCAGTAAAATAGATTTTTAATAACAATTTTAAAAAGTGGTTTAATTTTATCTATAGCTGATCCCAATCTAATGTTAGCAGGTGTATTATTTTATTTCAACTTTAGAACTTAGCATACAACCTAGAGCTCTAAAGAAATAGCGTTTGGGGGCTAATCACTGTAGGTACAATTTTGCATGTACTCCTTTTAAGTTCGAGAAACTCTACCATATGGGTTATAAGGTCTACTTAGTGTCAAACTATTTAGGGCCTGGTTATGAGCTTGGCGGTGTGGCACCAGGTCCGCCCCAGCACCAAACCCATTGTCGGACCGCCAACCACAAAATACAAGTATTTCTTGTGTCTGGTGGGATTTTTTTTACATTCCATGGCTGTGCCTCAGAAAATGGGCACCACAATAGGCTTGCCAAAAACAGTTCCTGCACTGCATGGAATGTAAAGTCCATGCCACGCAGGAACTGGGGTGCATGCACACAGGTGGGCACATGCTGTGTCCCCCTGCATGTACCCCATGGCCCTGAGGCACAAGTGGACCATATAGGGCCCCATTTGATTGCTCTCCACCAAAGTTTTCATGGAGTAGGGACCGCCATGAAAACAGTGGCGGAGAGGAAACTTGTAATGTGCTTGGCGGGAAAGCAGTTGTCCCGCCAAGCATTTTGCGGCTTTAATACCACTAAAACACTGTCAAGGAATGCTGGTTCCCTGGAGGCTGCTGTGGGGCATGCAAAATGAGGCCATTTCTCATAAATAATCAATAACCAATGACTCCATAACTCATCAGAGCACGGGATTAAAGTTGGCAAATGTGCCACCTGCCATGCCTAATGAACTCTCATGTGGATATGACAGACTGCTAAATGGTGTTTAGTATTTTCAAGTGATACCACACAAAAAAAGTAAAAAAATAACAACAATGTGAACATCACCGTCAATATTTACAGCTCAATATTGATGCACATTTTAGGCTATTCTTAGAAACGGAAAGTGGAATGTATCACTAATTAAACAAGAATGATAGCCAATTGGATGAGAAGGGGCCTTAAGAAGCAGGTTTCCTTAAAATGAATCATCATTCAGAGTGTCCTGTAAATATGTGTAAATAAAATGGGTTATGATATATGTGATGCTGTTTGCTGACTAGCATAAAAGAACATCCACTGTAGGAGGCATATTCATCATTATGTGATATAGCACAGCACAGCAAGCCACCTTGCAGCACTCCATGACAGGGAAAGGGCAGGAATAAACAGTATTTATCATAATACTGTACAGTCCTGCCAATTCCCAGCTCTGGCACACAATTTACTGATAGTGCCAATACAGGCACCATTAAAGGATGGTGCAAGGAAGCCTGCTTTGTAAGCAGGATTATTTTTGTGCAGTAAGGGAAACTTTCCTGTACAAAAACAATGCCCCTAAGGCCTTTTCTGGTTTCTATGTCTGTTGCAAAATGCAACACACATAGAAAGAGGAAAGAAACAAGGCTTAGTAGTTTTGGTGCATTTCCACGTCTACCACTTATAGTAACTTATGGTAAAGCTGGGATTGCATCCATGTGTATTGCATGGGAACACTCATGAAACAACCATGGAATCCCTCTCTGGGGCAGAGTAACAAAACGGAGTGGTTTATGCTGCATTGCGTTACCCCAGAGCTATCAAGTCACTCATTGCCACTCAAGGTGACCTTGCATGGCTTGATAAATTGCACTTATCAGTTGTGTTGCACTTGCACCCCATTACGTGGTGCATAAGCAGTGCACCCCTGTGTTCAAGCCTTTCAAATGGTTACTTTGCCCCAGACATATTAAGCCATCTTAGCATGCAAGTCAGGTTCGCCACTGGACGCCTGCCCCCCAAAGTTATTACACCATATCATTGACACAGTGAATCCAGTGGTAAATGATATTGTGAATTCCTCTCTTTCCCCCAGCATAGTGCTGGATGAATGGAAATTCACCATTGTAAAACCACTGATGAAAAAACGAAATATAGACCCTACTAATCTCTCTAATTATAGGCCTATATCCTTACTACCTTTTTTAGGTAAGATCACAGAGAGAATGGTCTATAAGGAACTCTTCAATTTCACTGAATCAGCTCTGATCTTCCACCCTCGACAATCGGGCTTCCATCCGAAACATTCCACGGAATCAGTGCTACTGGAGATTTCAAATACCCTAAAATCTATCGCAGACAATGGCAAGAAGTCAGTATTGATCCTTTTGGATCTATCTGCCGCCTTTGACACCATCTCTCATTGCATCCTGCTAGCCAGACTAAAATCTTGCAGCATTTCTAACATTGCGCTGGCCTGGATTACTTTCTTTTTGTCGAATCGGAGGCAAGCAGTCTCCCTGGGTACCTTTCTCTCCTCAGAACGCACCATCACCACGGGAGTGCCACAGGGTGCCACACTTAGTCCACTTCTCATTAACTCATATATGGCCCGCTCATCTCCCTTATCTCCTCTTATGGGATTGAAACAACATCATATACTGATGACACTCAGTTTATCCTGTGACTTGAAAAAAACTCTATAGAAGCTGAAGACAATTTTAAAGCCTGTGCTACGGCAGTCATCAAATGGATGAAAAACACCCTCCTCCATTGTAATACGGATAAGACAGAAATGCTGCTTATAGGGAGAGAGAACCCCTTTCAACCTAAGGACTGGTGGCCTGAAGAGGCAGCAGCCTATCCATCCACAGTGGAGGTGGCTAAATACCTGGGGGTGTGGTTTGACTCCTCCCTCTCCTTTAAACCCCACGCACTTAAGATGGTGGGTACATGCTTTGGCATAATTAAAACATTGAGAAAATTGTTTGATCTGATTTCGTTGCCCGCAAGGAAAACAGTGGCAGTGGCAATAATACTCTCACGCCTAGACTACTGCAATAGTCTCATGGCAGGGCTTAACAAATCTACCCTGAGGAGACTACAGGTAGTGCAATATGCAGCTGCTAGATTGGTCATAAAACTTCCCCGTAGGGTGTCAGCCTCAGCAGCTCTGCAAACCCTTTATTGGCTTCCGCTTCACAAAATAATTTTATTTAAACTTCTCCTCACGACATTCAGAGCAACTCGCCGATTAGGGCCAGTATATCTCTCAATAAGATTTACACCATACCAGACACGGAGGACGGTCAGATCCACCTCTGCAAACCTTCTCAAGTTTTCAGGCTTCAAACTCAAAACTAGGGGAGGGAAGTCGGCTACTGTGTTAGGGGCAAGGGCCTGGAACTTCATGCCAAACAAATTGAGATCAATTGAATCTGGAGAGCAGTGTAGGAAGGCCTTAAAGACATAGATCCATGGAACATCTGATGAATCATGGTTGTCACTCATCTAGATCCTAACTCTTCACTGCTGAAGCCCGCTATCCCATAGCGCCAGGAGGCTACTGTTGGAGTAACAGTGTGCGCTTTATAATGCAATGTTTCAATTCATTTCATTTCATTTGATAAATATGGCCTCCTTATCAGGCAAAGATTTTAACTGCCTCAAGAGGCTAGTGGGGGCAGAGGAACACTGACATTTTTGTCCGGAAGCACCTACATTCAATATAAATCAAGCTATGAATCATGCATGCTCTAGGATTGTCATCAGGTTATGCAACTCTTGTCCACATATAGGAGATCTCCGTACCCTCATATTGATAAGAAATTGGCTAAATACACATCATTTTCATCTCCTCCTAACTGGTACCTGTGTCCCATTGATTACAGGACAAACACTCTCTATAGAAACCATGAATTGTATTCTAATGCATGGTTTCTATTCACCAACTTGGTTCACTTATCTGTCTGTGCAATGATTGGCTGTTCTTCCTAACTTATATTATTTCCCAGTTACATCAAATGCACGGTAATGACATTTGGTGCAGTCTGCATTTTAATGAATTTTCAATTATTAATCAATAATAATATAATAATATAAATTATGAAGCACCAAGTTTAAACAGGAATTGGTGCCAATGACACTTACATTACCTTACTTTAGCTGTTTACCTATGTGCATTCAAAACACGTATTTCATATGTAGTACCTGTTGCATAATTTTAGATTATAGTTCACCCAAAATTAACATTAGATTGCTTAGATATTCTTTATTCTGTATTCAAATGCACTCTTCATGCTTTCCCTTATGAATTGTCACCTCACAGAAGAGAGGCTAACGACGTTAAAGGTGTTCAATAAACTAAGAACTGTGAGGACTTTCAAAGCATGCTTTTCATGGATGTGACTTTGGGATCCTTACATCTTGCTTGAAGAAAAGACATTAAAAAAACATTGCAAGCTTAGTATATCATAGTACATGTAGGGCCTGGTTTGGATTTTGGTCGGTAAGCGTCCGACCACTCGTCAGAGGCTTACCGACTTACATCCTTTGTTTGAACTCTAACCGCAGTATTTCAATAATGGCGGTTGGACTTCAAACCAGTGGGTCAATCTGACTGGTTTCTGACGAGCTCCAGGAGCCCGTCCTTTAGTCAGAAACCACACATACCCCCAGATGCATCAAGCATCCATTTTGCGATTCCTTATTAGCAAAAAATAAGGATTCGCTAATAAGGATTTGCAAAATGCCATGCATCAAGAACTCGCTTTAAAAATAGCGATTTCTCAAAATTCCTTAATTGCGACTCACAAATTGCGAATCGCAATTAAGGAATACCTCCCCATTCATTCGTATGGGCCTAGAGGCCCATAGGAATGAATGGGAAGACATTCTCAATTTGCGATTAGCAATTAGCGAATCGCAAATTGAGAATGCAATTTCAAGGGTGCAGGGGTGTCCAAAGGACACCCTGTTGCACACCTGAAATCTGCATATGGGTACATCTTGCACACACACATGTCCTAATGGCATGTGTGTGTGTAACATGGAACTTTGAAAAATGCACTTTAGCGCATTTTTCAATGTTTTTGAAAATTACCATGAAGTTCATCTTCATGGTAATTTGCTACTCCTATTTGCGAAATCTCTATTTTTTTTAGTTTGATGCATTGCATTTAAGAAATCTCAATTTGGGATTCCTTAAATGCAATCGCAATTTAAAGAATCTCAATTTAGAGATTCCTTAATTGCGATTTTTGCATTTGGGATGATGCATCCCAAATGCAAAAATACCGGTCGCAAAGGGGCAGATTCTGAGAATCTGCCCGTTTGCGACCTGTTTTTTGCTTGATGCATCTGGGCCAAAATCCCTTAAGGATGATGATTGTGCCATCAGGATCATGATGTTTGTTTCTGGCAACCTTTCCATTCTGGCTTTTCTGACATGGAAATGCTGTTGGAAAGTGACTTTAGGGGTCCTTAGCAGGGCCCCTCCTATGTGGCATCTGTTTGGGGGACTCAGAGTGCCCCAACCCACAAATTCCTGCACCAGGTGGTAGGAACCATGAGGTGCCTGCCACACGGTGCAGGGATTTACACAAACTCCCATTTCTCTATGGGTGCTTGTGCTGCGGCCGGTTTCCGACTGCCGCTCAAGCTCCCATTGAGAAATGGAAGTTTATGACTGCACCATGTGCAATTGCATCCTAATACAGGGTGCGGAACCACTGGCCTATGGTGTGTCAATTCGCACTCCGTGACAGTGTTGGGTGAACGTGAGTCCTCCCAACATCGTAATGAGGGTCGTACTGTTATCCCCACTCAAAAGGACTACTATAGATATTGCTATGGGTGGATAATGTCCAAACTCAAGGGAGCACAGAAAAAATTAAAGAGGATTCAAGGACAAACTTTATCTCTGAGCTACTAGAGACAACCTAACCCATTGGTTTTGTTCTGAGCGAAAAAGATGGATATGAAAGTACAAAAAGCAGATCCAAAAAAACAAACTGGTTGATGGAAACAATAATTTTTTCATACTTATAGACAGTCACAGATGGACATTTCAGAGTTTTAACAAAGTTGGTAATAGTATTTGTTGTTACAGATAACAGGAGGACTATTCCCAAAAGTAACTACATTTGTAATTTACAGGTATAATTTATTGTTACATTTATGAGAATCTTTACTACATTTGGTGATTCACAAAACTTGAGTGAAAAGTTATTCAAACATGTAGACTTTCTTGTCTCCACCCCTTGAAACAGGGGGTCAAGGTAAATTGAAGCGTCTGAGTTACTGCTCACAAAGAGAAACTATAGTAAGTCCAGTACCACACAGGGTCAACCACTCATCACAAAGAAAATAATGGAGGCAGGGACAAACAATAAAATACTCCTAGAATATAACATTAAATTAAATTACATTGTTTAAAATATTTAAACAAATTTAAATAAATATAATTCAATGAAAAACAGTCTTAAGATAAAACATATTATTTAATTATTACATATTTTAACCACTTTTTTGCATATAATAATTAATGGAACATTGTTTTTATTAAAATGTATTTCAATTGCTTTGGATTTTTTAATTAATGCTATTCATAACTTTTAATAATTATTAATGGGGGACTGTTAGGTTGACAATGCATGTATTTCATTTAAATGTAAAAAATATTTTTCTATTTAATTAAAAATTATTTAAATTAATTAAAGATTTAATTCAAAATTAGGTTTCTAGTGCTGTAACTTTTTTTTAGTTTGCTCGACAGGTAAAATAATCATCTGGAGAAAATGCCTAAATATTTAATATAAAAAATATTTCCAATATATTATAAGTTTTAAGGAACGTTTTTTTTATTTTTTCTGTTCCTTACCAACTGTGGGTCTCTCTATGGTAATATACAGGGAAAGGCAAAATGTTAACTAAAGGAAATAGTAAAACCATATATGATGGTAAATATTAATTTCATATTACATAATATGTCAGTATATTTAATATGCAATACAACATAATTATGTAGTGAAATATTTTTACTAACTTCTCATAGAGTGTAATACATATTTAAAATTTTCTCTAACAACAAGCATAGGAAGTGCCCTACTGTGGCTTTGCAGTTTTCATATGTCAAAGAATAAGGACAAGTAAAAAAGCTTATTTAACTACAAAAAATAGAAGAAATATGTTTATCTTAAATATTAATGTAAATTAATTTAATATATGAATTGTAAATAGAGAAATATTAATGAAAAATGTTACAGAACTCATAACTGAATTTTGACTTTGCTTTATTATATTCAAATATATATTACATTATATATTATGCACATATCATATTATATATTACATTGAATTCAATATTTTTATTAAGTTTAAATTTAAAACATACGTTTCTTTCTAAAGTATTTTTTTATTATGCATTAATAATTATTAGGATTAATACATATCATTAATTAAAGGTTATTTAATTATATTTTAATTAAAGATAATGTTATATTAATTTTAAAGGTTCTTAAATATTCTATAAATAAATAATATATGTTTTTGAAGTTGTTAAACATTATATTATATTCATTTATATTTTCAACTAGCTTAAACAATTTAATTTAACATTATTTCCTATGGGGCTTTATTTTAAGACCCTGCCTTGATTATTTTCTATTGAAGGGTGCTGCAGTACTGGTGGTTGGTCATGTTTTGCTGGACTTACTCCAGCTCCGAACTTACACTTTTGTGAGAGGGGGCATGTTCATTCCTACTTCTCCTTAAACCCCTCTCATTTATCAGTAAATATGCTCCTATTTCCAGCCACCTCCCTAGGTGCTGCCCACATTTGCTTCTAATTAGGAAACGTATATGCGTGAGATCTTACCTTAGAAAACATGGACAAGGTGAAGGTTTGTGATTAGCATTTTGTAGTACTTTAGTAATATTACTGTATGATTATTACTAATGTACTACAAAAACGCAGTTTGTCGCCCACATGTGTGGTTCTCCACATCTTCAAGCATCTGCTGCTCTAGTGTAAACATTTTAAGTGTGTTCATTGAAGCGTTTTATTCAGTAACGTTTAACAGTATAAGATTTTTCTACAATGTTTCCATGTGTTACATACACACTGAGAGAAGAGGGATTGAGATAACATACTTCCTGCATGCATGTCATGCTTTATTAATTTTTTATACATTTAAAAAGTGACCTAATATTCTTTTCCATCTGCAAACCCCTGTTTATGACCATACTTGCAAAACAATAGAGGAAGTGAAGAGGTATTGACAGAATCACCCTCCAATCTGATATACGTAAACAAAAAGATTCTATCAATGTGTAGTGGTTTAATTTTTATTTTATTTGTATATTTTTATGGGTGGTGACAATCTAGTAAATAAACTCTCTCTTTGGGTGATAAAGATGAGAGCACAATGTGCTTTTTAAAATACCCCTCACACACTAAAAAAATCCAGTAGTGTCATGCTTCATCATTGGGGTCTTCCCGTCCCTCTACGGGGCGGGGCGTGCTACAACCTGACCGACTACGCGGGAGGACTAGTATGGTGACAGGACTATGTGACAGTGCAAGGTGGGTGATGTCAGTGAAGTGTAGGGACCTAACGATGTGTGGGAATAAAAAAATTAAAAATCCTCTGGCTAGTAGAAAAAAACAATTTATTCACTTCCCTAGCTGGGGATGTTAAGAAGGGGGTTTTGAGGTGGAGCAATTCGCTACAACCTGGTCTACATGTTTCGTAGGCAGTCCCCTACTGCCTACTCATCAGGACCTTCTAATGGTCCCTACTAAAACAAAGCTCAGTTGCTAAGTGTAATAGGCCTGTCGTCCTAAAAACCAGCAGTAAAAATCCACTGTTGGTTTTAGCTTCAGGGCATGAGCTGGCCCCTTATGAAGCAAAAATATCAAAAAGATGACCTGATTGTGGTCTCTTCAATCAGGTCATCTTTTTGATATTTTTGCTTCATAAGGGGCCAGCTTCACAAAAGTCATCTGAGACAAAATCCTAACATTACGACTTTCAGTATTCACAAAAGGCATTTAGGAATAGTAAAGTTAGGATTTTGTCTTAAGTTTGTCTTAAGTTGTGGTCTCAAGACAAAATCATAACTTCAGGTAAACTGAAGTTAAACTTAAGTTAAACTTAAGTTAGGATTTTTTATTAAGTTTGTCTTAAGTTTTGGTCTTAAGATAAAATCCTAACAAGTTAAGCTTAAGTTTAATTTAAGTTAGGATTTTGTCTTAAAACCAGAACTTAAGACAAACTTAAGCCAAAATCCTAACTTTACTACTCCTAAATGTCTTTTGTGAATACAGAAAGTCGTAAAGTTAGGGATTTGATTCTGATTACTTTTGTGAATCAGGCCCCTTGTGTTTACTTTGTTAGCTCTCAGTTCACAGGGTATTACAAGACGTGGGACCCTTTCTCACTATGCCACTAGATTCAAGCTAGCCTAACTGATGAGGGGTGTTACCCCAAACCGTTCCCAGGATATTTATTTCTGGTTCAGGAAAGACCTGTCTTGGCAGTTTGGGCTGGACTGTTCTCATGAGGAACAGGGTCAATTTGCATGTGCATGGCTCGGAGGTGGGGTAGCGAAGTGAGCTAAACAACAATGATGGCTTCAACCCAGATCTGGGACTGGGGGTGAGTGTCTGAAAAGTTTCAGAACCCCCTCCATCATCTCCTTGTCTTTGCTTCTTTCAGAATGATGGCTCTGTATGTCTTGGCAAGGAGAATGTGGATTTTGGTTGGTTGGAAGAGAAGCAGGAGGAGACAGGAGAGGATAGATAGGGTGAGAGTCAATCTGTTTGAACAGACTGAGGAGGACATTCATGAGAAGTAGTAGGGAGGTAATTTTGGATGTAGTTGCTGGGTTACATCCTCAGCTATAAATTCCAACAGTAAGTAGCAATGCAATTCCACCACATGTGCAGGTATTGTGCTGTTTACACCTTTTAGCTTCTGGCCATTATCAGGGAGTTACTGCAGTAGCAGGGGGAGTGTAATAAAATGCATTGTCAAGGTTTTTTTAAATTGGTTTTTGTTCATCATGGTTGGCAAAGTGAACCAATATGTTTATTTTTCAAACACTCCTCAAGACAAACAACACACAAAACTGATGTTTTCTTGTTTAGCAGTTTCCAAACATAATTGGTTGTGTTGATGGCACACATATTGCTATATGTCCACCTGATGCAAATGAATTAATTTATAGAAACAGGTAAAACTCTAAGTCACTCAATTTTAGGTAGAGTGGGATACCTCATGTATCCTAACTGATCTTGTAGCCAAGTTCCTAAGCAGCAGACATGACTACTTTATGTTCCGCCATGGTGGAATAAATACTCATCGATCTCAGAGTGAATTTGGTGATGGTGTTGTACTTTCTAAGAGGTTAATTAACTAAATTCATACAGTGTTCAATAGTATGTTTAAAAAATAATCTAATAGTGTTTCATTTTCATACTATTTAAGGAGATGTGCTTTGGGCCCTTGTACACTGACACCATACTTGAACTCAAGATCTAGAATTGAAAGGCAGCGCAACAGGGCACATAACACAACACAATCATTGAATGTACTTTTGGAATACATAAATCACATTTTAGTTGCCTACATAAGACTGGAGGAGCACAAGCCTACAGACCAGAGGTCGGTTGCAAAATCATTGCCACATGTGTTTCTTCACAACATAGCCATGAGGACGGGTCTTTACAACATCAACATAGAGCCAGAATCAGACTCTGATAACAAACTACCACCACTACAACATCAGAAAGACGGGACACATGAAGCAGAGGGTTGAGCACAGTGCACAGAGATCACAAACTAACAGCACTCCTTCGCATACCTCACTGCCAAGTCCTGGAATTACCTCAATGCTGGATTTCAGAAAGGGACTCAAGACCTGACTTTGCAACTGATCCCCCCTCCCAGCAGCAATTGCAGCACCCGGACACCCTCACTGGTGATTGCCATGCTTTGCAAATCCTGATGGATGGAATTGACCGCATCCAAGAAATAGCCAACACACATGATAGTAATGTTTTTTCATTACTGAAAGATAACCTTTTATTCAGGTGGTAAAAATGTGTTGTAATTGTGTATCATCAACTGTATCCTTATGGGATGTCATTGTTTAAACAAAGCAACACATTTTGAACCCAAACATAACAATCTAGTATCATACTTCTGAGTGCATACAAAGTGACATTTTATGCCTTCTGCTGTTGGTCGCCTTCTCTGCAGGACTTGGCTTTGGAGTTGGGGATAAAGTTGTGCCAGATGTGTGTCTGTGGTTTTCCTTTGTACACCATCCATCTGGCTCAGAAATGTCACTGAGGCTAGAGCCGTCTTTGCTTTCAGGTGGTGGCAATTTGTTGGGGACAGACAGATTATGTGTCAGAATGTTCTCCAGAGCTGTTATCACTTGGATCATCCTGTGTGCTACATCCTGAATGCAATGCCCCATGTCATTTTGGATGTTCACAGTTCTCCTGGCAAGAGTGGTGATGGATAATGTCAATCAATGTATATATTTTGTAAATATGTCATAGCATGCCATGCGCTACTTGTGCCTGCGGCTTTGCATACGTTGCTCCTTCTCCATGGCAGCAATCCAACGGTGTTGTCCTTTCTTCTATTGCAGCATTGAATGAGACATGCTTTGCAGAAGCCTATTCACAGTTTGGCTTGCACGCACGGTACTGTGTTGATTAATTTCTCAAGGTCAACAAACAATTGAGAACTCTCTGACATTTCATCAAAGACATCATCACTGTGAACTGTTTGTTGCTGGTTTCTCCATTGTCTGTGTGTTCTGCACACAGAAGACGTTCTGTTCCTGCCTTATGTTTGCTGCTCATCAATTTCCTCAGTCTTTGTTCTTCTAGTAGTTAGACTTTGAGTTATGGGTATAGGAGTAGCAATTGTGCTGTCCTCAATTTCCACCTGTGTGTCAATTGCTTCTTCAACCTATATAGATTCAAACACATCCTGAGTGTGATCTGTGGAAATGTATGTGTATAGTTATTGAAAATAAATGGTCCCTAAGTTTGTGTGATACTGTTGACAATGTGATTTAAGTCTTTTTGACAAGAAGTTTATACATGGACATCTGTTGTTTGTACATATATACACAGCACATCATATCACTTATTTGTACTACAACTCCTATAATACAATGGCAAATGACAGCAAACATCTAAATTGAATTTTTATTGCTAAGATGTTGTACTTGAAGACTAACAAACAATATGATATGGAAAAATGTATACAAGAAAATAATTTACCTTGCCTGGAGCCAGCAAGATTGGAGGTGTCAACATCACACTTTCAGTTTCAAGTGTTCCCTCAATAAGTGATTTCATTGGAGTGGGAGGAGCAAGTTTGGGGGGACCACCACCTGTGTCATGAGCCTCAGCAGTCCTGCTGGCCACTTTCTCCTTAGTATGGGATCTTAGGTCATACTAGTGTTTCCTTATTTCAGGTATGGTCCTCTGGACGACACAAAGAGAGTTCACTTTTTCAAGATGCTGTTCCTTGTTTTGGTTTTATGTGCCTCATGTACAGAAAAAGATAATTTGCTGAACAGCTGGGTCATGTGTGCCACATATTTCACAGTCAGCTGCTCCAGCTACTTATCTGAAGATTTGACTTTGCACTTCCTGCTGTCAATGTCCCTCCTCATCATCCTTAAACATGGTGTTCTAGGGAAAAGTAAATGCCACTGCCAGTAGTCACCCAGAAACACACCTTACTTCCAGCACCTTCCTAGGCTTCTGAGTTGGGGCCCCACACTGTATTTCTAAACTTCATGGATCTTATCTCATTATTCGGCATCCAAAATGTGTCTTTTCCTAATTGTGAGTTACCATTTGGAGACTGCCTCAATGCAATTCCCAAATGGGAACTTTCCTGATTGGGATTGCAAATTTGACTGAATCGCTAATAGTGAAATAATCTTCCTCATAATCTCGATTTCCTAATAGCGATTCCTACAAAATTGCCATTTGGAAATCGCAAACAGTAACTTTCTTACAGAAGGCCCTTAGAAAAGGGTCCTTGACCCATTCTCATCCGTCTCTGAAAATTACTTTTGACAATGCCAAAAGTAAATGGATGTCTTGGATAGGATTGGGAAGGGAGCACTGTTGTGGTTATTAGGTGAATGGTTTCTCGAGAGAAACATTATCATGTGGGGAAAAAATTAAATAAAATCAAACCATTGCAAGCGTACTTTTACATACACAACTGTCCCCTATGTACACTTACACATGGAGAAACGTTTCCACATCGATGTAATTAGCTTTCACAGGAGTGCCCTAGAAGCATGCAATTGTTGCCACTTTGGAGGAGTACTGTATGAAATATGTTATGCTGTTTATGCATCGTGTGATGGACATGTTTGCTACTCACCATCACATTAATATTTTGTGATCGTTCTATGTGCATTTTCCACTTTTTCTATTTTATACCTAATAGTTAACTTCCTTGTCACTCAAGCCCATGGGTTGTACCGTCTGAGCTGCTTCACTGAGATGGTTGGTTTGTAAACTTAAGGAAAGTTGAATCAAGAAGATTTTCCCTTCCTATTTTTTATCAGAAGGTAATTAAACCAAGCCTGAGAACTAGCAAGATTGGGTGTTGTGATAAAGTTATGCCTCTAATCTGTGAATGTCACTGTGCATTGCATTTGTCATTTTGAATTATTATCCTTTGTAAGTAAATGCAATGATGAGGTGCTTCATCAAAATTTTCTGTTGTGCTCTTAAGAAATAATTAAAGAAAGCTTGAAGCCAAGTTGGGCAGTTCAGTTAAAAAATGTTCTTCTTTTCAGGCTTAATAATCGGAATGAGTGCATTTCTTTTGCCAATTCAAACCCAGACAAAGCCACATCAATTATGCATACATTACTATTGTCTATAAGTTCCTTTTATGAGAATTCAGGCTCTCACTGACCTGCAGGTAGAGTTAGGAAATAAACATTTCACAGCCATGGGAAATAAGATATCTCAGCGTTGTGAATGATAGGGATACCGTTGTGAATGGTGGCACATTTTATTCCACTGCTTTACTCCAATCTATAAGTAAATCAAATGAAATCCAGACAGCAGACTTTTCTTGAAATAACTACACAATGTCAATGGGTCCTGCACTTTAAGGTAATCATACGACAGTCAGATCTGCACCCCATGATTGAAAGGTTCTAATCTGGAATATCGAGTTGGACGTCTATACATACTTATCTGTTGATAGTTTTGTCCTCACTATTATGGCTATGCTATTAAGGTATACCAATATTCCCTACCCAGTATTCAGAACCCACACCTGTTGAAAGAACTTCAGTGTCTTCCCTTACAGACTTACTTCATCTTGAAAACCAGCTGAATGATAAAATCCCTCACCATAAGAACTGGCTCCCCATGATTTGAACCTTTAAGGAATGTAAAAGTTAACAATGTCCTCTAAAATAAGTAGTAATAGTAAAATATGTGTATTAAACAATTATCCATAAACCTTTAACACTCAATATACCTTCAATAAAATTGCCCATCATAGCATTTCATGTTGAAGTGCGGAATCCAGCAAGCAAAAAAGATAAGAGAACACATCAGACGTGCCCAAATTATTCATCATAAACCTAATCAAGGATTTTTATGTAAGAAACACACAATGTTAAAGTTTCACAGCTTAATAACTTTTTAGGTGGGAAAGGGTCCCAACCACCAAACAACCCTGAGGAGAAACTATGGGCTAGATGTAGGTAAGTTGTATTTACCGATTCATAAATACCGAATTTTACCGATTCGGTATTTATGAATCGGTAAATATGAAGGGGGAGATGTAGATATTTCCAGATGTGGAAATACCGAATCGTTAATATTTGGTATTTACCGATTCGGTAAATACCGAATCGGTATTTCCTATTGATTCCTATGGGCTGTGAAGCCCATAGGAATCAATGGGAAATACCGATTCGGTAAATACCGAATTCTGCAAGGGTGCAGGGGGTGTCACTTTGACACCCTCTGGCACCCCACAAATAGGCATGTGCGCCATGTGGCACACAGACATGCCCTAAGGGCATGTCTGTCTGTCACATGGCTAGGTGTGCATGCACACATGTGCATGCACACCTGAATTCAGTATTTTAACACCCAATTGGATTGGGTGGTAAAATACCAAATTTGTAGGGCCTTTGGGACTCAGAAGAGTCCCACCTACATCTGAGATTTACCGAATCGGTAAAAATACCGATTCGGTATTTTACAGAATCGGTAAATTACCGAATCGGTAAATTTACAGATTCTGTAAAAATATGCCCCTACATGCCAATTCTTAAATACCGGTCGGTAACGGCCGAAATCGGCCGTTACCGACCGGTATTTTGGCTCCTACATCTGGCCCTATATTCCTTAATAACTTTTATATATTTCTAAAGAAGCCTTACCATGTTTAGCTCACTACATTGTGTTTACCACCAACAGATCCAGGAAAATTAAATTATTTTATTGTTTACTGTCCGTTTATTTATAACATTTTAAAAATATATCCTAGCCATATGTGACCATGTTAATAAATTCATTTTGCAAATTATGCTTTGAATAATTGATCCACATGGATGATATAATATTCTCTCTAAACAACTACTGTAAATGTATTCTAACATATCAATTCTTCCTATAGATAACATTTCTGATCCATAAAGTTATATATGAGGGGGCAGATTTATGAAGGCCTTGCGCCGCCGATGCGTCATATTTAACATGGGAAAAAGTGACGCACCGGCGGCGCAAGGACTTCATAATTCTGCCCCGTGGGATTTTGTGCAAAACACGTGGAAGTGACAGCCCATCACAAGCCAAATTCAATTTCACAAGGGAACTTGACTGTAAAAGTACTTTGGATGTAATAATTCTATGTGTTTTCATTCCAAGTTTATTTAGTAGAAAAAATTATCCTAAATGTTTATAAGGTCTTTCATCCTCAATTTGTAACCCATCTGAAATCTAACTAAACTGAGCCACCTTTTCCCCAAAAATGAACACTTTTATTTTTGGCATGTTTTTCTTTAAAATGTTTTCTTTGCAATAATCTGCTAAAATATACAATTTCATCTAAAGTCCCCTAGATGTATAGTCTAACAAAACAATGTTGTTAGCATACAATAAAAAGGGTGTAGGATATGTCTCATTTTGGGGGGGATAGACGTATCATTTAGATCATCATTACGATGAGATTCGGAAAGCCTCTGACCACAGGTTTTTCAAGCCTCATTGCGGTTTCAGTTTCGACCGCCACATTACAATGCTGGCAGTCAAAAGTGAAACTGGCTGGTTATTCTAACTGGACTCCGACGGGTTCAAGGAGCCCTTCAGCCTGTCGGAGACTGGCACGTAATCCCTATGGATGGCATTTCTGCCGAAGGGATTACGATGTCGGTTTCCGATAGGCTTTCCATGTACGGCTTTCCAACATGATACGCCTGTCAGAAAGCGACATTGGAGGCCTCTAGCAGGGCCCCCTTAATCCTGCGGCCTCCAGTTGGGGGCAGAGGGGGGCAGCTATGGTCTACCCTTGTTAATGCCTGCACCTTGTGGCAGGTATCTTGAGGTGCCTGCCATGCAGAGCAGAGATTAACAGAATCTCCGATTTGTCTGTGGGAGCTTTTGCTACAGCTGGTTTACGTCCATAGCACAAGCTTCCATAGACAAATGGGAGTATGCGAAACCAGCATGTGTGGTCAAATTGTAATCACGGTGTTGAGACTGCCAACCTCCGGTTGGTCGGTCCCAATAACGCAATGGTGTCATCCGCCCGCCATCGTAATTAGGCCCTTTACTTGGTGTGTAAATCGGCCTCATATAGTATGAAAAGTATAGGAGGTAATACACACCCTTGGTGAAGTTTGTTTAATGCCTTTTTTTTTTTAGTTAGGGGATCAGGGGCGTGCATTTCTACTTGTGTTCAAATTTGATATATGTAAAAAAGAATTAACAACAATAAGCTTCCAGGGACATTCCAAGTTGGCAATTTAAATCATTACCTCACTCTATCAAATGTATCGAATGCTGCCTGAAAATCCAAAAATGCAGCAACATAGCATTTCATTTATTTCAATGGACTTTTTCACAATGGACCATAATCAATTGTGGACTGGTCTGCTTGAAATCCTACTTGTTCTACAGGTAAACAACTATGTTCAGACACTCATTCCTCAAGTCTAGAGAGCAATATCATCTGGCCCTGCAGCCTTACTCTTCTTGAGATATGATATTGCTTTTTTAAAGTATTTCAAAGATAATAATACAATGAACTTTTTGGCCATTTCATACTTGTTACCCAAAGTATTATGAGGGGATGGGCTATATAAATATTGGACAAGGAGAACCCAATCTTCTTCAGATATCAAATGCATCGGAAACCCAGCATGGGTATCAAATCAGTTGTTTATGGGTACCAAATCTATTATTTAGCAGACTCCAACATTTTTTTTGGACCCTCTCTAAATCAATTCCAACATTTCATTTAATTTTCATTTAGAGAAGAAGTCTTATTTATAATTACTTGCTTGCATTGTCTTTTTTGCTTCTGTATGTGGTCTAGATTTACCTTCTCCGATCTTCTTAGAGGCAAGCTGTATATTCCTAAGCGTACACTAAAATCCCTTCAGTCTTGATAGGATTCTAGACTGGATTATCTTTTCATTGTTGACAAATCTTACCTGTAATTATATGCATGCAAGCATATTACGTAGAAGTGTGGCAAACCAATCTAGTTCATGTGTATAGGAGGCAAAGTTATTGTAGAGATCATAGGCCACCTGGTGTGCCTTTAAGATTTCAAACTGCCTCATTCCCAAACCTGTTTTTATACTTCTTGGAAAATCCACATCTAACAAAGGGAAATTATCCTTTCTACTGCTTCCTTTAAATTAAGTCTACCTTGCAATACCCAATGATCGCTCCCTTCATGATGCATTACATGAAAATCTTGAAAAACTTAAAACCCTCAAAAGACACAAACGCATAATCAATAGGGAAATGGTGCGACCCAAACAGAAAGATTTCTCCCTTTGGCGTATCCAAGTCAGAGCAACAAATTAGGCTATTAATCCATTTCTGCCTAGCCAATCACACATTATACTGACATCATTCAAATACATAACGATGGGGAAAATTGCATCGGGATATTATATATTACAAAAATGTCACACAAAACATCATTGACTTCTCTCTGCTCAATTTTCAGATTAATCTCACCTGCTCTAATCAAAATACTGTCTGGGTAATCTGACCTTACTTTAATTATATGAATTTTGGGAACACCCACTCTCCATACTTTGCATGCCACCCTGCAGCAGATACACTCAAGGCAGCATAAATCGCTGCCTTACGTTACTCTAGATTTATCAAGCCACTCATGGCCATGCAAGGTGGCCTTGCCTGGCTTGATAAATCTCATTTAGGTTTTGTGTCGCCCTTGCGTCCCCTTGCATCGTTCAAGGGTGACACAAAACCTTGATAAATATGCCTCTAAGGGCCTGGTGTAACACCATTCACTTTAGCAAGTCGCAAATTGTGCTGAATTGCGACTCGCTAAAGCGAATGTAAGACACTGTTTGCGATTCCCAATGGGGTTGCTAATTGTATGCCTCATCAATATTCAGGAGGTGCACAATTCGCAACCCCAATGGTAATGGCTAGCACTCACAGGGATGGTGGATTGCTGGGGTCAGCAGTCCACCACAACTGTGACTGCTTTTTCAATGAAGCAGTTTTTTCTTTTTTTAATGCAGCCCTTTTTCCTTAAACGAAAATGAGATGCATTTAAAAAAGAAAAATTAAACATATCAGTTTCGTTTTTAAGGGCAGGCAGTAGACCCTGGGACCACTGCCTGCTCTTAAAAAATATTTTCGCTCCCATTCACAAAGGGTGACCCTTGAAGTAGGTGGTAAACTGCAATTGTTGTGCTACCACAAATGCAGTTGCAAAACAATCATACCTTGGTGTTAGACTCGCTATTAGGAAGGGAAGACCTTGGCATGCCCCTTCCCAATAGCGAGTCGCAAACCATATTTTGCGAGTCGCTAATAGGTTAGCGAGTCGCAAAATATGGCTACTGCATGGGGCAGACCAATTTTGCTGTCGCAAACGTGCCGAATACCCATTTGCGACCTCAGAAAATGGTTGTACATCTGCCCCTCAATGTCTGTGAATAGGTTCATATACTTTGAACTGTGAGTGTGTATTTTTACGTTCTGCTTTTGTGGGATTGTTTTCATTCAAGTTAATATCACTAGGAAACATGGCATCAACATTTTTCAGCATCTGCAGCCTTGACCTCACATCAGTGAAATCATTCAAAATAATGTATTCTCTCGATATTTTATCATACAGTGTCTGTACAATATAAAAAAAATATATATGTTGCAGAAATGTTGTGTCAAGAATATTGGGATTTCAAATATATTGCGCACAGAAATATCTAAGACATGCTTAGAAGTGTTTTTTAATGTCAATGTAAAAAATATTGATGTTGTTAATATCATTGGATATAATATTGTTTTTTAGTCTTAAATAGTATGTATTTATTGTATTTTTTGTTCTATTTGTTTACATTTTTTAATATGTTTTCATTTAAGTAATATCTTTATATATTAATGTGTAGTTTCTAATGGTGCTAATGTTTTTTTGTCGTGGGTTGTTGCAATAATAAGGGATAAGGGTGGGGAGATTCCTAAAACAAATTCATTTTATTTTTTTATTTCAAGTTTATAATTTTTAAGATATTCGATTTTTTTATTACTTGTAAAATGCTTTTTTTAAATTACATTTGTATTTTATTTTACAATTTAGTGGCAAATAAGATATAGTGTGGTGTGTTTTTGATAATAAAATGTTAAATGTTTTAAAACATTTAACATATTTTTTGTACATTTTTGTAAAATTATATTTGTATTTATTTAGATGTCTGAATTAAAAATAATACATTGGTGTATTAAATTGTTTTAATTGTATAAAATAATATGTAGGGGCTGAATACGATCTCAACACTGTCAGAAAACAATAGTGTCATGTGGTCAGTTTTCTCAGGGTGCAAATAGTGTGTGTGGGACAGAGCCTGATGGGAGTTTGAGTAATGGGAAAAACTCCTAACTCCGGCAAGCACAACCACTTCATCTGGGCCTTTGTCTACCTGACAGTGAATGGAAGTGCATTAGCAAGATGGCTGACACATGTGCATAGTGTTTGCGGCACAGGCCTTGTTGGGTATTTGGATTTTTTTTATTTTTTTTGTATAGCGCCCGGTTACCCTAGAGCATCCCTGCGCTTTTGCCAACAGCCAGTATCAGAAATAGCAGAAAGGGAGAAGGATTAACAGAAGAGGAGAGTTTTAAGTTGTTTTCGGAAGCGCAGGAGACATGGTTCCGCGCGTAAACCTAGGGGGAGGGAATTCCAAAGGGTGGAAACGTTGACTGAAAATCTCCTTCCTCCTAATCGAGCCTTATTTACCCTAGAGACGACAGTCAGGTGTTGCTGGTCTGAACGTAAGGGTCTGCTCGCTTTGTACGGGATCACCATCTTCTGAAGGACAGGGGGGCCTTTGCCTTGCAAGATTTTGTGTGCAAGGCATAGGGATTTGAATTTCACTCTTTCCCGTATTGGCAGCCAGTGTAGTGCCCTCAGTGCTGGTTTAGCAGAGCGAGACATGGGGATGTTATAGAGCGTTCGTGCTGCCGCGTTTTGAACTTGTTGGAGTCTGTTCAGAGTGCTCTCAGGAGCCCCAAGGTAGATCGCATTGCTGAAGTCCAACCTGGACATAATCAGACCCTGAATCAGGAGCTTTCTCGATAGAAAAGGGATGAGAGGCAATATCTTACGTACTGATCTGAGGAGACTAAAACAGACACCCGCTAGTTTGGCTGCCTGGGTTCTGAGGGAGAGATCTCGTTCCATCCAGATGCCCAGGCTCTTGATCTCATCCTTGGGTTCAGGAAGAGACCCTAGGCAGCTGGGCCAGGCTAAGCAGGAAAGGGAAGGATTTTTAGGTCCCATCACCATAATCTCCGTCTCGGACCCATTCAGTTTGAGTGCTGAATCCCCCATCCAGGAATGGACCTGAGAGAGGCAGGCATGGAGTATCTGGGAGTTCTCCGAGGATTGGGAGAGGGCGAACACCAGTTGGGTGTCGTCGGCATAGCTCACGATCTTGATGTTAAATGGAGCCACCACATCCTCCAAGGGGGCCATATACACGTTAAATAGTGTGGGACTCAGGGAGGAGCCCTGAGGCACGCCACAATGGAGGTAAGTGGATACCGATCGTGCGCCCCCTTCCCATACCTGGAAAGATATTTCACTAAGGAATGACCTAAGCCAGTTTAGCGCTGTCCCTCTCACTCCGGGGTCCGATAGTCTCTGGAGTAACACTTGGTGGTTCACAGTGTCGAACGCTGCACTCAGGTCCAGGAGGATCACTGCCACTGATCCCCCTGAGTCTAGAATGCAGCGTGCCTCCTCCATGACTGCCAACAAGGCGGTGTCAGTGCCTTGGCCCGGGCGAAAACCTGTTTGGGAGCTTTTAAGCATGCCATTGGACTCCACAAAGTTGGACAACCGAGAGTTAACCAATTTTTCTGAGATTTTACTCAGCCCTGGGAGGAGCGAAATAGGCCTGTAATTGGCCATGTCTAGAGGGTCCAGAGAGGGTTTTTTCAGGAGGGCTTTCACTATTGCGCTCTTCCAATTAGGTGGAACAATGCCAGTGCCTAAAGAGGCGTTGATGACTTCAGTAATGGGCTCCGCAATGGAGGGGGCAACCTGTTTGAGAATTCTCATAGGGGCAACATCCCGAGGGGAGCCACTCTTAATTGAGCATAGGGCTTTAAGGACTTCATCCTTAGTTACTGGCCCGAAGGATTCCAGAGTTATCTGAGGACATCCCTCCTCCTCCCACCGCTCGGGTCCTATCTTGGGCGGGGGTAAAGAAATAAGGATTTTTTCGATTTTTGTATGAAACAATTCTGCCAGGTTATTGCATTTGACCTCCAAGTTCTCCGTAGGGGCAGAGGGTATTGGAACTTTCAAAAGTTCTTTAACCACCAGGAAGTTTCCTTTGAGGAGTTAGAGGCATTGTTAATTCTCTCCTCGAAAAATTGAGTTTTAGCCAGCCGGATGGCGGTTTTGTACCTCCTCAATGCAGTTCGATATTCCATCTTACTGGCTACCTCCCAGTTTTTTCTCCAGGAGCGCTCTAATTTTTTGCATGCCCTCCGCATGGCCCTTAGCTCATATGTATACCACGGAGCGGTGTGAAGTCTTTTCTCCCTTATGCCTGTCGATCTTATAGGGAGGACAGCGTCTAAAGTGTTAGAAATCCACCTGCAGAGGTCTGCTTCAGCTATGACAGGATCCTGTGAGAGAGGTGGACGTGAGGCTTCTAGGCTGCTAGTGAAACTTTCCACTGATAGCCTGGCCCATGGTCTGTCAGGTGCACCAACCCTAAAGGGGGGGATGCTTTCACGTTTAGTTTCCCAGATGAAGGGGATCAGAAGGTGGTCCGTCCATGGCAGGGGAATAGGGGGGCTGCTTTCATGGTGGAGATATTAGCAAAGATGGGATCTAGCAGGTGGCCTTTGTTATGGGTGGGATCCAGGTTCATAAGGTCTATCCCATAGGTTTTAAGATCATATAAGAGGGCAGTCGTCAACCGCTCTTGAAGTCTCCCAGGGCGATGAAGTTTGTAGCAGAGGCAGCACCAACCGTTACCGTTTCCATAAGAGAACTGGTAAAATTACCCGTCTTTCCTGGGGGACGGTAGACTAACAGCCCAGACATGGCAACAGTGGGTGAGACTTGAAAGGAGAACTTACAGCTCTCACAGTCTTCCACTTCGCCTTTCTGAATTCTGCAGGTCAGTGAGTTCTTATACAGAATGGCGATGCCTCCTCCTCGACCTAATGGTCGATCCTGTGATAGAATAAGAAAGCCAGGGGGGAGGGCGTTAACCATGTCTGCTTTTGCACCCTGTGTGAGCCATGTTTCAGTTAGAAACAAGATGTCTAACTCCTGTTCCAGGATGAGGAGATTAACCTCAAGCGAATGCCTAGGGAGAGATCTACAGTTCAACAGGCCGAGGCGAATTGTGTGTTTTCCTATTGCTTGATTGGGGGGGTGGCATAGGGCACAATGAGTAAAAGGTGAAGGATCCGTGTTGAACAGGGAGCAGTATGAAGGTGGCAGGGAGCGTAACTGAAATAGTGCATCTCTGGAATAAGTGCAAGGAGTACCTGGTGAAATCGGCTGAGTGGCTGGCCCTAGGCTCGTCTGGGCTCGGACGGGCGCAGACGGGCATGACTCTGGCACGACTCCCGCGCAGGTCCGGCGCGTCCGCTGAGCGCGTCCGCTGCGCGGAGTCATGGCCGTTCTTTATGAGCGCTACTAGAGCGCGTCACTCACGCACCCCCACTCAATATGGCCGCCAAAGTTGTCAACAACCAGCTCTCGGCGTCTACACTCGGCCGAGAGCTGACCGGGGGCAGAGGGAGGGGGGGAGAGGCACAAAAAGCGATCCCACAAGAAAGAAAGTCTCTACACGCCTATTTAGATCAAGCGTGGAGATGCAGGCGCTGTGAACAAAAGTGCAGTAAAATTCGAGCAATTTAAAATGATTAACACCATGCACCAGTGTCAGCCTCCTAGCTACTACACTTCCCCTCCCAGCCAGTTAGCCTTAGTCTCAGAGGAGTTCCCTGGGCTGGGTGGGAGGAGTATTTGTAAAGGCTTCAACTCACATCAGGCCCTGTCCAATACATACCTTCCCACCCAGCACAAACAGTCCTACAGGAACTAAGCTTACCCACAGTGTTTCAAAATGTACTAGCAGGAGGCATGACACTGGGCACTGGTCTCTGACTTTTATTCAACTACCAACAGGGCCTTGTGCTACAAACACCAGGCACCAATGTCAGCCAGCTATGTCAGCACACATCCATTCACTCTCAGGAAAGCATACTTCCAGGGGTGCTGTACATGGTGAAAAGAGTATGTGTAGCACAGGGCCTGATGGGAGATCTGGCCATTGAAAACACTTCTCCTCCCATACAGTTGCACAGGCCCACTATAAAGCATGCTTACCTGACAATGAGTGCAAATGTCAAGTCAAGTCAAAATTTGTATAGCGCACTACTCACCCAGAGGGTCTCAAGGCGCTTGGGGGAGTGGGGTACTTTACTCATCGAATATCAAAGTTTTGAGTTGTTGTCTGAAGGAGAGGTGATTCTGTGTAAGGCGTAGGTGGGTGGGGAGAGAGTTCCAGGTCTTGGCCGCTAGGTAGGAGAAGAATCTTCCCCCCATGGTGGATCTGTGGATGCGTGGAATTGCGGCGAGGGCTTGATTTGACGATCGTAGTTGGCGGGTGGGAGTGTAAAAGGACAGGCGCGAGTTGAGGTATTCTGGTCCTAGGTCATAAAGGGCTTAGTGTGCGTGGGTGAGGAGACGGAATGTTATTCTCTTGTTGACGGGGAGCCAGTGGAGGTCTTTCAGGTGACAGGAAATGTGAGCATGGCAGGGAATGTCTAGGATGAGTCTGGCTGAAGCGTTCTGGATCCGTTGCAGTTTTTTCTGTAGTTTGGCTGTGGTTCCGGCGTATAGGGTGTTTCCGTAGTCCAGTCGGCTTGTGACCAGTGCATGGGTGACCGTCTTTCTTGTTTCAGTGGGGATCCAGCGGAAGATTTTTTCGAGCATACGTAGGAGGTTGAAGCATGATGATGAGACGGCGTTGACTTGTCTGGTCATCGAGAGAGAGGAGTCCAGGATGAAGCCCAGGTTACGTGCGTGGTCCGTTGGTATGGGTGCGTTTCCCTGGGCAGGTGGCCACCATGAGTCGTCCCAGGCGGAGGGGGATGATCCTAAGATGAGGACTTCAGTTTTGTCCGAGTTCAGTTTTAGACGGCTGTTCTTCATCCACTCGGCTACTTCTTTCATTCCTTTGTGTAGGTTGGTTTTGGCGGTGTTTGGGTCTTTGGTGAGGAAGAGGATCAGCTGGGTGTCGTCTGCGTAGGAGATGATGTTGAGGTTGTGTTGGCGTGCGATGGATGCGAGGGGACTCATGTATACGTTGAAGAGGGTTGGACTGAGTGATGATCCTTGTGGTACGCCGCAGATGACTTCGGTGGCCTCTGATCTAAAAGGGGGGAGGCGGACTCTCTGGGTTCCTCCGGCGAGGAACGAGATGATCCAGTCCAATGCTTTTCCTTGTATTCCGACGTTGCTGAGGCGTTGTATGAGGGTGCTATGACAGACTGTGTCGAAGGCTGCAGAGAGGTCAAGTAGGATGAGGGCGGCTGTATCTCCGTTGTCCAGTAGAGTTCGAATGTCATCTGTTGCTGCGATGAGGGCGGTCTCGGTGCTGTGTTTTGCTCGGAAGCCGGACTGTGAAGGGTTGAGGGATTTATTGCATTCGAGGATGGCGGCGAGCAGATTGTTGACGGCTTTCTCAATGACTTTGGCAGGGAATGGGAGGAGCTAAATGGGGCGGTAGTTCTTACTTTCAGTGGGGCCTGCTGTGGGTTTCTTCAGGAGGGCGCTGAGTTCAGCATGTTTCCAGCTTTCCGGGAAGGTAGCGGAGTTGAGGGAGCAGTTGATGACGTCTCGGAGATGGGGTGCGATAGTGGAGTCTGCTTTGTTGAAAATGTGGTGGGGACAAGGGTCGGTTGGCGATCCTGAGTGGATGGAGTTCATCGGGCGGATGGTATCTTCAGTGGTGATTGGGTTCCAGGCGCTAAGGTTGTTGGAGGGGGGTTTTAGTTCGGAGGAGGGTGGGGTGGACTGGTCTCCAAAGCTGTTATGTATGTCAACGACTTTGTTGTGGAAGAACGAGGCTAGAGAGTCGCAGAGGTCTTGGGAGGGAGTGATGTCGTTGGTGCCGGCGGTGGGGTTGGTAAACTCTTTGACGATGTTGAATAGTTCCTTGCTGTTATGGGCTTTGTTGTCGAGTCGATCTTTGAATGCTGATTTCTTGGTGGATCGGATTAGTTCGTGGTTTTTGCGGGTGGCGTTCTTGAAGGTGGCCAGGTTGTCAGTGGTTGGGTTTCTTCGCCAGGCTTTCTCGAGGGTACGACAGATATTCTTGGATTTCTTAAGGTCATCATTGAACCAGGGGGCTTTTTTGTTGCCTTGCTTGATTTGATGGTTTTTCAGAGGTGCTAGTTCGTTAGCGCTGTGGGTGATCCATTGTGTGAGGTTGGTGGCTGCTTGGTTTGGGTCTGATGATTTGGCAGGAGGGTTTTGGTGAAGTGATGTGAAGAGCTGGTCGGTGGTAATTTTGTTCCAGTTTCTGTGGGGAATTGGTTGTGGGTGGTTGTGGCTCGTGTTTTTTTTGTAGTCGAAGTGAACGCAGCTGTGGTCCGTCCAATGGAGAGCTGTGGTGTGATTGAAGGAGATATGCTTGCTGGAGGTGAAGATTGGGTCGAGCGTGTGCCCGGCATAGTGGGTGGGGGTGTCCAGAAGTTGTTTGAGTCCGAGATTGGCGAGGTTGTCCAGAAGGGAGGTGGTGTTGCTGTCGTTGTTCTTTTCCAGGTGGAAGTTGAGGTCTCCCAGTAAAATGTAGTCCTCGGAGGGGAGGGCGTGTGGGCTGATGAAGTCAGTGATGTCTTCGCTGAATTGTGTGCGGGGTCCTGGTGGTCTGTAGATGAGGGTTCCTCTGAGTGTGGTCTTGGGGTCGGTGTGGATCTGGAAGTGAAGGTGTTCGGTGGCTGCGAGGGTATCGTCTGAGCTGGTCGTGATGCGGATGGTGTTCTTATGGACGATGGCGATGCCTCCTCCTGTTTGGAAGTTGCGGTCCTTTCGGATGATCTTGTAGCCGTCCGGGATGGCTATGGGGATGTCGGGCGCAGATGAGGCGTTCATCCAGGTTTCTGTAAGAAAGGCGACGTCCGGCGATGTGGTGTCGAGTAGGTTCCAAAGTTCAGTGGCATGTCTGTGGACCGAGCGGGTGTTGAGCAGGATGCACTTCAGGTGGTTAGTGTCGGAGCTCTGTTTGGAGTTTGTGGATTTGGTGTGGGTCATGGTGCAGTCGAACTTGCAGGAGTGGCAGGTGAAGGGTCCATGGGTGTGGCCTGGGGCGGCTTGGTAGCAGTTTGGGGGTCAGCCAGGGTTAAGTGCTGAGAGGGTTGCGGCGTCGTACGTTATGCGGGTGGAGTGGGTTTTACGGGGGGCGGGGGTCTGGCGCTGAGACTGAGACTGGGTCCTCAGTCTGAGACTGAGGACTGGTGTGTGGAACACAAGGCCATGAGTGGACATGTTGTTAAGTCAAACACTAGTTCCCAGTGTCAGGCATCCTGCAGGTACACACTGTAAGGTTAGCCTAAGTCCTATTGGGCTATTTGCGCTGGGCGGTATTGTGTATATGGGCCAGGGCCTGATGGGAGACAGAGTCAGTGCAAACACTCCTCCTCCCACACAAACCAAACAGCTCATCTGGGCCTATGACTACCTGACAGTGAGAGGATGTGTACTAGCAAGATGGCAGACACTGTGGACTGATGTCTGAACTTCTCACAACTACCACATTGGCCCCTGGGCTGTAAACACCAGCCACCAGTGGCAAATATCTTGCAAGTACACTTATCAAAATTGTCTGTCCAGCAATCTTCCTGGTGGCCTGTTGGGGCTAGGTGGGACGAGAGGTGTAGGTCTCACAATTAGAGCACAAGCACACAAACCGCAGTTTATCAAAGTTCTTTGCCATAAAATGGCAGACAGCAGAGTTTGTGAACTCATCTGACTTTGGAGTCAATGTACAACATACATGATCTATTAGGCTCAAGTCTAAGCAGTCACCCATTTTGCTACTTACAGCCATTCACAAGTGTATAGTGAGAAGAGAAAACAAAGCACCTCACTCACACCATTCCAAAAAATATGTGGGAAAATTAACAGACTGCGAGTGTGTAGGCAGCCACAACAATGAGACTGCTAAAGACATGCACTAAGCCCAGTACACGGGCCTCAATAATACCCACATTGCTATGAAAAGATTGCGTATGTCACTGTGAAAGGAAAGATGAACAACAACAACCCACCTGTGCCATTCACAGGGTGTTTTGAACCAATCAATGTCTTTAGACAAGTAATGTCAACTAAACACATTGCCATTCATGGACATAGCTGGACATGTCCATCAATCCACAACTTGTCCAAAATACATTGTACTAAAAAACATCGGCCAGCATCGTGGATGAAGGAGGCCAATCTACCTCCTTAAAATCATCAGTAGGTTCAGTAGCCTATGTAATGGTTATGATTTGAGGGGCAGTGGACATTTACATCAATCATTGTGTCATTTATGTATGCATAATGCGAGCTGGGAACACTACTGGTAGCAACCACAATAGCCAGTCACAGACTCTGGTCGGCCCGGAGCTCTGTGGTGTTGAGGTCTCTCAACCATCTTCGGACAACGTGGAATGACCTTGTCCAACTGGTTTGGGTTGGCCCTCATGACCAGCAGTGGCTACAGCAGGATGCTCTGCCACCACTCCCGACTCAGCTGACAACATGCAGCTGACCCCCTACCCTCACTGCCACTGCAGCCCAGGACGTAACCGACAGTACAGCAACACAGTGCACTCTGGTGTTGGTGGACAACAACATCCGTGTCAATGAGGAAGGAGGCTCAGTGTTGACTGTGCCAACAACAACTGGTCCTGCTCAGGTGGGTATGGGTAGTGGAAGGGGCCACGGGGACCTAGGCCATTATGCAGCTGGTGCTGCTGATGAGGCGCACCCAAACCTCTCCAGAATCCTCCATGCCTATGAGGGTTGCCACAGGGATTTTGGCCAGGTCAATGGGATCTTGAGGACCATTTAACAGCAGCAGCCAGCCCAAAATGAAAAACTGGACATGTTCATGAGCAAATTTTATGACATGACTGCGGTGCACAGGGGCATTGTCATCTGCCTCCACCAGATTGCTAACAACATGTCCACAGCTCCCCGTGTGTCCACAACATCCACTGCATCAACATCTGCACAAACCACAGAGAGGGGAATGGACTCTGGCAGAGATCCCCCAACACCGCTGCTGCCTGAACCTTACAGTCCCCCACAGTTAACACAAATGGGGCTGCCCGAAGAAGAATCCATGAAAGACTGATGGCGATTCATCACCCCCAGGAAGTTACAAACTGCTCCTGATATCCTCCATTGTGTGCCAAGCGTTCATGTTGTTGACTGTCATTGAACTGTTCCACATTGATACGGAGGGACTAAGTTGGATTTAGGACTCAAATAACTGTAGATTTACTTTTGGAGACTTCATCTACAAAGACTACCAACTCCTCTCTGCACTTTGTTTTTTATGTTTTGTTGAGCACTCCCCCATTCTGTGGATTTAAATCATTAAGTAATGCACTAAAATAAATCACTTTGCACAAAATACTTGCTCATGTGTGACTTCGAATCCCAAATGTAAAAATTTAAATGGTGCACAAAATCATAAAGAAGAAATTGTCAACAACATTGTATAAGAAATCACTTCAGAAATGTTAACTACTGGCTTGGGAGTAAATGTAACCTGTCACAGCATGCTAGATAGACACAACCAGGTTTTCATACAACCTATAGTACATGGTACTGATTCAATTTAAGTCTACTGTCGACAAGGATATCACAATTTTCAAGCACAACCACCAGTCATTGTCAGTCAAGCAAATCATCATGAAATATGTTTTTTTAGATCAATTTTTGATGTGTGAAAACATACAAGGCACACCTCAAAGTGGAGCAGAGGTTTATTGTCCTGATGTAACCTTCCACCTTAAACCCACAGTCAAATCACATCACACAGTAACAAAATGCTCACAAGTAAAAAGAAATGACCATCAGTTCAGAAGGATGTGCATGCCAGGGATCTCCACAACTGTTCAGTGTTGGAGTATGGCACAGCATAATGGGGCTGGTGAGGTCACGACTCTGCAGTTGACATGGCAAAGTAGCCATGTAAGGAAAAACATAGAACAGATTCAGGAACACAGGACTAAAGTTCAATTTTGTAGCACAAGATTTACAGTGTGGAACCTAGCTAGGATTCACTGTAATTCTGTACATGTTAACCTGAGCATTTAAAAAAACTCTTCTTACAAAGAAACTCAGGACACATTTCAGACACTCACAAACATATATACACATTGTCCACCAGCAACACAACAACAAGCAATTGGGGTTGTCACTTCTGCTCATTGCATACTTACACTCATGTAAAAAAGTTGTGGATAAGCTGTTGTCTCGAATCCATGCCTTCATCATCATCACCACTCTCATCATGTCCCAGTCCAAGATCCTCCCTCGCTGGCAGCTGCTGATCTCCGTCGTCATGTGTGGGAGGTATTTCCTTTCGTATAGCCATGTTGTGGATCATGCAGCAAACTGTGATAAGCTTGCATACCTTGAATGGGGCATTTTGGAGGGTTCCACCTGTTTCTCTAGACAGCGGAATCTTGTCTTCAGGAGGCCAGAAGTCTGCTCCACGACTCGCTTGGTCATACCATGGGCCTCATTAAACCGCTCTTCTCCAGGGGTGACTGGGTACGGAGTGGTGTCAGCAACTAAGGCTGTTTGGGGTATCCAGAGTTTCCTACATTGAACACCGAAAAGACTTCAGTTGTCTGACAATAGAACACTATCAGACATACAATCAACACACACCACAACATAAACATACAACATCACCTACAAACAAACCATGCCCAGGCAGGTTGCAACAGAGACATCAAATGGGGGATCACACTGTTTCTCAGGATGTAGGCATCATGTGCTGAGCCAGAGAAACATGCTCAGATGAGGGAGATCCACATGTCAGCCAAACAAACCACCTGATCGTTATGATATATGGGGTAACCCAATTAAAGTCCTAGGACCTGGGTATTGGTTATTATAGAAAAGGTGGTCCTAGACATCAAATTCCACACACTATGGGCCCGATTCACAGAACTAACTTAAGACAAAATCCTAAACTTACTACCATTTTGGTATTCACAGAAGGCACTTACTCATTTTGGTATTCACAGAATGCACTTACTCATTTCGGTATTCACAGAAGTTAGGAGTCCTAACTTTAGGACTCTTAAATGCCTTCTGTGAATACCGAAAGTCTTAAAGTTAGGATTTTTCTCAATTTAGTAGTAGTAAAGTTAAGACTCCTAACTTTAGGACTCCTAAATGCCTTCTGTGAATACCGAAAGTCTTAAAATTAGGATTTTTCTCAATTTAGTAGTAGTAAAGTTAGGACTCCTAACTTTCGGACTCCTAAATGCCTTCTGTAAATACCAAAAGTCTTAAAATTTGGATTTTTCTCAACTTTACTACAACTAAACTGAGAAAAATCCTAATTTAAATACTTTCGGTATTCAGAGAAGGCATTTAGGAGTCCGAAAGTTAGGAGTCCCAACTTTACTACTACTATATTGAGAAAAATCCTAATTTTAAGACTTTCATTATTCACAGCAGGCATTTAGGAGTTCTAAAGTAAGAAGTCCTAACTTTACTACTACTAAACTGAGAAAAAAAAACATTTTAAGACCTTCGGTATTCACAGAAGGCATTTAGGAGTCCAAAAGTTAGGAGTCCTAACTTTACTACTACTAAATTGAGAAAAATCCTAATTTTAAGACTTTCGGTATTCACAGAAGGCATTTAGGAGTCCTAAAGTTAGGAGTCTTAACTTTACTACTACTAAATTGAGAAAAATCCTAACTTTAAGACTTTCGGTATTCACAGAAGGCATTTAAGAGTCCTAAAGTTAGGACTCCTAACTTCTGTGAATACCGAAATGAGTAAGTGCATTCTGTGAATACCAAAATGAGTAAGTGCCTTCTGTGAATACCAAAATAGTAGTAAGTTTAGGATTTTGTCTTAAGTTAGTTCTGTGAATCGGGCCCAATGTTTGATATTAATTCAAAAAACTTCTTCAATTCTTTTTATCATGCAGCATAGATCCTGCAATGAAAAAAAATTTTAAGAACAGAAACACAAATAGCCCAAAGAGAAACAAACAAACAGGTGTCCAGTATACACACAAACAATCGATTTAAATGTTGTAAAAGTAGAGGAAAGAGAACTCTACAATTTATTCTCAGTGAAAATATATATATAAAATTCAAATTTTTCAAAATGTAATACACAAATATACAATCATTTCAAAAATCAAATGGGGTTACCAAAAGAAAGATAGAGCATATAGGGTGGGAAAGTCAGTGCTCATGTGAAGGAGAAAGGAGACCAAAAGGTCGGGAAATGATGAATCACAGAATTGTTATTGAGTCATTGGTTTTGATTCAAAAAAAGAGAGCCTGCCCTCAATGGTTATTGCAAAGAAGTGTCAATTTTTAGACTTTGCGGCGGTCAGTTTATTCAAAACTTTGTATCTTCAGTGGGAGTGGAGTGGGCAAGGGCAGTCGAGATGCAGGCTCAACAAGAGGGAGATTGTCGACGTTTCGACCCAAGGATATGAAGGGCAGTTTGTATCCTCATGGACGGGTCTTCATCAGGACGGGAAAAAGGATAAAGGGAAGAAGCTAAGTTACATTGTATGCATGTAACCCCAGCCGTGTAGACGGACACCTGTAACAAAAGAATTTGAGGGCTCAGTATTTGGAACCAACACGCATGGAGGTTTACCAGAGATCAGTACTACCAAGGCACTCACCCTTTAATGGTGTGCCACTTTGCATAAATCAATTCGGTTTTAAGAAAGCCGTCCGTGCGTGCTCTCGAGTACTGGAGAGAAAATGAAAACACATTGCCATCAGTGCTGTGTTTCAATTTAACATAAAAGACATGGGCTGGACTAAGACAGTACTACATATAACGACGTTACATGGAAACATTCGACCACGCTGGTGGCACTCACCCTCGCTGTTGTGCGCGACCGATGATGAGCGATCAGTCCGTCAAACAAAATACACGCTGTGTCTGTAGACAATAATGTGTATTTCAGTAAATAGAACACCAGTCCAAAAGTTAAAAACAGGAAGGGAAATTTGTTTACCCAAGCGTACCTGCTCAATAGCACTGCGTGGCCTATCTCTGGGGGTCTGTTTGTCCGCGGCTGCTGCGTGGAGAACACTCCAACATGCTAGTGGCACTCGCCCTCGCTTTGTAGGGTAATCGATTAATCCGGTGAACCCAATACACGCTGTGTCTGTAGACAATAATGTGTATTTCAGTAAATAGGGCACCATACCAAAAGTTAAAAACAGAAAAAGCTTGTTAACCCAAGCGTACCTGCTTAGTAGTACTGCGTGGCCTATCTCTGGGAGTCTGTTAGTCAGCAACTGCTGCGACGGGCTCAAACGGCGCCAAATTAAGCAGTGGACGTTGGGAGAGCGTGCGCGTCACTGAGACGGCATGTAAGAGGCGCCGTCGTTGCCTAGCAACATGTGTAATTGTTTGGAAAACAGACTTCACGTGTCGGGAAGATTTAGGAAAATGTATGACATCAAAAATAAATAACACAATACATTTTTACACGATGTAAAACGAATTATATACATGCAGATTTGTTTGGAAGACAGACTTCACGTGTAGGGAAGATTTAGGAAAATGTATGACATCAAAAATAAATAACATAATACATTTTTACAAGATGTAAAACGAATTATATACATGCAGATAACAGAATCATATACATTTTCCTATGCTTGCCCATGACAAGAGAGAAAACAGCAAAGATCTTAATACAGGGTAGCCATTTGTCTTGTCGTTTCCTCATATTCATTAAGGCCCCGATTAACCGTATCAAAAATATGCATCCATTTGCATTCTCGAAGGCTAAGTGTACTGGCAAAATTTCCACCCCTTACATTAACTTGGACTTTCTCCAGGACCCACCAACGGATGCTCTCTGGTGGATGTCCAAAAGTCAGAAAATGATCCACCAAGGGGGCCCCTTGTACCTTACAGCGAATTCTGCTCACATGTTGCAGAATGCGGGCTTTTACCTTCTGTATGGTCTGACCAACATATAGAAACCCGCAAGGGCATCTGATTGCATAAATAACGCCAGCTGAGTTGCAGTTGGTTTGTTGGCGCATGGTGTGGGTGTAGTTGTTGTGCGTACACTGTTTAATTTCCAAAGTCATGGGACAGGCTTTACACGAGCCACATTTATAGTGGCCGATTACTGGTGGAGTGTTCCAAAGGGTTGTTTGTATGTTGCTAGGTTTACTGTGCAGGAGCGATCGGACTACATAGTCCCTCACACTCCTTCCTCTTCTAAATGCATGCATCGGAGGGTCAGGGATCCCTATCTCATCTGCCACTAGATGCCAATGCCCATTTATGATTCTCTTAATGTCACTACTCCTGGTGTTAAAAGTAGTGACACAGGTCATTCTGCTGTTGGTATCCTTCTCTCTTGTTTTTGGTTCGAGGAGGAATTCCCTGTGGCAGAACCAAGCTTTTTTTCGGGCCTTCTTGAGCAATCTCCTTGGATAACCTCTGTCCACCAAACGCTCAATTAGTAGCGAAGATTCATTGAAGAAATCAACCTTACGGCTACAATTCCTCCGCAACCTCAGGAACTGCCCAAAAGGTAGGTTATCCCTGAGGTTGCGAGGATGATGGCTTGTGTACCGAAGGAGGGTGTTTCTTTCGCTAGGTTTTCTATAGAGTGTGGTTCTGAGGTGTCCCTCATCTTCAACTATGCTGATATCAAGGAAATTAATCTGATTATCACTAAAGTCAAGTGAAAACTGAATATCATTGGATCGGCTATTAAGCCAAACATGAAAGTCCTTCAACAGTTCCTCACTGCCCTGCCATATCATCAACACATCGTCTATATAGCGTCGATATAGGACGATGTTACCATGGAAAGGGTTGGTCTCATTAAGTATAAAGTTATGTTCATAGGCGTTCATGAATATTATAGCTAGATCCGGGGCAAAGCTTGCCCCCATGGCTACGCCCTTTGTTTGGACATAGTAGTCTCCATCAAAGTAGAAGAAATTTTTCTTCATGGCAATTTCTAGAAGATCCAGAATAAAGGTTGTCGGGACCTGACAAGGTCTCGGCCTCTCTTCCAGAACCCCTTTGATGACTTCAAGTGCAGCCTCTTGTGGGATATTGGTGTAAAGCGAAGTTACATCCATTGTTACCAATAGGTTTTTATTGCGGTCAAATGGGTACTCATCCACCAGTTGTATTACCTGCATGGTATCTCTTAGGTAAGCCGTGGTTGCCTCAGCAATAGGTTTTATAAATATATCCACGTACTTACAGAGAGGTTCAAGCACTGAACCACAACCGGAGACGATCGGTCGTCCCGGGGGTTTCTCTAGACGCTTGTGCACCTTTGTGACTCCTCTGCCACCAGCAACTCGGAAAACGAGCAGGAAAGACCAGGCACTAGCAGTAATCTATACCCTGACTACTCAAATACTTTTTTAGAGGAGGAACAATGGGGAGGTTACCAAGGCAGAGGCCGTCCCTGGGGGAGACCCAGGGGCCGTGGACAATCGAACTGGAATCAAGGGAGGGGTGGAACAGGAAAGAAACAGGTCCACTTCAGACAGGAACAGCATGGGGAAATCAGAACACGGCAGAAACATTACAGATGGTAGCTTTTCAACCCGAGACTATACAGAGCAGCTCGATAATCAATTTGTCCACCTATACCCTGAAACCAGAGGAGGCAAAAATACTTGAAAAGGGCCTTTCTTTTGTCCCCACGAGCATTCCCAACACATTCAACTTGAAGACTGAGTTACACCAGTTTTTTAGGAAGGTGAGACTTAAACATCATTTTAATAAAGTCCCTTTCAAACCAGTCTTCAGCAACACCGGCCTACGACCCCCATCTACTTTTACGCCATCGGCACAAATGATATCCAATAAAATTCTGGCATTTGAGCAGGTAGTGATGCGGGACATTAACCAGGTGCTGGCCAAGAAGAAATACACGAAATTCAACACTAGCAGACAAGAGAGACTGGCTCTGGAAACTCTTAAACAAAACCCTGATATTGTGATCAAACCAGCCGATAAGGGTGGGGCGATCGTTATACAGAGCAGGGATGATTACAAACATGAGATAATCTCACAGCTTGAGGTGGAAGGCAACTATAAAAAACTCCAAGCAGATCCAACCAATGAGATAAGCACCGATATTAAATCCATCACTAGCAGGGCCTTAGAGGCTGGTTTTCTGACTAAACACGAATACCAGTACCTCAATAATAGCCACCCCAGGCTACCGACGATTTACACGCTCCCTAAGGTGCACAAGCGTCTAGAGAAACCCCCGGGACGACCGATCGTCTCCGGTTGTGGTTCAGTGCTTGAACCTCTCTGTAAGTACGTGGATATATTTATAAAACCTATTGCTGAGGCAACCACGGCTTACCTAAGAGATACCATGCAGGTAATACAACTGGTGGATGAGTACCCATTTGACCGCAATAAAAACCTATTGGTAACAATGGATGTAACTTCGCTTTACACCAATATCCCACAAGAGGCTGCACTTGAAGTCATCAAAGGGGTTCTGGAAGAGAGGCCGAGACCTTGTCAGGTCCCGACAACCTTTATTCTGGATCTTCTAGAAATTGCCATGAAGAAAAATTTCTTCTACTTTGATGGAGACTACTATGTCCAAACAAAGGGCGTAGCCATGGGGGCAAGCTTTGCCCCGGATCTAGCTATAATATTCATGAACGCCTATGAACATAACTTTATACTTAATGAGACCAACCCTTTCCATGGTAACATCGTCCTATATCGACGCTATATAGACGATGTGTTGATGATATGGCAGGGCAGTGAGGAACTGTTGAAGGACTTTCATGTTTGGCTTAATAGCCGATCCAATGATATTCAGTTTTCACTTGACTTTAGTGATAATCAGATTAATTTCCTTGATATCAGCATAGTTGAAGATGAGGGACACCTCAGAACCACACTCTATAGAAAACCTAGCGAAAGAAACACCCTCCTTCGGTACACAAGCCATCATCCTCGCAACCTCAGGGATAACTTACCTTTTGGGCAGTTCCAGAGGTTGCGGAGGAATTGTAGCCGTAAGGTTGATTTCTTCAATGAATCTTCGCTACTAATTGAGCGTTTGGTGGACAGAGGTTATCCAAGGAGATTGCTCAAGAAGGCCCGAAAAAAAGCTTGGTTCTGCCACAGGGAATTCCTCCTCGAACCAAAAACAAGAGAGAAGGATACCAACAGCAGAATGACCTGTGTCACTACTTTTAACACCAGGAGTAGTGACATTAAGAGAATCATAAATGGGCATTGGCATCTAGTGGCAGATGAGATAGGGATCCCTGACCCTCCGATGCATGCATTTAGAAGAGGAAGGAGTGTGAGGGACTATGTAGTCCGATCGCTCCTGCACAGTAAACCTAGCAACATACAAACAACCCTTTGGAACACTCCACCAGTAATCGGCCACTATAAATGTGGCTCGTGTAAAGCCTGTCCCATGACTTTGGAAATTAAACAGTGTACGCACAACAACTACACCCACACCATGCGCCAACAAACCAACTGCAACTCAGCTGGCGTTATTTATGCAATCAGATGCCCTTGCGGGTTTCTATATGTTGGTCAGACCATACAGAAGGTAAAAGCCCGCATTCTGCAACATGTGAGCAGAATTCGCTGTAAGGTACAAGGGGCCCCCTTGGTGGATCATTTTCTGACTTTTGGACATCCACCAGAGAGCATCCGTTGGTGGGTCCTGGAGAAAGTCCAAGTTAATGTAAGGGGTGGAAATTTTGCCAGTACACTTAGCCTTCGAGAATGCAAATGGATGCATATTTTTGATACGGTTAATCGGGGCCTTAATGAATATGAGGAAACGACAAGACAAATGGCTACCCTGTATTAAGATCTTTGCTGTTTTCTCTCTTGTCATGGGCAAGCATAGGAAAATGTATATGATTCTGTTATCTGCATGTATATAATTCGTTTTACATCTTGTAAAAATGTATTATGTTATTTATTTTTGATGTCATACATTTTCCTAAATCTTCCCTACACGTGAAGTCTGTCTTCCAAACAAATCTGCATGTATATAATTCGTTTTACATCGTGTAAAAATGTATTGTGTTATTTATTTTTGATGTCATACATTTTCCTAAATCTTCCCGACACGTGAAGTCTGTTTTCCAAACAATTACACATGTTGCTAGGCAACGACGGCGCCACTTACATGCCGTCTCAGTGACGCGCACGCTCTCCCAACGTCCACTGCTTAATTTGGCGCCGTTTGAGCCCGTCGCAGCAGTTGCTGACTAACAGACTCCCAGAGATAGGCCACGCAGTACTACTAAGCAGGTACGCTTGGGTTAACAAGCTTTTTCTGTTTTTAACTTTTGGTATGGTGCCCTATTTACTGAAATACACATTATTGTCTACAGACACAGCGTGTATTGGGTTCACCGGATTAATCGATTACCCTACAAAGCGAGGGCGAGTGCCACTAGCATGTTGGAGTGTTCTCCACGCAGCAGCCGCGGACAAACAGACCCCCAGAGATAGGCCACGCAGTGCTATTGAGCAGGTACGCTTGGGTAAACAAATTTCCCTTCCTGTTTTTAACTTTTGGACTGGTGTTCTATTTACTGAAATACACATTATTGTCTACAGACACAGCGTGTATTTTGTTTGACGGACTGATCGCTCATCATCGGTCGCGCACAACAGCGAGGGTGAGTGCCACCAGCGTGGTCGAATGTTTCCATGTAACGTCGTTATATGTAGTACTGTCTTAGTCCAGCCCATGTCTTTTATGTTAAATTGAAACACAGCACTGATGGCAATGTGTTTTCATTTTCTCTCCAGTACTCGAGAGCACGCACGGACGGCTTTCTTAAAACCGAATTGATTTATGCAAAGTGGCACACCATTAAAGGGTGAGTGCCTTGGTAGTACTGATCTCTGGTAAACCTCCATGCGTGTTGGTTCCAAATACTGAGCCCTCAAATTCTTTTGTTACAGGTGTCCGTCTACACGGCTGGGGTTACATGCATACAATGTAACTTAGCTTCTTCCCTTTATCCTTTTTCCCGTCCTGATGAAGACCCGTCCATGAGGATACAAACTGCCCTTCATATCCTTGGGTCGAAACGTCGACAATCTCCCTCTTGTTGAGCCTGCATCTCGACTGCCCTTGCCCACTCCACTCCCACTGAAGATACAAAGTTTTGAATAAACTGACCGCCGCAAAGTCTAAAAATTGACACTTCTTTGCAATAACCATTGAGGGCAGGCTCTCTTTTTTTGAATCAAAACCAATGACTCAATAACAATTCTGTGATTCATCATTTCCCGACCTTTTGGTCTCCTTTCTCCTTCACATGAGCACTGACTTTCCCACCCTATATGCTCTATCTTTCTTTTGGTAACCCCATTTGATTTTTGCAATGATTGTATATTTGTGTATTACATTTTGAAAAATTTGAATTTTATATATATATTTTCACTGAGAATAAATTGTAGAGTTCTCTTTCCTCTACTTTTACAACATTTAAATCGATTGTTTGTGTGAATACTGGACACCTGTTTGTTTGTTTCTCTTTGGGCTATTTGTGTTTCTGTTCTTAAAAAAAAAATTTTCATTGCAGGATCTATGCTGCATGATAAAAAGAATTGAAAAAGTTTTTTGAATTAATATCAAACATTGTGTGTGGAATTTGATGTCTAGGACCACCTTTCTATAATAAACAAACCACCTGGACATTGATTGTAAGCAGTTACAATCTGTTTGTTCATTTGCTTGTTGTGGGACCAATGCAACGTAGATGCGATCAATAGAGACAATGACATGTGGTATCCGTCCCAAGGCATAGAATTCCCCCTTGATGTCTGACAACTCTCCAGGTGTGAGGAACTTTATGTATTTGTCCAGGTAATGGAGCAATGCATCGAAAACATCACAAAGGACATGGTTGAACATGGTTTGTGACATTCCAACAGATGTTACCAGGGTATATGTATTTGGAAAGAACTGGTAGCAAAGAAATCTAATGCTGCCATATCCTTCAATTTGGGCGTCAGTGCAGTTGGATGCGTATGACCAGGCTGTAGATGAGGTGACAACTGCTCAGACAACTGTTCAATTGTTTGCCTGATGAATCGATATTTTCTGATTGTGTTACGTTTGTCCATCGTAGGTGTAGGTCTGTAAAGGTCCTGTAGACTGGAGGTTGTTTACGAGACCTATGTGTAGAGTTTAAACACATATGGTGTCAGGTCACAATGCATGAAGCAACATGCATTGAGACAAACAGAACATGAAAATAAGGCTGACCTTAGATACATATCACAGCATCAGTACTCTTTCCAGACAGGTTATCAATGTATGCTAACACAGAAATTAGAATGCTATAGTGTAAAAATATCTAGTGTCTGTCACCATTAAAGTAATTAAGCATCACATACTCCACAACTTCCCAGAAAAAAGTCAACATTAATGTTTGTGAGAACAATTACATGGTTAAAAGGGACACATAATGTGATCATGTAATGCCAGAGATCTGTGAAACCTGTGACACACAGCGTTTCACAATGTTAATCATGCCCACCACTGACACAATGGACACTGTCATGTTTATATGTCTACATTCCACATACACAAAACATGTACGATGTTGGAGTTGCAAATATATGTAACAACACCATCAACTTAAGTCTGGGACACACAGAGAGACTAGTGATTCATATTACACACACAGGCTGATGTGGCTGAATAATGTCACTGTCTACTCATCCAAAGGTATGGGCCAGATGTATGACTGATTTTTGCGGTCGCAGAGGGGTGTGAGACCCCTTTGCGACAGCAAAACATTAATTGGCCATAAACTATTCCTATTTTGCGAGTCGCAAAGTATTTGCAACTTGCATAATAGGAGTAGCGAGTCGCTATCAGGATGGGGCATTTCGAGGGCGTCCCATCCTAATAGCAAGCCTCCAGGTATGTATGACTCTTTTGCGACCACAATTGCAGTCGCAAAACAGTTGCAATTTACCACCCTTCTCAGAAGGGTGATAAAGCACTCACCAATGGGAAGAGATCCCCAGGGGACCCCTTTCCCTCTGTGAATTGCGTTTAATTTTTTCTTTTTTAAATGCATCCCGCTTTCCTTTAAGGAAAACAGGCTGCATTTTTTTAATAAAAATTGCTTTATTGAAAAGCAGTCACAGACATGGTGGTCTGCTGACCCCAGAATACCACCATCCCTGTGAGGCTGGCCATTCCCAATACGGTCGCAAATTGCGAGTGGCTCATGAATACTGATGAGCCTCGCATTTTGCAACCCCATTGGTAATTACTAACAGTGTCTCTGACACTGATGTACATTGGATTTAGCGCCTCACAATGTGTGACTCGCAATTTGTCGCAAATTGTGAGGCACTAAATCTAATGGTTTTACATCTGCCCTAAATCCCTTACTTACAGACAAAACATTTACAGAGAATTGCACAATGGGTCACACAGTCCCCAAATGCAGTGAATATGTCAAGAATGCACTTGTACATCCCCAAAAAGTCATTGGCACTGTGACCAAGCCTAGGATGGTAAATGAAGTACTTTTGCATCATGCTGGTATTAGCCACTAAACCAGTGTGTTATGTGCCCCTCAAGGTTAGCTCATGGAAGTGAGTCCTGTTCATCTTAAGGTCAATTTAATTCCTAAAAAACGGCATCCACACATGTAATACACAAAAATGCATCAATAAAAGAAGTGGCTGCCCTTCTCTCTGATTATTCAAAGGATGAGGTAGCCGCATCTGAACCGATTTAGACACAGATATAGCCTGCAAGGTGTTATGGTGATAGATGTGGGTGTGTTCAAAGGACACGGTAGCCCCCATTGAACCGATTCAGACACAGCCATAGGCTACAAGTTGTTATGGTTGTAGACGCACGTGAGTATTCAAAGGACGCAGTAGATGCATAATGGGAACAGATATATAGACAGGAGACAAGGAAAAAGAATAGTTACCGAAATATGATGGGGGGTGGGCGAGACAGGGAGACGGGGAGAGAAACTGTGCCTTAAGTCCGGCTGGGTAGGTGACAGTCAGGGGATGAACCAAGCTGAACAGAGCTGCTCCGCGGGGCATCAGACATAGTGCTCGGACTCCACTGTCAGTGTGGAGATCATGAGTACTCAGCGATTGTCAGATTTAGGGGGGTGAGAAACCATGGTCCGAATGAATTCCAGACGACATCTTGAGGTCAGACACAGTCCAGGAGGGACTATAGAAGCGCATATATTTTGCTTAAGTTCCTGACACAGTTCGGTTTTAAAATCCCGGAGGGGAGCGACTAGGTCTTCCCTGGTGAGGGGCATATTCCTCGTCACGGCATCTGTCTTGTTCGGCGGGGGGCACTTATCTGTGGTGGTGAAATAGCGGGAGACTTTGACGCCTTCTTTGGTGGCATACAGGCAGAGCAATGGACGGCGCCAAGATAGGCAGCAGGGTTCACCCCTGAGCAACGTCCCCAACTAGTACTCACTTACCTCTGGGATCTCCAGACGTGAGTTTAGGCGGTATTGCTTGCGGTTAGGGTCAAGTGCTAAGCGATGGAAGCAGAGCAGGACTGACAGACTTCCCTTCTTAGATGGAGCAGCAACAGAAGAAGAGCAAGAAGAAAGAAGGACGGAAGGAGCCTTGCCTGCCTCTCTCCACTCTCCCACCACCACCACCGGAGCCAAGTCGGAGCCTTTATTCACTGTGTGGGCACCATGTTAGGGTCAGGCAGGCCTCACTGCATGGACCAGCACCCGGCCTGCTGCACGCTGCATACAAGGGGAGAACCCAGGGGACCAACCAAAAAGTAATCCTCCCCGCTACCGCTCACCACCTCCACGCAGTGGGCTTCTGAGGCGCCCGCTTCACCAGGACGTCAGACGTGTCCCCAGTGCCTTGCTTCTCCACTCCACATTCTCGTTGGGCGCCGGTCGGCCTCCCAGTCAGCGGTGCTCAGTACCGGGTTCCGCGGAAATCGCCAGGCCCCCTGTGTGCCGCTGGGTCCAGGGCGAGTGCTGGATCAGCGGTCTGCCTCCAAAAACACCGGGCAGTCATTGGCGCCCAGCCGTGCACGGCATGTTCAAAGCCGACCCTGACCCTGAGGCAGGAAAGGCAGTTCTCACTAGTGGGGAGAGGCCACCATACTCAAGGCATCTCTTCCCGGTGGGTTGCGTCTGCTCTGCGTCAGCAGTCTGCCACTTTGAGAGGGCATGGATTGCATCGCGCAGTCTTCCGAAATGTCCCGCAGGGCACACTGGGCTGCTGCGGGACATACATAGGCTGCTATTCAGTGTTCATTTGGAACTGCAAGGTGAATTTGGCCATTGTAGTAAAGCTATAACTGATATAAAACAAGTTCTTGAAGCTAGGATACTAAAAGAATATTGTGTAGATTTGAGGGATGTTATACTTAGTTGCCTACTGCACCCTGCAATTAATGAATGAAGACTCAATTTTAATTTTGAGCCCTGATGACCGCAGTGTAGGCAGGAGGCAGCGGTAAGCAAGGGCCAACAGCCACATGGCCTTGAGTTAAGCTGCACAGTTATTGGCAATTCAGGTGTGTGCAGCCAGCAATGATAAGTGGTGCACTTAGTTAGTTGCACCTGAAGCAACCAGCGTGTGTGAAGCCTGCAATGATGGGTGGTCCGGGCAGCCAACACTGGTAGCAATGTCATTTGACTACTGAATTCTTCCCTAAAAAAACTACGTGGCGATGACTTGTGGTGCAGTGAGTTAGTGCCACCTGAAGCAACCAGCATGTGCTGAGCCTGCGATGATGCGTGGTCCGGGCGGGCCGCACTGGGAGCAATGTGATTTGCCTATTGAATTCTGCCTAAATAAGGCTACTTGGGAATGACTTGTGGTGCAGTGAGTAAGTGGCACCTGAAGCACTCAGCGTGTTGCCACCCTGCGATGATGCGTGGTCTGGGCGGGGCCGCACTGGGAGCAATGTCTATTACCTAATGAATTCTACCTTATTAAGTCCACGAGGCGATGACTTATGGTGCACTGAGGTAGTAGTTCCTCTGGCACTCAGCGTGTGTGCACCCTGCAATGATGCGTGGTCCGGGCAGGCCACACTGGTAGCAATGTCTTTTGCCTATTGAATTCTGCCTTAATAAGTCCATGTGGCGATGACTTATGGTGCAGTGAGTTATTGGCACCTGAAGCACTCAGGGTGTGCGCACCCTGTGATGATGAGTGGTCTGGGAAGGCTGCAATGGGAGCTATGTCTTTTGCCTACTGAATTCTGCAATAATAAGTCCACGTGGCGATGACTTGTGGTGCAGTGAGTTAGTGGTACCTGAAGCACTCAGAGTGTGCACACCCTGCGATGATGCGTGGTCCGGGCGGGCTGCACTGGGAGCAATGACTTTTGCCTACTGAATTCTGCCTTAATAAGGCTATGTGGTGATGACTTGTGGTGCAGTGAGTTAGTGGCACCTGAAGCACTCAGTGTGTGCGCACCCTGCGATGATACGTGGTCTGGACGGGCCGCACTGAGAGCAATGTTTTTTGTCTAATGAATTCTGCCTTAATAAGGCCACGTGGCGATGACTTGTGGTGCAGTGAGTTAGTGGTACCTGAAGCACTCAGAGTGTGCACACCCTGCGATGATGCGTGGTCCGGGCGGGCTGCACTGGAAACAATGGCATTTGCCTAATGAATTCTGCCTTATTAAGTCCACGTGGCGATGACTTATGGTGCAGTGAGTTAGTGGCACCTGAAGCAACCAGCATGTGCGGATCCTGCGATGATGCGTTGTCCGGGGGGCAGCACTGGGAGCAATGTGTTTTGCCAATTGAATTCTGCCTGAATAAGGCTAGGTGACAATGACTTGGGGTGAAGTGAGTTAGTGGCACCTGAAACACTCAGTGAGTTGCCACCCAGCAATGATGTGTGGTCTGGGCGGGCCACACTGGGAGCAATGTCTTTTGCCTAATGAATTCTGCCTTATTAAGTCCACGTGGCGATGACTCATGGTACACTGAGGTAGTGGTACCCCTGGCGCTCAGCCTGTGCGCACCCTGCGATGATGCGTGGTCCGGGCAGGCCGCACTGGTAGCAATGTCTTTTGCCTACTGAATTCTACCTTAATAAGTCCATGTGGCGGTGACTTATGGTGCAGTGAGTTGTGTGCACCTGAAGCACTCAGGTTGTGCGCACCCTGCAATAATGAGTGGTCCTGGCAGGCTGCACTGGGAGCAATGTCTTTTGCCTACTAAATTCTGGATTAATAAGTCCACGTGGCGATGACATATGGTGCAGTGAGTTAGTGGCACCTGAAGCACTCAGCGTGCGTGCACCCTGCGATGATGCGTGGTCCGGGCGGGCTACATTGGGAGCAATGTCTTTTGCCTACTGAATTCTACCTTAATAAGGCTATGTGGCGATAACTTGTGGTGCTGTGAGTTAGTGGCACCTGAAGCACTCAGTGTGTGCGCACCCTGCGATGATGCGTGGTCTGGGCGGGTTGCACTGGGAGCAATGTCTTTTGCCTAATGAATTCTGACTTAATAAGGCCACGTGGCATTGACTTCTGGTGCAGTGAGTTAGTGGCACCTGTAGCACTCAGCGTGTGCGTACCATGCGATGATGCGTGGTCCGGGTGGGCTGCACTGAGAGCAATGTCTTTTGTCTAATAATTCTGTTTTAATAAGGCCACGTGACATTGACTTCTGGTGCACTGAGTTAGTGGTACCTTTGGCACTAAGCGTATGAATTGCCTGCAATGATGCGTGGTTCGGGCAGGCTGCACTGGGAGCAATGTGTCTTGGGTACTGGACTGCAACATGGGCAATCGCCACTCCATCTGAATTGTGAGCCCTGCTGTCCACAGTGTAGATCGAAGGCAGTAGCCTGTACAAACATAAGTCTGCTGTGCTGTGCTGCTGGGTTAGCATGAGGCCTGTGTTGAGGAAGTCCACGGTCATGGCAGCAGCCACGTGGCAGGGTGACGGCCGCCACTCTGGCAGACGCTTTGTCCTTCCCACAAATGAACCACGCCCTGAACCCCAGCCTATTTATTCGTACTCCTACGCTGGAGTGGCGTACATTGAATCAGCCCACTCCACTTCCGCTTCTAGGTGGGGTGGGGACAGCACAGCTACATGTACGAATCTTCCCCACTGCCTAAGGTAACATGGTTGAGTCTATTGTCCACAGCACTACAAACACCAGCAGTATATGTACGCATGGACAGGTTTGTGCAGTGCATAGTGAGGTCTGTCCAACATATCACCGTTACACTTAGTATTGTGTGCATTTTTATTGATGGGTGACTTGCGTCCTTCTCACATACTTGGTTGCCACATCTGCCAACATTCAAGTATTGTATGGCTAAGGGATCATGCCGTTTTTGGAAGGTCCGCTGTCCTGTTCGGCGCTGCCTCGGAAGTAGGAGGTAGTAGGGAGGGGGTGGTCCAGGGGAAGTCCTGAGGCTGGGGGCAGTGGGTGTTGTGGCCTTCTTGGGTGTTGGAGGTGCGTGAGCAGTAACTTTATGACATGTGTTGGTCTTCAGATGTAATCACTGGATGGGCTCCCTTTCACACTGTATGTAGTCATCCTGGTTTACTCCAGTAAAAGGCAAATATTCGATTCCTACTGCTAACACGGCTTATTGCCTGTTTTTGGATCGCACCCCGGATTTGGCTGCTAGTTGAAAATATCGGGAGCTGGTGTTTTTCTGTTATTTTTGCACGGGAATGCCTACTCTGCAGATTATTACCGTTAGTTGTTGCTCTCATTTGTGGCGATTTATTTTGCAGACTTATTGCTGGAAAACTGGGGATATCTGCTGATTTCACTAAGTTGAGAATGGAATGATCATTTTAAATCACTGAAAAAAGCATAGGTTTAATAAACATAATTAGAAATTAGCATTTAAAAAAAACTTTGAAATTCACTGGAAGAGCCATAGGTTTCAGGGACATTATAGTTAGAAATAAGCATTTAAAAAACCTTTGAAATTCACTGAAAAAACCTTAGGTTTCAGGGACGTTATTGTTACAAAGTAGTATTTCAAAAAACCTTTGAAATTCACTGAAAAACCATAGGTTTCAGGAATGTTATAGTTAGTTGGACATTTCACTCGTACAAAACCATAGAAAGTCTGGCGTTATAGTTAGTTGAGCTAACTATAACTCGTGCCCCCGCAATGCACTGCTGATGAAGTCACATATTACATCATTCATGACATCTCAAATTACATCACTGATTGTATCAGTGATTACATCTTCCATGTGAAAATCTGATGTTCCTCCTCCCACCTTAATAAAACCTTTGATATACCCACTCTAAAATACAGACTACCATTTTCGAAACAATAGGGACACCAATACCAGTTATTACGTACGGACTAATTGACTCCTAGTTCTACACACACACATCCACTCATTCACCCATACGGTCACTCGTACATGCAGTGACTCATCAATAAAACACTGTTATATGCACTCATACACCTACCTATACAAACGCTCACACACCACCACTCATCCAGAGTTACTCACACATCTAGTCAGTAATGCAAAGAATCAATCAGACTTCTCTTTACTCACCTATACAGTTATACACACACAACCTCACTTATTCATACAGATACTAACATATACTTACTCTCCTATACAATCACTGATACAAGTACACACTCATGCAATCAGCCACTCTCACAATCACTGACTCTCATGTATAGTCATTTATATACTCCAACTCTTGCATACACTGCCTTTTACATATGTAGATACTTGGATATGTACTATGTAGCACTGAGATATCCATTCACTCACCAACACACCCATACACCCACTCACCCACCCGTACAGCTGTTTCCACATGCACTCTTGAACCCATACAGCCAGTGAATGAAGCACTCAGTCACACACCTCCCACCCACCCACACACACACTCAGGCACCCATCAAATACTCAGGCAACCAATAACTAACCCATATAGACACTCATGTAGCTACTCACCAACCAATGCAACAGCAATTGACTGACTGATACAGACATTCACACAGATTAGTCACTAACCCATGCATTCAGTAAGACACATTTAATCACTCACTTATACAGTCAATCACACACTTACTAAATCCTCCATCCAGACACTTATACACCCTGTCATTCTTCAATACACCTTGGCCAATATATATAAATATATTAATATAAAACATATTTAAACTTTACAGAAACATACAGTCACTGGATGATGTCAGCAGTAATGTCATCAGTGATGTTATTTGAGATGTCATCAGTGATGTCACTGACCATGTTATGAATGATGTAATATTTAACGTCATCAGCAGTGCATTGCCGGGCACGAGTTATAGTTACCTCAACTAACTAAAACAGCAGAATTTCTAAGGTTTTGTACGAGTGAAATGTCCAACTAACTGTAACGTCCCTGAAAACGATGTTTTTTTCAGTGAATTTCAAAGGCTTTATAAATGCTAATTTGTAACTATAACGTCCCTGAAACCTATGGTTCTTTCAGTGAATATATATATACTTTCTAAAGGGATGACAGCATAAAAAGCTCTATACGTTTAGATATACAAAAATACGTTTTACACTTATGATGCTTGGACAAAAAAGCAAATAAAAAGATTGAAAAACAAAAATAGTGTTTTAATGTCCAAAATATTGTTGACATAAATGTCTAAGTTAGGACCATTGTTGTTATTTTGTTTTCAGTATTGTTGTAACAATATTCTTACCGACATATTGTAGAATATATTACACTTATTAACATTAATGTGTTATGGTACCTGTGTCATATTTGTTCATTGATTTATGTCAATTTTGACTTCAATTTTTTTTTAATTCATTGTAAACATACTTTTTCTAGTTTTTGGCAATTTTTTCATATTTTAAATTTAGGTTGATGAAAGATTCGGGAGAGGAAAAAGGGTCAGGAGTATTCTGCAATATTTTTGTTGTAACTTTTTACAAAAAAAAAGAAATTTGATATTCTAATGAATTTAATTTGTAATTTACCATTCCATACTTCATATTATATGGGGATTTATTTTCAGAATTAGCTTTAAAATTGTTGTAATTATAAAAATGTGATCATGTTTTGCAATTGAATTTTTTATATATTTTTTGTAATGAATATATATAAACCCATATTTAAGAAATATACATTACATGAGGATTTATATTGCAATGATTTATTTCCTTTGATTCATATATAGTTTGCTTTATGTGGTTGAATTTATTGACAATTATTAAAATATGCTTGTTTAATTCCTTATTTATTTGTTTTTAATGGTTTAAGGGCTACTTTTATGTGAATTCATTAGTAATAATTACTTTATGTACTGGAGTATTAAATGTGTTTACTACAATTGTAATATCCCTTTATTATTGTACAATTAGAATTATTATTATTAATTGAAAATCATTCATAACATTTGTAGGTGTAATTTTAAAAAAATCACAAAAGTTTTAAAATTATTTTGTTTTGTAATACTTTTTGATGCTACTAATGGTAAATTATGTTTTCCTTTTAAAGTTTTTGTCTTATAGTTTATGAATACATGTTAACAATTAATACATATTTCAGCTTCTTCTTTATTTATTGTTATGGTAATATTCTTTTGTAGTTGATATATTTAAATAGCATAATTATAGTATGTATGTCTGTACATTTGCTGTTTTCTATTGTAATGTTGATTATATTTCAGCATATATTTAGTTGAATTAAACTGCTTGTTTTTCTTTTTTCCAATATAGAATTGCCATTTGAGATTCACAGACAGGCATTTTCAGTGCAGGAAATGGTCAAGACTATGTTTATCCCCCCTCCCTGTTTTCTGTTTTGTAATCACAATGTATCAGTTAACTATCCCTTTTGGTTTCTTTCCAACTTTTCATGCCAACAGTGAACCAAATAACTCTCCCGATTCCCCAGCCTCTGTGTCAAACAGCTCTTGTTTCAATTAGGTCAGGCGGTCTAGGAACCTCCTGGATATCCCATGGTGTCCCTGATCAGCACATGTCAGTAGCCAGCCTTCAATTAGTGGTGTGGGGTACCTGTGTCCCCTACCCATACACTCCCTCAAGATCATCGAAAACTGTGCTTCCCTGGAGATCAACTAGCATAGTTGCCCATGCTTTAAGGTCATCTTCAAGTTTTTCATCTCCAGGACATGTTTCATTCACACCATCTCAGCAGTCACCCATTCACACATGTCTTTCAACCAGGTTTCAGTTAGTGGGGCATAGGACCCAGCCACACTATCACAATACGTCTTTTTAATAATACTAGCCCAAGATGGGCAAACATTCTGCTCAATTTCTTATTTTTGGGAGCAGGTAGAAGACCCAGGATCACCATTCAAATCTTTCTAGGAACTGTCCATCCAGTAGCTCTCTTAAGGCAGATCAGTATAGTGTCCCACTACAGGACCAGGGGTAGACAAGTCCACACCATATGTGACAATACTGCCTCCAGTGTTCCACACCAGGGGCACTATTCAGAGAGGCCCAGGTAAATCATATGAGGCATCCATGAAGTTAGGTGAGGTATGTCTGGTATATAAAATTGTATTGGGTAAGTTTAAATCAGGCATTCGACCTCACCTTCTATAAGCCCTCATGCACTCTTAACCATTCTCACTCTGTTAGTTGTTCCTCTATTACAGCATTCCACTTTATCTGCACAAGAAGAGTACACCTGGATTATCGTCTTAAAGTGTGCAGTTCAGATGTGAGACTAGTTGTCTCCCCACGGCCATACAAAGCATCACTTTCAGGAGCAAGGGGGCTCCTCAGAGAGGGACGACCACTCCCTCCCATTTTTTTTGATCTGTTTATTAAAGATTTTTTGTTTTGGGAACATGAATACAGAGCAGTACATCGCAGAGCCAATAGGTGGTCAAAAAATCCAGATAATAAATCAACAACGTAGCTGCATGATTACATCAGAGAGCATTCACAAGACCGGTAATTACTTTTAGCACACCCCGTTGGCCATAGTATCTCCTCCCTCCTTCAAAAAAGCTGTACAATCACGTTAGGGTGCATCTTAACTGCGACTATGCAACAAGCAAAAAATTACATAATCACGTTTCTTATGGCTTCACTCCGCAATATCACACAAATCTGTGTGTAGAATCAAACATTTTTATGAAAACCCCAAATATGGGCAAAACTATTGGGAAAGGGGAAAGGAGGAAAACAAAGGTCCCTGGCGCCATAAAACAAGGTCCTGTCGACTACCCCATGAAAGAGAGACCCCAGCCGCAACCGAACAATAGGAGCCCCGTACAATAGCCTGATAAGGCTTAAAACATCGGGTCCAAATCTGTACCAGTGGAGCCCAGCAAACTTCAGAGACCACTTGACCGTGTCAAAGGCCTTCTCCAGGTCCAGCACAACACAACCGGCCGTTGGACAGTCCGTGGTAGCACAGTTCATCAACCTGAACAGTTGCTGTATGTTAAGCGATGTGCTGTGAGCCGGCACAAACCCATTCTGGCCTTGGTGAACCAGTTGGGATATTAGCCGGACCAGTCTATCAGCCAGGATACTCACCAAAATCTTATAGTCCCCGTTTAAGAGCACCAAGGGACGATATGCCTCCACCAAAGTAGGGTCTCTACAAGGTTTGGGGAGCATAATCAACGTAGCCTCCATCATCCAGGCAGGGAGGGCAAGGGATTTGAGTGCCTGTGTGTATACCTGGAGCAGCTGGGGGCGCAGGGGGTCCACATATGCTTTATAAAATGTATGGGGAATACAGTCAGGCCAGGAACCTTTCCAGAAGGCAAAGCCCTCATTGTACCTCACACTTCATCAAGCGTTAGCGGGGCATATATGTCCATCCACTGCTCTGGTGACAGTACTGGGAATGGGAGTCCCCCTAGGAATTGCTAAATCACTCCATCCGAGGCCTGGGCACCATTTTTTAACAGCTTCATGAAATGTGCCGACAGCTCAACACAGATTTCTAGCTGTGTGAACTGAAAATCTCTGCCTGAAAAATGAAGAACCGTAATTAGCCTACCAGGCTGCTCTTGTTTAATCAGCCAAGCGATAAGGGGCCTAGAGCGATCTGCTTTGGCATGTACTGATGTGGAGTGCACTGCAAAGTTAAGGCAGCGCTGTCGTTCTTTCGCGCTCCTGTTAGATCTGCCAGTCCCCCAACATCCACCACAGCCCTAGATTGCTAAGGCAAAAAACTTCTTTCCACGTCAAGCACTTCTGAAGCTACCTGTTGTCGCAACTAACAGCCTAGCCCAGCCCCAAGCACTTCCCTCTCAGCGTGACTTTCATAGCTGCCTAGTCCACTAGCGCAGAGGAGGCAGTCCCCGCATTAAGTGTAAAGTATTCCCCTATCGCGTCACCATTGCCTCCCAAAACATTAAATCTTCTAGCATGGCGGGCTGCAGCCTCCATGTAGAGACACCTGGAACCCCGCCCTCTCAGGCCAGCACAACACTGTGGGGATTGTGTTCAGAGTGCGTGCCCCCCCAGTACTCCGAATTCAAAACATAAGGGAGGAGGCAGGGGGACCTAAAGAACATATCTAGCCTACCGTGTGAAGTATCACAAAAAAAGGAATATACAATCTCCCCCGGGTGATGCTGTCTCCAAACGTCAACCAGACCCCATCCCTGTGCCCAGCCATTCAGCATTACAGAATTGGTCATGGCTGCCGTGGTCCTGAATGGAGAAAAGGATCTATCAGCCACCACATCTAAGACACAATTAAAATCCCCGCCCAACAACCATGGGATCTCACCCCACCTCCCCAAAGCAAGAGACAGCTGACAGAGAAACTGGCCCTGGTCCACATTCTGTGCCTACATATTTCCCAGCAGTACATGGCGTCCATCAAATTTACCCTTCACCAACACATATTTGCCCTTCTTATCCATAAGAACCCCATCTACAGCAAAGGGTGTCCCAGGGCGTACCCAGACAAGGGTACCCCTTGCAAACAGGGAGTAATCTGTGGCATATATTTTACCTCTCCACCTGCTCTGTAATAGAGTAGACTCTAGTGCATCTCTTGCAGTAGTGCTATATGCACATTATGGTGTTTTAAATAGGAATACCCTGCATATCTACCGAAAGGCGTGTGGAGACCCCAGGCATTCCCAGTAAGTATCACGTGATCCATGGCAGAGTTAAAAAAGCACAGAGCAATGAATAGCAATCCATCTGTCCCAGAACTCACTGTGTGACAGTCTGATATGCCCAACAAAATGTTCAGTATCCTCCACCAGACGCCTGCAGCAAAAGGGAAATGGGAAATACCAACTAGGGAAGGAAAAAAAACATATAAGGGCAACCCCCTAATATTTGGGAGTCGTCCAAACACAACAGACAGCAACCTAGTCACCTGTCCTACTGGCCCAAAAGGTTGGGGAGAACATGGGGTTGTGAAACCATGTAAGGTACACTCTCGAGGTCCCCACCCAACGACAAAAGAAAAAGCATTGCCATAGCACAAAGTCAAAAATTCAAGATAGCAACACCCCCAGGAAACATCAGACTAACCCCACCCTGCTTCATGATAACACATAGACCTCAGGAACATCAGGAATCCTCCACATTAAAGCAAACTACAGCACCCAGCAATGTACTCCCAGGACAGCCAATTTCATACAATACCATCCGCCATTTGGGGTGTAACGTCCAGCATTCTCATGGACCCCTTATCAGATGACTCCCCCACTGAAGAGCCCCCGTCCCTTGATGAATGCTTGGAAGTGTCCACTTTGTCTTCTTGAGGCGCTGCTTCTGCCATCTTCTCCGTGATGCAAATCACTTCTTGCCTCTCCTTATGTATCTGACCTGGGCCAGGCACTGCTGCTTACCCCAGGAACTGCCGTCCTGACCGCTGTCTCCAAACTCCTTTGCCATCAGCTTCCCCAATCCATGCCGTAGCAGCACTGCCCGCGGGTCTCTGCCCAGAGTACCGACCGGATTTCTCCAGCCAGTCCCAAGCATCCTGAGGTGTGTCAAAGAACCTTGACTTCTCATCAAAAATGACACAGAGCCAGGCCGGGAACATCAGCGAATAGGAGAGATTGAGCTGCCAGAGATGACGTTTCACTGGTAAGAAAGACCCCCGCTGATGCTGAACCTTAGTAGTATAGACCAGAGAGAACAACACCTTGGCATTTTTGTATTGAATATCATCCAGTTTCCTGGCTTCCCGGCAGATCACATCTCGATCTCTAAAGTGCAGGCACCTGAAGATGAGTAGACGTGCTCTGTCACAGGGGGGCGGTTTCCTGCCCGGAACACGATGTGCCCACTCAATGGTGAAGAATCGCGAGAAAACAGTGGTTGGCAAGATAGTTTTAAGCCAGGTTTCCAGGAAGGTGATCGCATCATGGCTCAATGCATATTCCTGCATCCCAATCGGCCGGACATAGTTCCGCCGTAAGTGGCCCTCTGCATCCTCAATGCGGTCCACGAGATACCGGATCCGGACTTCGTGGGCGTTCTGTTATCTTGGAACTCCTTGGTGGGCTTCAGTTCAGCAATGTCCTGCTCCACAGCAACAACCCAGTCCTTTAGATTCTAGTGGTTCACATGCACTAGATTGAGGTCCAGGGCCACTTTGTCTAGTTTAGCTTCCATGGTGTCATGATTCCACCCCCCTCATCTGAACATACATGCACACACATGCAAATGTAGACTTCCCATTCTTGAAACCCACCCCTGTCCCGTGCAGCCAGCACGCCAATATGTAAATATGTGATTGTGCAAGAACTTAGAAACTGATTATACTTTTATTCAGGTCTTTCTTTCATGTATTTAACTGTAATGTTCTTTGTCTTTACCAAGGGTTGTTGGATTCATGGCACGAGTTTTTGTTGTGAGCCTAAGACTCGTACTGAAGCGTTATTGCCAGGGTATGTTAGATATCTTTGCAGGAAGGGTTTTGAACTCGCCTCGCAGGAGAAACAGAGAGCTGAGAGTGGAGATGCCGTTTTCAGCGCGCACGCTGAAAAACGGCACGCATGGTTTGGCGCGCGATGCGTCAACCTTCCTTGGGTGTGGCTGGGTGTGGTTCCCCTATAAAAGGCCACACCCAGCGCAAACTGACGCTTTGCCTTCAGTCTCCGTGCATCACCGAAGGATGTTCCTTGGCTCCCTCCACGACGGCCTGCATTCCGGATAGGACAGCATTCAGCTTGAAGGACTGCTGTCTTTTTGAAGGTCTCCTTTCACCGCGCACAGCACCTGGAAGAAAGAAGACAACATTTAAAGCTAAGTTACCGTTTTTTCTTTCTGTTTGGATTATTGGCGCCCCACGCAAGCAAGCATCCAGAAAAAGCTAGAAACTTACCTGGAAAGACTTAGAACTTCCAAATCTATAGAAATCTCGAGGATAAGAACAATTACCAGGACTTTGGAAAAGAAATAGAGACTTTGAGAATTATCAAAGAGAGAATGTTGATGATATTTTACACTTAAGTTTGCTTTGCCATTTTCTTGTCTTTTGTTTTAATTTGATTCTTATTAGTGAAGTGAAGGTGAAGAACAGCATGGTGTTAAGTCAGAGTAAGTTAAATAGAGTTTGAAGGGACGTATGAAGAATGCAAACATTATAGTAAAGCAGTAACTCATCATACCCTTTTGAATATTCTCCTTACAGAGAACTAACGCAGAACAAGCCATCTTCTACACAACTCGACATCTTGCCCAACCCTCCCTTCACGACGACAACACGGACGCGACGCCAAATCTTAACCAGTCGCAGGTAGGACTCGTTAAAGCCCAAAGTCACTCATAGAAACCAGTTAGGACAAGATAGATGGAGTAATAATCAGTAATTACAAAAGTTCTCCTTATTGCTTCGCAGGTCGACAATCAAGGAAGCAGGTAGCGTCCACGATCCGGCCTACCTCCCTGATTTCTATTTAACTACCTTTGTGTGAATTTACAGTCACTAGGTATTGCCTAGAATTTGGGGAAGTTGGTCCATAACGTCTCTGCGAAATCTTCTACAGGCATCCTACAGGTAAGGCTGCTTGTAACCCTGTCAGAAGGCAAAGCCCACGACGATATTTTCGCCCAGACGTTATGGATCCTTCTATCACAAGTTCTTTGCAAGATATTGCAAACGTGTTAACGGCTATTCAAGCCGAAAACGCTGCCCTCCGTAGAGATATCACAGATATTCAGAGCAATATGCGAGCTGCTTCTAGTCAGTGGGGGTATCCCTCAACTCAAAAACCGGTTCTGAAACCAGCCTCGTTTCAGCCAGGACTTCAGACCTTACATTCAGGCCCCAGTTCTTCCTCTGCTCCAACTCAGATTCAGGTAGTTACTCCTATTACAGTGCCCTTAGCACCTCCTGAACGATTTTTGGGAGATAGTAATAAGTTTTCGATCTTTTTAAATCAATGTCATTTGCATTTCATCGCTAAGCCCGCTGCCTTCCCAGATGATTCCTCTAAGGTAGCCTTTATTTTGTCATATCTAGGGGGGGATGCAGCCCTTTGGTCTGTGCCGATTGTAGAACGCGAAGACCCGATTTTATATAACCTTAGACTCTTTAAGAATACTATGAAAAAGTTATTTGCTAAACACGTTTTTGTCCAGTCCGCAGACCATGAATTATTGCATCTTAAACAAGGGTCTTCGGACTTATTACATTACATTTCCCAGTTCAATAGACTAGTCATTGAGGCTCGCTGGCCAGAGGAAAAAAGAGTTTCCCTTTTTTACAAAGGGCTTAGAGATGAGTTAAAGGATATGGTTACTCAGATCCTAGATCCACCAGACGCCATCGAAGACTTTATAGATTTGGTAGTAAAGCTTAATCATAGACTTTTAGAACGCAGAGGAGAAAAAGGTAAAACAGAAGTCAAGGTCTTCACTTTTAAGGAAAGGTTCAACTCAGTAAGATCTGAAGGTTCATCAAAGGGTGATTCAGGAGTCGAACCAATGCAAATAGGTACTATTAAAGGGCCCTTGAGCAAGGAAGAGAAGGACAAAAGAAGAAAATTGAATCAATGTTTATATTGTGGCAAACCTGGTCATTTCGTTAAGGAATGTCCAGTACGCCCAAATAAACCTAAAAGCAAGAATTCGGAGGTGGCTTTAGTACAACAGTCGGAAAACTAACCGGCTCGACTAATCAAGAGGTCAGATTGTCGAGTGAGGTATCTAGCTTGGCCTCCACAACTCCTGAGATCACTTCCCATCATCTTAGTATTACAGTCACCCTACAATCTGAAACTGATAAGGGGAAGGAATGGACAGTTGATGCTTTGATTGATTCTGGAGCTACAGGCAACTTCATAGATACTAAGTTTCTGCAGAAGTTAGAGTTCAAAACTAAAGCCAAACAACATCCTGAAGTGGTTAAGGCTGTAGATGGCAAGGAATTATCATCAGGACTAATTCAATTTCACACAGAAGTACTATCAATGACTTGTTTACAAAAACATAAGGAAAACATCACATTTGACGTCATAGATGCTCCTCAGTTTCGCCTGATTTTAGGGATACCTTGGTTAGTCAAACATAATCCTAAAATAGATTGGGTAGAAAGAACTTTGTTATTTGACTCGGAACATTGTGTATCTTCTTGTCTAACCACATCAGACTCCCAAGTGATAATTCTGGGAAATAATTTTCCTTTGACTACAAAGAGTATACTCTTATTGGAAGGGATCCCAGAAGAATATTCTGATCTCCATGACGTATTCGACAAGAAGAAGGCTAACACTCTACCCCCTCACCGGGATTTCGATTGCCGGATAGATTTGGTACCGGGGGCTACATTGCCGTGTAGTAGAATTTATGCATTAACCGAAAAAGAGAACGAGCACTTGAGAGAATATTTGGACGAATATCTGGCCAATGGGTTTATCCGACATTCGAAATCTCCTGTATCCTCCCCCCTCTTTTTTATTCCGAAAAAGGGGGGAGAGTTGAGAACATGCATCGACTATAGAGCCCTAAACAATGTCACCATCAAAAACAGATACCCTCTCCCTCTGATTCCGACACTTCTGGATCAATTAAAAGATGCTAAAATATACACTAAGTTGGATTTGCGGGGAGCTTATCATTTGGTTAGAGTCCGCAGTGGCGACGAATGGAAGACAGCATTTCGTACTAAATTTGGTTTATACGAGTACCAGGTCATGCCATTCGGACTGTGTAATGCTCCCGCAGCTTTTCAGTTTTTCATAAATGAGGTTTTGAGGGAATTTTTGGACATCTGTTGCATTGTGTACATAGATGACATACTCATCTATTCTAAAAACACCATAGAACATGTACAACAAGTAAGAGCCATTCTCCGAAAACTACTTGATAACTCCTTGTATATAAAACTGGAAAAAAGCGTCTTCCACACCACCAAAGTGGATTTCTTGGGATATGTCCTGAGCCCTGATGGTATTGAAATGGATCCTAAGAAGATTCAGGCAGTTCTAGATTGGACCAGCCCTTCTTCAGTTAAACAGGTACAAAGCTTCTTGGGGTTTGCAAATTTTTATAGACGTTTCATACGTAATTTTTCACAATTGGTGACCCCAATTACTAAGTTACTGAGGAAGAACACAAAATTTGATTGGAATACTGAGGCTGAAGAAGCTTTTCAAAATCTAAAAAATCAGTTCACTTCAGCACCTGTGTTAATGCACCCTGATCCCTCAAATCCATTTATTGTCGAGGCTGATGCTTCACAGTTTGCTATAGGGGGCATTTTATCTCAAAGGCACAAAGACACTGGTCAAATGCACCCGATCGCATACTACTCTAGAAAGCTAACCCTCACCGAACAAAATTACGCCATAGCTGACAAGGAATTGTTAGCCATAAAAGCAGTCTTCGAAGAATGGCGCCATTACTTGTTAGGGGCGAGACATCCAATAACCATTTACACTGACCACAGGAATTTACAATTTTTACGCTCTGTGAAAGCTCTCACGGCTAGACAGCTTAGATGGACAATGTTTTTTAATGATTACAATTTTGTAATTACTTATCGTCCGGGAAGAGAGAACTTAAAAGCAGATGCATTGTCACGATTGGGAATTATTGAAGAGAAGGAGAGTTCTCTCCAAGAAATTCAACCAGTATTACCTGAGACTTGCTTCAAGGTAGGAGTGGTGGTCACTGATGTTGTAGAAGACATTAAACTAGAAATTCAGGATAAAACCCTTCAAGAATGGAAAACATTGTATCCTTTAATGCAAAATAGAGAAGGAATAATGTATTTGAATGAGCAAATTGTTGTACCAACGCAAGAATTGCAAAGAAAAGTAATACATTTGCATCATGATCCTCTTATGTGTGCACATCCAGGAGTTGTTAAAACTAGTCAGTTAATCAAAAGAAGGTTTTGGTGGCCAACCTTGTTGAATGATGTAAAGAACTATGTAGAAACTTGTGTGATTTGTATCCAACAAAAACCACAACACCAAGCACCTAGTGGATTCTTGCTACCACTCCCAATCTCGCCTCAACCTTGGCACACGATATCGCTGGACTTTATCGTGGAGCTTCCAGAGACCAATGAGGGTTTCAACACCATTTTGACTGTGGTGGATCATTTCTCTCGCATGGCTCATTTCATACCATTAAAAGGCATCCCTACCGCTAGAGAATTGACTCACACCTTCTCTAAGGAAATCATTAGGTTACATGGGATCCCCTCTGTAATTATTTCTGATAGAGGTCCACAGTTTATTTCTCATTTCTGGCAAGAATTAGGAAAGACTTTGAACATGGACATTCGCATGTCCTCAGGTTATCATCCTCAGACTGATGGTTTAACCGAAAGGACGAATCAAACTATAGAACAGTTTCTTAGGTGTGCCTTAGCAGAGAACGAAAAAGAGTGGTCAGACATCTTGTGGGTTTTAGAATTCGCTTTCAATAATTTAGACAATTCTTCCACTAGTCTATCACCTTTCTTTTGCATTTATGGTTTCCACCCTAAGAACGTCCCAGAAAACACAAGCATCCCATCAGCCATACCATCACTAGAGGAACACATTACTAAATTGGTCCATGTTCAGAAACAAGCTCAATTTCATTTAGCTCAAGCAAAAGAGAGTCAAAAAGAGTCAGCAGATCTACGTAGAAAACCATCACCTGAATACTCAATCGGAGATAGAGTTTGGTTATCTACAAAAAATTTGAGAATGACTATTTGCAAAAAACTACGTCCCAAATATATCGGGCCTTTTGTAATAGAAAAAATCATAAATCCTGTCAGTGTCAAACTCACCCTACCTGGTAGGTATAAGTTCCACCCGGTATTTCACGTATCATTGATCAAACCCTGTAATTCTAAGACTAGGTTTCTTAAAAATCCACCACCCATCCTTGTTGATGGTGTTCCTGAATTTGAGGTTCACAAGATCTTAGATGCAAAGAGAATCCGAGGTAAACTATTTTATTTAATACATTGGAAAGGTTATGGCCCCGAAGAGCGGACGTGGGAACCTCTTTCCAACGTTCAAAATTCTGCTCGATTGATCAAGAACTTTCATCTACGTTATCCCAATAAACCAAAACCTGTACCACAAGTTTTGGGAGGGATCTTGAGAGGGGAGTACTGTCATGATTCCACCCCCCTCATCTGAACATACATGCACACACATGCAAATGTAGACTTCCCATTCTTGAAACCCACCCCTGTCCCGTGCAGCCAGCACGCCAATATGTAAATATGTGATTGTGCAAGAACTTAGAAACTGATTATACTTTTATTCAGGTCTTTCTTTCATGTATTTAACTGTAATGTTCTTTGTCTTTACCAAGGGTTGTTGGATTCATGGCACGAGTTTTTGTTGTGAGCCTAAGACTCGTACTGAAGCGTTATTGCCAGGGTATGTTAGATATCTTTGCAGGAAGGGTTTTGAACTCGCCTCGCAGGAGAAACAGAGAGCTGAGAGTGGAGATGCCGTTTTCAGCGCGCACGCTGAAAAACGGCACGCATGGTTTGGCGCGCGATGCGTCAACCTTCCTTGGGTGTGGCTGGGTGTGGTTCCCCTATAAAAGGCCACACCCAGCGCAAACTGACGCTTTGCCTTCAGTCTCCGTGCATCACCGAAGGATGTTCCTTGGCTCCCTCCACGACGGCCTGCATTCCGGATAGGACAGCATTCAGCTTGAAGGACTGCTGTCTTTTTGAAGGTCTCCTTTCACCGCGCACAGCACCTGGAAGAAAGAAGACAACATTTAAAGCTAAGTTACCGTTTTTTCTTTCTGTTTGGATTATTGGCGCCCCACGCAAGCAAGCATCCAGAAAAAGCTAGAAACTTACCTGGAAAGACTTAGAACTTCCAAATCTATAGAAATCTCGAGGATAAGAACAATTACCAGGACTTTGGAAAAGAAATAGAGACTTTGAGAATTATCAAAGAGAGAATGTTGATGATATTTTACACTTAAGTTTGCTTTGCCATTTTCTTGTCTTTTGTTTTAATTTGATTCTTATTAGTGAAGTGAAGGTGAAGAACAGCATGGTGTTAAGTCAGAGTAAGTTAAATAGAGTTTGAAGGGACGTATGAAGAATGCAAACATTATAGTAAAGCAGTAACTCATCATACCCTTTTGAATATTCTCCTTACAGAGAACTAACGCAGAACAAGCCATCTTCTACACAACTCGACATCTTGCCCAACCCTCCCTTCACGACGACAACACGGACGCGACGCCAAATCTTAACCAGTCGCAGGTAGGACTCGTTAAAGCCCAAAGTCACTCATAGAAACCAGTTAGGACAAGATAGATGGAGTAATAATCAGTAATTACAAAAGTTCTCCTTATTGCTTCGCAGGTCGACAATCAAGGAAGCAGGTAGCGTCCACGATCCGGCCTACCTCCCTGATTTCTATTTAACTACCTTTGTGTGAATTTACAGTCACTAGGTATTGCCTAGAATTTGGGGAAGTTGGTCCATAACGTCTCTGCGAAATCTTCTACAGGCATCCTACAGGTAAGGCTGCTTGTAACCCTGTCACATGGATGCACTAGAACGCTCAATGGCCTGCTATATAGCATGCAGGCAATCAGCATGAGCCGTGCACTTCACTACCCCAACGTTTGTGGTAGGTCTGCGTCACAGGCCCCCGCTGCTTGTGAGGAAGCCCTCGACCCGGCCCCCTGGTACTTCTCATTGTCCTGTGCACACCAAGACAGGTCCATTGCACCATCAGAGTTTCTCACGGGGTCACGCTGCAGCGTCACCTGACCCAGCAACTGTCCGCACTTGCAGAGACCACAAGTGACGGTCACTCACCAGTCCCTGACCGCTTGCTCCTTCTGCCAGTGGTGCCAGGGGGGTCTCTTTTGCTCACTCTGATATTACTGGGGCAAAGGCATTTCACACTGCCCTGCCTTGCAGCAGTGTTTTTACAGCTTCTCCCTTTTTTCAAGTGTTCCTGGCTGGTAGCCAACTCCCTCGCCGTGCCACCGCTCCTGGACGTGGCTCAGGCAACACGATTAATCGGAGTGTCACACACCCATTCCCCCAACAAACTCCGGCCATTCGAGTGCAGGCCGCAGACTCAGCTGGACTAAGCAGCAGGGAGCCCCTCCTTCCAAAAAGTTTGTTGCGGGTCTACCAGGTCCTCCATCCGCTACTCCCACCTTGGAAGGACACCGGCTCCATTCCACCATCTCTGGGAGATTCTCGTATCAGATTCCCTCTTCAAGTGTAGCGTCCGGTTGCCTGCAATTGCCTCCGCCACATCTTCAACGATGATCAGGGAGCCGTGTACATGGCATCCAGGTCACGTCCTAAGTGCGCACTTCCTGTGGTCATACCCGGGACGGGTTTCACACTGCCCTCCCTGTACCAGGGACCAGCTGCCTAACAAGTCACCCCATTCCACCATCCTTTGTGGATGAAATGTGGGCAAATGTCCAGGGCCGAGCCCAGGTACCTTCTTCAGCCGATCACGTCCGCGTCCCGTCTGTCATTTTAGGACGATCCGCTGAATGCCACTAAGGCCCCTGGCTACAATTGCCAGTCCATCAGAGGCACCACGTGCCTCGGGCCGGCACGTCCCCACGTTACACCGCACTTCTCATCTGTGGGAGCACGACATGTACCGCTGTCCAGGTCCAGAAAAAGTAAGGCCCAGTCAACTATGCTCCATCCTGCCGCTCGAAGCCACAGGTCCACCGCAGTACATCCGTACCTTTTACTGTCATGGACAGCTCGCCCTCCGGACCCCGCAACGACTTCCACGGACTCCTTTGGGTGTCACTAGGGCATCACCCACTGTCCTTTTCCGCCAGATGTCGGCAGTGCAGGAGAAGTATGTCAGAATATGGGGACATACAACCGAGCGCCACTAAAATGCATCGGCCTTGCTGTCCCTGCTAGCCAACTCCACGGCCACACTTCCCATGCCACTCTTAAAATCTTTTTATATTGTAGAAATTGCCCCGCTCCCAAAGCAAAGGTGTTCTCGGCCTCCTCCCTCAAAAATAATCTCCCATTTCCATATGGGTCCACCATCAGCTGGCATCCACCCCTACTCCATCATTTCACTGAAATTGACTCAGCGATGCCGGTGAAGGGCCGCACCACCCATAATGGCATGTCCGTGGCATAATGCACATGTCCCACCATTCTCCAGGCTAGGGATTTACACACAGCAGCCACAGAAATTATAATATAGGGGAGGTGGGTGGGAACTTCAGATCTGAGCTTCGGGAGTTCTGGCAAGGTGTAGGTATCGTTTATACCAGCTAGGAGTAGCTTTCCCCAGTTGTCCTCATTCCACCAGAGGTCTGCATGTTGAAGGTGATAGGCCATGTCATAGAATTCTAGGCAGGGAACTTCAAGACCCCCACGGCCCCACATTCTCTGTAGCATTTTTAGGCTTAAACGCTTGAGTCCCGTACCCCACAAGAGATCCACCAGCAGCCCATCCAGTATCTGGAAATAATACCCAGGGACTGTATGCAAGACATGATGTAGTGCAAATAGACACGGGGTAAAATTATCCTTTTTACAATGGCTACTTAACCCATAAGGAACAAAGGCAAATCACTCCAGAACTGTATTGATCTATGTAGACCTTCCACCACTCTGCCAATGTTGAGACGTAAATATTAGGAGGCCGTATTTGCCAGTAGAATTTCCAGATATCTAGTGCTCTCTCCCACCCACGGGAGCCCCACCGTGGGTAACATCTCTCCAATGGGACCAGGTTTATCCGAAGACCCGAGATGCTCCCAAACCTCTGCAATACTGTGAATGGGCACTGAATGTATTGGCTGGCTTAGATATACCAATGTATCATTAGTTTATAAAGATACCACATGTTTGGTCATCCCAAGAGATATTCTCAGGCATCTATCTCTCCTCGCAGGGCAGTTACCAAAGGCTCTATCACAACTGCAAAAATGAGTGGCTATAAAGAACAGTACTGACGGGTGCCTTGGCCTAATGCAAACAAGTGATATAGTAATTTCTCAGCCCGTGTTCTGGCCTTAGATGTGGTATAAAACAATTGGACGAGGAAGCTGATGCCTATCCTGACACATATAAAACCAATCACCTGAGTCAAAGGCTTGCTCTATGTGGAGGGATGCCAGGGCCTCCATAAGGCATGGTGCATGCCAGACATGTGGTTGGTATCACAGATTATGAGTGGTACTATGCCTTGGGTCAACCCGGACTATTCTGTGTGTATCACGTGAGGTATATGTGGGAGAAGGCATGCCACCAGGATCCCACTGAGGAATTTCACATCAGAATTCAAAAGTGAGATTGGCTTGTAGGAACTGGCTAGTACGGGGTCCCTATCAGGCTTCGGTATCATTGCCACCATTGCCTCCTGCTTGGAGGCCAGAAGGGAGCAAACCTCCAGTGACTCTCTATACACCTTAAAGAGTCAGTACAGTTGATAAAATTCTGCAGGCAGGCGGTCCCTCCTGGGGCTGTTCACCGGCTTTAGATGCTGAATGGCCTCCAAGAGTTCTTCTTTGATGATCGGGGCATCCAGTGCAGCTGCTACCTATGGTTCCAATCTGAACAGCACCACAGATGTCAGGAAGTTCTGTATGATCTACTCCGATGGAGCTTCCTACTGTGTATATGTGTTGGCTAGATGTGCCAACAGGACCTCAAGAATAGCCCGCTGTGTACACACTATTTCCCAATTACCATACTTAATCTGTAATATAGTTGTTGCAGGAATCTCCTGTTTTACCAACGGGCAAGCAAATCCCTGTGTGGGAACACAGTGTAGGTGAATTTTTCTAGTCTACACCATTTTTCCAATAGGGCCTCTTGTAAGCTAAGCCATTCCTCCATTACATAGAGGGGTGTGGGAAGCTCTGCCTGCAGCTTGCCAAATTCTATTTCCTGAGTTCTTATGTCTTGTTCCAGCTGCCGTTGCACCCCCTAGGTTGTTTAGATACCGACCCCTCTGAGGACTACTTTCATGGCCTCCCACTCAAGTGCACGACTCAAAGTGTACCCTCAGTTTTCATCAAAATAGCACAACAAGATTTCCAAGACAGTAGCTGCAAAAGTCTGTGGTATTGAAAATTCTGGCCCCGTGTCATAAACATCGTCGTATCGTGACGATTTTGATATCAGCAGACCGAGAATGGCTAGTAGTCTATGCCCAAGCATTTTCGTCATATTCGAGCGACGATTTCACCCTGAACCCGTAGTTTTCGTCCTGAACCCTCGGCTTCCGTTTTGTGTACGGCAGCCATTTTGTGGGTTGCCCTCACATAGGCCAACGTCTAAGGCCAAACACGCTTCTGAAGGACACGTACACCTTCGCTGACTTCTCTGCAACCTGGGCAAGCTGACTCCACTGCCTGAAGCCAAACCTGCCCGGCCAGTTCCTTTCCCAGTGGCCAATCGAGATAGCATCAAGGCACAGCCTACCATAAACCTTTTCATCGCACACATTCCCTGCCCAACCTTACACACACCTGTCACTGTTTCCTACTTTATGACTTGCTTTACAATAAGGAGGCGCCCGATTTTATTGGGGGTCCGTTGATATCTGATGAAAATAATGGGCCTTGCCGGATAATTTATTGTGGGCTGGACGAACTGAAATATGGGCTTGTCATCATGACTCTGCTTTTCTTTGTAGTGAAAATATGTGAATGGTCAACTGTAAAGTAAAGAATGTTTGCCCTAAGCATAATATTTTGGATAAAAAGAGAAGGCTGACTTTGTAAGATTGAGCAGTCTCCTGAGAATATACACCGTGTTGTACTTCTAGGACGCCTGTTACTGACTGCAGTCAATAAACTTGATCTTTGACTTCACCTAGAAGACTCTGTGTTTCTGTAGTCTAAGCAGGAAGTACCCGAAGTCTTAGGGTGTACCCTGGCACCGCTGGGTACCGAAAAACCCAGTACTTCAGTTGGCGCACAACGTGGGGCGATTCCAACGGTACCGGTCCAAGCCAGAGGTTTGTGAGGAGCTTCGTGTGAAAATTCTGGAGGAAGGCCGCCACTTCATCGACCCCTGTATGTCGACGTGGTCTCAAAGTCTTTGCTGCGAGGTTCCCTGCTTCCCGACGGCTACGAAGCACTGCTGCCCTGGCTATCACCCTGCTTTGGACCCTTGATGATTGGTAGAGCGAAACGATAGACGAGTCTTCTGGTGACGTCATCGATACCTCAGTTAAGTATAAGTGGAGCATCTCCCAGTCCTTAGTTTGGTTCTTAGTTTGGGTATCCCCTTGGGATCTTTGATTTGGAACTTGCAAGTACCAAAGCCGAGGGATTCGTGTATTCACGAGACTATCGTATTCGATAATCCTTTGAAGTTTGAAGCTAGACTAGAGAGCGAAGATGCCTGGTCTTAGCAGACTTGAACATTTGTTTTGTCTTGGTTGTAATAATAGGGATTCCCGATTGGAGGACTCGTGTCCAGTTCCTCCGATTGGAACTCCAACGTATGAACTGTATGTGAAACATGGCGTAGGCCCCATCACATATAATGAAGTATGGATCAAATACACCAGAAAGGATGGTGTTTTAAAATGGCCCCAATACGGTAGCTTTGACACGGAAATCCTGGATAATCTAGAGGTTAAACTTTTTAAGAAGAAAGCCCGGCCAGCGATGTTTGACTCTTTCCGCCTATGGCGAAAGGAAGCCAAACAGAAGGAAATAAAATTAGCAAAGAGAAATAAGATTGAAAGGGGTATCTCGATAATGCAAGCTGCTATGCAGTTTAAAGATAACGAAGAGGAACAGATGAGTGAGCAGTTGCACAGGCAATGTAAAATGGTAATCGATAAATGTTATCCAGTGTTGCCGCCTCTTCAGCAAGATGCAGCAAAAGAGCTTCAAAAAGATCCATTAATGTCGCATTTGCTGAGTTCGCCACCCCCTTATGCGCAAAGTGCTACAGCACCTCCGCAACCTTTAGTTGCGCAACCTCCGGTTGTATTGCCTCCTGCTCCTCCACAACCGCCAGCTGCTCTTCAGCTGGTTCCTATTCCTCTGGTGCAGCCTCCTCAAGGGCCACCGGCTTTGACATCTGCTCTCCCTTTACTTCCTACAACTTTGACCACTATATCGACTACCACTCCTGGTATTCCTCCTGACACTGCCTCTGCGTCTGCCTTGCCTCACTCTGCTTTTCCGCCTGTCCTTTCATCGACTTCTCCCTCTGTTCGACAAAGAGTGGCTAGTACTGTTACTAGTCTTCTATATCCTTTCTTTGGGGCGACAAGTACGACCCCTATCTCAGAACGTAAACAGTTACGTAGCCAACTGCCTGATTCTAGGGAAAAGGAAACGTTGAATTATTTGGCACATAAATGGGTCACTGACCCCACAAGATACGAGCTAGAGTCCGTTATGGGTGTCTTCCATCAGTGGGAAGCATCGTAGCAGAGATATGTCTTTGAGAAAATGTGTGCCTTTCTTTGTGAGGATTTAGAGGAAAATGATTTGGAGCCTAATCCGCCCAAGTTGAGCCGTATACGATTCGAGTTTGCAAAAGGCGCGATTGTGGGTTCCGACGTTGGGAAAGCAGTTGTGACATTGTTGTCGTTTAGGAGTGAAGGTGTTTCTCATTTGTTGTTTGAATCTGACTCCTCTGTTAAGAAGAAGGTGAGACCCCCGGGACCACGCACACGATTCAGCGAGGACATCGCCGACTTCGTCAGCCCGCACGCTCTCCCCTCCGCCGACTACATCCTCCTGGGGGACCTCAACTTCCACCTGGAGAACAACAACGACCGCAACACCATCACCCTGCTCGACAACCTCGACAACCTCGGACTCAAGCAACTGGTGACCACCCCCACCCACCTCGCCGGACACACACTCGACGCCGTCTTCTCATCCAGCAAAGACGTCACCTTCAGCCACGCAACAGGACTCCACTGGACGGACCACAGCTGCGTCCACTTCACCTTCAGAAGAACGACGATCCACCACCTCCAGCAACAGGTTGCTCGAAGAAGCTGGAACAAGATCACAGCCGACCAGCTCACCGCCTCCCTGAGCCAGCACCCTCCCGCCAACTCAGCGAACCCCAGCCAGGCCGCCGACAACCTCACGAAATGGATCAACGACTGCGCGGACGAACTCGCCCCTCTGAGAACCCCACCCAGCAGATCCTGCAGCAGAAAAACACCATGGTTCACCGACGAACTCAAGAGCTCCAAGAAGAACTGTCGAGCCCTCGAGAAAGCCTGGAGAAGGGAACCAACGACGGACAACATGACCACCCTCAAGCTCGCCACCCGGAAACACCACCAACTGATCCGCGCCACCAAGAAAAATGCATACAAGGACCGGCTGGACAACAACGCACACAACTGCAAGGAACTCTTCAACATCGTGAAAGAGCTCTCCAACCCCAACGCCGGAAACAACGACATCACCCCATCGCAAGACCTCTGCAACTCCCTCGCGTCCTACTTCCACAACAAGATCACGGACATACACAACAGCTTCAACAACCAACCAACGCGAGCCACAACCGCAACGACGCCACCCACCACCACCCTCCGCACCTGGACCCCGATCAGCACCGAAGACACCATCCGCACCATGAACTCCATCCATTCCGGATCTCCGACTGACCCCTGCCCTCACCACGTCTTCAACAAAGCCGACGCTGTCCTCGCACCCCACCTGCGGGACATCATCAACACCTCCTTCGACTCCGCCACCTTCCCTGAGAGCTGGAAGCACGCCGAACTCAGCGCTCTCCTCAAGAAACCCACAGCAGACCCCACCGACCTAAAGAACTACCGTCCCATCTCGCTCCTCCCGTTCCCGGCCAAAGTCATCGAGAAGACCGTCAACAAACAGCTGGCCGCCTTCCTCGAGACGAATGGATCCCTCGACCCCTCACAGTCTGGCTTCCGAGCGAACCACAGCACCGAGACCGCCCTCATCGCCGCCACCGACGACCTTCGAACTCTGATGGACAACGGAGAAACAGCGGCCCTCATCCTCCTGGACCTCTCCGCGGCTTTCGACACTGTCTGCCACCGCACCCTAGTACAGCGCCTCAGCAACATCGGAATCCAGGAGAAGGCACTGGAATGGATCACCTCCTTCCTCGACGGAAGAACACAAAGAGTCCGCCTACCACCGTACAAGTCAGAGGCCACCAAAGTCATCTGCGGCGTCCCTCAAGGATCCTCACTGAGCCCCACCCTCTTCAACGTCTACATGAGCCCCCTCGCGACCATCGCACGCCAACACAACCTCAACATCATCTCCTACGCTGACGACACCCAGCTGATCCTCTCCCTGACCAACGACCCCGCCACCGCCAGAGCCAACCTGCACGAAGGGATGAGAGACGTAGCCGAATGGATGACGACCAGCCGCCTGAAACTGAACTCAGACAAGACGGAGGTCCTCATCCTGGGCTCCACGCCCTCCGCCTGGGACGACTCCTGGTGGCCCCCCGCCCTGGGCACCGCACCCAAACCGACGGACCACGCACGCAACCTGGGCTTCATCCTGGACTCCTCCCTCTCCATGACCAGACAAGTCAACGCCGTCTCCTCGTCATGCTTCAACATCCTGCGCATGCTACGTAAGATCTTCCGGTGGATCCCCACCGAGACGAGGAAGACGGTCACCCAAGCCCTCGTCACCAGCCGACTGGACTACGGCAACGCCCTCTACGCCGGAACCACTGCCAAACTCCAGAAGAGACTCCAGCGGATCCAGAACGCCTCGGCGAGACTCATCCTCGACATCCCCCGACGCAGCCACATCTCCGGACACCTGAGAGATCTGCACTGGCTCCCGGTCAACAAGAGAATCACCTTCCGGCTCCTCACCCACGCGCACAAAGCCCTACACGACCAAGGCCCGAGCTACCTCAACAACCGGATCAACTTCTACACTCCCAAGCGCCTCCTCAGATCAACCAACCACGCCCTCGCCGCCGTCCCCCGCATCCGAAGAGCGACAACAGGAGGAAGATCCTTCTCCTACCTGGCCGCCAAGACCTGGAACTCACTTCCGACCAATCTGCGCCTGACCCAAGACCACCTCTCCTTCAGGAAGAAGCTCAAGACCTGGCTGTTCGAGCAGTAGCGGCACCCCCCCCCTCCCAGCGCCTTGAGACCCTACGGGTGAGTAGTGCGCTCTACAAATGACCTGATTGATTGATTGATTGATTGACAGTACGCAATGAGAGAAGTTCCTCCAGTATGGAAGGAAGAAGTAGCCGCTGGTCTGAATAATAACCCCCCAGCTATACCAGCCCATTTTCAGCGTGTTTGGGTACATGTTCCATGGAAGCGAGCTGAAGTCTTGGCTCTTAAGCAGACATTGCCTGATGCCCGTAGAAATCCCGCAGGGTATTACAAGGAGTTGTCACAGACTGCAGGCTCATGTAATGAATTTAGCTGATATAGACATGTTGTTTGGGAATGTTGTTCCACAGCCTTTATGGGGAAAGATTCGTCATGCGGATCATGATCAAGAATTAGGTGACTCATGGGCTAATATTACTGCTGCAGATGGCCGACAAGTTGGTGGTGCTAAACCCGGGCCTTTAGTAGCAGATCTCCCTGGTAGGATCATTGATTACATGAAAACTTTAATGCCTGCGATGCGTGTGAATTGGGACAAACTGTCTGCGTGTATGCAGAAGAAGGATGAGACGGTGTCTGATTTCTTCACCAGGTTTGAAGAAACGTTTGTCGACCACAGTGGTCAAGATATGAGTACAGAAGGTGGTCAACGGTTGTTCGTTGGCAAGTTTGTGCACAATTTACTCCCCGAGTTGTGTAAGAAGTTAAAAGATTCAGAGAGTTCTTGGGCCGTTTCCTCTTCAGCACAGATATTGGCTACTGCACAGTACTACGAAAATAGGGACAAAGATGAGAAAGATAGAGTAGACAAGAAAACTAAGGAGTTAAAGACAAAGGTTCTTTTACAGCAAGTGTATCCGCCACGTGGTGGCCAGAATAACTATCAGCAACCTCAACAGTTTCAGAGGAACTCGCAAAGGGTCGAGTTTTCTCAACCACGTGTTCCTGTAGGTCCCAATCAGTGTTCATACTGTAAGGAAGAGGGTCATTTCAAGTATAGTTGTCCCATTTTGTTACAGCGCATGAATGGTACTTCTGGTGCGAGAGGTCGAGGTGTTCAACAAGCTCCTAGAGGTAGAGGACGTGGAAATTTCCCCCAGAACGCACGTTCCCTTCCGCCTCAAAATTCAATGAATAGTTTTGATCAGCAGAATAACGCGTCTGGTAGGACGGCTCAATACTATGCTGATGATTACTATGCAGAAGATGAGAATATGGAAGGTAATAGCTGCTAGGACAGCCATAGACAAAGAGAGGGAGTTGTTTCAGTTCCAGTAGATCAGAGTGGACCTTACGTTGAGGTGATTACATCAGGTGTGTCAGAACCTTTTCTGTTGGATACTGGTGCTACAAAGAGTTCTATTATGCACTCAAAACTCCCTGGCGCACCTTTGTCTGGCGACACAAATGTTTCTGTAGGTTTTTCTGGCACCCCGGTTGGGAACCCGATTTCTAGTCCTATGTCTCTTTCTGTTGGACCTTGTAAGTTCGAAGCACCCCTTATTTTAACGACAGGTTGCGGTGAAAACTTGTTGGGATTGGATCTGTTGAAAAGATTGTATGCGACATTGTATTGTTCTCCTTCAGGAGTACAACTTACACTGGGCAAGAAAGTGATCTCTCCAATGTATTTGTCGAAGGACAAACTTCCAACAGAATTGTCGTTTCTTCCTGATATTCTTTGAGCTACTGGTCCTAATGATGTGCGTCTTTTGGAAATACCGCCATATGTTGTGACATTGAAAGCAAATGTTAAAATGCCACGCATCCCCCAGTATAAAATCTCTAGTGAAGGTGACAAAGCGTTGCTAGCGATCATTTATGATTTAATTGACAAAGATGTGATTGAAGAGACAAGAGGTAACGTCTGCAATAGTCCTGTTCTGCCTGTTTTGAAGCGTACTGATCCTTCTCAGCCACCTGGTTTTCGGTGATTGATTTGAAGAATGCTTTCTTCAGCATCCCGATAGCCCGGGAGAGTAGGGATATTTTCGGCTTCAGTTTAGGAGGTCGAAGCTTCCGCTTCAAACGCGCTCCCCAGGGCTACTGTGAGAGTCCATCGATATATAGTCAAGCTCTAAAGACACAGCTTGATACGATTATTTTACCTGATGGTGTTACACTTGTTCAGTACGTCGACGATTTGCTCGTCGCTGTAGATACTGAGGAGATTTGTAAAGAAGCCACGTTGTCGTTGTTGCGTCATTTGTGTGATTTGCATCACAAAGTGTCTCTCTCGAAATTGCAATATTGTCGACAAGAAGTGACCTACTTAGGTCATCTCTTATCGAAGGAGGGAAGGAAACTGACCCCAGAAAGAATTCAGGCAATAGCAATATTGAGTGTGCCGAGGACACAGAGAGAAGTACGTGCTTTCTTAGGCATTACATCATATTGTAGACAATGGATACCGAATTTTTCTTTGCTGGCCAAACCTTTGGTGGCATTAACTTGTAAAGATACACCGAATCCTATCCCGTGGTCTGAAGATTGTCAGAAAAGTTTTGCCGAATTGCGCAATGCATTATGTTCGGCTCCTGTGTTGGGTACCCCCGACTACAGTAAGCCCTTTACATTGTATGTCCATGAGAAAGAAGGTTGTGCATTATCAGTGTTGACACAGTAGTTCGGAGACAAGCAGCGTTCATGCGCGTATTTTTCGTCGACTTTGGACCCGGTAGCAGTTGCTTGAGAGCCACAGCAGCAGCAGCTGTTTCTATCCGACAGTCTGCTGGTTTAGTGATGAATAATACATTGATTGGGATGGTTCCACATGCAGTGGACACGTTGTTAAACAGAACCAAGACACAGCACTTAACTAGTGCTCGATTGTCAGGTTACGAGTTGACATTGTTAGCGAGTCATGTGCACATAAAGAGATGCAATATGTTGAATCCAGCTACGTTGTTGCCGATTGTAGCAGATTTAGATGCTTCTGAACAGCATGATTGTTTTCTCAGAACAGAAGAAGAAACGAATGGGAGAGTAGATCTTCAGGACACTCCTCTTGCGAAGTGTGATGGTACCTTATGGGTGGATGGTTCATGCTTCAATCTTCTGAATGGTGATACGACTGAGGCATATGCTGTTACGACTTTGCATACGATTGTTGAAACTGCACGTATTCCACATAATTCAGCTCAAGCAGCAGAATTGATTGCACTTACGAGAGCATGTGTGTTGTCGAAAAGAATGAAAGTGACCATATATACCGACACCCAGTATGCATTTGGTGTGGCTCACAGTTTTGGACGATTGTGAAAAGAACGTGGGTTTCTGACTTCGCATGGAGCTAAGATACAGCATGGTCAGTTGGTGAATGAGCTTCTTGAGTCACTGACCTTGCCGCTACAAGTTGCGATTGTGAAATGCAGTGCACACAAGAAGGTTACTGATGATGTTGGTCGTGGAAATGCATTTGCTGACGAAGTTGCAAAAGAAACAGCAAGGGATGTGATGAGTCGAATGTATGTTGCAGGCCCTGCAAGATGGGTTGGTGACGTTGGAATGTGTGAAGATACGATAGAGAGCGTGAAATCTATTCAAGCTGAAGCTACAGAGAAAGAGTTGAGTGTGTGGAGAGAAAGTACGGGTAAAATGGATGTAAACAGTTGTTGGATTGAATTGTCAGAGCATCAGCGATGGTTGTTACCCGATGCGAATATGCTTGCAGTGGTTACGATGGCCCATGGAATGGCTCATATTAGTGTGAAAGGGGTTTGTAAGTTGTTGGCTCCAGTATGGCAAAATGCTGGAATTCCCAAGTGTGCAGAGAATGTTGTCAAGAATTGCATGGTGTGTCTGAAGTACAATCCTGGTAGGGGAACCCCAACTCCAGCTATTCATTTTGCGCCTCCTACATATCCGTTTGAGGTTTTGCAGCTAGATTTCATCCACATGGAAAGGTGCAACAATTTGAAATACGTACTGGTTGTTGTTTGTGCCTTTTCAAGATGGGTAGAAGCATATCCCCTGAAAGACAACACTGCCTTATCCACAGCTAAAGCCCTTGCCAAAGAATTCTTCCCTAGATTTGGAATGCCGAGAATGGTCTGGAGTGACAATGGGAGTACATTTGTGGGTCGAGTGATGAAGAAAGTATGTGAAGGGCTAGGCATCCAACAGAAATTCCACGCTGCAAATCACCCCCAATCAGCTGGACTAGTAGAATGCTATAATGGCACGCTAAAGCTTAAACTGGCCAAGATTCAAGCAAGCTCCGGTCTTAAATGGCCTGACGCTCTGCCTGTCATGCACGCACCTTCTTTGTCTCAGAAGTGTCCTGGAGTCACGAAGCTTTACACCCTGCTTCCCCCCCGTCACCTCCCGGGCGCCAGGAATGGATGCTAACACCTGAAAAGTAACCAAGGAGAACACAGGGGAACAAAACAAGGGTAGGAAGTGGAGAAAAATAATGGCACTCCACAGTCTTCTTCCACTCAGAGGATGTTCTTATCTTCTGTTGTAGCACTGCAGTAAGACATAAGGGATATAAGTGAAAACTATTCCCTCCCCCAACAACCTCAATGTAGTAAGTGTCAAGCACTCTATGTTACCTTGTGGAATACTAGGGAAAATGATAAGGAACGCAAGGAAGATGCCTGGAATGCTGTAGCTTGACTGGAAATGCTTTGTACATATATTCTGTACTCTAAATATAAAATAACACCATATAGAAAACGTGCTCTCGGCTTATCATAGAATATCTCTTCTAAATAAAGCACTCACCAATTACACCTTGTAAGTGCTCTGTAAATATCTCCAGAATCGATACCATGAACGTTGATCCTATCTACCAGTAGAACCACTCCGATCACAGTAAACCCCTGCCACAAACGAGGGAAGTCGGAACCCAACTCTAAAGCCAACCGCACTTCAACACCGCGGTAAAACAAAGTAATGGAAGAAACGAAAACAGAACAAAGAATCTGGAAGCAAGCCGCTTCTAGTAACTTACACGCACAATGATGAACCAGCAACCGCCATGAACAACTAGCTCCTCGGACGCCGATGTGAACCTGGAACGAGTAGGGAAACAAACTGGCTAAACACGAAGCACTTCCTTCAGGTCTAGGGCGGGTTTAAGACCTGAAACGCTATCTCTCGACGCATGCGTGGTAATTACTCATATCACTGGATTTGCCAACCAACGCCAACCACGGTATGTAACAGCCCGAATAACGGAACATTTAACTGGCTACTGCCTGCAATTCTAGTCTTTGGCAAATGCGCTACTCTTCATGTACGTGGCAGGCATGACACTGCCTTTAGCACTCCTATCAACAAGAATGACTGTGCTTTCGCGAGTGGGACTTAGTCCCTATGAAATAGTATTCGGCCGTCCGGCCAACGTATGGGGAGTGCCAAGGCGACAAAATTCAGTGAAATCGAACACCCTGTTTTGCTTGATTATTTGTACGAATTGACGGCTAAATTGCGTATTTTACACCAACAGGTTCACGATACTCTGCCTCAGGTCTCTGAAGCTCCAGGACATCCAATCGATCCTGGACCCTGGGTGCTGGTCAGGAATTTTCAGCGAACAAAGAATGACCAGCCCCGGTGGACTGGGCCCCATCTAGTTCTTCTCTCAACGAGATCAGCCGTTCGAGTGGAAGGAAAGAAGCACTGGATCCACGGTGTACACTGCAAGAGGGTACCTTTGCCTCTACCGTACGACCGGTGGGTCCAGGAGGGTATCGCTGACTCAGAGACTGAAACTGTGCCTCGCTTTCTGCCTTTTAGTGATGCACATGTAAAAGGAACAACTTCTGAAAAAGAAAGTGACAATATCTTGCAACAAACTGTATCGCCGTCAATTCAATTAGACACTACAGAGCCTGAACTCCTGTTTCAAGATCAGACAGTACATGGGAAGAAACGCTATAATTTAAGGCCAAGAACTATGGACAAATAAATAAAATTTACATTTTCTTTGCTATTTTTGAAAGTGCAGCTCTCTCATCTGAGAAACTTTTTTATTTTTGTTTTTCGAACCACCATCCGCGTTCTGCTGTAGGGTCGCGGTTGCCCAAGTCTTTGGGGTGCAGCTGAAGACGTTAGGTCAACAGTTCTGGTTGGTCTAAGGGAGTTGCCCTGGACTGACAGAAGCATTCCTTAGCATAGAACACCCTACCATCGCGAGCAGCATTTTAGAGAGGATGGAGTTTTTCGAGATGGAGAGACCTGCCAAAACAATGAACTTTAAAGCCAGAATATGTAGAATGATGACCAAGAAATGCTTTTTGATATTATGCATTTTTATGTTATTCAGTGTAATGATGTTTTTAATAGGATATGTTTTATTCTCTTTTCAAGTGACATTTGCACCTACTACATCGCCCATACCTCCTCCTTCTGCTATTTTCTCACATTCTTTTCAACCTCTGCCTGAACATGAATTCGCTAGAAGATTAGAGTTTATTAATAACTCCTTCGTTCAGCTTTTGCACCAACACCAACTAGTAATGAACACGACTAACTGTTGGGTGTGTGGTCTTATGCCTCATACTACTGATAAAGGTATCCCTTACCTGGTCCTGCCTTTCAGCCATAATGGTTCTGTGTGGGCATACAGAACAATGTTCATCTCCGCACATGAAGTCCACCCCCTACGTTCTGTAAAAGACAATCCTAAGAATAGTGCTCTAGTTAAGGGTATAGTAGATATGATTAGGGAAGATATTTCCTATGAGACTATCCCGAGAGATGAGACACTAGTATATATAGGATGGAACGTGACCGGATATGGAGTTGCTCTGAGTGAGAAACAGCAAGCTAAGAGATCTTCCCCGATTTGGAGTGTACCCCATCAGGGACACCTATGTCTGCAAGGAACTGGCAAGAATCCCAGAGCTCAGTTAGGGAAGAGTATCTGCACTGAAACATATGTTTTTGCTTCTCAGACTTCCCCTTCGTTCCTAGCAACTAAGGGTACCTATTTCATCTGCCATGATAGAGCCTATACATGGTTGCCCCCTGACTTTTCGGGCACATGTTTTGTTTCGTTCCTGCTGCCTCCCACCTACACCGCTGCGGCAGATTACTACAAGACAAGGATAGTTAGAGGTGTCTTCAGCAAAGAAGACACTGCAGGACAAGAATTTGGAGACTTTGTGAAGGGTTTTCTACCGTTTTGGGGACCCATAGTTAACAGCAGGAACATTAGGCAATTGACGAGGGTGGTTGAATCCACCGTAGTTGAAACTGCCGGTGCCCTTAGTAACTTGACTGCTGAGCTCCAGTCGGATCGTCTTATGACCCTTCAGAACAGGGTCACGTTAGACGTCATACTTGCAGACCGAGGTGGGGTATGTAGAGTGATCCAATCAAGTTGCTGTGTTTTCATTCCAGATAACGCTCCAACAGTGTACCAGGCCATCTCCAAACTGCATAAGATTTCCGAATCTATTCATGTGGATAAAGGAGATTGGTCGTTGATGGGATGGTTCTGGGAACTGATATCCGCCTGGGGTTGGAAAATTCTTATGGTCGTTGGGGTAATCTTAGCAATCCTTTTCCTGTTCTGTCTGTGCATACAGTGTGCTCCTGCAATATGTGGCCACTGTGCTACATCATGTATAGGGAAACCTGTATCAAGAGACGGGCTAAGTAATAGGATGATGCTACAGCAACATCTCAATGACTATGTAAGGGCAAAAGGAGGGGCTGTGGTACTGAAAATTCTGGACCCGTGTCATAAACATCGGCGTATCATGACGATTTTGATATCAGCAGACCGAGAATGGCTAGTAGTCTATGCCCAAGCATTTTCGTCAGATTCGAGCAACGATTTTACCCTGAACCCGTAGTTTTCGTCCTGAACCCTCGGCTTCCATTTTGTGTACGGCAGCCATTTTGTGGGTTGCCCTCACATAGGCCGACGACTAAGGCCAAACACGATTCTGAAGGACACGTACACCTTCGCTGACTTCTCTGCAACCTGGGCAAGCTGACTCCACTGCCTGAAGCCAAACCTGCCCGGCCAGTTCCTTTCCCAGTGGCCGATCGAGATAGCATCAAGGCACAGCCTACCATAAACCTTTTCATCGCACACATTCCCTGCCCAACCTTACACACACCTGTCACTGTTTCCTACTTTATGACCTGCTTTACAATAAGGAGGCGCCCGTTTTTATTGGGGGTCCGTTGATATCTGATGAAAATAATGGGCCTTGCCGGATAATTTATTGTGGGCTGGACGAACTGAAATATGGGCTTGTCATCATGACTCTGCTTTTCTTTGTAGTGAAAATATGTGAATGGTCAACTGTAAAGTAAAGAATGTTTGCCCGAAGCATAATATTTTGGATAAAAAGAGAAGGCTGGCTTTGTAAGATTGAGCAGTCTCCTGAGAATATACACCTTGTTGTACTTCTAGGATGCCTGTTACTGACTGCAGTCAATAAACTTGATCTTTGACTTCACCTAGTAGACTCTGTGTTTCTGTAGTCTTTGCAGAAAGTACCCGAAGTCTTAGGGTATACCCTGGCACCGCTGGGTTCTGAAAAACCCAGTACTTCAGGGGATTGGATAATGCATCCACCCTAAGGTGCCCCAATGGTATTGACGTGTGTACATAGGTTCCCTCATACTCAGCAGGGTACGTTAATGATCTGAAAGGTATCTGTGTAAATAAGTAATCCCTTTCATCACAGCGGAAAGCTCAGCTGAGAGGAAGCAATAGTTTAGGTAATTAAAAGTACCAAACACCGGGGTATGACATCAAAATAGCCTCTTGGTGGGGTATCAGTCCCTCCACACATCACATAGCTGCATACCCCACACGATATATTTTAAGGCTCCAGTCATTCAGAGTTTAGTATGCTATTGAGGGCTCCCAGCTCATCGACCCAACCAAAACACATTTAACCTCACCCACTGTTGTGAATCTATCTAGGACCCTAATTAAATATTCCCGATTCATGCCCTTATGTGGTTATAACAAAACATACCCTTATAAAGGCATAAGAATCATGTCCAAATTTAGTCATAGCCAATGCAGTCCAAATATGGCAAGGCCAACTCTAACTCGGATGCCAACAACATATTCCTAGGGGACTTTAACCTCCACTGGGACGACCGCAATGACAAAATGGTTAACTCGATTAAAGACTTCCTAAATGAGCTAAACCTCACGCAAGCATGCACCCAGCCCACTCACTCACAAGGAGCGACTCTAGACTGGATTATTTCAAGAAACAAAGAGACCTCAATCCTTGCTATAGACCCGTGTGATTGGTCTGACCATCACGCCATAACATTCGCGATACCCACAATGAAAAAGGGTAGGACCGTGCAACCCCGCAAGTGCAAAAAATTGATTTGTGATACAAAAGAAGCCAATATTGAATTACTGGTAGAAAGATGTGAGAAAGACTTGAAGCCTCGTAACAACAGGCAGAATGTCAATGTCAATGAGCTGACGGATCACTACATAGCCTCGATCGGTAATATAGTCAATGACACCCTGCCTCAAAAACTGAAAAACGTCTCTGAAAAGCCAAAAAATCCTTGGTTTAATGAGGCATTGAACGAAGACAGGCGAAAACTGAGAATGGCAGAAAGGAAATGGAGACAACATCCCTCCTCCCCTGAGCTGAAAGTCCTCAGAAAAACTAGGAAACAGTATAACAAAAAGATAATCAACACCAAAAAAGAATTTATAAGGGCTGAACTCGACAATGCCACAAACAGACCAAGAAAACTCTTCGAGATCTTAAAACAACAGTCGAATAAACTAACCAAAACGACTCAAGAGAGCTCGAAAACTCCCATAAGCTGCGAGGAATTCTCCTCATTTTTCATGGAAAAAAACAAACTACTAGAAGTTGAGCTCACAAGTGCAGCAGCTAACCTCATGACCCTAAACGAGGCTAAGACGACATCTGACAGTCTTCAAACAAAAAATAAGGCAAATTGGGACACATTTGAACTATTTGACCAGGGAAAGATCGCCAAAACGCTAGCAGAACTCAGACCGAACAACCACTATCAAGACCCTCTACCGGCAAAGTGTGTAAGAGAAATCAGCCACACCCTAATTCCTATCTGGACTGAGATAATAAATGCTTCACTTGCACAAGGAACTCACCCTGACTGCCTAAAAACTGGACAGGTAGTTCCCATCATCAAAAAACCGACAGCGGATACAACAGACCCGAAGAACTATCGACCTGTGACCAACATCCCTCTACTTGCCAAACTTATTGAGAAATGCGTGCAGGGCCAACTGAGTCAGCACATCGCTAAGTACTCACTACTAGATGACTGCCAATCTGGCTTCAGAACTGGACATAGTACTGAAACGGCGATCCTGCATATTGTTGATGATGCCTTACAAGCCCTAGACCAAAATCATGCGTGCCTGTTGATCCTACTAGACTTGTCATCAGCATTTGACACTGTAAATCACGAAGTATTGTTGACCAGGCTAAGAGACAGGATGGGTTTATCTGGAAACGTATTTAAATGGTTTAACTCCTTCCTACAGAACAGGACACAACTATTCCTGGTCAACCAAGTAAGCTCCTCCCCGTGCCCTAACACATTAGGAGTCCCACAAGGCTCGACGTTATCCCCAGATCTATTCAACTTGTATGTAGAACCCCTCACGGAGATTCTTAGTAAATCACAGATCTCCTATCACATGTACGCAGACGACACGCAAATATATATGAAGATCACCTGTCGGGATGACATTGACCTAATGAATGAAACACTAAAGCGAGCACTACAATGGCTAACAGCCAATCATCTAAAACTTAATGCCGACAAAACAGAATTCCTATTAATATCACCAGCAAGCAGTCAACCAGAGGTAAAAGAATGGACTAAATTGGTGACTGCTCTAAACTGTACTCCGACCCTAATCAACTCAGCTAAATCACTAGGAATTACGTTAGATGAGAACCTCGACATGAAAGACCACATCAACACAATGGCCAAGAGCGCCCGTTTCCACCTGAACTATCTAAGAAAATTGAAACCCTTTATCTCAGAAGCAGATCTAAAACTGGCTATCCAATCACTAGTGATCTCGAGAATTGAATATGGCTGCACCACATTAGCTGGCCTACCGAAGACATCCACTGCACCACTAAAAGCCTGTCTCAACGCTGCGGCTAGACTCATCACGGGAACGAGAAAATTCGATCACATATCTCCCCACTTAAAGGCACTAAACTGGCTACCTTACGAAGCGAGAATTAAAATGAAGATGGCATGCATTACCCACAAAGCGGTTCACCTCAACACGCCTATATATCTAGCCAAGAAAATTAAGCTATCGGGAGGTAACAGACCAACTAGAAGCGCGAAGGAGCTGCTATTACGACCGGCCTTCTTCCGCAAGAAAAAGACCTATGACCGAGCATTCTCCGGAGCCGCCCCCAGAGTCTGGAATTCCCTCCCCCCTAACATCAGGATGATTCAAAATGCTGTAAAATTCAAACGGGAACTGAAGAACCACTTGATGAGTAAATACCCTACATAGAGATCCCCACCGACCACTAGTATGAACACTCAAGACAAAGAAGGTCGGACTCATCTTGAATAATTTGAAGATCAATTAGACAATGACCGATTCCCGTTCAAACAGCGGCTATACACTCCAAGGCTACCTCATATATATGTGATCTCTACACTGCATTTCACACCCTTAATGATATAATTCCCTACCCTACTTGGTTATCTATTTAATCCTTACCACAAGCTAAACCTATTCAACTCTTATTGCTATTTACTCATGGAATTGCACTGATAACACTATGGAACCTACCTCACCGAGCCTGACGATATGACTAGGACTCAAGCCAAATCTTTGCACCTCCTAAGGCTAATGTTACAGACGTTAGGAAGATATTTATCTAATCACCACTGTTAGCATAATTTGTAATCTTTTTATGTTAAGCGCTCTGATACCCACGGGTCTTGTCCGCGCTATATAAAACTCTATAAATAAAATAAAATAAATAAAATACTCCCATAGACTCCTAGAAAGTACAACACATTCTTTAAACAATCCAAGCCTCCAGCAGCCCGGGAATTCCCCCTGCTTTTGTTTTGATTTGCACAAGAACTCCTGGAGTCCAGAAAGAACTGTTAGTTCTTAGTGACGTCTTATGTCCAACCTTACGTCAAACTCGGCACCTTTCAGGTATAAATGTACCAACACATGCCCTAAGCAAACACACGGTGGTTTGGAGCAGAGCGGCTATCTACTCGCCCGACGCCCATCTGATGCGAGTGCTGAAGGAAGCCGACCCTCCCATTTGACTCACTGAGAGAGACGCTGTCTTTTCTCCTGCCAAGAAATCCAGCTCCGGTGTTTCCAGTCACTCTTGCAGGTTGCTGGGAGATCGAGTCCTGAGAGAGAGATACAAGACCTCCTTCATTCTAGAATCAAGGTACGGAGCTGATTAAAACCTTAAAAGAATTCTTGATTCAGATTCTTGGCAAAAACCAACTTAACTTAAACTACAACTTACTTACTCCTTCCCATGTATTAGGCTTAGGTCAGGTACACCGGGGTAGGCGTATATTAGAAGCACCAGTTGAGTACGTTAGTCAATGTTTTTATGTATGTATATATTTTATCCGTTTTAAAGTATCATATGGCTAAGAAACCATATCAATGCTTTTACAGTATTATTTCATAATACCGCTTTTACTGTACGCACTTCACTTCATGATGAGTATTGCAATTGTGGCAACTCATTTATCTTGCATGAGAAAGAAGACTGCTCAATAAATAACAACTTTTATTGAAAACGCCGTCTCTCTATTTCTCTGCACTCTGGTTAAACTAAGCATGCACGATTGACTGAGTAAAATAGCTGGCTATTTTTTTCACACGACTCTAGAGATATACTCTTTATTCTGAGGGAGCACAGTTGTCATGTTTATGCGGTTGTCAGAAACTAATCCCTTCTTGTCTATTCAGGAAAGTTAACTCCTTCCTGTTCACTCGAGAAAGTTTCTAGTGACCTCTGAGCTAGCTGGCAAACCTAATTAAGTCTAACATAGTCAGTAGAGACCTAGATGACCTCAGTCCTACGTCTAAACTGCTGTTTATGTTATTCCAATGCGCAGAGCCTATTGGGAATATAGGAACTACACTACACCACCAATATGATAGCTGCACCTAGGTAGGGGGATGCTGCCACCATCACGGGCAGGAAAGAAGGCTGGGTAGTCAGTGTTATGGGCACAGACATCAATAATACACATTTCCTTTTCCCCCAGCTTACCATGCAAAAACATTTACCTCCCCATTGGGTCTGCCACATGATGCAACTACTGGAAGGGAACCCCTGGGGCCACACATTAAAAAAACCCTTGCGAAAATCCCAAATAAGAAGTAGTGTAAAGCTGTCCTCTCCAGAAATTGCAACAAATCCCTCCAAATGTGTATATCCTGCAGTCATGCAACCGTCAACGCATAGTGTTTCAAATAAGCAAATACCCTTCTGCGTATTTCAAACGTGGTCATTCCACGGAGATTCCAGGTGAGTATCTTTGTTACTAGGGAAGCCATGATTCATATGGTAATTGCTCGCTCCTCCAACCTGTCCCTCCATCTCTTGCTATCTCTGCTCCCGATGAGACCCCACCTGTAATGCAAACAGGATTCTTCTTTCTGGTCAAGGGGAGACCTGGCTTGGCAGTTTGGGCTGGACTGTTCCCATGAGGAACAGGGTCAAGACTGATTTGCATATGACTGGGTCTGAACTGGGGTGGCAAAGTGATCTAAAGAATGATGATGGATACAACACATGTCTGTGACTGGGCGTGAGCGTCTGAAAAATGTCAACATTCCATCATTTCCTTGTATTTCCTTTATGTAAACAGTGTAATCTGACATGGAGGCTTCAGATACAACCCAATCAATATGAGAACAAGAATCTCATGCACAGACCCAACCTACCCCCCTCCCCTTGGGCAGGACCACCAACCTCTCCCCCATGATACCATTGACAGTAAGGATTTGTATGTGCCGCCCCATTACCCATTCAAATCCCAAAGAGAAAAGAACTGCCACATCACTATTTTCATAATTGTGTGTCCTGAGTTTACTCCGTCGTGTGATATGTAGTGCAATAATCCCCCAAAACAGCTGCTACGCTAGTGACTAGTTAGCCGGTGGGGTGTGAGGCAGGAACCTCTAGCCCAAGCCTGGGTGGAGTTGGCAAAGTTCTGCTACGTGGAACTCCGCTAAGTGACAAAAACACTGTGCAAATCTCAAAAAGTTCCCCGAGCGGCAGAGTGGGTTACCTAGCGCCTTTAGCACTGATTTTTAGTGCCTGGTGTTTGGCCTGCACTGAAAATGGCATTTTGCACAGTGCAAAGGGATACTGCTTTTTTCTGCTGGTCGAGTAGATGGAAAATTTCTCAACGCGAGCTATAGCGACCATCCGCGACCGACCACATTGAGAAACCTGGCTGGGAAGTGTTCTAGCATTGGATATTTTATGCTATGTGGAGCGCAGTGTTTCAGAACTCTATTAAATCCGAGGAATGTGGAGTGCTAAACACTCCTAAAATGGAGCAGATTTCACCACACAGGCTTACTCTAGCCCCCCACTCAGATACCAACCTCTGGGGAGCAACCCCCACCAACAATATTTCACTACATGGTGGAGGAATCATCCCACTCTGCATTACCTCCTGCAGCGTCTCCCCTCCCAGGACATCCTGGTAGCTCCCTCCCAATGTCATCAATCCCCCAAATTTAACTTATCTGTGCCACCCATGCTTGTCTCTATTAAACATTTCACAAAAAACAGATGCAACACATTTTTTCACCATACTATTTAACTTATATTTCTGACTTTTTCAACAAAAATATTACTTCTTATTTTGCATACATGCATTTGTTCCACATACAAATTTTAATTTGTATAGTTTTCATATTACATTTAGTATATTATAAATAGTTCTATATTATGATTTGAAATATTTTTATAATGCTTTTTACATTACACTTTACGTAGTCGTTTATAATTTTTATAAAAAATCTTTTTACAATTCCGAAAATGCCATTGTTTTGTTTTTTTAAAGATAGTCTTGTTTTTTGTTTTTATTCAGCAGCCATTTCTTTCCATAGCCATATGGTGGAAATCCACTATTTTGGATGATGGTCACCGCTCATGTTTTCCCTTTTTCTGGATCCATCGTTTTCTCCTGTATCAATGCTATTAGATGACACCTTGCATGTTCTCTAGCCCTGAATAGATACTATTCAAATCGTTTTCATCTATTTAGCTAATTTAATTTTCCTGCAAGGACACAGTAAGTGGTGTAGAAAATAAACCAATTGAATAGGAGTAAAATGTCATATGTGCGCTGCAAAATTTGTACTACCCACATACATGATAACATCAAGGGCGGGTCATCCACGTGGGCGGAGCATCGCCCTATTTCTTTCTCGCAGCGCAAGAAGCAGAAATGTAAATTGGCATAAATACTATTTTAAGTTTCTGATTCTCGCACTGCGAGAAAGCAAAAGAAGGGTATGCCTGGTTGAGGGTTGGCGGGTGTGCAGGTCGGGTAGGAGTGGCTAGCCCAATGTTACGGGCCCTAACTGTTAGGTCGACCCCAGTGCCAACCAAACCAGTCATAGCACTCTCCATTTGGTTAATGTAGGCTGCTCCCATAAGACGTCTGTAAGGACGGCGTCCTAGCCAATCACAGCGCTGTCATTTTAGTGTTGTGATTGGCAATGGAGAAAGAGGGAGGCTGTCTGCTTCTGCCTCCTGTTTGCAGAGAGCAGGAGGCTCGAAGAGTGAGTCCGGCACTGGAGGCGATGATACGTTTTTCTTTACATTTGTTTCATTAATTTAACACCTTAACCGCGGTGGCAATTCCACCTTGGTGCGTGGAATTACATTGAGTGACAAATAAATACAACAAGAAGTCTCTACCTGATTGGATCAAGCAGGCGCTAACAAGTCGCCAATGTATACACTCCCAGTAAACTGGCCTATCTACAGAGCCATGCACAGGGTCATGATATTCAAAAGCAAATCAAAACGTATTAATGAACAAGTAATACATCTTCATACATATCCACAGACTTATAAACACTCATTCTCATTCGTCCTGGAACTCAGGGGTCCATTCATACTAGCAGAGATAAAAGCAGTGTTTGATACAGGGGACAATACTTGTTATGAGGAGTTATTATATACATCAAGCTGTTATTATACATAAAAATCTTTGTTTCCTTATACACAATATCATGCACTTGATATGTAAAGTTGATGAATTGGAGTGAACAGATGAGATGATAAATATCACATGGTCCACATTTATTTTCAAATGTGCTGCCGACGCGTGCTTCGGTGTATGACCTGTATGGAGGTCTCACCTTCCTCAGGGCGGGAAAAAAGAAGGGAGTTTTGGATGTACCTGAACTCAGATACCAGAATATGGAACAAGATCATTAAACTGACTGAATAAACTGATGGTGACCAAGAAAGAAATAGTAAAGCTCCTAAAGGAAGGGGGGGAGAAACAGTATCCCCCAGATGATAAATTCGAGCTGGCAAGTCCTAGATGAATAAAAATGCACCGACGCGATCTCTCAACAGCCAACCGACGTGCGCAGCACTACAGAGGTAGTCCTTGCGACGGCCATTGGCCGACGGGCGCAACAAAAGGGTTAATCCTCACCCCCCTCCCCGCGCAAACCCCCGCCCCCCAACCCCGCGGTTCATGCAGACCGCGACTGGATAATATTATGTAAATGCCAGGAACACCACTGTTCTCTAGTTAGCACTGAAGTAACACAAGACAAGGTAACATGTCTGTGCCACATAGAAAGACATATCTCTATATATTAACAAGTCACTTCTAAAGGTTACCTCACTGTGTGGTTCATGTGCATAGCGGTGGTGTGTTAAGCTTGCTCACAATGACTTTCGAGCAGTCAAGAAAAGGTCCGAATTCATGTTGCAGTGCAAAGTGAAGTGTCAAGCACACAGAGTATGCATTGGAAGGCAGCTCACTAGATGTAAACTACAGATACCTAGCATGCAGCATGACAAACTCTTCCATGTATCAGAGAGGAAGCAGACATCTTTGAATATTGGGTATAACGTTCCCTCTTTGCAGCCTCTGTTGAGTACATCCTTGTTAGGCAACTGTGCTCTAATATTGCACCAGCCAAGTCTTTTTACTTGAGCTGATACGCAGACTCTTTAAAAGGAATTTGGATGTTACTTGGATGCTGAGTTCGAATTTAACGAGACTTGTTGCTTGTTTAGGGATAGCTTTACTGACTATTGAATCAAAGAAGTATCCTGAAAGTGTATTGTTGATGAACTTTGAACTTGAACTAATTTTGAACCGTTGAAACTCTGGTTAAATTTGCTAGGGAGTTACAGCAAACACATGGTTGAGGAAAACAACAATTAACTTAAACTAATGCTGGAGGAATATGGTGCATATTCTAAAATCATACTACTGGCGGAAATAAACTTGAATTACTTTTGAATGCTTAGTGGCTTATCCTGTAAATATATTTTTACACATATCACAAATAAGGTATAGATGGATGAGTGTTAATAAGTGAACCAAGGATGTTGCCATGTTTAAGTATCCCCCAGTATTTTTTTTTTTATGTTTCTGTAGTATTCTCTTCTCTCTTTAGTGGCATCTGTGATGTCACTGTCATGATTATTCCCAGTTTTGCGGACAAGACTGTACACATGAGAGAATTATTTAAGAAAAAGGTCAAGTTTGCCTGGGATAATGTCTGTATGGACGAGTTTTCTCAGATCAAGAAAGAATTGGGGTCTTGCAAGATCCTTACACAGTATGTGCCCAATTTTCAGTGTACAGTGAATGTTTTGCCATTGTGCAACATTCCGTCCATCATCTTGTGTGTTTTGCTGTTCACCCTATGTGGGAAGGGTATGCCCAGATGTGGGTCCTGTGCTCACTACGCCACTGGAGTCAAACTATCCTGGCTGATGGCGGCTGATAGCCAGAAACCGGTCCTAGTTTGCTTGATTCCGGTCCAGGGAAGACATGGCTTGGCAGTTCGGGCTGGACTGTTCCCATGAGGCACAGGGTCAAGACTGATTTGCATAAGGCCATGTCTGAACTGGGGTGGCTTGGTGAGCAAAATAACAATGGATTAAACCCAGATCTGTGACTGGGGGTGAATGTTTTGCCATTGTGCAACATTAGTCCATCATCTTGTGTGTTTTGCTGTTCACCCTATGTGGGAAGGGTATGCCCAGCCGTCCAAAGAATCAAAAGAGTCAGTCCACACAGTCAACTTTAAAAAAATCAAATACTCATCAGCAACAGATGAAACCCTAGTTGAAAAGGCAAAACAGCATGTTGAGGCCCGCACTGGATCAAATGAAACTGCCAAATGGGAAGAATTTACAAACACTATGTCTAACTACGTCACAAGCACCAAGCCACACGCAAAATCAGGCTATGACAGATCGAGCAAATTCACTCAAGAGCACAAAGAAAAAACTCAGAAGCATAAAAACACCAATTTACCGCACAATGAGAGAACTCCAACAGAAACCCATGGATACAGTAAAGCAGGACCATCTACGGAAATTAAAATCAACATTGAAAAAACTTAAATGGGAAGCAAATAAATTCTTGGAGGATAATCTTTGGGCAAGACTTCACTCTGATATCACTTGAAACGATGGGGCAAGGTTCTGGAAATCGATAAACTCGTTCATAAGACCTACGCACCATGGGGTTTCATCCAACATCACAGAGGAGTCATGGGTAAATTTTCTCGGAACCCATTTTAACCAGGCAACGGGAAAAAACCATGTGTCAACATCGGACCGCGAGAGGGATACATATAAAAAACTCTCACCTAACCGCGACAATAGCCTCAAAGAATGCCATAACTCGACTCTAAATGATGATCTGCCGAATTTACAAAACACTATCCAGCGCCAAATTAAGAAAGGAAGAAGTGAGGTGGCTCCGGGACCAAATGGTATCCTGCCAATTCTTTACAAACAAGACGTGAAAGGCTGGGCAGCAGCTCTCGAACTCCTTTTTCTGGAGATAAGACGCTACAACACCCTGCCAAGCTCCTGGAATCGTTCCATCATTTCTCAAATTTATAAGGCAGGAGACAAGGCTTCCCCCCAAAACTATCGATTGGTGGCCTTAATCGATAATGAGGCCAAATATTTTGCAGGCATCCTCCTAGAAGAATTGTTGGGATGGGCCACAGAGAGATCCTTAATCCCGGTCAACCAGACAGGCTTTGCCAAAACAGTAGGTACAACAACCAATATTTTTACCATGGGCATGCTTATAAACAAGGCAGAATCAAACACAATGCCTATTCATTTCTGCTTTATAGACTATAAGGCTGCCTTTGATCACATAAACCGGAACATTCTATTGTCTAAACTGAACGGTTGGGGGATATCGAGACCTCTGTTGGATCTGCTGATCAACCTTCATACAGAGACCTGGGTACAGATAAAGGTGGGGGACGGATCAGTTTTGTCCAGGCGCCTACCGACCAGCAAGGGCCTGAAGCAGGGCTGTGTCCTGGCCCCCACTTTATTCAACCTGTTTTTAGGTGACCTTCTTCCGATTCTAAACAGCTGCAATTCCCACACTCCTAAGCTAGGAGGACTCCAATTACCTTGTCTACTATATGCAGACGATATTGTCTTAATAAGCCACACAAAGGTAGGGCTCCAACATCTTCTGAACGCAACATACAGCTATTCAAACGAAAACGATCTGACAATAAATCTGGAGAAAACCCAGACGATGACCATCAGTAAGAATAAAAGAAAATCAACATCATGGTTCTGGAACAAGACAAGAATTGGAGACATGCCAATATACAAATGCTTAGGAGTGAAGATCGATAACAGCGGGCAGTTCTCTACTCAGAGAACAAGTATACGAGGAAAAGGGCTGTCTCTGACAATTTCACTGAAAACATTAAACAGCAAACATTCTGGTCCCTCTCTTCTTCCACTGGCGCAAGTAATCCACGCTAAACTCCTCCCAACAATCACCTATGGGAGCGAGGTACTTAGAGGAAGGGACGCCAAGATACTTGATAACACAATTACAGCTGCTTACAGAATCATTTTCAGCCTGCCCAAGCGAACCTCACCAGCACAAATCAGGCTAGAATTCAGCATTGAACAACAGCTCTTGGCAAGACAGGGAGCCTATATTTCAGCCTGGGACAAAGTGAGGAAATCCAAACAAGGAACATTAAACGAGCATCTATGGACGGAGCTAATGCAACATCCGTCCTCACAAGCAGCCAAGTACCTCACAGGCAGCCTGGCGATCACGGGATTGAAGCAGCTCTGGGATACCCCAGTAAACCATACAACACTTAAAAAAACTGGTCAAGAAATCGATCAAACAACTATCGTGGGTCCAAGATAAGGCAGCCCTTTCAAAAAGAACGCACGGCTGGATGATCCTGAACTCTTACTCAACGATAGCACCACAGAGCTACTTTGGTGTTGGTTACGCAAAATCCATCAAAAAGTGCTTCTTAAAATACAGGTTAGGCTTGCTACCCTGCATTCAAAACTTCCCATGCTAGATAAAAACCACAGCTGGATCCCTTTGTCGGTTATGCGGCTCAGCACAAGAGGACATGCTGCACTTGATTTGCTCCTGCGAGAAACTGCTGGACGAACAGAAATACTTGCTGAAACATCATTTTAACCAACGAGAGATACGTACACGAAGGAATGCGGTTCTCGTCTGCTTTTCATCCAATGATCCTCAGCTGAACTGCAGTTTTGTAAAATTTATGAAGGCAGTGGAAAAGAAAATGCCAAAAAAACTGACTTCTTGAGATCATGAGGATACCGGGATAGCAAAGACATTCTATAATAAGAAAACAAAATCAAACTTTAAAAAAAAACAAAAAAAATTAACCGTACCAGGTATACTGTGTATAATTGAACTGAGGAAATGTGACGGTGATATGCCGATTTTACCAAACATGTAGTTTTAACAAATTTTTGTTTTTATCCTGTTTTGTACTGCAATGGTTTTAAGTAACTATGCTAAATAAACTACTACTACTACAGACGTGGGTCCCATGGTCATTACGCCCCTGGAGTCAATCTATCCTGACTGAGGACGGCTGATAGCCAGACACCGGTCCTAGGATGCTTGATTTGGATCCAGGGAAGACATGGCTTGGCAGTTCGGGCTGGACTGTTTCCATGAGGCACAGGGTCAAGACTGATTTGCATATGACCATGTCTGAACTGGGGTGGCTTGGTGAGCAAAATAGTGATGGATTAAACCCAGATCTGTGACTGGGGGTAAATGTTTTGCCATTGTGCAACATTCCGACCATCATCTTGTGTATTTTGCTGTTCACCCTATGTGGGAAGGGTATGCCCAGACATGGGTCCCGTGCTCACTACGCCACTGGAGTCAAGCTATCCTGGCTGATGATGGCTGATAGCCAGAAACCGGTCCTACGATGCTTGCTTCTGGTCCAGGGAAGACATGGCTTGGCAGTTCGGCCTGGACTGTTCCCATGAGGCACATGGTCAAGACTGATTTGCATATGGCCATGTCTGAACTGGGGTGGCTTGGTGAGGATAATAACGATGGATTAAACCCAGATCTGTGACTGGGGGTGAATGTTTTGCCATTGTGCAATATTCCGTCCATCATCTTGTGTGTTTTGCTCATAAGCGTGTGGCACTCTATCACTCACAGGCTAATGGTTCTATTGAGCGTACCAACGGTATTCTTGTTGGATGTGTTCAATGGGCTGCCCCTTCTAGAACTGATATTAAAGAAGCTGTTCAAAGTATGCTATGGGCACATTGTACCACTCCCAGCTCCATCACAATTTCCAGTCCATTCAAACTTCTTAGAGGTAGAGAAGCTTCTTTTCACATGTGCCCTGCTTGGATGAAGAAATGGGGCTCCCTGTCCAAGTGCGGAGAATTCTCATGGTAAGGGTGGATCACTGGATCAGGGTATTCTTCCAAATTGTAAGAAATTTGAATCTAATGTTTCTGTGGGAGATTGGGTGAGAGTTAAATCCCCTTTAAATGTCCCTAAAGAAATTTCAAAGTTTGGTCCTCCTGTTAGGGTTGATGCTGTTTCAAGCTTTGCTATTCGGGTCAATGGGAAGAATTGGTGGAACTTGTCTTGGATCTACAAGATTCTTAAGAGAGTAGTTTTGCAACAAGACCTTGAGCGAGGAGAGTTCGCAGATATGGTAACAATGCCGTTTAAACAAACTCAGGAAGTGAGATCTGATTTGGTTGAGTTGTCTATGAAATATGTCCCGCCACGTTTAAGTTGTAGGATTAGTCTTTCGCCTAATCGCATGGATTTGTAAATATATGCTCTGTCCAAGTATTTTACTTGACTTTGTTGCTATCATAATATCCTTTCTCACATTCATTATTCTCCTATATCACGCTTGTTGTAGTAATCCTGTCTCTCTTTAGTGGCATCTGTGATGTCACTGTCATGACAATAGAATGTATATGTTTGAATGCAAGGAGCCTGTTAGTTTCTGTGAGCTGTGGAGGCAAACGGTCATTACACATGAAGTCTCCTTACCTACTTGTCTCACCATAATTACTTCAGTTTCTTTTTTTTGTTGAATTAGATGTTCAATCTATACAAAGACTTTAATCTGATTATCACTGAATCTTTTTCTGTCTTGAAAATAATCTTATCCTGTTTGTTTCGCTTCACTTTCTCTAACACTTGATGGAATACCTTCTTCGGAAATTAGCTTTTCTGGAATCTTGCTAAAATGGTGCATTTTTCTTTTTTACATAGCACGTCCATATTGCCATTGCGTTTGACTCAGAGCAAATCCACTTGAAGTTAGTGGGAAGATGACTTTCAGCATGGAGGATGCTGTTTTCTGCAGTCTTTCTCCTGTATAGCCTTGTGGTTATATCTTCTGTAATAGCATTATTAGCATTAAGGCTATTCCTCCAGTGAAAGTGTCTTATGGGAAATTAATATTCATTTACTTGGCTGTTTTGTGAACATTTCAATTAGAGTTGCCGCCACTTATCTTTATAATTTGTATAGATTCAATCAACTAAGATTTTATGAATTATAATAAGGTTGAATTTAATGATGTTATACCTTCCTCACATTGTTATAGTATCTTGGTGTTTTGATAGTGGCCCTGTTTATGAGTATATGTGCTATTTATTGCACTTGATCCATTACAATAACATAGGCTTTGTTTTGTATTTGATGTGATAAATAACATCTATTACTAGTTTGTGGGGAATAATATGCATATTTTTATGTTTAACTAACCAAAATCCCCAAGCTCCTGCAAATACCATATTCTTTTCCCACGTTAAAGTTCAGCAGGTTTGACTTGTTGAAATTTAAGGAAGGTTAGGATTTTCAAAGCATCTGATAATTACTGAATAAATGAAATACAACCAAATTCATAGTTCAACCCCCTGGCTAAACAGGGTTTCACCGGGGTCAGAAAAACAGTCACTAACCCGAATTAGGCTCAGTATGTCTTTCCTGTTTGATAAATTGTAACTCTTTTCTTCTATGAGAATGTGTCCAACGTACTTAAATGATGATTTTTTCAAACTGAAACATGTACTTCTTGTTCTGCACCAAAATAAACAGATTATTCTTCTGTTCATGTGGATTATTGCAGTAAGCAAAATCAAACTGTAAGAAAATGCTTTCAGTTTAGAGAGGACTCAAATAGCAGATCTAGATGTGTGAATAGTTACCCTCCCTACGATTGTATCCCCAAAAAAATCCATTCTGACCTTGATGTTTTCTGGCCCACATTGTTATAATGAATGTTTTAGTTAAACTGGTATTAAGATCTAAGTCCAACGCAAAATTTGGGAATTCATCCAAATGAACTTGGAAGCCATTCGTAGTCCCTGATAAAAGGATGAAATCATCTGCATACAGTAAAACTATGGTATGCCATTCCCCTTGCTAATTAGATGTTTCTCCGGGCCATTTATGTAAATAGCAAATGGGAAGGGTACCGAGACACATCCCTGGCACACCCCCTTGTCAATCTAATTTGATCTGCACACTCTCTGTTAGACTCAAAACAGAGCTAATAGTTGTATCCTGATGTAATTACCGTAACAGAGAGATTATCAGGTTTTCCTTCCTTGTGGCTTCCTTGATCAACTCCAGCTTAGAGTGGTTGACAGTGCCAAAGGTGCCTGTTAGATCCATGAACACCCAACAAATCTCCCCCTTCTTTGCTCTGACATATTTCCCAGTTATCAGGTCAAAATTGAGGCATTGATCCTCCATCCCAGGCCCAAGCAGGAACCGTATTGGATCTCTGAAAATATTGCATGTTCCTCTGCCCAGGCCTCCAACTTTTTAAGTAATACTTTACCCAAGAGTTTAACAGTTGAATCAAGTAATGATACAGGACAAAAGCAACTGGGCAGCTTTCTATCATCCTTTATAAAATGGACACTATAATTTCCTGAGCTCATGATTAGGGCATAGTTTCTGTAATGGCGGCTCTTATTACATTTGTTATGAGATGGGCCCCTAAAATTAGATCATGCATGAAGACATCGATTAGTACACCATCTTGGACTAGGGCTTTTTCTTTTAAACTATACTCAATTACAATGCTCATTTCTTTCACCTTTATAAAATGGCTGAATTCTAAGGCCCGCTCTCGGTCAGATAAAACATTACATGGGTTGAAAACATTTACATAGTATTCTACCAACTTATTAGCAGACATTAATTTCTCTGCCTTTGGGTAGTCAATGTTATCACTCTCCAAAATGTTCCCTTATGTATAATTTAACCTACTGCTTCCAGTTCTTCCCATACATTTTTCCGAATGTCATTCTTTTTTCCAGTTATTTTCTTCATGTCTGGATGACTTCCCTTGATGGTTAAACTTTTTTTTAGAGCAGAGTTAAGACTTTTGTGTGCAATCGAGCAGGTACAGTTTAACCAATGACAGCAGGGCTGTTCTCCTGCGTAGATTTTCTTGGAGGTTAATAAAGATTTAATGGTGTACCAAAGAGAACTGAAGATAACTAGTATAGCTTGGGGCTCTGTATCGTGTGCCAAGCATTCCAAAAAAGTGACCACTTTTTTAATAAAAGGCACTTCCATTGGATCATTAGTTTCTTTTTCAATTTCAACCATAGTCCTTTATTTTTAGAATAATTAACCAATACCCCTTCCGTTCAATGAGCTTTTGCTCATACCTACAGTAATCAATAGATATTTTTAGAATAATTAACTAATACCCCTTCCGTTCAATCAGCTTTTGCTCATACCTACAGTAATCAATAGAAGGTTGTGATCAATCATGCATTTAGGTATAGGATTAAAATTGGAACTAAAGTTAAGATGTTAGCTGAGAACATGATGCGATCTATAATGCTACCTGAATCTCCTTGTGAATGTTGGCACCATGGGTTCAGAAGGTGTGAAATCATCATCCAGAGCAAAAACATCATTAAATTATTCAATGACTCACCATTCAAATCATGTCTAAAATGAATGTGAGTCTCCCTAGCCACATTAGTAAATCAGAAGTACATGTTGGAAAACATACCATTTTTTAATTTAAGTCTTCCACTAATAGGAGTTCTGGAATCACTTGACATTTTCCCATCTGACTCAGCCACTTCAGTATAAAGTTGATAAAATGATTATGATAAAAATGTCCCAACAATAGGTCGTCAGAGCCCACAGCATTCTAGAGCAGAATTTATTAATAAAGAGAGTAGGTTAGGGCCTGATTACAAGTCTGGCAGTCGAAGAACCGCCAGGTTCTTGGGGGCGTAGTGGTGGCAGTCCAGCCACCGCCGCCCCGGCGGTCTGATGGCCCTATTACAACCGGGGCAGTCGGAATGTCATTGCATCTCCGCAGCTGCCAGAGAGCAGAGATCCCTGCTACTGGTGCAGCAGTCTTAAGGCCGCAATACGTTTGACGGAACCAACAAAGTCCCGCCAAGCATATTTTGACTTTCCGCTCCCCCAAGGTGTCTTGTTGGTTTCAATTCCTTGAAAAACGTGCCAGAGAGGCAAAAAAATGGCCCTGCAGTGCCCCCTTGTGCCTCAGGGCTATGGGGTGCATGCAACCCAGTACCCGCCCAGCATGGACTGGACCAGTCCATCCCAATCAGAGATTGTCTTCGACACTCTCATTGTGGTGCCTATTTCAAAGGCACTGCCATGGGATCGCCAAAAAACCACCTGCCAGTGACAAAAAAAAGTTGTCATCTGGTTTGCGGTGCCCACACAGGTTTGGCAAGCGGGAGAGGGCTGCAAGTGTGGCAGTCCTGCTCCTGCACTGCCAAAATCATAATCAGGCTCTTAGTATGCTTGCAGTATGATTGGAGAGGTTTACTTATATATAAACAGCCATGCTCTGCCTGCATTGGCTTGTATAGCAAGGTTACAGAGGGTGTAATGGCCATTAATTTGAACTATGTCTGTAGCCCACGTCTCTTGGCAACATATTATATTAAAGTTAATAACAAAGGACAAGCAGTTTTGATTTTCCTGTTTGGTTTGAATTCCTGCAGGGTTCCAACATAACAGCTTAATGTTCTGTATATTACTAGTTGGTGTTAGAACTGGGGATCTCTAGTTGGCAATGGCTTGCACCTTTGTCCAAATAGGGTCCCTGGCTTGTAGTCAGAGTAAGAGGGCTACACTCCTAAATAAACCCTGCTCAACCCACTGGTAGCGTGGCATGAGCAGGCAGGCTCAGAGGCAGTGTGTAAAGCATTTGTGAACACATACAGTAATACAGTGAAAACACTACAGATGGACACAACACAGGTTTTTAAAAATAAGTCTTTTTTATATAGACTTCACACAAGACCCAAACGACAAATATCCACAATACAGTATTATGAAAATGACTTTAAGATAGTAGAAATAGCTTAGTTCACTTTAGATGGTAAATGAGACATGTTTCTCACAAAGTACCTTAGGATGCGTCACGCAAGATAAACAAAAGGTTCGCTGGGAGAATGATGTGTCAGTTCCTTGCCTCGGGGTAGGCGATGCGTCTGTTCCTCAGTGCTTGCGCAAAGTAGGCAATGCGGCTGTTCCTTACTGGAAAGGAGGTGATGTGATAATCTCGTGGTGCGTCCCAATAGCGGAGTGACAAGATGGCGCCTCAATGTGACGCGTGAAGATTGCGCCCTTGATGCAAGACGAGATGCGTGCACGCCCAACGGCCATGCGGCGACTCTGTAACTTTGGAGCCGCGACAGGCACTGCGACACGCTTCCCTGGTGTTGCAACGGTGACCGTTGCAGTGGTGAAATGATTCTCCAGGGATGCAATGGCGAACAGCTGCGACGAAGACATGCTTCTCCTGTGATGCAACAGCTACCCTTGCGGTGGCCACATGCTTCTACGAGGATAAGACCGCAACAGCTGCGGATGCGATATGCTTCTTCTCGTTGAGTCACGCTTCCAGCTTTCAACAACACGCAGGCTTCTGCAGACAGAATTCCCAGCAAGGAAATTCAGGGGGGAGCTGGTGGTGAAGTCTTGTATCCCTGAGACTTCAGCAGGAGGCAAGCAGTTCAAGCCCTTGGAGATTTTTCTTCAAGATGATGAAAGTTGCAAATAAAAGTTTTTCTCCTTTCCTTTGCAATAAAGAAACCCCTACAGGACAACCCCAGAAAGCAACACACTGGCACAGGGGAAGTCAAAATCTCCTGCAGATTCTCTGGTTCTTGTCCTTTTTATACACACAATCCTTTGTCTCTTAAGGCAGAGAGTATCTGTACCTAGTCCAAACCAGTTCTGGGTGCATTCTGCCAGTGCACAGCTTCTTCCTTTGACATTGTGGGCCCGGGTCATCAGACGCACACCACAGGAGGTAAAACCATCATAGTGGAAGGCAGGCACAGCCCTGTTCAGGTCCAGGTGCTACTCCTCCCACCACTCCCAATGCAGATAGGTCTATTCAGCCTACTGCTGACTCACCCTGCCTTCTGGAGCCCCCTCATCCACTGTCGCTCACAAACCAGACATGCAATAGACAACCTAGCAGAGGCAGGCTGGATGGTTTAGGCAAAAAGTACCTACTTTCAAAAAGTGGTATTTTCAAACACAGAATTTTAAAAACAACTTTACTAAAATATGTAGTTTATCATTCTGAGTTCAGGTATACTAAATTCATGTTTCTACCATGTTCCCAGGGTCAGTTAGGATTGTAAGATGGTATAATCAGGCTGCCCATTCTGGCCTATGGGGACAGGTAGCCTTGCAATAAATTAGCTGTAATTCACTCTCAGGACATGCCACACACATCAGGGCATGTCCTACCTTCCACATGCAATGCACTCTGTCCTAGGGCCTACCTTAGGGGTGGCTAACATGTAGAAAAGGGAAGGTTTAGGGACTGGTAAGGGGGTGCACTTACCAAGTCACATGGCAGTACTAGACTGCACACAGGCTCTGCAATGGCAGGCCTGAGACACACTTTACAAGCTGCTTCTGTGGGTGGCAGAATCAGTGCTGCAACCCCTCAAGCAGCCTTTGATCTACAGGCCCTGGGCACACATGGTGCACTGTACTAGGGTCTGACAAGTAAATCAAATAGGCCAATCATGGAGTCACTAATCCATTACAATAATTTACAATAGGGAGTACTTGCACTGTGGCACTGAATAGCAGTGGCACAGTGCCCAAAGCATCTAACCAGCAAAAACATATCAAAAACAGAGGAGACAACAGCAATAAATGGAAGGGAGACTCACGCCAATGGTACCAGGTCTAAATGTTTGTTATCTATCTTGTTTGGAATCACACTTTAAGATCTTCTTTATCTGATCCCTGTACCCTACATTCACAGTCACAGGTTTAACTTCAGTTGCTCCAGTTGGCAAGAGTCAATCAATTTGATTCAAGTCACTAAGCAGTTCAAAAACATTTCTTGTGGTAACATTATGAGGTCCGAGCAAGTTTCCCGGTGTTGTGACATTCACTCTCAGAGGTGGCTGTATGTGCCTATTTACAAGTTTATAAAAGTAGTCTATGGGCTGAGCCTTAATTCTCCCATCTGGGTTACCCCAGGATTGCAGTCTATTCAATAATTTCATGTCAGTACTAGTATTTTGCAGTTTATTACCACACAGTCCCCTGGCTGCTCTTACCCACATTGCCAATTCATGTTATCCTTCCCACCATTATTATTTCCATGCATAAATCATGCAGACTTTCTGAGTGTTTCCTAAGCCGATGTGCCACTATATCCTTAGTGCATGTCATTGCCCCTTTTGTGATTTCACTAGAACTGGTACATTCTCTAGGACAATTAAATACGTGGTGCATTCAGTGTCAGTTTTAAAATGACTACTACCCGTGTGGGGCACTGATATAAGGGGTTGATGTGCAATGTCCAGAGGTGTTGATAAAATGTACCTGAGTCACTCCCGTTTTAACTGAAGCTGGATTCCCACATCTTTTGCCTTCAAAACATACTGTAGCTTTTGGTTGATCCGTCATTTTATTAACAAAAGGCTGTTATTCATCTTTCACCACATTATTTGCTGAACTGTTAGAGGCATTGTTTTTTGGCTTCAAATGGGCAAACGTGCTTTCACTCTTGTTAACAGTAGGGGACATTAATAATTTATCTTCTAGACCCTTTAGTTCATCTTAAACATAACTGCAAAAGCCTCTTGTTGATTCCTCTAGTTTTAACAGACAATTGGAAAAGTAACTAGTTAGATTTTGCTCAGTTCTTTTATATCCCTGGACTTTTCTGTGAGAGAGCATGCTATTTGAACATTGGAAGAGCCTATTGAATATATATTAGGAATATTATCAATTGCCGCATCTGTCACCTTTCTACGATTGTCCGGGCTTATCTCTACCTTTTTCGTGTTCATTTGGGGAAGGTTCAGTAACACTATAGCTGGGTCTCCAGTAATACTTAGGGAAGTGTAGCCTTGTGGATAAGTCTGTTTTCATGGACAACACTGAACAGTTTCATTAGTTTCATTCTAGAGAGGAATTACTTCTTGATGCACAGCAGAAAGTCTTTTAGTATTAATTTGCATGTATGTTGTCAGTAAGACACGTAACAATAGATTCTGTTGAAAGACCTGCCTTGTCACTTGCTGACTGTGTAGTATTAACTTACTGTTACCCATGAAAAATGAAAGAATTTGCTTGTGATCCAAACACGGATCCCAAGAGTGGTGGTGCAATGCAGCCTCTTCTGGGCTCTGATAGGCACAGATGAACCCGTTTTTTCCTGACGCAGCCCTGGCATGTCCCATCATTTGGGAGGGGTAGTCATGCTTTGTAGCTACGAAACAGTCATTGCCCCTCACCCCCTCCAATCAAAGAAGAGTGCACTGATTTCTGGGCCATGTAGTCCCTACTTCATCTGTAAGGCACCCTACTCTGTGGGAGAACCAGGTGTGCTTTTTAGTGCTGAAACAGTCAGTGTACCAACTCCTCTAATCAAATTAGTGTGCACTGCTATCTGGGCCCTTGTCTTCCTCTGTAAGGCATCCCCGCTGTAGGAGGTAAAGCCACACTTTGTATCACTGAAACAGTCAGTGCACCTTCCTCCTTCCATCAAACATTAGTGCAGAGGTTTCTGAACCCTGGAGTCAGGGGGTTTATCAACAGCTGACCACTTAACAGGAATTAGATATCTGGAAGGAGGTAGGAAAAGAAACCAACATAAAGGACAACCTTGATACTACCTCATTTGACTTGGAGATACCAAATGAGGCTAATCTCATTATTTCCTGATAACCTCTCAGATCCCCGGAAGCCAACAATGGGAGAAGAAGAAGGGGGAAGGGGAAATATTTCCAAACCCGCCAGAGGGAAAGGAGCCCACTACAAATTAGTGAAGTGCTGTGGATGAAGCCAGAGGCATTGAAGGTGTAAAAGGGGTTCATCCATCTCATGCTGAGGAGTCTTGGAAATTGTTAATTTTGGATGAAGAAGTGCCACAAGAAAAGGTGGACCACAGGCTATAAAGTAGATAGGATTGGGTAGAGAAAATGTTCCAATGATATGGCGGGACAAGTCGATGGTCTCTGCTAAACTGACACAAATCCCCAAGAACTTCAAAACCAAAAGCCACCCTGAGAACAAAACTCTTATTTTGCTATAAAAGAACACAATATTAGGCAGCATTTGTTTATGTCAAAAAAATAAAACCTAATGTAATTCCACAAGTATTTACAAGTTGCAACAAAGAGTCCCACATCATAGTCCACTAGACATCGAGTCACCTTAATAACGATCCAATAACTCCCGGCACAGCAACACATTGTATGAAAAATGCAGTTTGCCCTTCAACTCGGTCCTCCTGGCACCTCTGACTTTCCTGGGGCCCCCTAAGGACCTCTATTTAGAAGAGGGAGAGGACATTTGCTCTAAAGTGATTCCTTGCTCTCTAAATCCAAGTGGGATGGCCTCTCACCACATACCAACTCTACCTAGAACACCCCACAGCTGCTGGAGAGATAGTCAGGGCAACAGGGCTCTGTCTTGGTCCCCTAACACAGACCACATCCCCCACAACCTCTAAAGGGTAGAGTATCAAAAATGCACCAAACAAGCATGTGCGAAAGGTGGGTAAAGGACCACAAAAATAACCCACCCACCCCTCCCATCTGGACCCCCACTGGCTGCATAATGACACACATGTGAAAGAAGTTTTGTATGAAACTGTTGTTACCCGTTGTGGAAAGGTGAACGCCATCGATGAGAAAACAAAATCTCCACCTCTGATGCAACCATAGGGGATGCACCTTAGCCTAAGTGGCCTCAATAGTTTAGAGAATGTTCTGTTCTGGTGAAGCACCTGGACAGAGACCCCCCCCACGCCATACCTGCCTCTGCACCATGTGTAACCAAATTACCCTTGCATTGGAAAGGTTTTGCTAACCACAACACTTCTGCCACAAGCAAATCACTGGTTTCATGCACAACAAAATAATTTCCCCTTTAAAGTACTATCAAAATGACCAGAGGCGGAAGCCAGGGGCGTAACACAGCCCCCCGCAGCCCCCATGTTGCGGGTGCCCCCATGCTCCAGGTGCCCCCTCACGACACTCAGCGGAGCAAGCATTAGCAAGCCTCTTAGCTCATGAATTACATGGTGTGCACGGCCATGGTGCTCACGGCCTCCTCCTTAATTAAATGGTCTGCGTAAGCCCCCAGGCTGCATTGCAGGGTGAGGGGGGCGTGCTCCAGGCAGGGGCCCCCTCACTCAGCCTGCAAGCCTCTGTCTTCATGAATTAAATGGTGTGCGCAGTGTTTTTACACTTTCTTGGAATGTGGACAATTGCACCACAACATACAAGTTAATTATTTGATTTTTGCTGAATATCCTGACCTTGTCTAGTACTTCGGCATGCAGGAAGTGAGGCTGCTAAAGCAAAATCTCAGCCCAGCCTCTTGTAAATCCATCCCCACTTTGTATGTGTCATGCACCAGTATGAAAATTACCCCTCAAGGGAGTAGAACTAGTTTAATGAAGAGGGGTAGAGGAATAATCCCGGAGTTTTCATTGCGTACCTGAGGAGGAATGTGTCGAAAGCCCGACCTACTAATTAATTAAATGGCGCGTATGTCCGCCGGGCCCCGGGAGGGACTCTGAGGCTCTTTATTAATTATGGTGCGCGGCGCATCGATGTCTCTGCGTCTGCGTGTACCATAGGGTGGGGCTCAGGGATGACCATACCATTGTCATGCGCAGAAGCGCAATTAAAAGTCTGCGTGAGCGTGATGAGTGAGGTATTCCACCCAGGACCCAGCCAGAGTGAGAAAGACCATCACTGTGCCAGTGCGGCGCCCCCCGGCCATAATGTAATAATTACTACTAGCCCCTGCCTGGCTAGCCTTTCCCTTGCCCTCTTCTGCGGCCCGTTCACCCTGCCACTGAAGGAGCTGCAGGCCAGGCCTCTCAGGTGAGCCTGTCTGAGCCGAGGTAGGAGTGTTCCATGGTGTGGCGAGGAGTCTCAGTGGGTGGGTGGGGTGTGGTGGGATGAGATCATAATTTGGATCTCAGGGAGGATATCATGGTGGGGCCCTGCAGGGAAATGGGGAATAAAAGTAAAACGTCACGTAATATGTAGGCCGGCCCAGGGTGTAACTGACAAGAGGCCCCCTACTAATCATCACATGCCACTGCACTAGGCATGCAGCCGCTTTTAATCCCTTTCTGCAAACAATCTTAATCATGGTATCCCCCTCCAAAGTGTACATTCCCTTGCCCCTGGCCCAGCACAAGAAAATTTTACAGCCTACAAATTGACGACCCCTGCGTGCCAAGGCCCTTGATCCAGCAGCAAATTCCTTGGTCCCAGAGGTCCCCGACTCAGCTGCTGCTCAAACCCAATTTTAACTAACAATTCAATCACAGGCAGTCAGCAAACAGGGCCCAATCCCTCCGAGTTGACACTCTTTATTTAATGTCGGACACCGGAATTCCATTTCTGACACCGAAGTTGGGGTTGTGTGGACCTTCTGCTGCTCTTGCACTGATCTCTTAAATTTTCTGTAATGAAAACAACTCAGTTAATGAAAAGGCCCAGAGCTGGCGTGCTCACCTTTTTTCCATTTTTGCCCCATCATTGACGGAATTGATGCGGGTTAGGTGACTCCGTCTCCATATTTGACCCCTTTTCCAGTATGCTACCCACTTTGTTTATTCCTCGTTCGGTTTTTACTTCATTCTGCTCCTACAAAATCCTCGCTATGTATTGTTGCAGAACTACTCACTAAATTAGCTAGTAACAAAGTATGGAACCCACTTGCTATATGCTGAATGCCACTACCACTTGCTGAATAGCATATGTACTTTTTACGTCTCTCCCTCTTCCTCCTTCCTTCTTCTCACCTCCCTCATGTTGACCCCCGTCTGTTGCTGCAGCTCCTAGCGTCTCTGGGCCTCTCTTGTGTTTTGGCTTAGTTTTTTTTTTATTGTGGAGGAGTTTGTTTATTTATAAAGCCCCAAATCGACTAGGGGGATTAGACTGCTACTTAAGTAGTTCCCTTTGCAACTTTGTTGGGGCTTCACTCATGTTTTGGCGTTAAACATTTTTTTTGGGGGGGGGGGGGCAGGGGAGATGTTTATTGTTTAGGTCCAATTTGACTAAGAGATGTTGGAGCTCTTTCCCCTAGAAGCTCCCTTTGCAGCCTCTTTAGTAACAGCAGGCGTTACTGACCCCCGCATCCCCCCTATTCATTAATTAAATGGTGCGCATGGCATGCCCAGCCTCTTCATTAATTAACCACTTGGCTGCCAAGGGGTTTTTCCCTCCTGTGCTGCAGATTTATGTTTCCCATTATACATGAGGAGTTGACCTTGTCATGAGCACAGCTCCAGTGTGCCTCATGACGAGTTCACCTTGTCATTAGCATGCAAGTGGTTAAATGATGCGCGGCACGCAGTATTCGCGGTCTTCAGGGTGGGACATTGGGTGGGGCTGGTGACCAATGCCAAAGTCATGCGCATTGTGCAGCTTAATTAAAAATGTGCGTGACTTGATGCACCCCAGGACCAGACTACTGAGAAAGATGACCATCACCGTGCAGCGCTACCGCACATACTAACCCCTGTTGCCTGGCTAGCCAGCCTTGCCCTGTGTTCAGCTGCCCACTCCCGCCTGCCTGCCAGCCTGCCTTTGCTCTGAAGCTGTAGGCCTGGCCTCTCAGGTGAGTCTGTCTTACTGAGGCAGGTCAGGAGTGGTTTGAGTCGAGCCCAGCTCGGTCCAGGGGAGTGGAGTCTGTGTCAGTGAGGTGGTAGGTGGTGAGATGCAATGGATAATGAGATCATTGAAATCCGGGAAGCCAATCCAGCCATCATGGGGCCCTTCCAGCCAGGAGACTTAAAAGTAAACAGGCATTTGCAATGCAATTGGTCTCGCATTTGTGAAACTTTGAGCTATTGGCGCTGCAAATAGATAATGTGCTATAACACTTTATAAAAACACAATTTTTAATGATCCAAAATTGCCTCTCCCTATTTTTGCACATTAATAGTGTTATGAAGCAGAAACTGATGCAGTAAGAGCTGTTGCAGAGCAAGAGGAAAGAAATACATGCGGGAGATAGCTGGAAAATACATGCACTCTTATGGAGTGGTAAAAAAAGGGAAGTGTAATTTCGAAAAAGTGAGCAATGCAACAACAAAAGTAAAGAGGCTATGTGCCAGAGGAGGGACAAACACAAATGAGACTGAGAAACCCACAGTAGGCAGTGAATAAAACGCAAGTTAATGAGAGTGACAATAAAGGTAACCAATGGCAAGCAATTGATGGGCTCTAAGCCCACTGTACATTCACAATAGGTTCCAATCTACTATTAATCTTCTAAATTACTGTACCAGGCCCTTAAATCAAAAACAAAATTAAACTAGTTCATCTTCCTGGGACTTGACATGCGATAAATATTAACAGTATTATAGACAATTTTTCATGATTCTCTTTACTGCATTGTGGAACTGAAACCAGTAGTTGAATGAGGGTTTGGAAAGAGACTTGGCATTTGAAAGTAGAGTCTTGGCCAGAGGCCTGGTAGATGAAGACATCAGTGCCAGGAAAGAAGGTGTGCTGAGGAGGTGAGAGGAGAGAACGGACAGCTGGAGAAAGAAAAAGATAAGGTACAGTGAGGCAATTAAGTGAAAGAAATGGTACTGAAAAGCTCGGACAGCCAGGGCGTGGTTAGACAGAAACGTGCAGGGGGTGGTAATGTACCTTTCACCTGAATCAATACTCAATCGGCGTTCATAGTAGAAAACGCAGACGCGTAAGAGATTACAGGAGACATTAAGCAAAAAAATCCAGATTGATGCAAAGAGTTTAGAACTCCTGAAATATTTACAAACAATGCTAATCTACAGTTGTGCACTTGTACAAACCAAAACTTTCAATGGACATCCTATGTCAACAACATTTTTGCAAATGTACACCCCAAAAGGGAGCCCACGAACCAGATGCAAATTAAGTGCTGTGCATCGCTGTATGAAGCGCTATACAGATGCCTCAATACAATTGATCTTGTATCCCTCTCAATTGATGTAAAAGCACACAGTACGCAGAAGTCCTTCCGTGAAACATGTCGTCCTTGATGTGAGCACCGAGCCTTCTGAAACCAGTGGTGCTGGCTGAGCCAGCTGCAAGAGAAGTTAATGGCCAAGGAGCTGAGGGTCAGCCAAGCAGGTCATACATAATATTCTCAGAACCACATTTTACAACCCCCGCAAGGGGAGAAGAGCGCCATAGAAATACTTGCAATAGTGTAGGCGCGAGGCATTTGCCTCAAGCAGTTGAAGCAAAACCTACTTTCAACCATAGAGCCGGCTCGAGAGTGTGGATAAGGAGTAGAGTCCTTGACCACACGAAGAAAAACCCCATTCAGATGGTGCATGAAGCTGCCATTCGCAAATGAAAACCATACCTTTTCTCGTTGCCACACAATCTGCAGCAGATTTTAAATCGAAAACCATCCGTGGCAGGGGGCTTATACCGAGTAGTCAGTCACCCGGCATTTTACAAAATGTCCTGCGTATAAGGGAACAGAGTCCTCACTCTGGGCTCGCGCTGGCATGCATATTAAAATGAGGTTAGGCGTCTCAGGGAAGCTGTTTATAGCCGTTTCTGCAGCGGTAGAGTCCAGACAAACAAATGCAGCCACCACCGGGTTCCCTGCTGCAAGACCATATGTATATGCAAACTGAAGCAGAGGCAGAGGGCGACAAGAGGCGAAACACTTACAGGAGAGTTAAACAAGAGACACGTGGCAGGTGAAATTGCCTAAACAATTACATCAGCAATAAAAGTATTTCCTTGCTCTGCAGCGATGCGTGCTGTACTCAGCACCCATACAGTGCTTCTGCGTCTGGAATCAAGCCCCCCACCCCGCTGCCGTGTCTGAGCCACACAGTTCCGGTGCCCCCAAAGTAAAGCCCGCCCCCAGTTAAACAATTCCCACCTCCATTAAAAGAAGTGAAAAGAAGCCAAAGACAAGCATACGGGTGATGTAATTTAATAAAGGCGCACGCGAGTGCTGTTATCATAGGGGGAAACGGCATTTACAACGAAGCCGTTTCCACGAAATCCTTAACCACGCATGCAGTACAACGCATGCGTGGTTACCACTAAAGCCTTTACCACGCATACCTTTACTACGAGGTTTGTAGTAAATGCATATGTGGTAAAGGTAAAAAGTAAAAAAAGAGGGGCTTGGGGGAGTCTCCCCCCCAAATAAAAAAACTCACCAGAAGTCACGTCGGGATCTGCACATAATCAGCGTCGTTTAAGAGAAATCGAAAAAAACGTCCGTTTCCTCTTAACGACATATGACGTCACCACGCAAGTAGTTGAGGTAAAGGTTATGCGTGGTAAACGAATTCCGTTGTAACGCATGCGTGGTAAAGGCATGCGTTGCAACGGAATTCGTTGTAACGTCATACATTCATCGTAGGAGGCAGGGGTCTACTTTAGAGGCAATGTAACCTCGACAGGAGTGCTGAGATGTGAAACAGGAAATTAGTTTTGCCCTCGTAATTTTTTTCTTTGTGGGTGCAGATGTGTGTGTGTCTCACCCCTTTCTTATTTCTTTAAAGTTTATGTTTAACTTTTATTTTACACGTACCTGTCCTACAAAAAACAAGTTTTTCTAACCCTAATTGCAAGAGTCAGAGCCTAACTTGTATACAGCAGCTCCGCTCTGAAACCTCATTGTCCTTAAACCACCGGAGCCGAGCAAATAACAAAGATAGGGCATATGTGTCAAAGGATACATTTGCGATTCTCAAATAGCAATTTCTAGAGAACCGCTATTTGAGAATCCAAAATGCTATGTATGTAAGATTTGCAAATAATGTTGCGAATCCTACATATTCCTTAATGGCGAATCGCAAATTATGATTCGCAATTAAGGAATACCTCCCCATTCATAGGCCCATAGGAATGAATGGGAAGACATTCACAATTTGCGATTCTCAATTAGAGAATCGCAAATTGAAAATGCAATTTCAAGGGTGCCAGAGTGTCAAAAGGACACCCTGTTGCACCCCTGACATGTACATGTGTGCACATGTGGCACACATACATGCACTAAAGGTATGTATGTGCGCCACATGGCAATTTAAAAAATGCAAAAAAGTCATTTTTCAATGAAATCGCAATTTACCACCGACTTGGGGTTGGTGGTAATTTGCAATTTCTTAACGAGAAATCGCACAACTTGGGTGCTTTTTACATCACATTTAAGGAATCGCAAATGTCGATTCCTTAAATGCTTTTGCAAAAAAATTAACCACAAATGTTGCGATTCAGGAAAAGGGGGCCGCTCGGCCCCACGAACATATGGCTGGGTCCGCCCCCCCCTTCTCCTGTACCCCCGGTGATGGGGCTTGCCCACCCCAAGGCGGGTCGGGCCGCGATGACGCGACCCTGGGGCGCCCCATCACCGATTGGTCCTGGCCCCCCCATTGTTGACCCGGAAGCAGCTAATGTTTCCGGGTCAAGGGGGAGGGGCCTCGTAGGTTAAAAGGCCGGGGGAGCGCAGGTGGCGCCCTCTTTGCACTGCGCTCCCCAGGCCTTGCTCCTCGCCTCCGTACGGGGGTGGAATCATTTTTGGTTTTTATTTCAGATTTTTTTCGTGGTAATCGTGGCAGACTGGTAGCAGGAGGACACGTTCGAAGCGGAAAGGCAGGGGAGCCACGGGAATTCGTAAGGACACGGGCAGCCGCAAGGACGAGCGCGGCGCGGGGAAGCTCAAAGAGGAGCGGTGAACACATACTAGTATCGTGTAGTCTCAGCGGTTCCAAGTGATTGCAGGTAGTGGTTTGGGAGTTCGCTGGGCCAACGCGGAGCTGTTTCTTCCGTGCCTCCTATACGTGTGAACATTGCAAAAGGTACTGGGCGAGTGGGATTTTTAGAGATACTCGGGGGCTTGGAATCTGAACGTAAAGCACGCTATATAGGTGCCGGGTACGAGCGCGGCTGATCACGGGCCCAGCGGGGAGAAAATTAAAGCAGCACTAACGGTAGGGAGCGGTCAGGCAAAAAAGCAAATTGGGCAAAGCAGGGTCGGCCTGGGCAGGGCCTGGATGGGAGACCAAAGCAGATAACTCCATTTTTAAAAAGTGGACAGTGCTAGCTTTAATATATAATTGTGCATCAGTTATTAGGGCGATTTGTGGTGAATGTTAAGCCCTATTTTTCCATAGACAAAGGGTCTGTGTCATTTTAAAAGTGCTGAAGCGCTGTGTTTAATTGATAGGGACAATTCTTCCGTTCCTGTCAAGTCAGCCACAAGGAGTTCAATTTAATATTGCAATTTAATATTGCAAATGTGCTAATAGTGTCGTAATCCCTTTTGGGGGGGTATTTAAGTCTGCCATAGATATTTGGTTAGTACTATTCAAATTGCTTACCTGCAAACAGTTTTACTGGGGAGGCGCGAATATACAAGAGCCCAAGTAAAGAACATTTATTGTGAATTGTTCTTGTTATAAGGGGTCATTGTCTTTGTTATCCAGAATTTGTTGTGTCTAACTTCCCTCTCATCGTAGGTCGACACTCGTCGGCACAGCTGAACGGACTACGAGGACTGCACAACGGTGGACGTCAGGAACCGAGGACAAGGGCAGGCCTGCATTTCACTGCTTCTGGCGGGCCTCCGGGCTAGAGTACGCTCGCCCAAGCACCCGGGCTAGCTGATGTGTTGCGGTTACAGTTGCGTGGTGCATACGGCCAGCCTGTGAGCCTCCAACTTTTGTGCAGGTACAACTCACACAGTGCCCATAAATAACGTGTTGTGCAGTGTAGGTGTGATCCACTGTGACGGAATGTCTGGTAGACGGGGCGCAAGGGGTTCCCGAATGGACCTCATGTTTCAGACCATGATGCGCAGAATGTCAGCGATGGACAGGAGATTAGGGAAAGTTGATCAGTTGGGGAAGACCGTGGAGGAAATGGGCGAGAGTCTGGAGGCAGAAGCCGGACCATCGAGAAGACCTAAGAGAGTAGTAGTGCCCCCTAAACCAAGGGGTGAATTATACGCCTTACCTAAGCGTGTGAGGGCCAAGAGAACTTATAGTCGTCATCCTAAGCCATGTGGGGGAGGGCAGCCCCCTGGGACTGTCCCTGATTTGGTACCGACAGCACCTGAGGCTCCCACACCAACCTTGCCATCCCCGATAGGTGTACCCAGAGACCTAGCCCCGCCAGTGGTCCCACCAGTATGCCCGGACGTACCCCCGGGGCCTTTCACCCCAACACCCTTCCCGGTCAGTAAACCCCCAGGGGCTGGCCAGGTGCCTCCTGAATTGGCAGCGCAAATAGCGGCTGTACTCCCATAGTTGGTGATTGGGGCAGGTTGTACCCTCATCAACTGATCCCTCAGCGGAGGCGCAAAGACTGGTAGCTAAGATCATGTTGGCTAGGGCTGATGGTAGAGGGCCAAGTGCACCAATTTCTCTTTAACAGGTTCTTCCAGCGATAGGGGGAGAGACAAGACCTTACAACCTACGCGTGTCACGGAGAGTGGTAAGGAGGTTGCTTTGCCGGTATTGGGTGAAGGTGCTATACCCTCCCGGGGGGAGAACCTGGCACAACATGTGTCACAAGCAGTGAAAGAATTGATTTGGGCAGACAAATATGTGAACATATTCTCATTGTTGATTGATAACAGGGAGGTGGATTATGCTAGGTCACAAAAGGATTTTACATTGACTAGCGAATGGCGGTCTCAGTTGACTAAATTCAGGGTGGAGGAGACACTGATTAATTGGATCAGAGCCTTTTCTGTATTTATGGCTGTTACCGCTGAACGTTCAGCCAACCTGCAGGCAAAGATGGCGTGTTACCAAAGTAGAATTGCAATGTTCAGCGAGAAGCATTGGGGGGACGGATGGAAGGAATATGACATTTCTTTCAGGAAATCTGGGGAGTTTAACCGCTTGTTAGCCTGGGATAAGGTAGACTCCATTTCCTGGCATGGCCAGTTTTCAGGTGGGCAGTCCACAGGGGTTGCTACAAACTGGAACAAGGGATACTCGCCAAAGCCCCAACAGCCCTTTCGGCCGGCGCAAGGGGGGGATGGTTTCAATAAGGCCAGAGGCAATGGAAGTGGAAAGGGCGTGTGTTGGGACTTTAACAGGCGCACATGCACCAGGGCAGCGGGCACCTGCAAATTCAGACATGCATGCTACATATGCGGCCACTCATCCCACCCAGAGACAGCATGCCGTTCAAAGGGTAGAGCTTCAGGCAACAGGGGGAAGAGGAAACAGGATTAGTGGGGGATGCCTGCAAGTCACACACTCACCCATCAATGTCCTGGCTATGATCCCTTGGCTGAACAGGTACCCTGACCATGCCTCCGCAAGGATGTTGCAAAGAAGGTTTCACACTTGGTTTTCGGATTCCAGCTGGGGTTTACACCGGGACACCAGAATGTAGGAATCAGTTGTCAGCTAGACACAATCCTGGGGTAGTGGCGTCCAAAATCTTGAAGGAACTACGCCTAGGTAGGGTAGCGGGTCCTTTCACCGAGATCCCAGTACCTGATTTTGTTTGCTCACCCCTGGGGGTGGTCCCGAAGAAAGAAAAGGGCGAATTCAGACTCATACACAACCTCTCAGCACCTAGGGGAACATCTTTGAATGATGCAATCGACAAGGGCATCTGCAGCGTCAAGTATGCGTCCTTTGACCAGGCGGTAGAGATGTTGAGAGTTCTGGGTCCTGGGGCATTGATGGCAAAATCAGATATTGAATCAGCTTTCCGATTACTGCCAGTACATCCATTGGACCAACACCTGCTGGGGTTTGCCTTTGAGGGCAAATACTGTATGATATGTGTATGCCCATGGGTTGCTCCGTGTCATGTGCCTACTTTGAGACATTCAGTTCTTTTCTGGAATGGGTGATGAGGCAAGTAACAGGGCACCAGCATGTGATGCATCACCTGGACGACTTCCTTTTTCTGGGATCAGCCGGCTCTCAGGAGTGTGTGTGGGCATTGCAGGAATTTTGCGTGCTCATGCAGGCTTTTGGGGTCCCGCTGGCACCGGGAAAAACAGTGGGTCCGTCTACATGTTTGGAATTCTTGGGCATCGAACTGGACTCGGTGGAAGGTTATTTCAGGTTACCAGAGGAAAAGATCGTGAAATTCAGGACAGCCTTACAGCAATGTTTAGCGAAAGAGAAGGTCACATTGCAACAGCTGCAACAGACTGTTGGTCAACTGAATTTTGCATTGAGAGTCATACCTAAGGCATGTTCATTTTCCCGCTCAATTGCGCAGGCCATGAAGGGCCTGCGGGATAAGCATCATCACACCAGGCTGTCAGTTGAGGTGCGCCAGGACATGCGAATATGGATGGCATTCCTGGAGAATGGTGTGGTGCGGCCCCCCCACCACGTCGGCGGAATTAGGTCTATGGACCAATGCTGCTGGCAGTGTGGGGTTTGGCGCCATACTAGGCAACAAATAGGTGGCAAAAAGGTGGCATGAGTGGTGGGAAGACAGCGGTCTGACAGCAAACATTGGTTTTCTTGAGCTCTTCCCCATATGGGTCACACTAACTGTTTGGCCTGAGCTGTTGTCCAACAAATCGGTGATATTCTGGTCAGACAACATGACGGTAGTCGAATGCATCAACCAACAGGCAGCGCGGTGTAAGTTTATACTCCACCTCATAAAGGAGATTGTGTTAAGATGCTTGAAATTGAATATGCAATTTAAGGCCAGACATGTCCCAGGGGTCTTGAATAATGCGGCTGACGCCCTTTCTCGCTTTAAGATGCAGCTATTCAGGGAACACTTACCTGCGGCAGAAGCTTCACCAGCACACTTCTCATCAGCATTTTGGCAGATTGGTGCCCCCAACTACAGAACCTCGTGGCAGCCATTTTAGCACCCAGGACCATGACAGCGTATGAAGGGGCGTTCATGTCTTATTGCAATTTTTTGGGACAAGCACGGGAAGTGAAGTTGGGCCAGGAAGTGCATTTTAACTCATACATGAACGCACTGCACGGAGAGGGGCGCTCGGTGGCGACAACTAGCAGACACAAAGCGGCCGTCTCTTTCTTTGCACAGTTGAAAGGTGTCAGGGACCCCACAAACAGTTTTTTGATGCTACAGGCAAGCCCCGCTGATTACAGATGGCCAATAGGTTTGGAATGGTTGTCCCGGGTGTTGGATGCTTTACCTGACACATGTAGCTCCCCAGGGGAAGTACTCTTATTTAGAGCTGCATTTTCTTTGGCCTTCTATGGGGCATTGCGGGTAAGTGAACTGATGGCGAACAACAAACTGGACAGGTTGGGTGGGATGCAGCGGCCTCCTTAGTTTAATCTCCTTAATTTCTTAAGGAGAAATCGCACAACTTGGGTGCTTTTTACATCACATTCAAGGAATCGCAAATTGCGATTCCTTAAATGCATTTGCAAAATAAGTAATCACAAATTTTGCGATTCCCCATTTTGCAAGGGCCTTTTGGGATGATACATCCCAAAAGGCTTTTTCCCCTTCGCAAATGGGGCGATTCTGAGAATCGGCCCGTTTGCGAACGGGAAATAGGCTTCATACATATGCCCCATAGTTTCGACGGCTGCTTCAACAGTAGCCTGTCTAGCGAGAAGTCAAAAGTTTCTTCCGTAACATGGTCGCCGATTGCTCCAGATGCCAGTGCTTGCCCTATTGTTCTGAGATGGTTGGCCCAAAGTGTCGCCTGTTGCTAGGTATTATAGGACTATTGTTGAAAGAAAGGGCGAGTGGGCAGATAGTCTTTCCTTTTTTAATTGAAAACATAAGGTAACTTGAAATGCTTCAGTGCCCTCTGTTAGGTACTATTGGAGAGTGCTGCGAAGCTGCTATCTGTCAGGAGTGCGGGCAGAGGGGAGTGAAGCAGGGGAGCGGGCGTCACATATCTAGAAAGGAATGCAAAGAACTCTCTGACTGTTCCAGCTCGTTCTGTAGTATGGAGCCGAAGCCAGGGAGAAAATAGAGTCTGATCAGAGGGGTGGAGCAGCCATCCGGTGCTATGGAGAAGGTTGTCAGACCAAAAAAAAAACAATAGTGAAATCGCCATGGGATGGGGACACACATATAGAGGAGGGATCAATCCAGGCAAACACCAATAACAGGCCAGCATTACTGAATGCCACAGATAACAACCAGTGGCAATTGGTGGGTGTTTCAAAAGCCAACAGAAGAGATTACAACAGGTCTTGCAGAGGCTCGACCTAAAAAACTTAATATAGGCCCGGTTCAGCAGGAGACGATTGCTCGGCTCCTGCTCAAGGTTGTGAGAGTATGGATGGTGGTTGCGTCGCGCACCGTTGCATGGATGATGGCTGCAATGTCAAATCAAAAAATCTACAGCTACAAAATCACTACATTGACAGCCTCACAAATACAGGATGGCTAGCCACCCTAAGATTGCACTGACTCTCACAAGCTGGTTACATGTCAGAATATCGATTGCAGAAATATTGTACCACAAGAATACTGTAGAAAAAACATTATGTACAAAGGAGTATTTATCAACTAACACACAGTACAACACACTAAAAACAATATACACTGCCCTATTGAGGCAAGTCCACTAGCGTTACCCTGGCTAGCTTTCCTGTCCCACTTTCCCTTTTATGGCTGATAATTATTTCCCATGCACGTGCCGCAATATCAAAGCTAGGCCCCACTAATGCCACAGAGGTTTTATGGGGCTCTTGGGAAAGATCCAGAGTCTCTGTGCTGGAGTGTATTAATTCACAAGAAATCCTCCAAGGGCCCAGTGGCCCGTTTGTCAGTCTTATCTGCTCTTAGAGAGTGGCAGATCAGACCCCTCAGTAGTGTCCAGAAAGTCCAGCAAAGTGGTAGGTGGTGGGTTGGGCCGCCAGGAACCCTCCATGTGCTTTGCAGGGTGGTACCCTCAAGTTTCGTTACATCACTGGCGGAAGCTACCATGTTAGCACCATTTTCACTGCTGCCCTCACGTTTTGTATGAACAGGCCTCCCTGACCATACCACCTCATGATGAAACATGTTTTTTGGCATGGTCCACAAAATCTCTCATACACTTCATGAATCGTTTGTATCTAAGAGTATTCTAGCAGCAGTACTTCACGAGCAGCCATAGCACGAAGATAGCATGAGGTGAGGAAGAACAGGGTGTTAGACAGTAAAAAATCATTAGATCATGTTGAGGTGAAAATACCGTTTGAAACACGTCGGTTTGGACCTCCCATCCTCTGCACTGGTTTACTCATTTAGACCTGACACCAGCCATGGTTGCCCTGATGTGGAATGAGTGAGCACTAACATCTGCAGAATCAATCCCTACCACCACCAGACCAACATCAGAACCCTAGTAAAATGGAACCTGGAAAGCAGAGTTCCATTAGCCTGGAGGAACAGCGCCCTTGCCTTCGACTGTTGATGGACCACTATTTATTTTACTGCCTTGACAGGACAGCAATTGGACCCACGGGGGGCCTGTTGGAGGATGATGTGCTACCCATGCCCTTCCTGGTCAATCTTTGAGAAGGGCAATGACAATGCAAGTGACTTTTACAAATACCGAAGGCGGGCCTGATTACAGTGGCACTCTGGTCACTTGCAAAGGTGCATACTTGAACTGTGTTTATCTGCAGACGACAGCGATCCACTACCTGACATGGGAGCATTCACTGGAGGCTTCCTCATGGCTGATTGCAGTCAAAAAATGCATCCATTCAATTTGAGGTCTGAGGAAGCCGCTCATAACTGGAATGTGCTGGACAAGAGACACATACTGTGTGCATGCTGCATAAGTGTTCTAATGGAATAGTTCCTCCTACCGTACATGTCTCCACCCAATATAGCTTGAGGGACACAAGTATTTGCAATGCTAGAGGTAGTATACGTTCAGTGACTCTTACACGGAATCGTTTGCCCATGCACACACTTCTATAGTGTGTGCTTGAGGATTGGCAAAGAGGATGCTTGGTTCATGAAACCGAGGGAAATCCGCATGAAAAATAGTTTTTTATTATTCCAGAAAGGCTGTTCCTTCCTTGATAAATCGCCGTAGTCCCTGCACTCCAAGGATACATAGTGCTAGCTGCACAGGGGTTATTTCTGTCAAAAAACAGCAAACACGTCCTAAGTGAGTGACCATTTAAAAGCTTCTCACCATACATACCTATATATAATCCTAGACATTTCAAATCCGCTTTATTTAAAGTGCCTAAAATACAATCAAACACGTACACAAATCTAATTATTGAGACGAAGCATTAATAACGATAATCATATTGGCACAATTTTGTAGGCACAATTTTGTAAAGTCGGACTCATGATATTAATATAGCGTGCTAGATGTAAAAACATTAAAGCGTATTAAGGCATTCTAATAACTGACGGCAAGTACATCATGGAATACAGAAAACATGGTATACACTCTTGTAAGAAAATCTTACGTTACTAATATATGGGAATGACTGTGAGAACTCGAAAAACCAGTGAGGGAAATGACATATCACCTTCATTGAAATGTGGATTTTTACACGATGACCCTGGTTGCCAAATGGAGTAAAGTGGACTGGGTAAGTTATTTACAATTAGAGTTTCCATGGTTGTGATCGATGGCATAATATCTAGCGAATAAGCACTTCAGTGTGATCCTTTGCTGGCAGAGTTTATTACTAGTTAATCAATATGATGTTTCATTGTTATGTATTTCTTCACAAATCTATGCAGCATACTGATTATCATTGTTTAATATAATCACGTCTCTTTTAATCAATAGTGTGCATTTGATCTACCAGAGTTGAGAATTGATCTTTCAATGAATCTGTAATATGTTTTGCTAGAGAAATAATTACCCCAATTGGCAACAACTACTGTGTCCTCTGTGATTATTATGAGAGAGTTCATGGTGAAGAAGCACAGCTTTATAGCGTCAGGCGTCGAGAACATTCCTCTTCACGCTTTCAGTTATTGCAACAGTCCTTTGTAAACATAGACAGTGTAACGCTTCCATTGATTTTTAGGTAAGGAAAACAACATTAGCAATTATCATTCGTCTTCACACTATGTGTGACCCGCCCACCATCTTCAAGAGTTGAGGAGGAAAATTGTTTCTAATAATTACAGGCAGGCCTATTAAGGAAGCTATGTGACATACTAATATTTTATATTTGAGATGGCTAGCTCTTGCCTTTTTCATGCTGATGAATTATTCATAATATATGGTTTCTAAGATATTTATGCGAGTTTTGAGCATGACATTAGACTGGGGTCAGAAAAAGTAAGTTTAATGTAAATGGCAACGTATCTCAGAATGATGTATGAAAAGCTTGTCCTATACGCGTTCAAATGACGAAATGCTGATTTAATCAGATTTCAGAATTTGGCATCACATTTATTGACGTGTGGCAGTGCGTTCTGAGGGGCAGATTTATGAAAGCCTTGCGCCGCCGGTGCGTCATTTTTAACATGGGAAAATGTGACGAACCGGCGGCGCAAGGCCTTCATAAATCTGAATTCTGATGCAAGAATTACTGGCCACTAGCTGGCTCTGAGGTTAAAAATACAGTCGGCACTAACTGAAAATTTCCATATTAAAAATGTACTTTCTATTTGAGACAAAGTAATTCCGTGTAAAAAAAAATGACAACTCGTGATAATAAACACAAAGATAAAAGCCACTTGCCAACCAGACCGTCCTCATGTCAATCATTTGCATGATGCCTGAAGGAGGAGAGCTATTTCCAGAAGCTTCTCAGGTACAATGACAGTAGGTGCCTTCCTTGCCTAACCATCCATCCACCATTACAAACAATACGCCTACCCTACGAGATTGCCGGTGAAGTTAAGATTGTCAGCTAAACTCCAATCACCACTTCTCACCCATTCTCCACTGATCCATACAATTGGAGCAGTCAACACCACACTGGGCTTCTAGGTCCCTTGCACTACTGGCATCAAGCTACCCTAGACATCCAGTGCTGATATCCATGATCAGTAAGTAAGTAATTTATTTATTTGTACATGATTAATTAAAATCTTTACAAAACAATAAAACATTGCTAAAAATTGTTAAAAATTCATCATGCACGGTTTCCTCAGTTGTACTAGTTTGATTAATATCAGGTCATAATTGTCAATAAAATGTTACGATAGTCATCAAACGCTCGTGTCTTTTTTCTGCTAAATCAAAAAACTTTACGACCCGACAGTTCAATTTTGTTTTGGTGGGGTTAAAGCACAGTTTAACAGCCTGCCTGCATGTCCGGACGCCATGTAATTTGAAGGAGGGTCGTAATAAATTGTACCTCAAGTCCTTTAGTTTAGGACAAATACACATCACATGGACGATATCTTCCTTGTCAGCTTTACACAGGCGGCACTGCTGCGAGAAGTTTTTTTTACCCACGGTGGTAAATGTGGGATTACCGGAATTATGCGGAGGCCTAATTTTAAAAACGTTACTTTCGTTTTTAGATTCACTCCAATGTTGAGATATGCTTGTGGCTGCATTCTTCCATAGTCACTTAGCGTGATCCAACCGTGCCCTCTTTTTGTTAATGCCTCCATGTCCTCAATAGAAGAGATGATTTGTGCTGATTTTTTCGTGACTTTTTTGAAAGACAAGAGATCTGTTGGAGTGTCCCAAAGGTCGGACAGACACAGGACTTGAAGTGAATAAAATAGGTAATCTCTAGCTGAGGATTTATGATGTCGGAGAAGCTCTTCCCATACGTTGGAGTTTAGAGAGTCAACCTCAGCGCTGCAAATCTTGTGCCAGCTGGTAACATACGCACTCGGCCTTTCTACTGTTTGTTTCAGAATACCGAATTCTAACCGGATTCATGCAGGCGAGACATATCTTGGCAGGTTAAAGATAGCTATGTATGAGTTAGCTATTACTGTGTCCAGTAATGCAGCATCCTTCCCTCGAAGGGATTCACTCCCATATGTGAGAGTCGGCTGTAACTGTGCGCGCAGAACCTGAAGATGAGGGTTGAGCGTTAGGTCGGGGAGTTTGGCCTTTGAAGATTTTATGGCCAGGTAAGTCACGGTTCTCTCTCCTCGTAAGGAGTCCAATTGAGGTTTAAACGAGTTCTTGGAGTCCAGAATTACTCCCAAATATTTGTAGGTTTGTCCTTTTACGTGCCAATTGATTTTCTTTTTTTTTTGTAATTCACTGCCATTACCTTGGATTGGTTGAAATTTATTTGCAGGGCATTCCTTTATGAAAAGGAGTGGGCTACATTTAGAAGATGCTGGAGGCTTATTGGTGTCTGGCTTATCAACACCAAGTCGTCCGCGTACAGCAGATTGGACAGTGGAATTTTCCCTAGTTTCGGTGCGTGACAGAGGAATTTATCGAGTTCCCCTGGTAGGTCAGAAAAAAAGGGTTAAATAAGATAAGTGCTAGCACACAATCCTGTTTTAACGCTTTAGTTGTCGGAATGTGTTTGGAGAGGTGTGTACCTGCTCCCAGTGCTGATATCCTTGATCAGCTTGGCAGCTGCCAGCCCTACCACAATGTGGTCACTGTCCTTTGACATTGGACTCTCTGATCAGTGATTCTCTCAGTTGAACGTGTGAACATGATGGGGGACAAGTTGGCTGTGGTGGAGAGGAAGAGTCTATGAGGCTTCTTCCCCTCTGAAAAATATGAAGAACATAATGAACAGAACCTGACTTGCCAGATGCTCACCATAGAGTAAGTAAATGCAGACAGTGCCTAATGTTTCAGATCTCCTCTAAACAATAGAGAGAACCAACATGATGATTCTGTGGGGAGGTTCTTATCACCTCTATGACGAATGCCCAGGGTCATAACTTTGATGTCAGCTGTTCAGTATCTAGTTGTGCCTGTTTGTGCAGTTCCCATAGCAGTAGCAGTTGAACTTTTAAATCTACTTTCCGCTAGAAAGTCTCACAGTTAATCAGGCTAATGAGTACTGCTAACAGAAACACATATTTTGTGGATCAACAAGTGTTCCAAAAGCTTGAACACAGGCAAGTAACAAAGCCAAATTATGGGAAGCCCGCCAATATATGAAAATCCTCTTTTACCATATTTTTCAATTCAATAACTCTTGTGTCATATTTCACCAGGAATTCTCCTACAGTCCATAGGTCATTGCAGTAGTCAAGGGCATCAATCTGTGTTTCCCCCTACTTGGAAGGATGTGTCCACTATCTCAAATTAACAAAGGGTGGAGTTAAGAAGAACCCATTTGCTTGTCTGCCTAAAACATTCCAATATTGTTTACAATAGACTGACAAAGAATCTCAAATAAAACCAGCCTTAAAATCACTGCAATAGTTCCCAATTTCAGAAATAAAAAAAACATGGAATTGTATAACGTGCTTAATGCTTACTGAGACAGAGGGGCAGCATACGTGAGGAGAATGGACAAATACTGCATGCCTAACAGAATCTTCATTTCAGCATTATCAAATGATATCTCTAAACGGGCCTTCAGATGGACTAAACATGGAGGTAGATTTTCAGGAGATCAGATTGTGGAACTCTTTGAGCCCAACCCTTCATGTAGAACCAAATTACAGACTTTTCCGGAAGTGCCTGAAAACGGATATTGTACATGTGCGTTAGAATAAACCACTCATCTCTGGAGACAGCAAGTGAAGAATACAATAGGTCAACTCTTTCTTCATCGACTTTGCACCAAGTACTTCTTTCTGTTGTTCACCAGTTCTGTAATATAACCCGAAAAAGACACTTTGCACCCCATAAAGAACTTTAAATAGAAAAGCAATGCATATCATGAAAATCTTAGAACTGCTTTGAAAATGTGCCTACTATAAAGGTTTACAAAACTGGTAGGATAATTTCGCCTAGATTTCTGCCCTTGTCGCTTGCGAGGAGAAGCAGATGTCAATCATTATTTTTAAAATGCATTATTCATGAGTTATAGCAATATATATTTTAAAGATATGCATAAAAACGCTCCTTATTCGAAAATTCAATCTTTTGGAACATGTCTAGATATTCTGTACTCGGGAAAATAATTACTTCAAAAAGCTTTCCACCCAAGATACAAGATGATGCATTTATGTAACCATGGACATGTCACATGGCGAAATATGTACTAACCCATCCCATAACTACAAAATAACCTGACCATGAGGCTTTTTATTTATGTTCCTTATCAGATGTCAACACATTTAAATGAAGAAAAACGTCTCTGTGTATACAATTGACGGACAAATAAAAAATCTATTTGAGCAATGAATCCCAGGTGTGTAACTCACCCAGGTACTATGAGTCTGATGGAATTAAGCATGGCCTTAACTTAATTTGAACTGCTGTTGAGAGAGTACCTAGAAGGAATGTATGTTAGCAAATCTTTAGAAACAGGACACACAGGTTAAGTAATGAAACCCGTGGGAAAATGTGTTTCCAGAACTGAATCTTTGCACATCATCATTCCATAACAGAAAATAGTATTTTAATAATGTTCTTGAACTTAATTATGAGATTAATTATCACCATTCTATCAGGAGCAGAATTATGCTAGTGAAAGACACCATCCAATCAATAATATCAAGGAGTTATGCTTATTATGCCATGAACGGCGCATTATCAGGCATGTCATTATGTCATGGATGCCCTCAAGTTGCCTAGAAATATCACCCTCATGCAAGGGCTTGTGTTGAACTTGTCCCTCGCTGCAGGGTGCTCCGGACACTTTTGCCTTTACCCTCCATTATTTGCTGAAATAAATTGCTGATGGCTCTAGAACTCAGTGCACTTTACCACTGTGAAAGTGATTGTGTTCTCTCATTTAAACTTGGTAATATTTGCTTACATCTGTTTGGAATATTTAATTTGCTTATAGGTCACCTGTAGAGTGGTATACCATATACACAGGGGCTGTAAAGTAAATGCTACTAGTGGGCCTGTAGTCACCCACTCAAGGCGACCCTGGAAACATGTACCAAGTCTGCCATTTAAGCCTGAATGCAGTTTTGAACTGCAAATTCGTTTTGGTAATATAACTTCCCTTGCTAAGCCTTAATCTCCCCTTTTTTGCAGCTATATCACCTCTAATGTAGGCCCTAAGTAGCTCATATGGAAAGGTGCATTGTAATTAAAGGTTTGGACATGTAATTCTAAATTGTACAAGTCCTTGTAGTGAAAAAATCAAAAATTTGTGTTTCACTACTGTGAGGGCGACCTCTCCCAAAGGACAACATTGGGAAGACTTTTTACATTTAACTAGTGCTAGCTTTTGATTTAGAACAGATGAGCATTTCATGTTAGGAGTCTGAAAAATTGTAATTGTAAATTGTAAAGTTGGAATTTAAATTACAATTTTTAAAATGCAGCATTTTAGAAAGTTGTAATTTTCCTGTCATAAACCATTTGATGCCTGCAGCCTCTCCTGGGTCACATGAGTGGATGTGGTTGAACTTTGTTTATTTCTCCCACAGAGCCACACAATAGAGGGATTAGGTGTGCCTAGATGGATCTTCAACTAGTAGGAGGGAGGGGCGGAGCTGGACATTGCCCACTTGGAAGTAATATGCTGTGCTCTGCCTTCACACAAAGGACTTGTCACCCCTGCATTGTTTGTGCAGCCAGTTTGGAGTCAGGGCAGGGGAGTCAAGAACCTTCAGCACTTCAAAGTGAATTTTCTAGAAGCTTCCCCTACTTCAAAGAAGGCACCAGGTATAAAAAGGAGACTCTGAGACCCACTCTTCAATTCATTTTCTGGATCTGCGGAAAAGACTCTCAAAGACTGCCTGCTGGGAGGGCCTGCTGTCTACGTCACAAGACTGCTTTGCTGCACCTAGAAGGGCTGCTTTGCTACCTAGAGCCTGTCTTGACCCCCCATAGGCCTGTCAGGCTGCTTGAGCACTGCTCCTTCACGTGACCCCAGGATTACCAGAGTAATTTTAATGGCCAGTTTTCTGGCCTTTTGTTCAGAGACTTAGGGACAGAAAAGTCTCCCACATCTTGAATCTGCAACAGGACCCAGTCTGAATGAGTTTTAACTCACCAAGTAGTGCCCCTCAAGTCCTGAACCGCTCAGAGATCTGAGGGAAGACCAGGACCAACCTGTTGGACTCTCCACCTATTTTGCTGTGCCAGTCAGACTGACTTTGCGGCAGCTCCAGATACGTTCTTCTCTGCAACATCAAATCCTGTTCAGCGGACCTTTGACAAAGGGTTATCCAGCCTCATGGAACTCTTATTAGCTACAGCCTCCTCCCATGATCCACTGGAGATTTTCGACTTCTAAAAAGTGACTAAGTCTGAACATAGAAATCTTCAAAGCGGCCTCATCTAGCGGCTCCTCGACAATGACAGTCCACTCTCAGGCACCGCCAGCAACCTTGCACCACTGAACTTCCGCCTCTCCGAACATTTTATTCAAAATTTCTTCTAGGTCTAAAGGTAAGCGCTTACCAGGCCCGATCTACTCTTTGTACCTGACCCCTCACAGCCACTTATATTTTTCAGCTTTGACATGGTCACGCATGACTAGATGTCCATAGTCGCAGTTGGTACTTTGATCTTTTAGATGTTAAACTTTACCTAAAATCATAAAAAAATCATACCTCTGGTTCTACTTGGCCCCCAGACCAAAGGGAACCCCTCTAACTAAGGGGCCTATTATGATTGCGGTTTTCCCACATCCTCCGGGCCGGCGGAAGCCACCACGGGCCCGGAGGATGCGAGAAAAACCGCCACGGAGCCTAGAAAGACCCACCGCCATATTAGGATGGCTGGTGGGTCTGGCATTCCGTCTGCAGCTTTTCCGCCGTGGTCGCCTTCCGACTGCGGCGGAAAAGCTTTAACATGGCTGGCGGTGTCTATCAGACACCGCCAGCCATATTAGTATGGTGTAAAATGTATGCTTTTCCGTGGCGGCTTTTCCCCCGCGGAAAAGCATACGGACCTTCACTTCGGGGGCCCGTTGCGGGCCCCCTGGGTGAAGGGGGTTGGGGGGTGCACCTATGGTACCCCCCTGCATTTATGTGAACAAAGCAGCAGGCACCGCGCGGTGCCTGCCGCTTTGTGCACGCAAATGCGATGCATGCATTTTTAACATTGCCGTGGGTGCAGCTTGAAGCTGCACCCGCCACAATGTTAAAGCTAGAGGATGGTACCGCCACCCTGGCGGTCACATCCTAATCTGCACGGAGGGAACCCCGCAGCCCATGCTGACGTTCCCTCCTACTCTGGGGTCACGGACGGACTCAAGTCCGTCCGCGATCCTAATCGACCCCTTAATTAGGAGAGGGACTGGAAGGGGAAATTAGGGAAATGTTAGCCACACCAGTTGTTTGGGTTAGCCTGACCTGAACTCCAAGGAGAGATTTTTTCCATTTTTATTTTTGTTGAGATGTGTATTCTGGGACAGAAATATGTCACACTTCCCAGGAAATGGTCACAACAGAGGGTGACAACTTAAACCCCATTGGCTGGAGTGCCCCTCATCTTGCCAGCCCAGAATTTGGATTTTTGGGAGGGTTGCAATTCACCTCTGATCCCTTCCTGAAATCATCTGGAGAAGACTGACTGCCCTGCTGGACCTTCGGACTGCACAAGCGAGGACTGCTCTTATAAGAATTGAACCTGCTGCACTCTCAAGGCTTCACAGCAAAAGGACTTGTCTTATTGGATAAGAAGTGGACTCCCGGATCAGCAACAGGTAGAGAAGTGCTGGAAGAAGATACCTGCAACATCAACAATGAGGATAACTCCAGCTGGCAAGTTTCATCTGGATTTTACTTGCCCAGGTGAATTGTGGGAGTTGTAGTCCCAGACTCCAAGAGGCAAACCAAAGCATCTGAACCCCTGGCTGGTGCTGTGGACCCATTTACTACAGCAAGAAACCTTCAGAAAAGAACTATGAAAGTTTGAGAACTTTTGTTAAAGTTTTGTGAAAAAGCTCCATGAGAAGGCCGGTATATACGACGAGAGGCGAGCCGGCGACTTCGAACCTCGACTCGGCCTAATCATGCAGGTTTGCCCCACTGAAAGGTCCGGACCAATTTGCCATCCATGACGAAGACAAAGACCTCCAGGGCTCACCAAGGCATCGCATTGCAGCAGGCTGGCATCATCAGACTGAAACCTGAATCCATGGACCTTATTTCCCAATGTTGAGAGAAAAAGCTCTTTTTTGGGAGTCTAGAAGTCCTACTACTGAGTCCTTACATGAAACAAAGCTTGATTAGCAGATTTCGTCTTACCCCAGAGCAGTATAGAATGAAATTTAGTGACATCCAAAAAGTCAGTACACAATCCTGAATTGACTTTGTAGACATGTCTGTGAAGGCACTAGGGGGCTGGATACAAGGTAACAAGGTAAGTACCTAGGGGGCTCGACAACATGTTCATGAAGGAGCATATGTTGAGTATTTGTGCTTCAGGGATGTTAGACCAGTATCTAGTTGGAACTAAACTGTCGAGTCCCAAGGAACTGGGTGGGGAAGCATATGAGTGGGTTCACGCCAGGGTGACCAGGATGAAACTGGAAGGTGGACCGAAGAAAAGAGTACAGGTCCCCTCCCAAGGGAAAGCCCTGGTATTTGAATGCTTTACACACCTTTTTCCTAAGTTAATCCTGACTGTTAGTGAACTAACCTACCCATAGTTGAGCAAGGACTAATGTATTGAGACTTTACTGGACCTTATTTGTGATTGTGGAGTTGTTACTGGCTGTAGGTATCTACCTGCACCTACTAACTAACCACCTTCCAACAAACTCCCTCCCATCCCAACCAGTCCAGTCCACTCCACTTACTCCACTATGATAGAATTTGTCAGCTCCAGTGCCACCTGCACCCCCTGTCAGTGGCACAGGCACACAGATGTGCAACCACACCCCATTTTCACCAGGCCACACAAATCTTTTGGGTGCTGTGACAACTACCATGCATGTTGACAACAGACAGCAGGCCAGGTAGGCGGTTACACCTGCAGGAGTGTTGGCTACTGTGGGGGCAAGGGGAGTTGAGTCTGTGATACAGCACAATGGCCCATGGCACCCAGCAGTAGCTGATGCACCGCTGGGCTAATATCTTAGACCTGGAACAGGACCTGCTCGACCTGCTAGTTGTCGAGGATGCAGGCCTCTGTGAATAATATTTTTGTTTTCGAAAAATGTGAATCTTATTTTTCTATATATATATATATATATATATATATTCACTGAAAAAACCATAGGTTATAGACCATATATAGTTAGGAATTAGCATTTACAAAACCTTGAAAATTCACTGAAAAAACCATAGGTTATAGACCATATATAGTTAGGAATTAGCATTTAAAAAACCTTATTTTACTCACACAAAACCATTGAAATTCCATATATAGTTAGTTGCACTAACTATATATCGCGCACCTGCAATCCACTGCTGATCATGTCACATATTACATCATTCATGACATGGTCAGTGACATCACTGATGACATCACTGATGACATCTCAAATGACATCACTGATGACATCACTGATGACAACATCCAGTGACTGTATGTTTCTGTAAAGTTAAAATATATCTTACATATTGAAGAATGAGTGGATGTATAAGTGTCTGGATGAAGGATTTAGTAGGTGCGTGACTGACTGTATGAGTGAGTGATTAAATGTGTCTCACTGAATGCATGGGTTAGTGACTAAACTGTCTTAATTTGTGCATCATTATGTCTGTTGTTCTGTAAACTGCTGCATGTGTTGATCATTAGCTATACGAGAGGCTATATGTGTTATTAATTGCTTGCCCAAGTATTTCTATGGGAGATTGAGTTTGTGTGGGGGTGGCTGGAAGGTGTGTGACTCTATGCATAGATGTGTGAACAGTTTATTCACTAGGTGTATGAGTTCAAGAGTGCATGTGGAAACAGCTACATGGGCAGTTGACTGTGTGCATGAGTGTATTGATGAGTGAATGGATATCTCAATGCTACATGTCATAGTAAGTACATATGTAAAACACAGTACATGTGAGAGTTGGCATATATAAATAACTGTGCATGAGAGCCACCGAATGAGTGAGTGGTTGTATCGATCATTGTGAACTTGTATCAGGGATTGTATAAGAGAGTAAATATGTGTTAGTATATGTTTCAATAAGTAAGGTGTGTTTAACTGTATAGTTGAAGAAATGGAGATGAGATTGTTTCTTTGCATGACTGACTGGGTGTGTGAGTAACTCCATGGATGAGTGGAAGTGTGTGAGTGTCTGTATACACTGAGTGTATCTAAGGTTATATTAGAGTCTGAAGAGGTTTATCGTATTAGCACAAGAATGATGTCAAATGAGATGTCATCAGTGATGTCATCAGTGATGTCATTTGAGATGTCATCAGTGATGTCATCAGTGATGTCACTGACCATGTCATGAATGATGTAATATGTGACATGATCAGCAGTGGATTGCAGGTGCGCGATATATAGTTAGTGCAACTAACTATATATGGAATTTCAATGGTTTTGTGTGAGTAAAATAAGGTTTTTTAAATGCTAATTCCTAACTATATATGGTCTATAACCTATGGTTTTTTCAGTGAATTTTCAAGGTTTTGTAAATGCTAATTCCTAACTATATATGGTCTATAACCTATGGTTTTTTCAGTGAATTTCAATGGTTTTTTAATAGCAAATATCATAAGCTGTCGAATGTCAAGTACGTGGTAAGTGAAAACATTTTCGTGTTTATGCACACTGATCTGCTTTGAATGGTGCCCCCTCCCCCTCATTTCTATTAGGAGTACTCTCTCTTTGCAGATAGTGAAAGGTAGTTAACGCAGGTCTTTGCCCCCATTGTAATCCGTCGTGCCTGCTTCTCTCTCCATTTGATTGATTGTTATCCAAGTATTTACTGTTTTAGAATTAGTTCTCTTTGGTTCATTCTCTATTTACAAACAAACACAGAGTCGCAATACTCTGTTTAGTCTTTGCAAATAACGAAAAATCGTGTAAAAAAAAAAGAAAAGGAATCGAGCAAAATCAGTAGGCCACTAATGGGATCTCTTTTTGACCTCGCTAAAATAGAAACATTAGGAACAACCCCTCATGACAAATACAAAACTAGTGAGATGAACTGAACTCCACACAATGATGGCTGCAAAAAGCTCGGCTCCGCCACCCACCCCGCCCAAAATAACGATAAAGAACGGCTGCCATGATTGGTTGCGGAATGAGCACGACGGAGCTACGAAATGGTGCTGCTCTCATGCTAACCCCAGCTTCAGTCTGAAACATCCAGAAACACTGTAGACTACCAATTCGATCAGTTCCGGTAGCGCCCCAATGTAACCCGGTAGAGAAGAACTAGCTCTCCCCTCTTTGACTGATGGTTCTTGTTGCCTGTCCCTTCTGTTGTCATTTAACAGAACTATTTAGCCTGCTGAAAGGGGTTGTGTTCCGACCGCTGGTTGGTGGAGACATTTTGACTATATTCTGTACCTGCGTTGTCGCGTAATGCGTCATATGACGCGCCGCGTTAGCGCATCCGGAAGTCATCCGGGGCGCGCAGCGCGTAACGTAAGCATAACAAGTCATGTGACTTGTTAATAAAACTTTTCATTGGTTCATTTTACTTTTCTTATTGTAATGATGAAAGGCTTGGTCATATGACCTAAAAATTACGCTTTTCATTACTTCCGAACATTATTTTTTCTTAAATATATGTTATAATGTTCCAGGCTAATGTACTTTCCCGGAAATTTTACAACTGTCCTGCAAGTAAAATATATTCTTTTTTCGAGAAAAAGAGCGTTTCTTCGTCCCATGACGGAGCCGTTGAGCAAAAGAGGGTCGACCTGCTGTCTTAGTCGCCGATACGCCTGAATATGAGATTCTTATCGATCACTTTATGTTGCAGGAATAGAAAACACAACAGCCCTTGACCATTTATCTTTACTGCGTTCCTTCGTATTATACCTTTTACCCTTCATGTAATTGGTCTGCTTTATTTCACTTGCCTTTTAATGATTCTAAAACAGTCACTATTATTAAAAACTTTACCAATGTATATACTACTACCATGTTTTCTTTTAAAAACCTTTATTGAGAAAATTTCATTATACAAATACGAGCCTATAACCACGTGGGCCTGCCACAGAGCAAACTGTAATCGTATATGATGAATAGACATTTACACTGTAGAGGAACGTAACGGGCGGGCCATTAGGTTGCAAGAACTAAGGTGTCTAACAGTTACGGAATCGGTGGACGTACATTTTATAATTAAAATACGACAGGGCCAGTTACAATAAAATTATCTAGATATACATTTGCGGGCAAGTACCATGGGTGACGTTAATTCGAACTTTCAACAGTACAGTAATCAATAACACATCAGAACTTAATATCAATAGGGATGTCGAAATATTCAATCAATTCTCGTCCCCGCCCGCCATGTGCTTCAAAACTGCATACGTATCTCGTGATTTCAAGGTTCTGCAACCAGTACACAACAAGGAGTTACGAGTCCCATTTATTCTGGCGCCATTTTGGGCGAGGACGGGCAGGTCCAGGATATAGTCAAAATGTCTCTACCAACCATCGACTATGATGATGTTCATATGCTGTATTTATTAGAGTAACACTCATCTGTCCACATGAAATTAATTTGCCACAATCTAAACATGTCATTTTAATCTTTCCAAAGTTCTTCTAAATATTTGGGACCGTTTCCCTTGCCTCTGAAGCTCTCAGTGCCACTTCTTTGATGAATGTACTAGCAGGTCAGGGGTTCTCCTCCAAATCTCTCTTTTATGCAGCACTATAATTAATTGGTGCCACCTCTCCATATGACGATGCATGGTATAGTTACCACAACTATATTTTTTTTCGGTTCCTCTGGAGAGTTCATCGTGGCAGATGAAGCGTGTAACGTACCGGGCATTTACCTTTTTTTGCATGTACAGGAAAGGAAAAAAAAATCGAGCGTCCGAGTTCTAAGGTGTCCCAGGGCCATTTTGGTGGACCAGGCCCAAATCCAAAGAACAGCCATCTCACAGGCTAATGGGGCGACCCACGCCGAGTTTCAGCATTGTAGGATGACCACACAAGTACAGCAACTTGCTAGACATCACCTCGGTGCCATCCGGATCTCGGCGCCCCACTGCAGATGAAGTGCCTCTCAACTATGAAACCACCACGGTGACATCCGGATCTTGGCGCGTTGTGCTGCCTTCGGCCTATTCGCACATCGGTCCGCTACTGACGCCATCTCACAGGCTAATGGGGCGACCCACGCCGAGTTTCAGCATTGTAGGATGACCACACCAGTACAGCAACTTGCTAGACATCACCTCGGTGCCATCCGGATCTCGGCGCCCCACTGCAGATGAAGTGCCTCTCAACTATGAAACCACCACGGTGACATCCGGATCTTGGCGCGTTGTGCTGCCTTCGGCCTATTCGCACATCGGTCCGCTACTGACGCCATCTCACAGGCTAATGGGGCGACCCACGCCGAGTTTCAGCATTGTAGGATGACCACACCAGTACAGCAACTTGCTAGACATCACCTCGGTGCCATCCGGATCTCGGCGCCCCACTGCAGATGAAGTGCCTCTCAACTATGAAACCACCACGGTGACATCCGGATCTTGGCGCGTTGTGCTGCCTTCGGCCTATTCGCACATCGGTCCGCTACTGACGCCATCTCACAGGCTAATGGGGCGACCCACGCCGAGTTTCAGCATTGTAGGATGACCACACCAACTTGCTAGACATCACCTCAGTGCCATCCGAATCTTGGCATCTCAACGCCTAGTGGTATCTTCCATACAAAAAATATTGTTACGCTGCCTTTGGCCCCATTCGCACATCAGTCCGCAACTTAGACATCACCTCGGTGCCATCCGGATCTTGGCATCTCAGCGCCTTGTGGTGTCAGTCAGAAAATATTGTTGTGCTGCCTTCGGCCTATTCGCACATCGGTCCGCTACTGACGCCATCTCACAGGCCAACGGGGCGCCCCACGCCGACTTTCAACATTGTAGGATGGCCACAGAAGTGCGACAACTTACTAGACACCACCTCGGTGCCATCCGGATCTTGGCGCGTTGTGCTGCCTTCGGCCTATTCGCACATCGGTCCGCTACTGACGCAAACTCACAGGCCAACGGGGCGCCCCACGCCGACTTTCAGCATTGTAGGATGGCCACACCAGTGCGGCAACTTGCTACACACCACCTCGGTGCCATCCGGATCTTGGCGCGTAGTGAAGCTGCAGCAGCTGCAAATAAGCTTCAGACAGTGTTACAACCGCTGCTCAGAACTCTCAACTATGACACCACCTCGGTGCCATCCGGATCTTGGCGCGTTGTATTGCCTTCGGCCTATTCGCACATCGGTCCGCTACTGACGCCGCCTCACGTGCCAACGTATTTTCTCCGCATTTTATACCCTATGCCGCATAACAGGTCATGTGACTTGTTTATAAAACTTTTCATTGGTTCATTTTACTTTTGGTTTCCGAATGATGGAAGGCTTGATCATATGACCTAAAAACAACACTTTTCATTGGATGAAAACTTTTTTTTTCCCCCAAACGATGAAAGCCCCACCTTGTTTCTGGATGTTTCAGACTAAACTGGCGTCAGCATGAGAGCACCACCATCTCGTAGCTCCGTCGTGGTCATTCCGCGAGCAATCATGGCAGCCGCTCCCCACCAGAAGCCTGCAGGAGTCGGGGCCCCCAAAACTTTTGATGAATTCTCAAGGCGGAGGGGACGCTTTCGAGAATGGGGTCCAAGACCTAGCAGACAAGCGTCCGATTTCCAAGGTGTCCCAGGGCCATTTCAGTGGACCACGCCCAAAAAGGAAAGAGCCTGCCGCCATTTTGAGAGTCCTGTGGCAGCCGCCTATCGCTGCACCGCAAGAGTGGGCGCAACTCAGCTGAATGGCGGATTTTGACACAGTGGACCAAAAGCGGACGGAATGGCAACTGAAACGGTAAAGGGGCGCCCCACTAAAACAGATGAGACTCCACCTGGAGAGGCCCGTTCACGCCGCCTCCCCCGGGGCGCTCCACGCCGTTATTCGGAGCAGCATTGTAGGATACCAAAACCAGTGCGGCAACTTACTGGACATCACCTTGGTGCCATCGTTCTGCTGCCTTGGAACTATTCGCACAACAGTTTGCTACTGATGACCCACCCCCCGCGACGCCCCACGCCGTTATTTGCTGGGTGGCAACTTACTAGACATCACTTTCGTGTCATCTAGATTTCGGCGCGTTCTGCTGCCTTGGAACTATTCGCACAACAGTTTGCTACTGATGACCCACCCCCCGCGACGCCCCACGCCGGAAATCTGGACGTTGTGCTGCGTTGGGACTATTCGCACAGCCGACCGCTACTTCGTTGTTTTTCTCTAAAAATTTTATATGTTATTACTATTTTTGTTTTCTTGTATATATTTATAAATTATTAAAGTTTTATAATCTTACTACTTTGTCGGAGTGCTATATATTTTTAATGTGACACATAATTGTAAAAACTTTGATGTACAAAGAGTCATCCCTGGAATCTTCCGCTTCACGCTCGGTCCCCTCCCCAATCACAATACAGGATGGTTTTCAGATAATAGCAACGCTTCTGCTGTGACGGATCTCATCGAGTGTGGGCCTTGATCTACTATAACTCCTTTGAAGAGGGGTGATTCTTTACAGCTGTGGCCATAAACTACATCTGCAGGGCTAGCTGATAGCCTAGGACCGGCCTGGACAATCGGACACAGAGGAAAAGTAGTGTCAGAGGGTGCGGTAGTGAATAGGGCGAAAGGGAGGTGTCGGGCGGGCACAGGGTGTGATTCTCAGGGAAGAGCAGCGCAGATGGGGGGAGGTTTATTACCCATGCATAAGACAGAGAGCGGGGGTGACCACTGCCTGGGTGAGATGCTTGCGAGGATTGGGAGCCATGCTAAGGATCGACAGCGTGCACAGAGTGGGTCTGGTCAAGGCATCTAAAATGGCTGCAGTGCACGACAAAAGTGTGGCATTTGAAAAAAGACAAGATGGCGCACACAATGTTTTTCAACAATTCCTGATTTCCTTCGAATCGAACGTTAACAGACGTTGGGGCATATTACCAAAGTTAAGCGATATTTATCCCTAACGATGCATTGCAAAGATTTTTTTACCGTCAGAAATTATCGCAGATAAACCTTGCTATTATCAAGGTTTATCGCAATTACGATAAAAAACGAGCGCAATGCATTAATATCGCTGAAAACTCCGCGATATTCATGCATTACCGAGCTAATGCTCTTAGCCATGTTATCCACCTCCCATTGGATAACATGGCTAAGAACTGCTCAGGGCAGCTGTTACTTTTTGGAGATATTCGCGCTTATCTCGAATATTTCCAAAAGTTGATAATAGGAGATAGCGATGTTAGCGACTGTTTCCAGTCGCTAACATCTTGGCATGCCCACTTTGCATGTCATTAGTGATAAATATCACTCACATGCAAAGTGGGACCCAAGATGGTCGCTATCTCCTACTAGCCGTCGCTAACTGGTGTTAGCAACAGCTAGGTAATACAGATATAATTTTATCTCCGCGAAGCGGAGCGCTGTTACAGATATATATCTTGTTTTTGAACGTTAATTTCTCAAAATGCACTGAAGCACATATATTGAGACATAGCAAAGGCACATCGGGCTACCAGTCCCTAATATTTTACCAAGTTTCGTGCAAATCCATTCAGCCGTTCGATTATTATTATTATTTTTTTTTTTTGCCCCGCGGGGCCCTTTTAAAACCTCCACATCAAACCTAGGGGGTCAGCGAGGATCTACTATGCCCCCTTATGGTCATTTGCCCCTTCGCTTTGGCCTCCTCTTGTCTCTCGATCCTACCGAGAGACAAGATGGCGGCCGCTACGTACTGTTTGGAATGTTTACAGACACCGGAGAGCCAATCAGCTTCGCTTCGCAAAGCTCCGTAACGCGAAAAGTACGCGAAGCGGTGCACTGTTACAGATATATATCTTTTTTTGAACGTTAATTTCTCAAAATCCACTGAAGCACATATATTGAGACCTAGCAAAGGCACATCGGGCTACCAGTCCCTACAATTTTGCCAAGTTTCGTGCAAATCCATTCAGCCGTTCGATTATTATTATTATTATTTTTTTTTGCCCCGCGGGGCCCTTTTAAAACCTCCACATCAAACCTAGGGGGTCAGCGAGGATCTACTATGCCCCCTTATAGTTATTTCCCCCTTTGTTTTGACCTCCTCTTGTCTCTCGATCCTACCGAGAGACAAGATGGCGGCCGCTACGGACTGTTTGGAATGTTGACAGACGCCGGAGAACCAATCAGCTTCGCTTCACAAAGCTCCGTTGCGCGAAAAGTCCGCGAACCAGTGCGCTGCCCGGTCCGCTGTTACAGATATATATCTTTTTTTAAACGTTAATTTCTCAAAATCCACTGGAGCACATATATTGAGACCTACAAAAGGCACATCGGGCTACCAGTCCCTACAATTTTGCCAAGTTTCGTGCAAATCCATTCAGCCGTTCGGGCTAAAAGTGAGGCCAACCGCCCTATGGAAAACTCAATGTTAAAAACACGTTTTGGGACCCCCCTTTTTTCTCGGCCCCCACTGGACGAACCCCCCCCAAATTTTCAAGGGCTGCTCAGAAACAAAATGTGCCATTTTCCTGAAAATTTCAGCCAATTCCGTCCACAAACGCCAAAGTTATTAGACATAGAATTTTCAAAAAACCCATAGAGAAAAAATCCTAACTATATATACCTACTGGCGACCGCCAGTAGGTAATATATATATATATATATATATATATATATATTACCTACTGGCGGTCGCCAGTAGGTATATATAGTTAGGATTTTTTCTCTATGGGCTTCGCGTACTTTTCGCGTTACGGAGCTTTGCGAAGCTGATTGGCTCTCCGGCGTCTGTCAACATTCCAAACAGTCCGTAGCGGCCGCCATCTTGTCTCTCGGTAGGATTGAGAGACAAGAGGAGGCCAAAGCGAAGGGGGAAATGACCATAAGGGGGCATAGTAGATCCTTCCTGACCTCTTAGGTTTGATGTACCATTTTGCCAAGTTTGGTGTAATTCCGTTCAGCCATTCAGGCTGTAGACGTATGTAAATGTCCTATGGAAAATTGCATGGGGAAAACACATTTGAAAGTGTTGAAATTTAGAACCAATTAAAATGTTACTTTGGTTTTGTATTTGTGTGTGATGAAAGTTAATTGGTTATGTATATATGTCAAATGAGAGGAAACCACAGCCATTTTGTGATACTACTGTCTGAGGTACATTTGTGAGGAATTTTTGGTGGTGAATTTCTGGTGTTTGATTTACACAGTACTAACACTTCTGCTACTTTTAAAAAGGTGAGTTGTTAATTTGTAAGGGGAACTATGTTGTACACTTGAAGATAATTTGAAAAATGTTTTCTGTTATTTATTTGCAGTCCTTCTGTTATACTAAATACTCGATAAAGTTAGTTTTATATTATGTATTACTAAAAACGATAAATGAAAGTGATTATTTTTTTCTGCAATTTACAGCAAGCAATTTCAAAATAAAATGGCTCACAATGAAGAGACCGTGGCAATTTCTTTTGAATTGTCCACTACATTGATTGAAATTGAGAGCACCAATAATGAAATATTGTCACAAGGAGGACATGACTTGTATGATTCCATTAGATTGATTGAAATGGACAGCACCAAGAATGAAATATTGTCACAAGGGGATGACTTGAATGATTCCACTACATTGATTGAAATTGAGAGCACCAATAATGAAATATTGTCACAAGGAGGAGATGGCTTGTATGATTCCATTAGATTGATTGAAATGGACAGGACCAATAATGAAATATTGTCACAAGGAGGAGATGACTTGAATGATTCCACTACATTGATTGAAATTGAGAGCACCAATAATGAAATATTGTCACGAGGAGATGACTTGAATGATTCCACTACATTGATTGAAATGGACAGCACCAATAATGAAATATTGTCAGAAGGAGGAGATGACTTGAATGATTTTTTTGATCAATCTCTTGATGGCGAATTTATCGAGTGTTTGGAGACCATAGAGTTACAAGAATCATCATTGCAGACTTTTAATGAGGAGATTCCAGATGAGATGATTGAAGAGGAAATTACTGATGAGGACATGTTACTAGTTGTTTCAAATTTAGAAAATTCTGAAGAATAAATTTATATTTAGAAATCAAAAATTGTTTGAGACATTATTTATTTTTATTTTTAATTTATGAGGTTGTAGCGAAGTGATTGTAGTATAAAATGAGACTTATAGTATAGAGTGCAACATTTTTATGTTACATGGTAAGTTTACTCATATTTACTTCCCTTCTGCCACTATATTATCTCCAATGTGTATTTGACATGTCTTCTTCATCTCCGGCCTCCTTTCTCTCACTGTGTGTCTCCGATGCATCTTATCGCTGGTATTTTGTGTAATTACAGAAGAGAGTAAAATAAAATAGTTCGGAACGTGAAAAGGGGGCAAAGTAGAGTACTCCTCACCCCCTAGGCCTTTTTAGGCGGTCCCAAAAGGATCAGTTTCTGCTTTCCTGAGAGATTATGGTATGAGTTCCATATACCACAATAACTTGCATTACAACATGCAAGATATCTATCTCCTATTACCAACTTTTGGAGATATTCGCGCTAAGCGCGAATATCTCCAAAAAGTAACACCTGCCCTGAGCAGTTCTTAGCCATGTTATCCAATGGGAGGTGGATAACATGGCTAAGAGTATTAGCTCGGTAATGCATGAATATCGCTGAGTTTTTAGCGATATTCATGCATTGCGGCCGTTTATTATCGCATTTGCGATAAACCTTGATAATAGTAAGGTTTATCTTCGATAATTTCTGACGATGCTTAGTGGTAAAAAATTGGTTGGTAAGCATCGTTAGCGATAAATATCGCTTAACTTTGGTAATATGCCCCAACGTCTGTTAACGTTCGATTCGAAGGAAATGAGGAAGTGTTGAAAAACATTGTCTGCGCCATCTTGCCTTTTTTGAAATGCCACACTTTTGTCGTGCACGGCAGCCATTTTAGATGTCTTGACCAGACCCACTCTCTGCACGCTGTCGATTCGTAGCATGGCTCCTCACCCTCGTAAGCATCTCCCCCAGGCACTGGTCACCACCGCTCTCTGTCTTATGCATGGGCAATAAACCTCCCCCCATCTGCGCTGCTCTTCCCTGAGAATCACACTGTGCCCGCCCGACACCTCCCTTTCGCCCTATTCACTACCGCACCCTGTGACACTCCTCTTCCTCTGTGTCCGATTGTCCAGGCTATCAGCTAGCCCTGCAGATGTAGTTTATGGCCCCAGCTGTAAAGAATCACCCCTCTTCAAAGGAGTTATAGTAGATCAAGGCCCACACCCGATGAGATCCGTCACACCACACGTGTTCCTACTATCTGAAAACTATCCTGTATTGTGATTGGGGAGGGGACCGAGCCTGAAGCGGAAGATTCCAGGAATGACTCTTTGTACATCAAAGTTTTTACAATTATGTGTCACATAAAAAATATATAGCACTCCAACAAAGTAGTAGGAATATAAAACTTTAATAACATATAAATATATACAACAAAACAAAAACAGTAAAAACATTTAAACAACGAAGAGACCGTGGCAATTTCTTTTGAATTATCCAATAGATTTATTGAAATTGACAGCACCAATAATCAAATATTCTTGTCAGTAGCGGTCTGTTGTGCGAATAGTTCCAAGGCAGCAGAACGCGCTGAAATCTGGATGTCACGAAGGTGATGTCTAGCAAGTTGCCGCCCAGCAAATAACGGCGTGGGGCGCCGCGGGGGTGAGTGAGTCCAGTAGGCACCACAGCTATTCTTACCGGCATTGCAGAATTACTGCTGGGGACAATGCCTGTGCTGGAGCAGGGTCACAGCAGAAACAAAAAGGATTCTGTTGAAGATGTTGTTGGTTTTCAATTTGAAAACAGTTCTGGTGTCAACTGCTATGCTAATGTAGTGGTTAATGTTTTGTTTTCTCTAGAAAATGTAAAAGAGGGGGAGGCAGTCCAAAGTTCCGTTAAAAGGGCAAAGGAAAGGATCGGTGGTTTGAACTATCAGTCAAAAAGGGGAGGGGGTGCAACAATTTTTCCTACCGGGTCACACTGTGCTTTCACCGGAAGTGAGGTCTGCAGGATTCTAGTAATTCAAAGTGAGGCTGGCGCCGACGTCCCGCGGATACAGTTTCGTCACTCCACGGGTGATCATGGCAGTCATTCCCCATCGGGGGTGGGAGACTCCCGCGGCTCCTCTAGAATCTTCAAGGTCGTGGAGGACTACGGTGGTGGAGTCAACCAGTGACCGGGCCATTTCTTTATGCTGGGCCCGCTCTTGCCAGGTCGACCGCCATTTTGAGAGTTCGGTAGCTACTGGCGATCGCGGGGTCAAATGAGCGGACGGGCTCCACCCTGCCGGGCGAGACGTTGCAGCATGGCCACAGTGGAAGAACTCTTTTCCGGGCGCCTGGACCGCTGAGGGTGCAGCTGGGAAGCCTCCACTGGGGAGGCGGGAGAGGCCTGTTCGCACCGTCTCTCCCTCCCAGTGCACCGCACGGCGTCTCGCTTGAGATTTGTTATGGTCGGACCAGGCGATGAGGACGAGGGGGGGGTCGGAGGCATGTGCAAGACATCCCCCCCCAGTGTTGTCGCAGCCATTATAAAAGAAAGAAGTGTCCCGTCCGTCTTCGGGCCGGGCTTCCGGTGGATGTCGGCCGGACGCCCCTGGCTCTGGCCCCATGAACGGGTTTCTTGGTTTATCGGCTGCAGCCGGATTCCGTCGGCCTCGGCCCCCCGACCGTTGGTGGCCGGACCGGAAGAGCATGTGGCGGGACTACCTGCAACTCTCAAGGGCCACCGCGGCCGGACTGGGAGAGAGAGGGGAGGGTCGAGGAGACATTCCCCCCCCCTGCAACTGTTCAGCGTTGTAAAGGCAATCCCCTGGCCGGGTCCCGCTGGTCTCGGCCTCTCCTCCGGCTACACCCTACGTTAGGATCTCCTGGCCGAGGCGTGGCAGCAGGACCTGCCTTATATGGGCTGCTCCCGGCTGGGCGTAGCCGGAACCCTGCCCCACCTTGGAAGTTTCCAGAGTGGGGGCGGATGTTCTACTGACTTGCATTTTCCCTAGTCTATCGATTTTTTTGGCGTGGCAGGCGGTGGGACAGCGAGGGGTGATTTGGTTTCTGTTACTGTTTTTCTGGTCTCTCACCACTGGCATATTTTAACGTTTTCTTGTTTCTAGGACATTAATAGGTTTTATCATTACGTTATGTTATCGTTTCTTTGTTCGTTGTTTAATAAAAGTTCATGTTCATCAGTGGCCTACTGATTTTCGTTTTCCTATTCTTTTCTTTCCAGGTTGTTTCATGCTAAAGTTTCTGTTAACAGGATACAGTGATCACTTCGTTATTATTGCATATGTCCTTTTCACTAGGGGTGCTCTCTGGTCGGGCCAGATGACGTATGTCTAGTAAATGGTCCGGGTGAAACAGGTGCATCAATCAGTGGGGAGTAGATAGGCATGACAGATTACAACGGGGGAGAAAGGTCCGCATTACGTACCCTTTCACTACTTGCAAAGATTTTCCTACGTTTATTTGCAAACAGGGAATACCTCCAAAAAGAACTAATTCCCAAACAGTCAATGTTCGGACAATCAATCAATCAATGAGGAATGAAATAGGTACGACGTGTTAAAGGCTTGCGTTACCTACCCTTCACTATCTGCAAAGGGAGAGAGAATATTCCTATTCTTCCTCGTTTGCAGGCAGAGAAGATCCTTAAGAGAATTAACATCGAACAATTCAATGCTCGATTGAAACAATCAACAAGGGGTACTGTGAACACAAATGAACGCCGCTTATGTACATACGCATTGCTATTTTCAACAGGTTGTTCCTAATGTTTCTATTTTAGCGAGGTCAAAAAGAGATCCCATTAGTGGCCTACTGATTTTGCTCGATTCCTTTTGTTTTTTTACACGATTTTTCGCTATCTGCAAAGACTAAACAGAGTATTGCGACTCTGTGCTTGTTTGTAAATAGAGAATGAACCAAAGAGAACAATCAATCAAATGGAGAGAGAAGCAGGCACGACGGATTACAAAGGGGGAAAGGGCTGCGTTAACTACCCTTCACTATCTGCAAAGAGAGAGTACTCCTAATAGAAATGAGGGGTGGGGGGCAGCAATCAAAGTAGATCAGTGTGCATAAACACGAAAAAAAAAATTCTTACCACGTACTTGACATTCGACAGCTTATGATATTTGCTATTAAAAAACCATTGAAATTCACTGAAAAAACCATAGGTTATAGACCATATATAGTTAGGAATTAGCATTTACAAAACCTTGAAAATTCACTGAAAAAACCATAGGTTATAGACCATATATAGTTAGGAATTAGCATTTAAAAAACCTTATTTTACTCACACAAAACCATTGAAATTCCATATATAGTTAGTTGCACTAACTATATATTGCGCACCCGCAATCCACTGCTGATGATGTCACATATTACATCATTCATGACATGGTCAGTGACATCACTGATGACATCACTGATGACATCTCAAATGACATCACTGATGACATCTCATTTGACATCAATGACCACATCACTGATGATATCATTCATGTGACAATACAATGCATCTCCTCACATTTTAATATAACCTCTGTTTCACCCAGTGTTAAAAACAGAGTATAATTTTTGAAACCATTGACACACCAATACTAGTTACTACATACGTACTCACTGATTCCTACGTCTACACACACATTCACTCATTCACCCATACAATCATTCATACATACAATCACTCATGTTTACAACACAATCATATGCACTCATACACCTATACAGACACTCACACTCTGCCACTCATCCATGGAGTTACTCACACACCTAGTCAGTCCTGTAAAGAATCAATCACACTTCCATTTTCTACTCTATACAGTTAAACATAGAGCACCTTACGTTTTCAACCATATACTAACACATACTTACTCTCTTATACAATCATTGATACAAGTACACATTGATCTGTACAGAGTCACACACCTCCCATCCAGCCACACACACACTCAGTCTCCCATGCAAATACTTGGGCAATCAATCAATAACCCATATAGTTACTCATATAGCTACTGATCAACACATGCAGCAGTTTACAGAACAACAGACATAATGATGCACAAATTAAGACAGTTTAGTCACTAACCCATGCACTCAGTGAGACACATTTAATCACTCACTCATACATTCAGTCATGCACCTACTAAATCCTTCGTCCAGACACTTATACATCCACTCATTCTTCAATATGTAAGACATATTTTAACTTTACAGAAACATAGTCACTGGATGTTGTCATCAGTGATGTCACTGACCATGTCATGAATGATGTAATATGTGACATCATCAGCAGTGGATTGCGGGTGCGCAATATATAGTTAGTGCAACTAACTATATATGGAATTTCAATGGTTTTGTGTGAGTAAAATAAGGTTTTTTAAATGCTAATTCCTAACTATATATGGTCTATAACCTATGGTTTTTTCAGTGAATTTTCAAGGTTTTGTAAATGCTAATTCCTAACTATATATGGTCTATAACCTATGGTTTTTTCAGTGAATATATATATATATATATATATATATATATATGTGCAAAGAAGTTTGTCCAAAAGAACGAGGCCGCACACTACAGAAAGCCGCTTCCAACAAAAGCTTTATTTATGCGTGAAGCTGGCACTCTGTCCGGTCCATTTGATTCTGCCTGACGCGTTTTGGGCCGCATCAGCCCTTGTTCACAGGCTGAAAGTGAATCATACACCAGCTTCCAAATCACCATCATGACTACATGCAGTTACTTTTCAAGTCCTGCGGTGAGGCCTCTCAGGTTAGTCCACTTACTAGCGGCATGCTGGGACATGTAGTGTGTTAGGAAGCATTGCGAAAAACATTTAATTTAAACCCTCCAGTAGGTGTGTAGAATTCAAATTAAAAATAATGTTCATTTGTTTATTGGCTCTCAAGTGAGCCTCCGGGCATCAATAACCAGCTCCTTTTTCTTTCTGTAGCCACCTCGGGGCTGCGAGCAGTTCTGTGCCCCTGCTGTTCCATTGAAGATTGAATGGCGGTGTGTAGCCTCATGGCGGGACAGCTGTAAAAATGCAAAGAAGTTGTCCAAAAGAACGAGTCCGCACACTGCAGAAAGCTGCTTCCAACAAAACTTTATTCATGCGTGAAGCTGGCACTCTGTCCGATCCATTTGATTCTGCCTGGCGCGTTTCGGGCCGCATCAGCCCTTGTTCACAGGCTGAAAGTGAATCATACACCTGCTTCCAAATCACCACCATGATTACATGCAGTTACTTTATAAGCCCCGTGCTAAGGCCTTTCAGGTGAGTCCACTTACTAGCCGCATGCTGGGATATATAGTGTGTTTGGAAGCATTGCGAAAAACATTTCGTTTAAACCCTCCAGTGGGTGTGTAGAATTAAAATTCAAAATAATGTTCATTTGTTAATGGGCTCTCCAGTGAGCCTCTGGGCATCAATAATCAAGATCCGAAATTTAGGTGAAGAGCAGCTCCTAAATAGAGCACCCTGCACCACCAGCGACACTCTGAATCTGCTTACCTCAAATGTCTTTATTTCTTGCCAAGTTTCTAAGCATAAGATTAGCACTGTGCCATCCATGCAGAGCAAGAAAGGGACTAAGCATGTTGCCATTTACTCAGCAACATATTTGAGCATAGGATTAGCAAAGTGCTATCCATGCCAAGCCGTAAAATTACAGAAGCCGATTTTCACTCCAGGCACAGTATTACAGTGTTGGATTGGTAGAATAGCACCCAAGCCAACCTGGAATGCATACAAGCAACCCCTGACATGTATTTTGCTCTCAATAGAGCTCTTCAGTAAGAAATAGCTTTGTCCAGACACAAGGGAGCACCCAGTATAAATCAAAACAAAACTATTTCAGGCTTAGAGTGTTGAATAAATTATGTCTGTTTTTTTCTAGCAAAGTTTTTTAAGCATAGTTTTAGCACATTGCCATCCATGCAGAGCTAGAAATGGACAAAGCCTTTAGCTATTTATACTGCAAAATCTTTAAGCATAGGAATAGCAAAGTGCTATCTGTGCCGAGCTGTAAAATGACAAAGCTATACCTCTCTAAGGAGCTCTAATGTCAGCGAAACATACAAATATTCCGCTAAACAAAAGCCTGCAGATAGCTCTTTATCACAAATATTGCTTTGTAAAAGTGTAATATAAACAAATAAGATAGGAAATTTGACATTTGAGGTGTTAAATAAATCATTGTTGTAAAAATTAGTAATGTATAAAATCAGACCCCCTTGTATCTCACAACCTGGAAATTTTAATTTTGGGTCTCAGCAGCCTTTGCACAGCGCCCGGCAGAGAAGTTCACCCAGATTGCCAGAGTGCCTGAAGCTCCCCCAGAGTGGAAACAGTTGCCGGGATACTATGGCACCCAAAACCATCAATTGATAGTTTTTGTGTCACCCAGGAAGCATAAGTATATCATATTGTCTTAAGAAAGTTAACCAATCATGTATCAGGATCTTAGATTGCAAGCCAGCCACATTCCAACTCATTATCTTCAACACAGAGTACCCAAACCCAAGATATTGACAGAGAGTAGGGAAATATCAGCATGAGACTTTTTTCCTAGTGGTATAAATATTGATGCTTCCTTATCTGCAAGTCTAGGCCTCAGTCAGTCAGGCCCATCGAGGTCGCCTAGTGCAGAGAACCTGTTACAGTGTGCAAAGGATGCCATGCAAGTATGACAATCTGGAGGACTTATCAGGGCTTCCAACGCTTTAGGTTTATAAAAGTAGCCTAATGAAAAAAACATATTCTAGTGTCATTGGGAATAGTGTCCTCTTGTGATCTCAGTATGTTTCTTATGCAAGTCTGCAAAGGTTCACCACACCTACAGTCCCCAGTGATGACTTTACTCAAACGTTCCACCCACCTCACCCTCTGTACGATTATAATCCTATGTGTACTCATAAGGTTGAAGCGTTTATGCTTAGTAAGCCAATCAACACTTCTGTTGCATAGCTCCACTCATGATTCATTTTGAGTTTCCTTAAGTGGGGCATGCCTGCCAGCACTAAGATATAGGGGCATGCTGCTGGAGGAAAGTCCAGTATGTATTTATTTGGAATAGAATGAGTTCCAAGATGAGCTTGGTTAGGAACCATAATCCCAGGTACTTCAAAATTACGCATGTCTGTATGCTAAAATGAAGAGGATCAACTTCTATCACAGGTGGGCCTGATCTGCAATTGCTCCTGGGTTGCTTCTGAGGCTTTCACATGTTTGCTTGCATTGATGTGGCTTGTATTGACAACCCTATTGCAGGTGGCAGTATTAGTTGGGTATATTGGTGCATTCATGCTGCTTCCTAGGGCAGATATCTTGCTGGAGGTATCCATCAGGCTATTCCCTAAATGTTTTATCTGTTCCGTGATTAGTCTTAATTTTTTCTCAAAAATAACACCCAGTTTTCTGCATAAGATGTCATGGTTGATCAGGACCAAATTCATGGGGTCTGGTGTCTGTGTCCACTGGGTTTAGGTCTGTTTTTGGACCAAGAGGAAAACTGACCCTGTCTCATGGCATTTTTTTTTCCTAGTCCCCGTTAGCGACTACTCAAGAAAGAGAAGAAAGAGGAAGAAAGGTACAGAAAAAAGCAAGAGATATGCAGAAAGAACCAACAGAGGTGCAGAAAGAGGCCCTGTTGCAAAGTCACCCTGTGTCCTGTGCACCCCCAACTTTTTGCTGACTGGTACTGGTGGTAACTGACTCTGATTAACCCTGCGCTCTGCCTGACCAGGCCTGGAGCCTGTGATATGCTGAAAGACAGTGAAAACACCTCCATACACTAGGGTAAACTACGGGTTGGGGTATCCCTGTGATTGGCATGACTTCCCTGGCTGTAATGCTCTAGTACATAATAGGGCAAGAAGATTACAACTACCTCTAAGTCCCTAACATAAAATAGGGCGTGGCAGTTTAGAGGCCAGCAGCCCTTTTCTGCACTTATATGTGTGCAGTGCTGAGTCTGAGGACAGTTTAAAAGTAGCCCTGCATGTGTAGAAAGAGGCATGAGAGGTGAAGAAAGAGGCAACAGAGGTACAGAAAGAGGAAAGAGGGGTACAAAAAGACGCAAGAGAAGTACAGAAAGAAGCAACAGAAGTACAGAAAGACGCAAGAAAAGTGCAGAAAGAAGCAACAGAGGTGCAGAAAGATGCAAGAGGGGTGCAGAAAGAGGAAAAGAAGTACAACAAACTAGCAACATTGGTGTAGAAGGAGGTAAGGGAAGTGCAGAAAGAACCAAATGAGGTGCAGAAGGAAGCAAGAGGGGTGCAGAAAGAGTCAAGAGGGGTGCAGAAATTTGCAAAAGAGTAGCTGAAAGAAGCAAGAGCATTGCAGTAAGAAACAACAGAGGTACAGAATTAGGCAAGAGGGATGCAGAAAGAGGGAAGAACAGTGCAGATTGAACCAACAGAGGTGAGAAGGAAGCAAGAGGGGTGCACACATTTGCAAGAGGGGTGCAGAAAAAGGCAAGAGCAGTGCTGAAAGAAGCAACAGAGGTGCAGAAAGAGGCAAGAGGGGTGCAGCAAGAGGCACGATGGGATGCAGAAAGAAGCAACTGGGGTGTTGAAAGAGGCACAAAGGCTCCAGAATGAGGCAAGAGAAGTGCAGAAAGAAGCAACAGAGGTATAGAAAGAGGCAAGAGTGGTGCAGAAAGAGGGAAGAGAGGTGTAGAAAGAGGCACAAGAGTTGCACAAAGATAGAAGAGGGGTGCAGAAAGAGGTAAGAGGGGTGCAGAAAGAGGCAAGAGAGGTGCAGAAAGAGGCACGTGAGGTACAGAAAGAGGCAAGAGAGGTACAGAAACAGGCAGGAGAAGTACAGAAATAGGCAAGAGGATTGCTTAAAGAAGCAACAGAGGTGTAGAAAGAAGCAAGAGACGTATAGAAAGAGGCAAGTGAGATGCAGAAAGAGGCAAGGGAGGTGCAGAAAGAGGGAAGACAAGTATAGAAAGAGACAATAGTAGTGCAGAAAGAAGCAAGACAGGTACAGAAAGAAGCATGGGAAGTGCAGAATGAAGCAACAGGGATGCAGAAAGAAGCAAGAGAAGTGCAGAAAGGAGCAACAGAGGTGCAGAAACAGGCAAAAGAGGTACAGAAAGAGGGAACAGGGGTGCAGACAGAGGCAAGAGAGGTGCGGAAACAGGTAAGAGTAGTTCAGAAAGAGGCAAGAGGGGTGCAGAAATTTGCAAGAGAGGTGGAGAAAGAAGCAAGAACAGTGCACAAGAACCAACAGGGGTGCAAAAAGAGGCAAGGGAGTTGCACAAACAGGCAAAAGGGGTACAGAAAGAGGGAACAGGTGGGCAGACTGAGGCAAGAGAGGAGCAGAAAGAGGGAAGAGGAGTGCAGAAAAAGGCAAGAGGGAAGCAGAAATTTGGAACAGAGGTGCAGAAAGAAGCAAGCGCAGTGCAGAAAGAATGAACAGAGGTACAGAAAAGGCAAGAAGGATACAGAAAGAGACAAGTGAAGTGCAGAACGAAGCAAAAGAGGTGTAGAAAAAACCAACAGTGGTGCAAAAAGAGCAAGAGGGGCGCAGAAAGGGTCAGGTGAGGTATACAAAGAGGCAAGAGGGGGGTACAGAAAGAGGAAGGAGGGGTGCTGAAAGAGGGAAGAGGGGTGGAGAAAGAGGCAAGGGGATGTAGAAAGAAGCAAAAGACCTGTACAAAGAAAAAAATAAGAGCAGAAAGAAAGAACAGAGGTGCAGAGAGAGACACGAAAGTTGCAGAAAGAGGGAAAATGGGTGCAAAAAGAGGCACGAGGGGTAAAGAAAGAAGCAATAGAAGTGCAGAAAGAAGCAACAGAGGTGCATAAAGATGGAATAGGGGTGCAGAAAGTGGCAAGAGAAGTGCACACAGAAATAACAGAGATGCAGAAAGAGGGAAGAGGGGTGGAGAAAGGTTCAAGAGGAAAGCAGAGAGACGCAAGAGAGGTGCAGAAAGAAACAGAAGTACAGAAAGAAGGAACAGATATGCAGAAAGAGGCAAGAGGAATGCAGAAAAAGAGAAGAGGGTGAAGAAAGAAGCTCAAGGGGTGAAGAAAGAGGCATGATAGGTGCAGAAAGAAGTATGAATAGTGTAGAAAGAAGCGACAGAGGTGCAGAACAAGGGAAGAGGGGAGGAGAAAGAGGCAACAGAAGTACAGAAAGAAGGAACAGATGTGTAGGAAGAGGCAGGAAGGGTGCAGGAAGAGGGGTGCAGCAAGAGGCACAAAGGTTGCAGAAAGAAGGGGCAGAGGTGCAGAAAGAAGCAAGAGAAGTGCAGAAAGAAGCAACAGAGGTCCAGAAAGAAGGATGAGGTATGAAGAAAGAGGCAGGAGAAATGCAGAAAGAAGCAACGGAGATTCAAGAAGGGGGAATGGGGTAGACAAAGTGGCAAGAGGGGTGCAGAAAGAAGCAAGAGAGGTGCAGAAAGAAACAAAAGCATTACAGAAAGAAGGAACAAAGGTGCAAAAAGAGACTCGAGGGGTGTAGAAAGAGGGATGAGGGCTGGAGAAAGAATCACAAGTGGTGCAGAAAGAACCAAGAGAGGTTGTAGAAAGAAGCAAGAAGAGTGCAGAAAGAAGCAACAGAGGTGTAGAAACAGGCAAGAAGTGTGCAAAAAGAAGGAAGAGGGGTACAGAAAGAGGCACTGGGGATACAGAAAGAAGCAAGAGACAGACAAAGAAAATAAAGAAGTGCAGAAAGATGGAACAGAGGTGCAAAAAGGGGCAACAGGAGAGCAAAAAGAGGGAAGAGGGGTGTAGAAAGAGGCAAGGGGTGCAGAACCAAGCATGAGAGCTGCAGAAAGAAACGAAAAGAGTGCAGAAAGATGGATCAGAGGTGCAGAACGAGGCAAATGGGTTGTAGAAAGAGGCAAATGGGTGCAAAATGAAGCAAGAGGTGCAGAGATAAACAAACGAAGTTGAGAAAAAACAGAGGTGCAGATAGAGGCAAGATGGGTGCACTGAGAAGGAAGAGGGATGTGAAAGAGGCAGGAGGAGTGCAAAAAGAAACAAAAGTAGTGAGCAAAAAGAAAAGAGTTGCAGAAAGAGCAACAGGGGTGCAGAAAGAGGGTGGATGGGTGGAGAAAGAGGCAAGGGGGTCCAGAAAGTAGCAAGAGAGCTACAGAAAGAAACAGAAGAAGTGCAGAAAGAAGGAACAGAGGTGCAGAAAGAGGTAAGAGGGGTGCAGAAAGAGGGAAGATGGGGTAAAGAACAAGGCAAAGGGGGTACTGAAAGAAGTGAGAGTTGCAGAAGAAACAAAAGAAGTGCAGAAAGAAGGAACCGAGGTGCAGAAAGAGGGAAAAGGGTGGAGAAAGAGACTAGAGAAGTGGAAGTGTAGAAAGAAGCAACTGAGATGTAGAAAGGGGAAGAGGGGTGGAGAAAGAGACAAAAGGGGTGCAGAAACAGGAAGAGGGTGCAGCAAGAGGCACAAGGGTTGCAGAAAGAAGGGACAGAGGTGAAGAAAAAAGCAAGAGAAGTGCAGAAACAAGCAACAGAGGTGCAGAAAACAGGATAAGGAGTTTAGAAAGAGGCAAGAGAAGTGCAGAAAGAAGCAACATAGATGCAAAAAGGGGGAACGGGGTAGATAAAGTGGCAATAGGGATGCAGAAAGAAGCAAGAGAGGTGCAGAAAGAAACAAAAGAAGTACAGAAAGAAGGAACAGAGGTGCATAAAGAGGCAAGAGGGCTGCAGAAAGAGGGAAGAGGGATGTAAAATGAGGCAAAAGGGGTGCAGAAAGAAGTGAGGGATACAGAAAGAAACAAATTAAGTGCAGAAAGAGGCAAGAAAGGTACAGGAAGAGGGGTGTGAAAGAGGCATGAGGGGTTCAGAATGAAGCAAGAGAGGTGCGGAAAGAAGCAACAGAGGTACAGAAAGAGGGAAGAGGGGTTGAGAAAGAGACAAGAGAAATACAGAAAGGAGCAACAGAAATGAAGAAAGGGGAAAGAGAGGTGGAGAAAGAGACAAGATGGGTGCAGATAGAAGCAAGAGAGGTGCAGAAACAAACAAAAAAAGTACAGAAACAATGAGCAGAGGTGCAGAAAGGGGCAGGCGGAGTGCAGAAACAGGGACGAGAGGTGCAGAAAGATGCAACCGGGGTGTAGAAAGTAGAAGAGATTTGCAGAAAGTGGCAAGAGAAGTACATAAAAAGAAAGAAAGGTGCAGAAAGAAGCAACAGAAATGCAGAAAAAGGCAAGAGAGGCGCAGAATGAAAAAAGAGTGGCTTGCACATCATTAGTATGAATTTAACACCCACATTTAGCAATAAGTAACATGTGACCAGTTTAGGTTTGCAAAGGAACTTCCACCGCTCTGTAACACTTGTCGCTGCATTTTTGCTACAATAGTCAAAAAAAGACCCAGTCCTCAAGGCAACCCAGAAATATGTGGGGCTGTGAACAGTTCTAGATCGTCCAAGGAGCACTCTAATTATATCTCTATTTATAGAGATTATAACACTGTTTCAGTCTATTGCCAACGTTAAAAAAGCCCATCTCTGATAAACAGAAAACCATCCAACACAGTACAAACATTCACTAGAAGGACAACAATTAGAAAAAGGTGTGAATAGCTAGATGACACCTCACGGGCGCACCACCAATGGGGCCCCTGGTTGGTACTCACCAGGTCGGCCCTGTTCTCATCATCGGTGTCAAATAGCTTAACGAAAACGTGTCCAAAACCCAAAGTAAGGAAATTAACAGTGAATGGTGCAGTGTACAAACAACATATATGTGACGCAGGACTAACAACGTTCAACATATAACACACACAAAACTGCGCAACAAGATACTACTCTTACTTTATTTATATCTTCTTATTGCTTTGCAGTTTAACATGTAATATAAAAAGGGTGAGTTATGAATACTACCTATCGCTTCATACTCAACCCACAGCCGACATGTTTCATTGCCTCAGGTATTATATCAGGCAATTTCTTCAGGGCCAACGTATATTTACGATGTCACTGCCAGCGATACTGTGCTTTTAAATGCTAGATACATCCTTTACTTTCATACCGTTACCGCTATGGCTCTGTGCAAGATCATAGACCCCCTTCCGATCGGTAAGTAGGGTCCCGCCTCCCTTCTATGAGCGCTAGTGGAGGTACTGCAAACGGCGTTTCCTCAACACCGGCTGCATTTTTGCTAACATTTGAGCCGTTTGAGCTAGAAACAAGGCTTTTTTGTTCAAATCTGCAGATTAGGCCGCAGATGATGGATTATGCGAAAGTCGTTGCAGCCACGCAGTCGCATAATTCCAGTGGTCCTGCTCATATCTCTAACTAGGCCCAGATGTGCTCCTCTGTGGTTGCTTCTTTTTATGTGTCTCATTGAGTTTATAGTTTAGCTTTTATGGAAATGAGGATGACTAAACCTGAGGTTACCACTCCACAACACAGACTACCATACCACATAATTACTCTCCATAACACATAATTCCACTCCACATAATTTCTACACACTAAATATCACATACTTTCAATCCACAATATTTTACTGCACAACATACCACATAATTCCACTACACACAGAATACATCCAATCCACTCCAAAAAACATTAGTAAAAAACGTTTACATTTACAACACCAATAGCTCTAACTCTCACAAATGCGAGACCTATTCCATTGCAAATGCTTATTTAACTAGTAGTCGCATTTGCAGAGTGGTAGGAAAAGGGGGCTGGGCCTTCACCAGTGCTCACAAATTCCACCGTGTAGGACTTACAGGAGTTACCAGGAGGGCTTCTTGGCCCCAAAGTCCCTCAGGAGTATTGTGGACTTTATCCCCTCAAGAAGGGTGTAGACTATGAAGACCTCTTAGCAATACCACTGTGTGGGACTTACTGAGAGTAACAGGAGAGGTCGTTGGCCTCTAAGGATGTCCTTGGGGGCAAACTAACTACCCCTCCTATTACATCCAGTAAGTCCAACACAGCAAGAATGCTGAGTTCTGATAGCATGCCTCACCCACTTTGCCCACCACTCTGCTAACGCACCTCCTGGTGTGCTCTTGGTTGAGTAATTAAGTCCTCTTTGCTGCTGGGGGTCCTTAGGGGCACCTAGCATACCTGTTACCTCCAGTAAGCCGCACACAGTGGGATTATTGAGAGGTGTTTGCAGGCCACGGCCCCTTTTTTCACACTCTGCAAACATGCCTCCTGGTGAGCTCTTGGTTGGGAGATGAAATCCCCTTGCCTCTTGAGGGTCCGTCGGAGCCAACTAAACCCCCTGTTTGCTCCTGTAAGCCTCACACAGTAGGAATGCTGAGAGGTGGTGGGAGACCATTCCCCCTTTTTACACCACTCTGCAAATGCTCCTCCTGGCACACTGCTGATGGGACAATTAGTCCTGAAGTCATCAGGACACAAGGGGACCTCATTGCCACAACAGCAGTGCAACAAGACGCATGTTTGCTAAGTGGTGTAAAAAGGGACGTTACCACCAACCAGCTCTCAGCAATCCCACTGTTTGGGGCTTACTGGAGGTACCTGCTGGACTAGTTGGTCCCTAAGGACCCTCAGCATTGAAGGGGATCTCATCCTCCAACCCAGAGCATGCCAGGAGGTGCCTTGGCAGAGTCATGCAGGGAGGGGGCGGGGCCTCTTGTGAGTTGCTGGCTTCTGTTTTTTAGCCCAGTTTTGGGAAGGAGGCTGTGTGGCTCCCCTTCCCTTAATACTTTTTGGGCCCTGTGAACTCATCCCGAGGGCCTGAGCCATTTAAAAAATAAATTTAAATAAAATGGGAAGGGGACCACGCGGCACCGCTCCTGAGATCGATTATGGCCCAAGGGATGCGAGGCCTGGCCATTTTTGCATTAAAATTTAATTTAATGAGGGAGGGGAGCGAGTGGCCCCCCTCATGTGCCATTTTCAGCCCCAGATTCCCCATCCCATGGGGATTGGCAATTTTATTTGATTTATTTTAAGGGAGGGGGTGGGGTGAGGCGAGGGCCCCCTCCCCAGAGCAGTTTTGGCCCTGGGGACCCCATCCCCCATGGCCTGGCCATTCCTTTTTTTAAAGGGAGAGGTCCTAGTGAACTTGGGGCTTGGACTCTGGTTGGGGACCACAGGGGGAGCCCAAATGCCCCAGCGGTTACTGCCAGCTCCCTGCCTCCTGCAGGAGCCAGCATTGCTTTTGGGCAAAGGGAGATGCTACATGCAGCTCCCTTTGTTCAAAAGCAATTCTGCTTCATTTCCATGAAGCGAAGCAGAGTTTGCCATGGCATAGTGGGAGCAGTGCTCCAGCAATGCCATAGAAAACTGCAATGTCCCGGGGGTAGAGACCCCAGGACATTGCTGGAGGCTGCCCTGGGGAATGATGGTCCCCAGAGCCATGGTGGGCTCTATGAGGGGATTGCTGAGAGGTGGTCGGAGGCTATGCCCCCTTTTTTACACCACTCTGCAAATGCACCTCTTGGCACATTACTGGTGGGGCAATGAGGTCCACTTTAGTCCTGAAGTCCTCAGGACACAAGGGGACCTCATTGCCCCACCAGCAGTGCTCCAAGAGGCGAGTTTGTAAAGTGGTATAAAATGGTGCATTGCCTCCAATCACCTCACAACAATCCTACTGTGTGGTGCTTACTGGAGGTACCTGTGGACTAGTTGGGCTCTAAGCACCCTCAGTATTGAAGTGGACTTCAACCCCCAACCCAGAGCGCACCACAAGGTGCGTTTGCAGAGTCATGCAGGGAGGGGCTGGGCCTCCGGCAAGTTACCGGATTCTGTTTTTTAGCCCTCTTTTGGGAACGGGCAGTGTGGCATAGCAAACTGCAATGTCCCGGAGGTGGGTACCCCAGGACATTGCTGGAGCCGGCCCTGAGGGTGCTGGTCCTCAGGGCCATGTAGGGATCCAAGAGGGGGGCACAAGGCTCCACGAGGGCAGCCGCAGGGCCCCCCTCTATTGGATTTAAAGACATGGGGAGGTGGTGCTCCCCGGGGCTACGCATCCACAAGTAAGCCCCGCATTTTAATGAATGTATGCCAGAGGAGGTGGTGGTCCCCAGGGCAGTGTCAGGGGCTTAAGCCCCCCGCACTTTAATGTTAGGTAGGACCGGGGAGGTGGTGGTCCTAGGGGCTGCATGGGAGCAAGAGCCCCCCCACATATTCATAAAAAAAATAAGCCCTGGAAATGTGGCAGCCCCCAGGTCTTGAGGGGCCCGCAAGGCCCCCTGCCAATAAATAATTAAAGCCCCAGAGATTGTTGGTCCTCATGGCAGCGTGAGGGGGACAAGAGCCCCCCATGCATTTTTTAGGAATAAAGTCCAGGGGAGGTGGTGGTCCCCGGGGCAGTGGGGGGCTTCATACCCTCCCCTCATTTTATCAACAAAGCCCCAGGGAGGTGGAGGCCCACAGCATAATTAGGCAATGGCCCCCAGACCTGGACCACCCGGGGGCTTAATAGAAATGAAGCGTGGGAACCTGGGCTTCATTTATGGAAACCATTTTCAGCCAGATTTTTGCAACCCGCTCGAATCTTGACAAAAATTAAGAAAAGCAAATGCTTTTTTGGCCCTCAGGGTCACTGTGGGACGCCCTGAGCAGGCCTAGGGGGTCATGGTGTTTCTAACCTACCTTGTATTCTTGTTTTTTCATCTTTTTTCTTGTGACTCAGTTCGACCGAGTCACAAGATGGCTACCAACACTTCCTGGTACTCAGATCCTTCGCAATGAAATATGGATATCTGTAAATATTAAAATTTCTCAAAAACTACTGAATGGATTTACACCATTTAACAAAAAGAGTGCACTCTGGACCAAGTGTTACCTATCTGCCAAATTTTGGTGTGATTCCATTCAGCAGTTTGGACTGTAGCTGCATCAACAGTTTCGTATGGATATTTACACAGAGAAACACTTTTTGGGACTCCCTTTTTTCTCAGGCCCCTGGTTGACAAATCACCCTGAAACTGTAAAGACAGGAGCTGGCCTGAGTGCCCCATTAGTTTTGAAAATTTTATGAAGATTCGTAAAACAGTGCCAAAGATATTGGCAAAAGAAAATATGTTTTTCCTTTGGAAACTAGGTCCTAACTATAACTACCTATCTGTGACCGCCAGTATGTAATTTATATATCTTACCTACTGGCGGTCGCCAATAGGTAGTTATAGTTAGGACCAAGTTTTCATAGGAAGAGCATTTTTTGTTTTGCTTATAACTTTGGCGTTGTTTGATGAATCTTCCATACTAATTCTTTGTTCATATCAGCTCTGATGTTGAAAGTTTTGGGATAATTCATCAAGGGGGTCCGAGCTAAAAGGGGGGTCCCAAAACGTGTTTTCACCATGTTCATTTCCATAGGAAACTTTAGGCAAGGGTACAGGTTGAACAGGTGAATAGCATTACCCCAAATTTGGCAGGGAGAAGGGTCTCGGTCTAGAAAGCACGCCTTTGTTTATTTGGAGTAAATCCGTTCAGTAGTTTTGAAGAAATATCAAAATTTACAGATATCGATATTTTGGAATTCTGCCATCTGATTGGCTGGGGTGTTATGAGCATGAGCTTGGTGCTTATTGGCTTCAAAGGGTGTGAGCGGTTGCAACTAGGAAGTGTTGGCCGGCGTTTTGTGATTCTGTTGAAGCGAGTAAGGGGAAAAAAGGGAGAAAAGAGTAGGAACGAGGAGGATAGGAGTACTGTAACCTCTGTGGCGGAGTGCGAAGCGAAGTAGTCACTCCTTCCGCTCTGAAAGTGCGGTGTTGCTCAGAGAGACATGGTGCTGAGATGAGATGCTGCTACACTCGGGTATGAAACCAAGAGCCTAAACTGTGAACTCATTGCTGTAAAGTGATGTGGTCTGGTCTTTGTAGCATACGTGTGGAAGTAGTGTTAGTAGGTGTTTATACCGTACAGGGAGTGGGAAGCAAACTACTGACCGCTACTGTGCGTTTATGCTATACCAGAATTGAAGTACTCACGCCTACCGGTGTGAAGACTCGGGGATCAAACCGAGCTGATTGGTGTAAAATGATGGGTTCTGGGCGCTGTAGCATACTGGCCGCTGTAGTATAACTGTGTAAGCAGTGTTAGTATGAGTTTATAGTAAACAGGGAGTGGGAAGTGAACTAATCACCCTACCTGGTCTGAAGACTCGGGGATTAAACCGTGAGCCTAAATCGTGAGTTCATTGCTGTAAAGTGATGTGTTCTGGGTGGTGTAGCATATGTGTGGAAGTAGTGTTAGTTTGCGTTTATACAATACAGGGAGTGGGAAGCGAACTGCCCACCCCTATTGGTCTCAAGACTCGTGGATGAAACTATGACCGCATTTTTCACGGAAAAATCTAAATTGCTTGAAGTTGAACTCACAACTGCAGCAACTAACCTTAGGGCACTGCCTCCACCTAAAAATGAAACCAATATCTCACCAGAGAATCTCCAAACTAAAAACAAGGCAAAATGGGACACATTTGAATTATACGACCAAGAAAAGATCGCCAGAACGCTGGCGGAGATTAGACCGAACAACCACTATCAAGACCCTCTACCAGGAAAGTGGGTAAGAGAAATCAGCCACACTCTAGTGCCAATCTGGACCGAGATAATAAACGCCTCACTTGCACAAGGAACCCTCCCTGACTGCCTAAAAACAGGGCAGGTGATGCCCATCCTCAAAAAAACCGACAGCTGATGCATCAGATCCGAACAACTATCGACCAGTGACCAACATCCCTCTACTGGCTAAACTCATTGAGAAATGCGTGCAGGGCCAACTAAGTCAACACATCACTAAATTCTCGCTACTGGACGATTGCCAATCAGGATTCAGAGCAGGGCACAGTACTGAAACTGCGATCCTGCATATTGTTGATGACGCCCTACAAGCCCTAGACCGAAATCAAACTTGCCTACTGATCCTACTAGACCTATCATCAGCATTTGACACGGTAAAGCACGAAGTGCTTATGACCAGACTACAAGACAGGATGGGTTTGTCTGGAAACGTGCTGAAATGGTTTAACTCTTTCCTACAAAACAGGACTCAGCGTTTCCTGGTTAACCAAGCAATCTCTTCCTCGAGCCCCAACGCAATCGGGGTCCCACAAGGCTCAACGCTATCGCCAGATCTATTCAACTTATATGTAGAACCTCTCACGGAGATCCTTCAAGAATCTCAGGTATCCTATCATATGTATGCAGACGACACGCAACTATACATAAAGATCGCCTCCCTTGAGGACATTGACTTAATGAACAAGACACTAAGGAGAGCTTTGCAATGGTTAACAATGAACCATCTGAAGCTAAACGCCCAGAAAACAGAATTCCTGCTAATTTCACCGACAAGGAGCCAATCTGAAGTTAAAGAATGGATTAAACTGGTGACAGCGCTAAACTGCACCCCGACTCTAGTTAACTCAGCCAAATCGCTAGGAATTACACTAGATGAAAACCTCGACATGAAAAACCATATTAGCTCAATGGCCAAGAGCGCCCGCTTCCACCTGAATTACTTAAGAAAACTGAAACCCTTTATCTCTGAAACAGATCTAAAACTGGCTATCCAATCACTAGTCATTTCGAGGATCGAATACGGCTGCACCACATTAGCGGGCCTACCGAAAACCTCCACAGCACCACTAAAAGCCTGCCTCAACGCAGCGGCGAGACTCATTACGGGAACGAAGAAATTTGACCACATATCTCCTCACCTGAAAGCACTAAACTGGCTACCTTACGAGGCGAGAATCCAAATGAAGATGGCCTGTATTACGCACAAAGCGGTTCACTACAACACGCCTAGATACCTAGCCAAGAAACTTAAGCTCTCAGGAGGTAACAGAACAACTCGAAGCGCTAAAGATCTACTATTACGACCAGCCTTTTTCCACAAGAGAAAGACCTACAACCGAGCATTCTCCGGAGCTGCCCCCAGAATCTGGAACTCACTACCTCCTAACATCAGGAAGATTCAAAATACAGTAACATTCAAACGAGAACTGAAGAGCCACTTGATGAGTAAATTCCCTACTTAGAGAAACCTTCGGATCACTGGGATGATCACTTTCACTAACTGAGGGCTGTCCTCTCCATGGATAATTGGAGATCTGTATCTGAGAAGGAGCTGATGCCGGGCTCAAACCGAGACCGGACACATTACTGCTACCTCATACACGTGTGAACTTTTAAATATATCTCACGGTCAGACTATATAACTTCTACCTCACTTGATCTATTTATACATATATGTGTGAATTTATAACTATAGTTCTTAGTCACTCTATATAACCTCTACCTACCTCACTTGATTTATTTATACATATTATCTTTTGGTATGCACTGGAACGCCTTATAACCCTACCTCAATGATCATGGTTTGTTAGCACGATACAAGTCAAGCCGTGCTCGCCATATAACGCTAATTGCACAGTCTCTATGAATATATATATCTAATTTCCCCCATGCAGTATACTGCCTCTACCTCATTATTCTTCTGTGATTAATACTGCTACTATAATGTCTATATGCAATTCTATTCTGTTAAGCGCTCTGATACCCACGGGTCTTGTTCGCGCTATACAAAACAATATAAATAAATAAATAAATAAATAAATAAATATGAGCTCATTGCTGTAAAGTCATGTGCTCTGTGTAGTATTGCTATGTAAGTCAGAGTAGAAAGTTAGCATGTAATGCTACTAGAATGTAAGTATGTAATGTTAGAATGTAGGGCTGTCATGAGGGGAATCTTGGGGAGTTTGTACACAGTACTAGAGAAGAAGGTTGCCTTGTTGTCTGGTCCTGTTGGTGAGGAAAACAAACCAAATGCCAATACTGATACACCATTCTCAACATTTGGAGACTGGTGCAGTGTCAAAAAATCCATACGCCCATAAGCTAATCAATAACTTTTATTTTCATAGCACCTGTTCTTTAGAACTGTTTTATTTGTAAAAGAACACCAAAATATTTAATCGACCTCAGTTTCTAAAAAATTCCTGCACCCAAAAATGTCCAAACACTTATATATATAACACAGAAGAAAATTTCCCCCAATTATTTTCCACGCTACATTACAGATCACCAATCTCATACATTCACATCCGATGCTTCATTCATCCTTTGAATTCAACCTACACACAACAATGTAACCGTCCCTAGAGCCACTAGCTTTAGAATCACAAATAGTGATAGGCCCCACCAAAAGGACCAAACAAAGTGATAGTTAATGCCTTCGTTAATTGTGCAAACTATTCCCTCATAGAAATTCACAATTTTATAAATTAATTTCCTAAACGTGCACAACACAGCTGAAAAACTTTTAGCATACAATTGTTTCGTAAAACAGAAACAATGGTCTACGCATTTCGAACCACCATGCTTTCAGGGACAAAGAAGCACTGCAAAAGAAAAGAAAAAGAAAGGAAATTTTACTTTTAAAACCCTGATTGACAAGCGCTACCACCTACATAGGGCTCCTCTAGCTTTCTCTTACCGGTTTAACTTTAGCCAAAAAGGTCGAAATTTCAACACCTGGTGGATTCTTTAGTACAACTGGGGAAGAGAGAAACAACATAAAAAACATAAAGACAGATTGTCCTGTCATTGCTTGGCGGTCAACACTCGTATTACTAAGCTGACCCTGAGCCCAGCCTTCACTTACTTAGTAAATCCGATGTTGTGATGTAAAGATGGCTTCTGCTGCTGATCGAATATTTGTGGGGTGCTGAGGACTTGTCACGGCATCCCCTACTGTGAAAAAGATGGTATGTTTTTCAGTAAGTGTCATATGAGGTGGACTACTTGATATTTCCCATTTCCTTAGTCATGTTACACCACATACCTCAGGCGCCGTGGGACGCTGTATCAATTGTTGCTGTTGCTATCACTGCCGGTATATTTTTCTCCCAGCTGGATTGCACTGAAAAGGGAATGGTCTGGCATTATGGGACTGCACATTTGCTGGTCACACAAAAACATAGTGCTCGCCGCTGTCTGCCCGCTTCAGTGCTTACCAAAATAAATCATTTCATGACTTTCTCAATGGCTCTGAGTGAATGTTTCTCCGAGCATAACAGATGATCATCTCTACTGCTCTTTCAACTCATAAGCGACCGCTCGGCATTCTAGGATTTGTAGTCAAAAGTGACGTCCTCACTTCAATCGTGAAAAGAAATAAGTGTCCACTCGAATAACACCGATTCGCGGCGATCATCGATGAAATGCCAATCGCATATCTATTCTTTTTGTATTAATGTGATGGGGCAATTACTGGCATAGCTCCTACCAGTTCCCACGACTGAATGACCTTCAGCGTGCGTTCATTATCAGTTCAAATGAGGAAGGGGATTGAGGGAAACGTAGTTCTAATATAGTGCACCCATCTGTTAACTAACAATCAGCCCAAACCTGCTCTCCCAGTGGCAACCCATGTTAAACCCATGGGGATGGAGACTCAATGTGGAGGCTTTGTTATAAATTATACAATTCTGATAATTCATTTAAGCCTGACACAGCAGTGTCAAATTTCAGGATGAGCATTGCCTCTGATTGAGATAATTTTGGCTCCTTATCACCTCCTCGAGGGTCCCATTCGGTCTTTGAGATTATTGTCTAGCTTAGCTCTCTTTCTGTGTGTGACTTTTTATTTCAGTGATTAACCAGAGGCGCAGTTTGAACATTTCTCCTTATGCGAGATTTATGTTGTGTAATCCTCTGACGTGCTTCTTGGTTGGTTTTATGAGGGGGTTCATTTTGCCATAGAAAGTATGATTAGTGCTGCAGAAAGAAAAATTAGGGCACATTTTGACTTCTCAAATCCTCTTCTATTTCATTAAAAAACTTCTGACATACAGACTGAAACATGCACTTTGAATACCAGCAGGGGACTTCCCTGGTGAGCAGTAGCTTTACTACAGTGATCTAATGAGCAACTAGAGCGCTAACATTCAGAATTTATGGCAAATGTGTGACACATCTGAAGGCCTTCTTGATGGAACCAAAGTAAAAAACTGAAAGTATTTCCTACTGAGGAGACTGCAGCAAATGAGGAAATCAGGAAACTTCATAACAAATAAGTCTCCCAAGATGGCCACCAGAGACAAAGGAGCCCAAATGTCCCTGAGGTGAATGCAGATAGCAACATGTTTCATGTTTACACTCACACTGCCGTGCCTATGGAGTATACTCCTTATAGGACACAGGAGATACCGATTTCTGCCTGGCAGCATCGAGTTTGGTTTAATGGCACCCTTCCCCACTCAGTAAAGGAGGTGAAATTAGGTCCTTTTTCCATCCCTGGAGCTACTTGGCCTGTCTTCACCAGGTTTACACTAAGCATGGGCGTAAAATTTGTTCCGCTCACGGAATTTGCGGATTTTCTGCAATTTTGCGATCCGCGAATCTCGCGAAATTGCTGAAAATTCTGCGAAATCGTGCGGAATGAATTTTGCAAAACTGAAAGCACTTACAGGGTTACAGCAGGTGCAAAAGTTCAAGCTAATTTCTTTGTAACCATTTGGTTACAAAGAAATTAACTTCAACCTGTGCACCTGCTGTAACCCTGTAGTGCTTACTGAGGGGCCCTCCAGAGTTCGTTGCCTACTTGCAACTATTCTCTGACCCTGCGCTGACCCTCAAAGCAGGGTCAGAGAATAGTTACAAGTATGGCACAATGCTCCTCTCACAAAAATTTAACTGCAACAGGAAGCATTTACAGATAAGGAAGCAGGTGCCAGACTTGAAGCTTAAATTCAGTGACGCATTACCCCAGCCCCAAATTAATTCATCTCAGTTGAGGCTGGGCAGGTGTGCTTTCCCCCCATAATCTACAGTGGTGAACAAGAGGGTGCTGTTATGAACCAGAAGGTGCAGTGGTGAACCAGGGGGTGCTGGCTGTGATTAACCAGAGGGTGACAGTGATGAACCAGAGGGTTACAGTGATGAACCAGAAGGTGGCAGGGGTGAACCAGAGGGTGGCAGTGGTGAACCAAAGGGTGGCAGTGGGTGACAGTGGTGAACCAGAGGGTGGCAGTGGTGAACCAGTGGGTGGCAGTGATAAACCAGAGGGTGGCAGGGGTTAACCAGAGGGTGGCAGTGGTGAACCAGAGGGTGGCAGTGCTGAACCAGAGGTTGGCAGTGATGAACCAGAGGGTGGCAGTGGGTGACAGTGGTGAACCAGAGGGTGGCAGTGGTGAACCAGAGGGTGGCAGTGGTGAACCAGAGGGTGGCAGTAATGAACCAGAGGGTGGCAGGGGTTAACCAGAGGGTGGCAGTGGTGAACCAGAGGGTGGCAGTGCTGAACCAGAGGGTGGCAGTGGTGAACCAGAGGGTGGCAGTGGGTGACAGTGGTGAACCAGAGGGTGACAGTGGTGAACCAGAGGGTAGCAGTGGGTGACAGTGGTGTACCAGAGGGTGACAGTGGTGAACCAGAGGGTGACAGTGGTGAACCAGAGGGTGGCAGTGCTAAACCAGAGGGTAGCAGTGCTGAACTAGAGGGTGGCAATGATGAAGCAGAGGGTGGCAGTGGTGAACCAGAGGGTGCTGTGATGAACTAGAGGGTGACAGGGGTGAACCAGGGGGTGACAGTGGTGAACCAGAGGGTGACAGTGGTGAACCAGAGGGTGCTGTGATGAACCAGAGGGTGACATGGGTGAACTAGAGGGTGGCAGTGGTGAACCAGAGGGTGACAGGGGTGAACCAGAGGGTGACAGTGGTGAACCAGAGGGTGCTGTGGTGAACCAGAGGGTGACAGGGGTGAACCAGAGGGTGGCATTGGTGAACCTGAGGGTGGCAGTGGGTGACAGTGGTGAACCAGAGGGAGACAGTGGTGAACCAGAGGGTGACAGTGGTGAACCAGAGGGTGATGTGATGAACCAGAGGGTGTCAGGGGTGAAGCAGAGGGTGACAGTGGTGAACCAGAGGGTGGCAGTGGGTGACAGTGGTGAACAAAAGGGTGACAGTGGTGAACCAGAGGGTGCTGTGATGAACAAGAGGGTGACAGTGGTGAACCAGAGGGTGGCAGTGGCGACCCAGAGGGTGACAGGGGTGAACCAGAGGGTGACAGTGGTGAACCAGAGGGTGCTGTGATGAACCAGAGGATGACAGGGGTGAACCAGAGGGTGACAGTGGTGAACCAGAGGGTGACAGTGATGAACCAGAGGGTGCTGTGATGAACCAGAGTGTGACAGGGGTGAACCAGAGGGTGGCTTGGTGAACCAGAGGGTGGCAGTGGATGACAGTGGTGAACCAGAGGGGGACAGTGGTGAACCAAAGGGTGCTGTGATGAACCAGAGGGTGACAGGGGTGAACCAGAGGGTGACAGTGGTGAACCAGACGGTGCTGTGATGAACTAGAGGGTGACAGGGGTGTAAGAGGCACACCACACACTAGCGCTATGCCAGTGTGTGGTGTGCAGGGCTTCAATGCGAGTTTACATGCCTCTTGTTTTAAAGGGTAGTGTGTGGTGTGCAGGGCTTCAATGCGAGTTCACATGCCTCTTGTTTTAAAGGGTCAGAGGCCGAGCAGGGCAGCAGATGAGGAGAAAGCAGGCTCCTGGTCACAGGAACTACACAGGGATGGCGCTCGAGATACACAGACCTCCTCAAGGATTACAGCTCATTTAAGAGGGCAGCTATGGGGATAAAGGACACTTGCCCAGCCTCGACCTTGCTCACAATATTTTATGGCTGATTTACTACGTTACTGAATTTGACCTTCAACTCGGGCACCTGCTTAATTTGTATCTGTAAGTGCTTTCTGTTGAGGTTTAATTTTTGTGACAGGAGCATCGTGCCAGAATGAATCCCACCCTGCATGTTTGTCCACGAAGATCCCACCGTTTTGTGCAATACCTCTACTCAACTGGAGTACTTTCTACTGTCTAATCAGTAAGTGCTCCCTCGTTGGCTAAATGTATAGGGGCAGATTTACAATAACTGGCGCATCCCCAGGGATGCGCCAGTTATTGTGCGCTGCAGCTCCGCCACCCATGGTGCGCCGCATTTACAATGCGGTGCACCATGTGGCAAAAACGGCACAGATGCGTCACGCATCTGTGCCGTAAAAGCGGCGCATTGCTGGAGCTGCGTCGCAATCGCGACGCAGCTCGAGCAATGCTCTTGGGGGCCCTATCTCCCCAATGCTGCGTCAAGCCTTATATATGCTTCAAGCAGGCGCAGGATTTTGACGCAGCATTGGCCTAAAAGTGATTTCACTCAGCCACTTTTAGGAGGCGTTCCTGCGCAGGAACGCCCTCCCCTGCGCTGGAATGCCTCCTGATGGCGCAGGGCTTTACAACGTGACGCATCTCTCAGATGCGTCACGTTGTTAATACCCAGCACCATGGCGCATCTTTTGTGCTGCCGCTGTGTCACAAAAGTGACGCAACGGCGGCGCAAAAGAGGCGCAAGGGGCTTGTAAATCTGCCCATAGTGCTTTTACTACACTGCAGCTGCGTAAAGAGCCGGAAGATGTGTCTCCAGTGACCATGTGTGCCTGTAGCTTTGCACCGCGCCAAAAGGCTCTGAGGTCCCTTGAGTATAGTGGGGAAAGGGCGGGAAGACGTTTCATAGTGCTAATGTGTGGCTTCCAGTGCAAATCGCAAAAAAATCCGCGATTTCGCGGGAAATTCCACGAATTCGCAGATTTTTTTGCGATTTTGCGGGGAAATCCGTGAATTCGCGGAACACGAATTCGCAAATTTTGCCCATACTTAGTTTACACCACATCTGCGTTACTTGACGGTTCCTGTTGGGGAACTAAGAGTCCTATATACCTCTGCTGTAGGGTTTTTAAGGCCTTAGTGCACTACGTTTCCCGCCACATCCAGGCAGGGCCGCCTGGCACTCTGGGGCAACCAGCTGGACTGGCCAGGATGAAAATGAATCCCGTCATGGTTAATTCGGTTATGGGCAAGCGACCGAGGATAATTTACCTTTTTGGCTTGCTAAGAAATTTGACCGGCTGGAAGCAGTATTTCCTAATACGTCTCCTGTTGAGAAACACAGGATACTAACAATTAGTTTGCAGAAAGACTTAATACCTGAGATTGCTGATTGTGCGACAGTCTATACGAAGTGCTTCGGCACTCCATCTATGGCTGTCCTGCCCTCCGTCATTACGCGTGTCCAAGATAAGCACATGGCCGAGGCGGCTGTTGAATTGGGAATTAGATTAGTTGGAGCATTTGAGGTTGTTTCCGATCTTGTCTTGCTAATGGTAAGGGGGATGCTGTAAGCTTCTAGGTATCTAATGCTTTACGCGCAATCCCCGAAGCCAATAAGCCCGGCAGTTGCCGAAAATCATTGCTGACGCTTATAAAACCAATGACCGCAATAGTTTGGGTGTTAAGCCTTTTGCTAAAACAGCAGCGCAGAAGCAAACTAAGGTGGCGTCTTCTGATAAAGATGAGTGCCCCTCTTTTCCAAAACAGAATTGGAGTAAGAATAAAAAACAGGGATATAAGCAACAGAAACAGGGATCATGCCCTGCTTCGCCCATACCTGAGTCTACTGAGTGTACATATGATTTGCGCGACCGCGCTAGTATTAGGTCACCTGATCGTTTTCAGGTTCCTGATCAACGTTCTCCTCGCTCCTTGCAGGATACATTGGTCTCACCCACCAGTGGAGAAGACCGCAGCAAAGGTTGGGGCGCCCAGCAAAGCAGAGTGCAGCCCCTCAAGACGGACAGTAAAGGCAAGTGAAGTGACTCACTGCATCAAAGACCCCAGTTTCAGAAGAAAAAAGTTGCCACTTTAACTGCGCGGTATGCCACGGATAGTGAGAACACAGCTCTGGAACCTGACATTGGCGCTGACGCTGTTAGACAGCGCAGCGGAAATTACAGTAGTGTGGGAAGCATTTTGTCTATTTTGAAAGGTGACAGCAACTGACTCGTTCGTTACTGTTGAGACAGCTGACACTAGAGTGGCTCCCCCTGAAAAACTTTATGAAATAGTCCCTCTTAATTGAAGGTGACATACAACGTACTATAAAAGGTGTATTTTAGGGAAATCTGACTACTACCTATGACATTTTGTTAGCGGAGGATGATTGACCCCACCCTTCGTTATGTCTGTCTACAAGGGGAGGAGGTATTCCTCACTGCTTTCGCGCACACAGTTCCAAAGGAGCAGGCCTTGAATGTTGCAGAAGAGTGGGCTAAGGTGCTTGCGGCAACGTCGTACCGTAGTCAGTGTGGATGGGACAAATTTTCCCACAGACAAGAGATACCATTGTGGTCTATGCCACAGCCTCAACCCCAGTATCCCATGTGACGTGAAGAGAAAGCTCCTGTGGCGGAGATCCTTGAACATTTGGAATATCAAGGTGTAATTGAAACTTGTGTGTCTCAGATGAATAATCCTCTTTTTACTGTGACTAAGACTGATGGCTTGTATCGTTTGGTTTTGGATTACCAGCATTTGAACTCTCATTGTCAGACCTGCGCGGTACGAAATACTCACAGTTCTGCCCTTGTGGATAGTCTCTTACTTAAGTGTTTTAAAACCCCACTTGACATATCCAATGGCTTTTTTAGCCATAACCTGTCCTCTCTTAGTAGTCAAGGACAGCGTTCACCTTTGGCAGTAAACAAAAACAGTTCAGAAGATTAGCTATGGGCTATAAAAACAGTCCAGGCGTCTTTGCCGACCGCATTGTCTCTCTTTTGGAGAGACTCAACCCTGATGCATGTTCATATATGATGACATTTATCTCGCAGACGATGAATTATGGCCGCATCTGTGTCGCGTTGACTTCATCATTTGCATGGTTGCAGACTTCTGTTACAAATGTAACTTTGTAAGATCGCATATTGCAGAGTACACAGTGTTGTTCCTGGGCTATGAGCTCAACACTGAAGGTCGAGGTTTAGCACTTCACTCCCTGGAGAGATGCGCACTGCTGCGCCCTCAGACAACTCTGAAAAATATACAATCTTTGCTGGGATTTTTGATTTTCGGACGTACTTACTTTCCCGAATATGTCCAGCATATCAAGCCTCTTTATGCCTTGGTACAACCTACTTTTACCAAATCTTGCTGGCTGCGTGAACACTCTGCAATTTTGTGATCTTTGCAGTCTGATCTTCTTGAATCTAAATTCTTACTGACTCGTGACAACCACACAAACCTGGTGATAAGAATTGTGCCAGGCGCATTTGGTTTCACGTACCTGATTTTAATGAGAGTGACACAGTCCCTATAGCTTACAAGTCACACTTGTACACTGGCTGAAATGCGTTTTTCCGCTGTGGAAAAAGTTTTGACTGAAGTGCAGATGGCGATTCTGAAAGAACGGGCACTGTCGCAGGGGAAACGCATGTTGGTTGTTACACCATATCCTGCCTTGGAGGCAGTGATGAAAGCTAGTGTACCTAATTCAAAAGCTTTGCACCCGAGGTGGATACAATAGGCCACTTCCTTGATGTCTCCGGATGTCACGTTCATCTTTCATTCCTCTTTGCAAACTTGAGTACTTGCAGTATGAATGTGTTCATCCTGCTACTCTGACCATGCGCCCACTGGAGGATTTCCATTGTATTATATACACTGACGGATCAGTGCAGACGGATACGGATTCAAATCATCCTTAGTCCGTGGCCTGCGCAATAGTGGTGGGTACCACAGTGAATGGAGAGTTCACGTCCGATGTCGTTCATACACAGACATTAGTGGACTGTACCACCCAATTGGCAGAGCTACGTGCTCTGGTGCTTGCGCTGAAGTATGCAGGCCCTTGTGTGACTACTTTTATTGTGAGGGACTCTTACTACTGTGTTCAGTCTTACAATGACAATCTATTCTTTGGGACTTAGAATGACTGCTGTGATTCCAAAGGTAGCACGATTAAACACAAAATGCTTTGGGTTCGAGTGGCTAAGCTTGAAGCAACTCTCCCACTGGTGTTTGTAAATCATACTCTTGGTCACCAACGCGTGGGGGTACACGCTGTTGGTAACTGTCTTGCTTATGAAGCAGCAAAGACCGCTACTTGGTAGCAGCAGTTACACGCTCCAAAAGTAAGATTGATGATGACATCTTGGCAGCTATTGCTGCAACAGAGAAGGGAGGTAATTACCCTAGATGTTTCCCTTCTAAATACTTGTATCTTTTAAGTCCTGATAAAGTTACCTATGTGAGAATTAATGATGGTGACAGGTTGATTCCCAATGCGTACCGCAGGCAAGCCTTGATAACAGTAGCTCACGATGGCATAACCTTGGCTCATGCCTGCCTGTCAGCTACTGTATCTCGCTTACAACAGCGTTACTGGTGGCGTGGATTGTACAAACAGACGCATGATTATGTCCTTCATTGTGACATATGCCAGCAGATTAAACCTTCAACTGCTGCTCGCCCGCCCCAGACACAGTTGTACCTATCTAATAAACCACTTGGGTGCTTTTATTTAGATAACTGCGGTCCTTTCTCCTCTGATACTGCGTATAAGTACATCTTAGTTGCAGTTGATTCGTGCACACGCTTTGTTTGGGTGTGGCCACAAAGGCGTACTGATGCCCGCACTGTAATCAGGGATTTGGCGATCTTTGTGGGAATTTTTGCATGTGGTACCTTTCATTCGGAGCGATACAAAAGGGGATGATGGACCAGAGTCCAGCATTCGCCTCTAAGGCGTACAAAGATGCCATGGGTTAATCGGGGGTCCAAGTCAAATTTTTGTCTTCATACATGCCTGAGGGCAATTCGGTTGTGGAGCGAATGAACCGTGACTTAAAGCAGTCCCTGACAGCTAAGGTTTTAGGTACAGGCTGGAACTGGCTAGTCCATCATCTATAGTGTCTAGTGTGCCCATAATAATCTCTCTTTGAGGTCTCTGGGTGAGCAGACCCCATACGAAATGCTCATTTGGCATCAAAATGTTTGTTCCGGACCCTGGGGATCTAGACATGGTGGCGTATGCCGCATTCTTTGATGTAGATGAACATTGTACTGTATTACAGGACCTACAAAAGACCAGAGACAGTCTTGCAAAGAAATATTTGCCCTCCACATCTGATGCTGCTCTTTAGATTCGGTAGTTGGCTGGCTACCCCGAGTTGGTGATCTGGTCCAAGAGAAGGTGGAGAACAAGAAGGAGTTTGGCCTCTCATATCGTGCACCGGTTCCTGTGCTTGATGGGCACGGTACAAGAACAGTCATTTTGCCACCACTTCCTGGTCCCAAAGAAAACAGGTACTTCTCCATTGACTAAGTCAAATTACAACGAGTGGCTGATTCTTCTTAGTATGACTCCTGTGGTCTCTTGTCCAGCAATGCTGAGAAATTCTGTTTTGGCTCTGGCGAGTTCCACCAAGCCTGACATGTCCATTGAGATGCCTATAGTTACTGATCCTTTATTGATTACACCGGCTGGTGATCCCCTTGATGAGACAGTGTATACCTACCCTACAGATTTGTCGATGCCTGATTTGCAAACATCTGCAGTTAACCAGTCACGCTTTTCATTTGACACTGACTCTGTTGCTTCAAAGTCAAAAAGTTTGATTTTTGCTGTCTGGTTTAAGAAACTTTTTTTAAATACCCCCTTGGACTTACATTTGGCTGGTGCTTTTTTCAATTTGTTTGTTCATGTTGATTGGATTTGTGGTGTATTTTTTCCGTTTGGTGAATGGACACTATGTTAAAGAAAGAACTTAATTCAGTATATTGATGATACTTTGATACCCCACTCCTCATCTCACATCATGAGGAGGGACCAGACTTTTGTTAATATCACTGCTTGGCCAGTTTTAGATGGGATTGTATGGGATGCTGTAAGATTTCAAATCCATGGCCCAACAGAGGTTATTAATGTTCCAAATGTGCTACGAGTTTCAATGGGGGATGAGGTTAAACAAAATATACACGCTTATGATTGGGATGTCCATGCCACAGAGGCTCTTTTTTCTGATTTGAAATATTATGCTGCTTTTGATGCTGAAGATTTATATTTGGACTCAGCAAATTATGCTGATTTATTTTGTTACCAGCACTATGGCAACCATTTTCTGCACAAAGCTAACACATTTAGGAATGTGTATAATTATACACAATGGGAGCAATGTCCAGCTCCCTTTGAGGGCAGCTCAAAAACTCTTTTGAAAAAATCGACATATTTTACTGATTTTAATCAATCCAATCTTGACGCATTTTACTTTAAGATGACTGGTGTGTCCTCTTCCAAAGTTAGACTGACCCACACTAAATTATTATAGTCTAAGTCCTTTCTTGACCTATTAGTAGTTGGGGGCTATGAACTGTGGAAATATACTATCGATATTAAATCTGTTTGGGGTTCTAAAGACTGGCAGGTGAAAGGCACTGAGGCTTTGCATTGTGCATGTCTCATCCCGAACCATATGCTGTTTTTTAATTCAACAATTTCACAGACAACCTGCTTTGGATTGGCTACCTCTAAAAAATTAAATACTCCCTCTCTTCCTGATTTAGGAGAATACCCGACATGGTACAATCATACAGATTTCTCCCTTAGTGACTTACAGTCTCTGTTGCTGAATTAATCTTTTAACATTTCCAGTTTCGATTCTTGATGTTGGTTATTATGGCAAAAAAGTTCTGACTTATGCCAACATCGTTTTCTGGTCTGACCCCCGGCTATACACAGGTGAGAGTAGATCCCTGTTTTCAAAGTGATCATTCTGTTACTACCTATTCGGTAGGCAAGTTATGTCAGAACTGGCTCAGACATTCCACCTTAGCGTCAGTCAAACTCCAGCTATCCAAATTAACTGAAGATGTTGATGTGAATAACTTTCTTAAGGGCCCTGTAGGAGAAGCAGAACAAAACGATGGGTATATGCTGTTTACAATGAGGTTTGGAAACTGTCTCAAATTGAAGCGGCTTCTAGATTGCGTGAAATAGATCAAGCAAATTTAGAAAAAGTGCTTGCAGTTGTTGATAACAACATTAACACCCTTTATTCCCGAATTTACACGTTGGACAATATTGTATCTTCTGTTGTTGATATTGTCCAGTATGAAGTGTCTGTTTTGTATCATGGTCAAAATCGGTTACGTTCCATTATGCAATTTGCTTGGACATTACAAACGTTGAAGGCCGGTAAAGTGCCTTGGGACTACATGAATACTTCTTCTTTGTTTTTACTGTTTAATTTGACTGTAAAGCAACAATTCATGTAGATGAAGGATGCAGCATATTCACTTTTGCATATTGAAAAGTTAGAACCGTTGCCTTTTTCTGTTGCCGAATCTAATTCAGCTGTATGGCTTATTTATGATTTAATAACTTTGCCTTTTCCGCTATTTAAATTTGATTCATGTATGAAGCACTATGCCATAGGCAGATATGAACCTTTGGGTAGCGCTTATCTCCATGAAGCTTGGTCTCTGCCATTTACCTATAGGCGCCTGAGGGAGGGTAAATACGTTTATTTGAAAGGTGAAGATTGCACTTCCACACCTGATCACTCATTAGTCTGCAGGAATATCTAATTGCATGGCTCTTGTCATTCAAACGCCCGAAATTTAGCATGCATTTTAAAAGGAAATCCTGTCCCAGCCATAACCCCAACTTTCACATTACTGGCAAACAGTAGTTATTTGCTTTTAAATAATGAAAACTGCTGTGGTATGCTGGCAGGAAAACCATACATTGTGACTGTTTCCTAACGTGTAGTCTGTTGCAAAAATGTGCTGTTTCCTCCTCCACATGGGAAGCTCGATGTATCCATCTGGACTTCCATTCGGACCTTGAAAGCAGAGCTCAACAAGATGAGTTGAAATGGGGCTCTTTTGTCTCAAAAAGAAGACGCCCTTACATTTTCGTGTGAAACATTCGTCCTTTACTTGGCAAACACTCGTATCGAGGTACATGCCCTTTTAAATACTGATCTGAACCTGCATTTTGGGGCTTTGATTCACACAATCTACAATGCCTCTTCGATCACAGGCTTGGCGCACTTTTTTAAAATTTTAAGTTCTGGCCTTGTGACTTCATTCCAAACTATGGGGTCGATTAGGATGGCGGACGGAAACGGCTTCCGTCCGCCAAGGACGCGGCCAAGATACACCCGACCACTCCGCGGAGAAACCGCCGTTGCGATTAGGATATTAATGCCATGAAACTTCGTCCGCGGCAGACGGAGTACATCAAGCCCCGTCCGCGGCGGACGGAGTACACCTCAGTCCGCCGCAAGCGGACGGAACCTAAGAAACTCGGTCCGCGGCGGACGATCATGACCGCGGGAACAGGCACAGCCACCGCAATACCTGCGGATGCTCCGTTACCGCGATTAGGATCACCTCCATCCATGACCGCTGCGGAAACAATGCAACGAGAAACCCAGCATCCCAGCGGAAGGACAACACGGACACCATCCCTACCGTCAAACCAATTTACAAATGACAGACGTAAGTAAATATAAAACACACTACACAGGACACCCACCCACCTGAAACACCCACACCAATCACAAGCCACAATGACAACCCCCCAAGCACCTACTAATCCACACTAGTCAACACACCCACCTAGCACCTGACTGCCATCAACCATTGGGACCCAACCACGACACAGACTATAAAATTACGCCCACCCACTACCACAATCCTTTGCAACACTGCATAGCTGCTAGCAAGAGGGCCGAGACGACTGACAGCAGAGACAAATTGCACACATACAACCACCACCCAAACACACCCACCACACAAACACCCACCACACCATTCCTACACACCACACACCTGCACCTCCCAAAACAATCAACCCACACATTGAGCACCACACACCATGGCACCCAAAAAAAAAACAAATTCACGGAGACAGAGTTGAAGGTCATGGTGGATGAAATCATCCGTGTTGAACCCCACTTATTCGGGACCCCAGTCCAGCAGACCACCGTGGCCCAGCAAAATCACATGTGGGACAGGATAGTAACTCGGGTGAATGTGTCAGGGACCGTGCCAAGGACAAAGCACGAGATCCAGAGGCGGTGGCATGACCTAAAAACCAGGGTCAAAGGCATCCGTGCTAAAAACCATCTGCGAGCACATCACACTGGCGGCGGCACACCCCCGGAGACCATACCCTATACTGATTGGGAGGAAAAGGTGCTGGGCATACTGCACCCAGAGAGCATGGAAGGAATTGAGGAAGGAGAAGAGGCTGGTAAGTACAAACCAAGCACCACAAGCACATAGACATGGCCTGCCTCACACAACTGAGAAGAAAAAGCTCCCAGGCTCCAACCCATGCATGTGGGCTACATACTCACCAACATGTAAAGGACTCCCAACAGGCCCCCCATGTCCACAGGGAGGGTGGTGGTGGGTGGGGTGTGTGAGAGACCAGCACTACAACTCCCAACAGGCCCCCATGTCCACAGGGAGGGTGGTGGTGGGTGGGGTGTGTGAGAGACCAGCACTACAACCCCCAACAGGCCCCCATGTCCACAGGGAGGGTGGGGGTGGGTGGGGTGTGTGAGAGAGGTTACAACTACAACTCCCAACAGGCCCCCATGTCCACAGGGAGGGTGGTGGTGGGTGGGGTGTGTGAGAGACCAGCACTTCAACTCCCAACAAGCCCCCATGTCCACAAGGAGGGTGGTGGTGGGTGGGGTGTGTGAGAGAGGTCACAACTACAACTCCCAACAGGCCCCCATGTCCACAGGGAGGGTGGTGGTGGGTGGGGTGTGTGAGAGACCAGCACTACAACTCCCAACAGGCCCCCATGTCCACAGGGAGGGTGGTGGTGGGTGGGGTGTGTGAGAGAGGTCACAACTACAACTCCCAACAGGCCCCCATGTCCACAGGGAGGGTGGTGGTGGGTGGGGTGTGTGAGAGACCAGCACTACAACTCCCAACAGGCCCCCATGTCCACAGGGAGGATGGTGGTCGGTGGGGTGTGTGAGAGAGGTCACAACTACAACTCCCAACAGGCCCCCATGTCCACAGGGAGGGTGGTGGTGGGTGGGGTGTGTGAGAGAGGTCACAACTACAACTCCCAACAGGCCCCCATGTCCACAGGGAGGGTGGTGGTGGGTGGGGTGTTTGAGAGAGGTCACAACTACAACTCCCAACAGGCCCCCATGTCCACAGGGAGGGTGGTGGTGGGTGGGGTGTGTGAGAGACCAGCACTACAACTCCCAACAGGCCCCCATGTCCACAGGGAGGGTGGTGGTGGGTGGCGTGTGTGAGAGAGGTCACAACCACAACTCCCAACAGGCCCCCATGTCCACAGGAAGGGTGGTGGTGGGTGGGGTGTGTGAGAGACCAGCACTACAACTCCCAACAGGCCCCCATGTTCACAGGGAGGGTGGTGGTGAGTGGGGTGTGTGAGAGAGGTCACAACTAGAACTCCCAACAGGCCCCCATGTCCACAGGGAGGGTGGTGGTGGGTGGGGTGTGTGAGAGAGGTCACAACTACAACTCCCAACAGGCCCCCATGTCCACAGGGAGGGTGGTGGTGGGTGGGATGTGTGCGAGAGGACACTGCAAAGTAATGTATGTCAATCAAAACATGTCATGTCCAAAGTATTTATCATCAAAATCTTTTCCCACAGGTGATCGCAATTTGACTGGTGAAACCAGCAACACGCCGCCACACTCTCCTCACTCACATCCAGGACTCTCTTGTGACGATGCCACAGCCAGCTCCGGTGCGGAGGAGGGAGCGGGCCAATGCACACAGCCAGGGCCATCTGGCTCACTGGAAATCCCTGCCTCAACAACCGTGGCCTGTGTCACTCCTGCAACACCTGCCACAGTGAGCTGTAGACCCACCACCACCACCACCTCCACCACCACCATTACCACCACTCCTGCCTGTGCCACCCTGCCTGAGCCACCACAAGACGCAGGGCCATCAACATCCCAGGCAAGCAGGGAGAGTGGACGGGAAAGGAGAGAGCCGAGACAACATCCCCGAAGCACCGACGAGCTGGGGAAGGACACCCACCCCATCCTGCCGCTGAGACACTGGAAGCCCTCGGCAGAGTCCAGGCTTCCTATGACCGTGGGCAGGGACATGCTGATCGTGCCCACCAGGACTCGGTTGATAACACCAATGTGTTGCGGTCCATTGACAGCCGCCTTGGGCAAATAGTGGACCTCCTGGGCCAGCACACATCACTGTGGAGGGTATGGTTAGACCGCAACCCCCCTCCCCGCCCCCCCTCAACCAAGTGTCCAGCCACCACGGTCTGCAACACCACCGCCACCGCCACCTGTGCCCCTGGACATGGATGTGGCCCCTGAGCAACCTGCCCCACAAGCTGACTCCGTAGCGCCTCCAAGACGGAGGGGCCGTCCGAGGCTGGATGGAGCTGAGAGCAGTGGGGATGCTCCATCTACACGCTCAAAGAGGGGCCGACAATGACAGTAACACTGCCTGAGGCTGCCATCCACCCGCAAACTATCCTGTCCCACTACGCCAAGTATTGGCACAGGTCTGCTGGACTAGCGGGACATCACCCAATGTGGTGTCAGTACGGACATTTCATCTACCATGACCTTCAACTCACACTCCCCCACCCAACACTTACTTGTATATATCACCAGCACCAATGCACAACCTGTAAATAAATTTCACTTACACACTCAACGATGTGTTGCCTCCATGTTTATTCACATGATTGTCTCTGAAACAGACCTGACCAGGTGCAGGGAACCATGTCGTACAGGATCCTGTCGCTGTGGGAGTGACCTAGGGAAAATCAGAGAGAGCAAACACACGTCAGGTAACTGAATCACACCCATCACAAAACACAGCAGTGCAAAATTCCACAAACCACACACATCACAAATTCAGTAGATGAGAGGACACACATCATGGAGACTTGCATGTCCCGAGAAAAAAAAAACACATACATGCAAACATAACATACCAGAACAGGCAGCTGATGGACACCACATCCACACACCACCAGCAAACATACATAACGCATTGTCAACCGTCACAGGAGGTAGTCACTCACATTCAAGGGAAATAGCGATCAATGAGCTGACGCCTCTGGTCCACACCTTCCTCCTCACCACTATCCTCATCAGTCGACATGGGTGGGATGGGAGGCCGAGGAACTTGTTGGTCTTCAGGGTCCAAGATCAGTTCAATGTTATTGCGCACTGCAACACGATCCTGCATACTTTGCCTGGTGAGTAAGGCAGGGCCCCTCCGGTCTTATCCAGGCACCGAAACCTGGATTTTAGCTGTCCAAAAGTACGTTCCACCACTCTACGTGTCCTTCCATGGGCATCATTGTATCGCATTTCACCCGCTGTAGTAGGATTACGTATGGGACTCAGGAGCCGGGCCGGTTTGGGAACGCCGAGTCGCCTATGTAGGGGGATGACAGACCCAAATATCACAACCAGAATTGGTGGGTACCCCATGCCACACATAAATCACAAATGTCCCCACAGCATACTCACCAACAAGCCACGCGTGTCCTGGATGCAGATTTGCCATCAGTTGGGGGACAATGCTGCTCCGCATGATGTGGGAGTCATGTGCGGAGCCTGGAAATCTTGCACACACATGGGAGATGATGTTGTCGGCCAGGCACACCACCTGCACGTTGAGCGAATTAAAGTGCTTGCGATTCCTATATACCGGCTCACGTGCCCGTGGTGGAATGAGAGCGATATGTGTGCCATCAATGGAACCCACTACGTGTGGTATCTGACCCAGTGCATAGAAGTCTGCTTTGACAGCTGCCAACTCTGCCGGCCGTGGGAAATGGATGTAGTCATCCTTGTACAGCATCATGGCTTTTAGAACATCCCGAAGTGCCATGCTGAACATGGACTGTGACATCCCCCTGGCATGTCCAACTATGTACTGAAAGGTGCCAGTAGCAAAAAAGTGTAGTGCCGCCATCACCTTAGCTGTGGGTGTAATGGAACCAGGATATGTCCTTCGTGGCTGCGGATGAGGAGACAATTGGGCTTCAAGCTCCATCAATCGACGTCGATCTAGCCGGAATTTCCTGATCACCTCATCGTCAACCATATCCTCCAGCACAGTGTATGGGCGATGGACATTTGGAGCCCTCCTGTGTGGGAGTAGATGTAATATAAGTCAACTTACAAACAACGAATGTCTTTGCAACTCCATCACATGTAAGCCAACACTAGCAAGAAGATAAATGTTGTGGACAATAGTCATATGTGTGACATCGCAGAAAGTAACGACAATACAGAGTGCCCTATGAACAATGTGCAGCCACTAGCAACATGAAGTGTGTCAACATGTACAATGCAACTTAGTCTCATGTCAACATTACTGCCAACAAGACATGTGTAAGGACCCAAATGTGTACAAGCCTCATCACTGACACACATGCACGTGCAGACACTAAACGATTCTGCTACACACACTCCATGTCATCATGCACCAATGGCAACACTGACAATGGTGAGCATCCGCTCATAACATGCATGGTCAAACAACAGGCAACACACATACACAGAATGCATGTGTACCCCCACCATTGTTATTAGCACACATAAACTACACACTGTCAACAGATTCTGACTGTGGCGAGACAGGCCTGATGTACAGTGTAGATGTGAAGTATTTGAAACGTGTGTAGGGAAATACAAGACGTCAACACGTCAACATGCACATGTGTAGCACATTGTGTGCACATCAATGGGCATAGTATGAACACACATGATATAGTGCATTACATATGCAGTGTCGCCAGCACGGTCACAGCCCTCATAACGCATTAGCGGACTAGAAAGCACGGTGCAGCGGTCCAAATAATAACATCATTGGCGCCGCCATGGCGGTGCACTGTTTCCGCGATTTAAAAATGGGCGTATACGCGGCCCGCGTAGCCTCTTCCCATTGGCTGCATGTGCACGGACCGTCACGGACACATATTGGCAACCGCAAGTGTGCACTTCCGCGACGGTTGCATCATTTGCAACAATGTTCAATCAGTGGCGCCACCATGGCGGTGCACGCCTTCCGCGGGGGACGTGCAGGCCAACACATATTTGTAATTATGGATATCGAAATGGCAGGTTATGACCCCCCTTACAGTCACGTTGCATCATCCACCGTACACCGGCCGTGGCAAGCCTGGTGCACAACCGCCGTGCCAGGCATGTCACCCACCGCCGTGCCAGGCATGTCACCCACCGCTGTGCAAGGCATGTCACCCAGCGCCGTGCAAGGCATGTCACCCACCGCCGGGCCAGGCATGTCACCCACCGCCGTGCAAGGAATGTCACCCACCGCCGGGCCTGGCCCGGTGCACAACCGCCGTGCCAGGCATGTCACCCACCGCCGTGCAAGGCATGTCACCCACCGCCATCATGGCAGGTAAAGCTGCACGTTCGCAAGGCCGTGTGGAGGACGATAGCACGTGATGTACGGGCAGTGGAGGGGTTCAATAGACGACACACACACTGCCACAAGCGCTGGGACGACATCTCCAGGCTCAGCAAGAATGTGGCGGAGATGACACTGGGGATGATTCCAAGATCTACACGTCTGGCCCGCCGCACCATGACCCCTCCTATGCACCGTATCATTGCTGTGACGCATCCTGACCTGTCCGCCCAGCTGAGTGGGGAACAGCAGCACACTAGCGGTAAGCAGATTGTATGTGTATGTTACTTGGGCCTGCAATGCATGTATTGCTGCTCGGACACAGTAGTGGCTTCCGTGGTGCGTATGTTTATCTGAAATACCATGCTGGTGCCATTAGTGGAGTAGGCGTTGGCATCCATGTCCGCCAGGTGGACAGCCCACTTGCATGGAAGTTGAGGGTTCCAGGACATGCCGTTGAGGTCTGTGGTCCCATGGCATGACATGTGTGCAGATAGTAGGGGTGGGACGTGTGCAGGATGTGTGCTACATGTACAATGTATTTAATGGAATCCTAGATCTGTTGTCCTTCAGTACGTGAGTGTGGCACTTACTCACACCGTGTTTCTCTCTATTTCAGCTTTGGCAGTGGGCACTGACCCACAGACGACGGAGATGAGTGGTGGCAATGCTTCCGATTCAGAGGTCACGCACACGCAGACTGACACTGAAGGGGGCAGCCCCGGAGAGGGGGACAAGACCGTCCCTGATGACTCGCATGTGGAAACACCATCGCCCTCAAAGTGTTGGTGAGTCCGCACTGTTGGCACAGACAGGGAGTGGGCAATCGACACCTTCAGTCGGGACACAGCACACAGGGCCCACACTGCCACCCACTGCAACATGTACTGCTCGGGCTCGCCAGAGGAGGGGGAGCAGAGTTGCCTTCGGTGCAGGAACCGCCCCCCCTGCCCCAGTGACACAAAGTGCACTTTGTGCAGAGGCTGTTGATTTGCTGCGACAGCTGTGTGTAGGGCAGACCAACATGATCAATGCATTCCAAGACCACGATAGGAAGTTGGGGCAGGTGGTGGCATTCATGGAGGGGATGCATGGCGATGTTGCTGGTCTCCACAGAACAGTTCAGTCATTGGCAAACACTGTGTCCTCAGCCATTGTACAGTCGCATACACAGGGTGCTACTTCTGTACAACCATCCACACCACTTGATGTTACAGGGGAGAATGAGTCTTCAGACCAGGCCTCTTATTCTGGTTATTACACTAGGAGCAGCCATGGGCAGCAAGGCAGGGCACGGAGGGCACAGACACCCTCCCCTAAGCCTGTGATCTCTTTATCCGAAGACGACGTGTCCAACACTGGAGTTGACAGACAGGATCATGTAGGGGTGTGTATGTCAATGGATTCACATGCTACACAGCCATCCCCCACCAATGTGACTCCCAAGCCAAGGCCACCTCCCAAGAGCAGGGACACTCCCAAGGACAAGGACAGTACCAAGGAAAGGGCACCTCCCAAGAGCAGGGACACTCCCAAGGACAAGGACAGTACCAAGGAAAGGGCACCTCCCAAGAGCAGGGACACTCCCAAGGACAAGGACAGTAACAAGGAAAGGGCACCTCCCAAGAGCAGGGACACTCCCAAGGACAAGGACAGTACCAAGGAAAGGGCACCTCCCAAGAGCAGGGACACTCCCAAGGACAAGGACAGTAACAAGGAAAGGGCACCTCCCAAGAGCAGGGACACTCCCAAGGACAAGGACAGTACCAAGGAAAGGGCACCTCCCAAGAGCAGGGTGACACCCAAGGACAAGGACAGTACCAAGGAAAGGGCACCTCCCAAGAGCAGGGTCACACCCAAGGACAAGGACAGTACCAAGGTAATGGCACCTCCCAAGAGCAGGGTAGCTTCAAAGGAGAGGGACACTACAATGGACATGTCTGCACCCAGGAACAGGGCACCGGCAAGGGAACAGGGCCATTCCAGGGACAGGACACCTCCGACGTCCAAGGCACATCCCATGGCCAAGGGTTCTCCCATGGACACGAGCACCATCAAAGACAGGCATATTTCACCCCTGGCTGCACTGAGGATGATGTTTAAGGAACGTACAACACATGTATCAGCGGTGGAGTCCCCCATACCTTAACACCCATCCACGCCCCGCTAAAGCAGAGGAAGGAGTACACTGTTGTTGCATCCCCCATTACACATGATGCAGAGGGCAGAGGGCAGGCACACAGCAAACGGCAGGCAGGGTCCAGCACGTCCCCAGAGAGCAGACCACCACAAGCACATGATACACCTTTGATGTTTGATGATGCCACTCAACTTAACAGTCCAGGCATGTCCGGGGTGCCCCCACGTTTCACAAAGAAACGGAGACACACACCAGTGAGACCTGAACACCCCAATGTCGCTCCAGTACAGCTGTCCCCAGCTCCCAGAGCCACCCTGCCTCCCGGCCCATACAGCCCTGTGGCTCAACATTTCAGTGGTCCTAGTGGCTCAGCTGCTGTTCACTCACATGTGTCAGGTGCAGGCATGGTATTTGTTGGTCAGTGTACAGGGACATGTCCGGCCAGTGTGTCTGGGTCTCTGGCACATGTGTCAGTCAGTAGATCGGTGGCTGTGTCTCACACTCCTGTTGCTGGTGCTGGCGGTGTGTCTGGGTCTATGGCATATGTGTCAGTCACCACAGCTGTGGCTGTGTCTCACACTCCTGTTTCTGGTGCTGGCGGCGTGTCTGGGTCTAGGGCTCATGTGTCAGTCAGTAGATCGCTGGCTGCGTCTCACATTCCTGTTGCTAGTGATGGCGGTGTGTCTGGGTCTATGGCTCATGTGTCAGTCAGTAGATCTGTGGCTGTGTCTCACACTCCTGTTGCTGGTGCTGGCGGTGTGTCTGGGTCTCTGGCACATGTGTCAGTCAGTAGATTGGTGGCTGTGTCTCACACTCCTGTTGCTGGTGCTGGCGGTGTGTCCGAGGCGAGTTGTTCAAGCAGTCCACCTGATTCTGTGGTGTGAGGTCTAGTTGCCATCAGTCACATCTCATTTAAGTTTGTGGGTAGATAGCGTATGTAACCACCTATGTTTTATTAGTCTCCTTGTGACGGGTCGCTTGACACACGTACTTGGCTAGCCAATGATGTACCTGCTCTGTTGTCCACAATGCCCTGTTGCTGTTCTGATGATGCATTCTGCCCTCTCACGTGCTGCCTCTGATGTACCTGCTCTGTTGGGCACAATGCCCTGTTGCTGTTCTGATAATGCATTCTGTCCTCTCATGTGCTGCCTCTGATATACCTGCTCTGTTGGGCACAATGCCCTGTTGCTGTTCTGATGATGCATTCTGCCCTCTCATGTGCTGCCTCTGATATACCTGCTCTGCTGGGCACAATGCCCTGTTGCAGTTCTGATAATGCATTCTGCCCTCTCACGTGCTGCCAATGATGTACCTTCTCTGTTGGGCACAATGCCCTGTTGCTGTTCTGATGATGCATTCTGCCCTCTCACGTGCTGCCTCTGATGTACCTGCTATGTTGGGCACAATGCCCTGTTGCTGTTCTGATAATGCATTCTGCCCTCTCACGTGCTGCCAATGATGTACCTGCTCTGTTGGGCACAATGCCCTGTTGCTGTTCTGATGATGCATTCTGCCCTCTCACGTGCTGCCTCTGACGTACCTGCTCTGTTGGGCACAATGCCCTGTTGCTGTTCTGATAATGCATTCTGCCCTCTCACGTGCTGCCTCTGATGGACCTGTTCAGTGCAATGGACTGTTGATGCACTTAGCCCCTCTCACGTGCTGCCTCTGATGGACCTGTTCAGTGCAATGGACTGTTGATGAACTTAGCCCCTCTCACGTGCTGCCTCTGATGTACCTGCTCTCTTGGGCACAATGCCCTGTTGCTGTTCTGATAATGCATTCTGCCCTCTCACGTGCTGCCTCTGATATACCTGCTCTGTTGGGCACAATGCCCTGTTGCTGTTCTGATAATGCATTCTGCCCTCTCATGTGCTGCCTCTGATATACCTGCTCTGTTGGGCACAATGCCCTGTTGCTGTTCTGATAATGCATTCTGCCCGCTCACGTGCTGCCAAGGATGTACCTGCTCTGTTGGGCACAATGCCCTGTTGCTGTTCTGATGATGCATTCTGCCCTCTCACGTGCTGCCAATGATGTACCTGCTCTGTTGGGCACAATGCCCTGTTGCTGTTCTGATGATGCATTCTGCCCTCTCATGTGCTGCCTCTGATGTACCTGCTCTGTTGGGCACAATGCCCTGTTGCTGTTCTGATAATGCATTCTGCCCTCTCACGTGCTGCCTCTGATGGACCTGTTCAGTGCAATGGACTGTTGATGCACTTAGCCCCTCTCACGTGCTGCCTCTGATGGACCTGTTCAGTGCAATGGATTGTTGATGCACTTAGCCCCTCTCACGTGCTGCCTCTGATGGACCTGCCCTGTTGGGCACAATGCCCTGTTGCTGTTCTGATAATGCATTCTGCCCTCTCACGTGCTGCCTCTGATGGACCTGTTTAGTGCAATGGACTGTTGATGCACTTAGCCCCTCTCACGTGCTGCCTCTGATGGACCTGTTCAGTGCAATGGACTGTTGATGCACTTAGCCCCTCTCACGTGCTGCCTCTGATGTACCTGCTATGTTGGGCACAATGCCCTGTTGCTGTTCTGATAATGCATTCTGCCCTCTCACGTGCTGCCTCTGATATACCTGCTCTGTTGGGCACAATGCCCTGTTGCTGTTCTGATAATGCATTCTGCCCTCTCATGTGCTGCCTCTGATATACCTGCTCTGTTGGGCACAATGCCCTGTTGCTGTTCTGATAATGCATTCTGCCCGCTCACGTGCTGCCAATGATGTACCTGCTCTGTTGGGCACAATGCCCTGTTGCTGTTCTGATGATGCATTCTGCCCTCTCACGTGCTGCCTCTGATGTACCTGCTCTGTTGGGCACAATGCCCTGTTGCTGTTCTGATGATGCATTCTGCCCTCTCACGTGCTGCCTCTGATGTACCTGCTCTGTTGGGCACAATGCCCTCTTGCTGTTCTGATAATGCATTCTGCCCTCTCACGTGCTGCCAATGATGTACCTGCTCTGTTGGGCACAATGCCCTGTTGCTGTTCTGATAATGCATTCTGCCCTCTCACGTGCTGCCAATGATGTACCTGCTCTGTTGGGCACAATGCCCTGTTGCTGTTCTGATGATGCATTCTGCCCTCCCACGTGCTGCCTCTGATGTACCTGCTCTGTTGGGCACAATGCCCTGTTGCTGTTCTGATAATGCATTCTGCCCTCTCACCTGCTGCCTCTGATGGACCTGTTCAGTGCAATGGACTGTTGATGCACTTAGACCCTCTCACGTGCTGCCTCTGATGGACCTGTTCAGTGCAATGGATTGTTGATGCACTTAGCCCCTCTCACGTGCTGCCTCTGATGGACCTGCTCTGTTGGGCACAATGCCCTGTTGCTGTTCTGATAATGCATTCTGCCCTCTCACGTGCTGCCTCTGATGGACCTGTTCAGTGCAATGGATTGTTGATGCACTTAGCCCCTCTCACGTGCTGCCTCTGATGGACCTGCTCTGTTGGGCACAATGCCCTGTTGCTGTTCTGATAATGCATTCTGCCCTCTCACGTGCTGCCTCTGATGGACCTGTTCAGTGCAATGGACTGTTGATGCACTTAGCCCCTCTCACGTGCTGCCTCTGATGGACCTGTTCAGTGCAATGGACTGTTGATGCACTTAGCCCCTCTCACGTGCTGCCTCTGATGTACCTGCTCTGTTGGGCACAATGCCCTGTTGCTGTTCTGATAATGCATTCTGCCCTCTCACGTGCTGCCTCTGATATACCTGCTCTGTTGGGCACAATGCCCTGTTGCTGTTCTGATAATGCATTCTGCCCTCTCATGTGCTGCCTCTGATATACCTGCTCTGTTGGGCACAATGCCCTGTTGCTGTTCTGATAATGCATTCTGCCCTCTCACGTGCTGCCAATGATCTACCTGCTCTGTTGGGCACAATGCCCTGTTGCTGTTTTGATGATGCATTCTGCCCTCTCATGTGCTGCCTCTGATGTACCTGCTCTGTTGGGCACAATGCCCTGTTGCTGTTCTGATGATTCATTCTGCCCTCTCATTTGCTGCCTCTGATGTACCTGCTCTGTTGGGCACAATGCCCTGTTGCTGTTCTGATAATGCATTCTGCCCTCTCACGTGCTGCCAATGATGTACCTGCTCTGTTGGGCACAATGCCCTGTTGCTGTTCTGATAATGCATTCTGCTCTCTCACGTGCTGCCAATGATGTACCTGCTCTGTTTGGCACAATGCCCTCTTGCTGTTCTGATGATGCATTCTGCCCTCTCACATGCTGCCTCTGATGTACCTGCTCTGTTGGGCATAATGCCCTGTTGCTGTTCTGATAATGCATTCTGCCCTCTCACGTGCTGCCTCTGTTGGACCTGTTCAGTGCAATGGACTGTTGATGCACTTAGCCCCTCTCACGTGCTGCCTCTGATGGACCTGTTCAGTGCAATGGACTGTTGATGCACGTAGCCCCTCTCACGTGCTGCCTCTGATGAACCTGCTCTGTTGGGCACAATGCCCTGTTGCTGTTCTGATAATGCATTCTGCCCTCTCACGTGCTGCCTCTGATGGACCTGTTCAGTGCAATGGACTGTTGATGCACTTAGCCCCTCTCACGTGCTGCCTCTGATGGACCTGTTTAGTGCAATGGACTGTTGATGCACTTAGCCCCTCTCATGTGCTGCCTCTGACGTACCTGCTCTGTTGGGCACAATGCCCTGTTGCTGTTCTGATGATGCATTCTGCCCTCCCACGTGCTGCCTCTGACGTACCTGCTCTGTTGTGCACAATGCCCTGTTGCTGTTCTGATAATGTATTTTGCCCTCTCACGTGCTGCCAATGATGTACCTGCTCTGTTGGGCACAATGCCCTGTTGCTGTTCCGATGATGCATTCTGCCCTCTCACGTGCTGCCTCTGATGTACCTGCTCTGTTGGGCACAATGCCCTGTTGCTGTTCTGATAATGCATTCTACCCTCTCATGTGCTGCCTCTGATGTACCTGCTCTGTTGGGCACAATGCCCTGTTGCTGTTCTGATAATGCATTCTTCCCTCTCACATGCTGCCTCTGATGTACCTTCTCTGTTGGGCACAATGCCCTGTTGCTGTTCTGATAATGCATTCTGCCCTCTCACGTGCTGCCTCTGATGTACCTGCTCTGTTGGGCACAATGCCCTGTTGCTGTTCTGATAATGCATTCTGCCCTCTCACGTGCTGCCTCTGATGTACCTGCTCTGTTGGGCACAATGCCCATGCTCTTGGATTTTCTGATATTATGCACCTATTGTGTTGAATAAAGCTAATGTATCATGTGTAGTGGTTTGTCGCTGTCATTTCTGGTTGTGTACTTCTATTGTGTATATTTTGGTGCGTTCGTCAATGTATTTCCTGTGACATGACACTCCCCCTTCCAACGTCACATCCCTGGCAGGTACTCCCCTTCCGACAGCAATTGGTGAGTTTGCGTACCTGCGTCGTCGTCGATGATGGTCCATGACTTGCTGGTGGAGGATCGCGAAGAGTATCGGAAAAGCGTGTAGTGCTGGGTCCATGTGGGCGAGCTGCTTGTGGTGGGTATCTTCGCAATGTGTGGTTTGTTAGCTGTGGGGAATAAGCCGTGTTCAGGCAGGTTGTCTTTCCGCAGCGGTTTTATGTGTGCTTTCCGCCATCGTGATTTGGGACACGGTCGGAGACATCATTCTGTACGGCGGTGTCTCTGGATTGGTTACGTCCGCCGCGGGGTCGGGTGTAATTCCGCGGCGGTGCGTTCTCTTCCGCCGCGTACGGAGTTGTGACAGTTTTTCCCATCCTAATATCGCGGTCGGACTGTCCGCAGCAGGCGGACGGAAAAGGGCTTTTTCCGCCTACTCCAGGACGGCGGATGTCCTTCCGTCCGCCATCCTAATGAGCCCCCTAATTTGGTGTGAGACCGGCATTTTTTCATTCTATTTTTTCCAACCTCTTTGGCGGATTACCATTAATTCTCGCCTTGGCTGCTGGTATACTGCTGTTGATTTGCTTGCTCAAAAATGGCTGCACAATCTGTGCCCCACGACAACATGCCCTGGCTGCTCTAGCTTAGTAACCGGATGCTTGATTACTTTGGAGGGCTCCCGCTGGCTACATTAAGTGAGGCTTATGGATTCTGTTTTCTGTTCTCCTATTTTACATGCGTTCTGCCTGTCTTCCATTGCCTGAATTACGGTTTCGAATGGGCTCTGGATTTGTGTCTCCGCAACAAGGTGTCTCCTAACCCGGATTATGATCTACTGATGAGTCTCTTAGTTGCTCATGGGTTAGACTGTTCTGGTATTGGAATAATAGCCTGCACACATGGAGTCCTAGGTAATTGGAACATATAGTCTGAAGCTCATGATTTTCTGGCAGGCAGTTATCTCGAAGAACACCGGAGTTGTCCTCTGATGGTGCTAGAGGCTCCGGCTGGAGAAGAACATGTGTGTTCTTTCCCTTTATTGAATTGGATGGCTGAAACGTTTTCGGATGAGGACAATGAATTCCTCTTGGAAGCAGTTGTAACCTACTGTGCTTATGCTCTTTTGGATTGAAGTGGTTTCAACTTCAAATGCATTTTATTGCTCCATTCACATTCTGTACCTTGAACACTATACTGCCCCTGCATCGTGTAAACTGAAAAAAAAAATTTATATTGCTGGATTGGAATATTACTCCCAATTCTACTGTTTGGAAAACGTTGAACTTGGTTCTGGCTCACTCGAACTTGAACTCTACGTTTCAAATTGCCCCCGTTCTGTGCGTGTTCCGATCAAGAGAGGGTGTAGTGAGGTGCTAAGTTTAAACGCAATTTTACCTTGTTGTCGCTTTTGCACACAACACTATATGTAACTGTTGTTGTAAGTTAGTCTGCGTGAATTGCTTCACATGAGAATGGCTTGTTTTCAACGTCCCTAGACTTACAGCTCGACCTTAGTCTGCACAGTGAGTGCTGAAGCCTCCAAAGTTATCAAAACTATGTTCGGTGTTTTTCGGGCTGATCGTCTCATGCACTAGACATAACATGTACACAGCTGCAGCTAACTGAAATCCTGGCGTCTTTAATATCACACTGCATGCATGATTTAGACACTCTGAAAGGAAGCCCGTTTCCAGAGAGACAGAGAGCTACTGCAGATCCTGATGATCTTGGAGGTATGGGGTACCCTATTCAAGCCTAAGAGACCATCTATATTTTATTAAACATAGTTCCTAGCTAGGGAGAGTGGCATACTAGGTGCTATATAACCTGTTCCCGCAATCATTATAATATGATTTTTCCTTTTGTGTTTAATGAAGTTGTAACAATGCTGATCGTATTAATTTTAATCATATGTCTGCTTATGCACGGCGTTAAAATAAATATTTTAAACTTTATAGTGTCTCTTTCTTTACCCATGTTGTGGACTGGTATGAGAATATAACGAAAGAGTGTTCTTGATTCCCACCATTCCTGAAAGTAACCTAAGTCGCATGTTCTAGGTTGTCTAGTCATTGGTACCTTTGCTATAGGACGAAGAGCTAATGTGACACTAATGCTAGTCGGTTAGGAGTTCTAGGTACTGAGGTGAGTTTTTTGGTCCACCACAATTCACTGATGTCCTGGGTCTCTGTGCACAGTTCTGTGTGTGGGCAAAATCCCTGCAACAGCTATTTGAAAACTCAGAAAATATGTCCTCATTTGAGTTTTTTAGAGCATTAACCACAATTTCAATGCAAATAAGACCCTCTCATATATGTAATTTCTAAAGGAAATTCTCTAGGTATTACAGTTTTGATGACATCAAGATGACGACAGGCGTTCCACACTTTTGTAATAAATGTATAATGTTAGCAATCTAGTTGTTCATTAAGATACTGTTGAGAGGCAGAGGCCAGGGGCACGGACTCTGAAAATTGAAGGCAGGTAGCAGGGTGCAGAGGCAATAATTTCACCACACTGGGCAGGCAGGAAGGGCAGTGGCAGCACAACAGACTGCGGAGGGCAGTGGAAAGTGGGAGAGGGGCAACAAACCAACAATACAGGACTGGCAAGAGAGGCTGTGGCAATATAATAGACCATTGTGGGCAGAAGGAAGAGGGAGTTGTAGTACAAGCATACATGTCAACAGACCCGATTCAGCAAGGAAATGTCCAATGTGTTTTAGCCCAAATGGGCTTTATTTGATTTGTCTCCTGTCTACAATCTCCTCTTTTTCAATGTAAGTCAAAGGGGAAAATCAATACCCCAGTTTTTTTCAAAATCTCCCTCTTACCAAGTTCAAAATGTTAGCAAGTATGGTACATTGGATCCTGGAAGGCAGGATGAATTGGGGTAGGTACATGGACTCGGATAACAGATGGCAGGAGAGACATGAAGAGGTGCACCAACCTGACGCTACAGGGCAGGCATCAAGGTTTGCAGCAGCACAACAATCCATAGAAAGCATTAGGGAGGGGACAGGACCATGCACATGGACAACAGGGAACAGAGGGGAAAGAGGGAATGGTAGCTGGCTGACCATAATGGACAGACAGGAGAGAAAGCTGCAGAATAACTGACCATAAAGGGCAGGAAGGATGGATCAGGGGTATTACAATGGAACAGACAAGCCAGGAGGGAGGGAATAAGGGTCTGCACATGGAAACAGAGGGCTGAGTGCAAGGGGGCAGGGCAGGAGCAGCAAGATGACTATGGAGGTCAGGCAGGATGGGCACTAAAAGCAAGACACACCATGGAGAGCAACAGTGAGACCATATTGGGATACATGCATTCCATGGAGGGAAGGTGGGAGGAGATCAGGGGCAGCAAGAGACCACACAGGGAAGGTGGGAGGGCCTGTAGCAGCACAGAAGACCATGCATGGCAAACGGGAGGGTTAGTGGCAGCACAATGGCTATGATGGGCAAGAATGAGGGTGCAGGGGCATGCACAAAGGACCATGGGGGATAGAAGGGAGGGTCAGGATCTGGGCACGGACAAGAGAGTTCAGGGGAAGGGGCCTCACAACAGACCACGTGGGGCAGGCAGGAGGAGCAGTTGCAGCACAACAGACCAGGAAGGGCAGAAGGGGGTGGCAGTACAATGGATCATGGAAGACAGGAGGAAGGGGAAAGGGGTATGGAATGTGGACAGGCAGGGTGGAGGTGACAGGGACAGGTTACAGTTATCTGACAATGCTAGGCAGGTGGGAGGGGAGTGGCAGCTCAACAGAACACACAGAGTAGATAGGAGTTGCAGGTCCAAGGAACATGGTGGGCAAAGGATGGAGCAGGGGCATGCACATGGACATTGGAGGGTAGGGGTAAGGAGAATAGGGGCAGCAAGCTAAGCACAGAGGCTAAGCAGGAGGTCAATGATGGGGCATAGAATTGGGCAATGGAGGGCAGGAGGAGTGGACTGGTACATCATGGTAAATGGAGGGCAGTGGAAACACATGAGACCATGCATGGCAGGAGGGAGGAGGCTAGTCCATGGATTCAGACAATAGAAGATAGGGAGGAGGTGGATGGGGCAGCAAGCTAACTGTTCAGAGAAAGCGGGAAGGCCAGTGACAGAACAATGGCCACACAGGGCTGTAATAAGGGAGCAGGAACATGGACTTAGACAATGGATGGCTAGGAGGAGGAAATGCAGGAGCAGCAAGCTTAGGTGGGGCAGCACAATGCTAGGACCTGCTTCCAACCCCCCACCATCCATTGTGATATGCATCTTACTTATCGTTAAAAAAAGTTGAAATTTGCTGAAAAAAACAAAGATTACAGGGACGGTATAATTAGACTCAGATTTCACTCATACACAACCAGTGACATTCAGCAGTTATAGTTACCTGACCTAACTATAACTTACGCCCCCCACAAGGTACTGCTAATGACCTCAGACATTACATTCTTCAGGGCATGGTCAGTTACATCACTCATGACATCTCAAATGAGCTGTGAATGGAATGGAACTATAATTGCTAGAACTTTATTAAGGGATAATGTGTGTATATTAACGCCCAGATGAATATGGCAGATAGCCTTTCACTTTAAAATAATGTGTAGTCCATTGTTTATGTAGATGTTTGCAATCCTAAGAATATTTATTATGAGTAATTCATGTTGACGAACATACAGGTATGCGGTCACGGGGCAAGATATGCTGAAATGACATTGTGTGCATATTAACACTTGTTTTTTCCTTTATTGTATCAATTCCTGAATTTTCACATCGAGGCCAGGCCTTGCTACTAACACTAGTACATCTATAATATTTTGTGCACTATCCAAGCAGACCTTTAACTAGCTACACGCTATTGATACACTCTTCAAAATACCAAGTTAGTACTCATGCAGTGTAGGATTCGTCCAGTCTGTCCCATGCACTACTTTAATCACTTATCTACCACTATCTACATATCCTATCACTCCACCAAAATGTGAGCACTTATAAATAAGGTGTTCAGTCTGTTTGCAGCACTGTCATCATTCCAGTTACTAGTGGTATTCTTATAAAATGACCTAGGCACCAACACAAGTACACGTACAATATTCTGTGCACAATCCCTACAAACCTCTAAGCAGATACATACTATTGGTACACTCCACTAAATACTGAAGTAGTACTCATGCAGCCTAGGATACCTCCTGTCAGTCTCATGCAGTTCGTCAATCAGCCATCCAGCACTATGTTCTTATTGTATCACTCTGCCAATACCTAAGCACTTATGGGGCAGATTTACAAGCCCCCTGCGCCACCAGTACATCACTTTTTGTAACGTAGTGATGGCGCTGGTGACTCCTCTATATTTACAAGGAAAGGAAAAGCCACCCTGCATGGCTTTTCCTCTCCCTGAAAATTCGACCATTCAAACGCAGCACTTTGCATTGCAGGGGCATTACATGGGTATTGCTGTGTCTGTGCATAATCCCTACAAATCTTAAGCAGATACATGCTATTGGTCCACTCCATTCAATACTGAAGTAGTACCCATGCAGCATAGGATACCTCCTGTCAGTCTCATGCAAGTATTCAATCACCCATCCAGCAATATGTTCTTATTGTATCAGTCTGCCAATACCTAAGCACTTATGGGGCAGATTTACAAGCACCTTCCGCCACCAATATGTCACTTTTTGGAACGTAGTGATGGCGTCAGGCACTCCTTCATATTTACAAGGAGAGGAAAAGAGACCCTGCATGGTTTTTTCTCTCCTTCTAAATGCAGCCCCTTCATACCCAGAACTTTGTGTTGAATGGGCGTTCCATAGGTGTTGCTGTGCGTTTCCCCACGCAACACCCATGGAACAAGACACATCTCCAGATGTATGAGAAATCGTAAATCTGGAGATGTGTGTGAATGCTGCACCATCCTAGAGTTGGTGCAGCAAGGCGCAACAAGGAGAATTGTTTTCATTCCTCCTCATTTTTTCCTCTTTCAATGCATGCTGCATTCCACAGCATACATTGAAAGAGGAAAATGCCTTTACTGATTGTTTTTGTGCAGGAAGCTGTCCCATCCTGCACAAAAACAATCTCCACATGATACAGACATCCTTGCACCATGGTGCAAGGGTGCCTGTGTCACCACATGGCTGCAGTTTGTGTAGCAGTGCAGAAGGAAACACAGAGTTGCAACATATTCATGTACATATGTCACATCCCTGTGCTTCGGAAATGACAAAGTGAAGTGCAGCTAAAGAGCTTGCAGTGTCACGCTGCTGTACTTCCTCATAAATCTTCACCTATAAATTCACCATACACAACTAATGCATTATTTCAGTCAATCATGCTGTATACATATATTCAACCAAACTTTCACACATTACCTTGCAATTATAGTTCTTTCTTTAACCAGATCAGATAAGGTAGTTCTGATAGGACCTTTTTTTTCTTTTGTATTTTTTTTATTTTTGTGAACAATTTTGTATTTTTTGGGGTGTTTTTTCATAAAGTGAACAAAAAAATGGATGAATAAAACAGGAAACTTTTGGAATTACTTATCATTCCCCCCCAAAAAAAAATTAACAACGATGGTTGTGTTGCGCAGCACAAACTGCATCCACAGACTGCTCACCGAAGCATATACGTTTCTTAAACTTCATGCAGTGTTGCTGGAGAAAGGCGAATTCTGGCCTAATGTCCATTGCAGGTGTTCCTGAGGATGCTCCAGATGTACTTGCCACAGCAGGTGACGGGTTCACAGCAGCTCGCCTCATTTTCTCCCAAGCAAGATTGAGAGGATGTGTGGTCCGGAGATGCTTGTATATAGAAGCAGTGCCACAAGAGTATTTTTTTTCACTGCCTCTTGCCAGGACTCGGTCACAAATTTTGCACGTCAACTTTCTCGCATTTACTTTCTTCTCTCCAGGTGAAAATGTGAAGAATTTCCACACAACAGATTCCGGCCTCTGTGGACGTGGTGCCTCCTGCAAGAATTCTTCTTCAGAAGTTTCTTCCTCCTGCCACTGCTGCTATCCGGATGCCATTTTGTTTGATTTTTTTTTTAAAACACCAAAAAAAGGGTTCTTGCGGGGAAAGAGATGTCTCTCTAAAGATGCTCCAACAAGAATGATTAAAATGGGTGGGGTCTTTCAATAGTTACAGTGGGAAATGTTATAAACCAATGAAATCTTTTTTTTGGGGTCACACGCGATCTGCGCACTCTGCGCTCACGAAGCACGCACCCTTCGTGACTTCGCGAACATATAATTAAAAATAATATAAGTTTATTATAAGTACAAATATATTATTTTTATGAATATCTTCGATAATCTCTTGCCCTAATATGTATATTAAAGACACATACATATCATTTTAGAACATCAATATTTTTTGCTGGAGTCGAGCACCCAGCGCGCCACAGCACATATACGATGTCATTCAGGACCCGCCACTACGCAAGCATCGCGTAGCGTAATGAGCATGTGTCACGAATGCGCTGAGCAGGAGTCGCGGACTGGTCGCATAACAATCGCGCCCATCACATAATATTAAATGTATATGATGAAACTGAAAAACACACAGCCGTCGCACACCGTACGCGGATCCTTCATGACTTATCTAAAATGGCGGCTAGAATCCACGCACCCACCTTGATGTGTACGCTTTGGGTGCGCGACTCCGAAAATGTTTGGGGAAAAAAAGAAAATAATATAAATATATTAAATAAAAAAATTAAACACTATTTCAGTTTGAATTTTTTTAATTGTTCTTGCAATAAAAAAAAATGTTATTAATGAATAAAATATTTTTAAATAAACAGTTAAAAAACAGTACAAAATCAGTACAAAAAATAGTTATCATTACTATTACACTTAAAAATTTGCATTTAAAAAACCTTTGAAATTCAATGAAAAAACAATAGGTTTCAGAGACGTTATAGTTAGAAATTAGCATTTAAAAAAAGCTTTGAAATTCACTGAAAAAACATAGGTTTCAGAGACGTTACAGTTTGATACATCAGCATTTAGAAAACCTTAGAAATTCACAGAAAAAAACATAGGTTTCAGAAGTGGAATAGTTAGCTGGACATTTCACTCATACAAAAACATAGAAATTCCTCCGTTATAGTTAGTTCTGCTAACTATAACTCGCGCACTTGCAATGCACTGCTGAAGGAAATTCTATGGTTTTGTACGAGTGAAATGTCCAGCTAACTATAACACCCCTGAAACCTATGGTTTTTTCTGTGAATATATATATTCACAGAAAAAACCATAGGATCTAGCCCTGAAAAGAGCCTTATAACACCCCTGAAACCTATGGTTTTTTTATGTGAATTTATATATTCACAGAAAAAAACATATGTTTCAGGGGTGTTATAATATATATCTAAATTTCAATCTAAACCACATTCACTGGATTATGCCATCAAAGAAGTCATCAGTGATGTCATTTGAGATGTCATCAGTGATGTTACTGACCATGTCATGAATTATGTAATATGTGACATCATCAGCAGTGGATTGCGGGTGCGCAAGTTATAGTTAGTACATCTATAATGGAGGAATTTCCATGGTTTTGTACGAGTGAAATGTCCAGCTAACTATAACACCCCTAAAACCTATGTTTTTTTCAGTGAATTTCTAAGGTTTTTTAAATGCTGATCCCTAACTATAACATGTCTAAAACCTATGGTTTTTTCAGTGAATTCCGAAGGTTTTTTAAATGACAATTTTTAAATGTATTAATTGTTATATTCATTTTTTGATACTGATTTACTACATTTCAGGAGGCGATAAAAAAATAATAATAATAATTTGGGTCTTTGTGGTCCTTCTGGGACCCCCTGAACAGGCCTAGGGGGTCAGGGTGTTTCTACCCTGCCCCCTTTTCACGTTTTTCATGTTTTATTTATAGGTTTCTTGGTACAGATGGCAGCCAACACTTCCTGATTTGGAGTGTTCACAGCCAATTAGAATACTGCTAATGCACGGCAGGGCGCGCTTAGGATGCACGGATCCTGCATGGCCATAGATATATATGTACAATTAAATGTGATTTTCTCAGGTACTACTGAATGGATTTACACCTTTTATGCAAAAGGCACGAGTCTGAACTAAGAACTACCTCTTTGTCAAATGTGATGTAATTCCGTTTAGCAGTTCGGGCTGTAGCCGCGATAAAAGGTTCCTATGGAAAATTGCATGGGGAAAACATGTTTTGGAACCCCCCTTTTTTCTTGGCCCCCGCTTGACGAATCACCCCAAGACTTTTAGGATAGGAGCGGACCGGAGCTGGCCATTAGTTTTGAAAAAAGAATGTTGTGGATTTCCTATAGAAAATAGGTCCTAGCTATAACTATCTACTGGCGTATTGGTGAGCATTCTAATTCTAATTTTACTATCATCAACCTTTCCTCACACGTGATTACTCCCGAAGAAAGATCGGTATTAGAACTAGGCCTATCTTTCTGCCCTACAGTGAACTTTGACTTTGCAAAAACACGCATTGATTTGTTTTTATTTAATGCGCAAACTCAAGCTCGTGAAACTATAATCCCTGAAACAAGGCACAAGCACGAGACAGTCAGTCAATCCTCCTGCCCCCACGGATGTCACGGTTTCCATTGGTGATATCGAAACCCTGGCCGCCCATCACTACCCCCTTTTGTACCGCCATGAGGGAAATACAGATAGAAACTAGGAATTGAGAGATTTAATAAGCATGTATATGGAGGTCAGCAAAAGATGCAGAAATGATTTGAAACCAAAGTCAAAATTCAACCCCATAACCCCACATGATGGAATTGACACATTCCATGAAGCCGTACTCTCTGACTTGTTATCTGTATGGAAAAAAGATGAGAATCACTTTGCCAAAAATCTAACTGCAGCACAAAGAATGGGCTTGCAGTCACTGAAACTTGCGACTACCTTTGTAATCAAGCCCTCTGACAAGGAGGGCAATGTGGTCCCATGGGATATCAACAAATACAGCACAGAAGCCAAGAGACAACTCAAATTTTCGGGATGTTATCTGAGATCAAATCAGGCCAGGTACAACAAGTGCATTAAGATGTATCACGAAATGCTGAATGACTGGCGTGATAGTGGCATGCTTAGTAAAAATGAATTTTAGTTTTTATTGGCCAAGAAATCTGTGACCTCGGTATTTTATATGCTACTGAAGGTGCGCAAACACCCCACAGACCCCCCTGGTCAACCGATCATATCGGCCAATCAGAGCCTCATGGAAAACACGTCCATCTATCTTGACTACTTTCTGTGCCCTTACGTCCTCAATTTACCCTCATACTGCAGGGATACCATGGATTTCCTGTCCAAAGGGGGGTCATTTCTGCCACTTACCGGCTCCAGGAGGGGTCGTTCTTCACCACCAGCACTGCTCAGCGCCACTGGGCCCCTGACGTTGTGGCCGCCCCCGCCGCTGTGCAGCGCCATCGCACGGCCGCGGAGCGGAGCGGACCACAACTCCCAGCGTGCCTTGCTAAACCCACCGCCCACTTCCTGCACAAGCGCCAGGAGGCGCAACAAAAGGCGGCAGCACCCGGAGAGGAGCGGGGGTCATTTCTGCCACTTACCGGCTCCAGGAGGGGTCGTTCTTCACCACCAGCACTGCTCAGCGCCACTGGGTCCCTGACGTTGTGGCCGCCCCCGCCGCTGTGCAGCGCCATCGCACGGCCGCTGAGCGGAGCGGACCACAACTCCCAGCGTGCCTTGCTAAACCCACCGCCCACTTCCTGCACAAGCGCCAGGAGGCGCAACAAAAGGCGACAGCCCCCTCCGCCTCGCGGACGCGCGCGGGCGGCGCCGGGCGGAGCCCGGGCAGAGGGCGGGCCGTCTGTGGCTGTCAGGGGACTACAGGGGACGGGACGGGCACCCCCCCTTCGATCTGCACGCCGGATAATGGGTAAGCGCAAACTTCAAACATCCGTCAATGGGGGCACATCTAAGGCTAAAATTGCGCGAAAAACTCCAGCTTCATCTAACATAATGACTTTCCTGACCTCAGCTGTCGGCAAGCTAAACCAGGAAATTGCTGATAAAGAACGTGAACTAGGCTTGGACCCTATATCGGCGGATAGGCAAACTTTGCCCACACTGACCAGACAACCAATCCCTTTGGACCCGGTAATTGTGATTGAAAAAGCACCCATTACTAGGCAACCAGATACAGATAATGCACTGGTACAAGAGGGCCAAGAGGGACAAGTGAACAATAACCAAGTTCTACAACACTCTTCTCATGATTGCACCCAGGAGCCTGAGCTTGAACCCCAGATTAACAAGCGCACTAACAAACAAAAGATGCATGGTGCACCGCGCCGTAAGCAACAAAATATCTCATTGAGTGCCCTGGAAATCTCTATCAAGGACATGGTGGAGAAGGTCCTTGTTGATAAGCTTGAAGGGGTACTCATACAAATCTCCACAGACATTATAGACACTCTAAGGGAATGTGTTTCCGATATTCTAAAGAAATGTGATAGGATAAATAAATTTATAACATCCTTCAAGAAGGATCCTCGGTGCCCACTACCCAAAATCACCCCACAGTCTCTTTCTAACGCTCAGGGACAACCCCAATCCCCTATGGAGCAGGGGAACACTGTACTAACCTACCTCCAGATTCCACCTGCACCACCACAAGTGTCAAATGGTCGTGGCTCTGGGCAAGGGGATAGCACACTTATCACTAAGCTACCTTTGGCACCTAAATCTTGTCCACCGCTGGCGGTGCCCATGGCACCTATGGTACTCACCCAAGATGGGCTTAACCCAGCAGGGCCCAGAAGACATCGCCCGAGACCGCCAGTTCACCTTCCACCAGAAGCTACACCTTTTGTTGCAATTTTGGTGAATATACCAGTATTAAAACCGGGGGAAACTGAGTCTAATGACTCACAGTTGGCCAATATAAAAACATGGTGTGATGCTAACTGTACTGGCCCTAATAATATCTCTGAATATATCCACACAGGTAGACGTGTGGATTGGGTGGGGTATTCTAAGAAGAAATTCTCTGGGGATTGTCTGATTGTTAACTTTAATAGACCCCATGAGGCCTCCCGTCTATTCTGGGATGCAACAGAGGTCAGAGAGGATGGGATAAGAGCAGTCCCCTTAGGTTTCTTCTACCCCCCACCAGCACCTCCGAAAAGGCTCCCTGAAAGGGCTACTCGCAATGTTTTACCAACTAAAACACACTCTATTAGCCCTTGGGCGACCCAAACAACTGGTATGTTACCTAAAACCCATGTAATACAGGGAGGCGAAATAAGAAATGGTCTGGAGCTAACAAACAGGTTCTCGGCACTTTCTAATTTAGAGGAAATTGATTGACTAGCTACTTGTGATAGCATCCGTGACCCATTGCTCACAACTAACATTAGAAACGAAAGAGGTATTACTGCTAACCTAATGAGCTGGAATATCGCAGGACTCCGCTCGAAAAGGGATGATACAAAATGGTTGAATCTATTGAAAAAGTATGATGTAATAGCCCTGCAGGAGACATGGGATATGGCTTGTGATTTTTGGTTAGATGGGTATACATCCTATTTCTTAGCAGCACAACCTTCAAACTCTGGTCGTAACAAAGGAGGGTTGCAGTTCTTATTATCAGTCAAAATGAATGGATCTGCGAAGGTATTAAATACACTATCCCAAAACTTTCTTGTTTTGGAAGTCACATTGATTAATAAATCCAAATGTGTTTATATTAATTTTTATAATGCCACCCAAAGTACTGGTGATATCGAAAATCTCAATTCCCTGAATGAGTTCATGTATAATCTTAAAGAGAGTCAAACCACGCCGATATATTTTATATTGTTGGGAGATTTTAATGTACATTTATGTCAACAAAACTGTCAGTTAAAAGATACTCTGAATTTAGATATGTTTCAACCCCCACATTTTGAACATTCTGGTAAAGGGACAGCTTTAGAAGATCTTCTCCTTCAGAACGATCTTTATGAACCAGAGTTCTTTGATAGCAATGAAAGGGTCCCAACCTACAGAGCTAGGGATTGTAACACTATCATTGATTACATATTTATCTCACCGGTTATGTTGCAGAATGTTATTTTTTATAATGCTATCCACACCACACACAGTGATCACAACCCAGTTGTGTTGAACATGGAGGATAATATTTTATTTTTATTTAATAAAAACTCTGAAGCAGACATCGCCGTAGATATAACCTTAAAGGATCAAGGGAGACGTGTGAAATGGAGTAAAATTATTCCTGAGGATTTCCTTTACTCCCTTAATGAGAAAGTGGGCAGTGACATTAATGTCTGCAGGGAGCCACTGAAGTTCAAAGGGAATATTATTGGGTCCTTTGAAGCCATCTGTCGTCAGGTGGCAGATGACCTAAAATGTAAATCTACAAAGAGAGAGAAAAAGGTAGAGGGGTGGTTTAACAACGCATGCTCCAAATCACATCGAGAATTACATAAAGCACTGAAAAAGGTACCCCGTGATAGATTGGAGGTGGCTAGGCTTAGGAAACAGTATAATTTGGATATTCTAATGAGGAAAAGGGAAATTAAGAAACAGGCCTGGGAGGATCTGTATGAGAAAGCAACCCTGAGGGATAGCGCAAAATTCTGGACCATTGTTAATACCCCTCTGTTCAATGGGAAAGATAACGCACCACTGGAGGTAAATATCCCTGAGAAGGAATGGCTGGACCATTTTCAAAAAATCTATGGCAGCAACCTTGATTTAGGACAATCAGACCTAACATCGATTGACACACAAGACCCCCTCCCAAGTTTTACCATTGAAGAAGTACAGAGTGCAATTGAGGATATGTCATCACAGAAGGCTCCCGGTCCAGATGGCGTACCCGCCGATATGTTTAAAACAAACTCAGAAATGTGGTCAGTTGTACTTACTAACGTTTTCAATGTAGTTGGTATAGACAAGATAAGACCTCCAACTACCTGGTCACAGTCAGTCATCATCCCAATATTTAAGAAGGGTCAAAGGGGGGACCCTAGATGCTACAGACCCATATCTCTGCTAGATTCCTCATTTAAAATCCTTGGTAAAATAATACTAGAAAGAATCTCAGCCTGGGCTACTAATAAAAACATCTTGTGTGAAGCTCAGTATGGCTTCAGATCTGCCAGAGGTACAGAAGATCAATGCCTTAATTTACACCTTATACTGAGCAAATATACTGTAGCATCAAGGGGGATGATGTATTTGGCCTTCATGGACTTGTCCACAGCTTTTGACCTAGTCAATAGGTCAAAGCTGTGGACAATACTCCTTGAAAAGGGACTGGACCGTGCACTTGTGGATTTTTTGGCGCGTCTCCACAGTGATTTAAGGGCAACTATCCGCATGTCTCAAGAAGGGAACTGCACCGCTTTTTTTAAATCGGGAAGGGGAGTGCGCCAAGGGTGCATTTTGGCACCTATGCTCTTCTCCCTTTATATTAACTCACTGGGTGAGTCCCTAAAAATTGCCTCTACAGATGTGCCTCGCATGGGTGGTTCCGTGATGCCGGTACTTTTATATGCCGACGACACGGTACTGATGTCAAGGACCCCTAGGGGTCTTCAACATCTATTAAACACATTTGGGGCTTTCATGCAAGATCTGGAATTAGTGATTAATGCAGGGAAATCACATGTTATGGCTGTGGGTAATTGCAAGAGTAATTCCAGAACCCTGTCCTGTAATGGTTCCGTACTTACCAAAGTTAAAGCCTTTACATACCTGGGAGTGGTGTTCGACGAGAAAGGGACATGGGCACCACAAATCCAGAACAAGACCGCTGCAGTAAAACGATCGTCTGCTGCTATACTGGGGTTCGCAAAACGCCTTGGCGGCAAACCTCCAGAGGCTATACTATCCATATATAAAGCTAAAACCCTGGCAATAGCCAGATATGGAGCCTCTATTTGGGGTTATAAGAACACAACCCACATTCAAAGAGCAGAGAATATATTCCTGCGATCCGTTCTGGGCTTATCAAAATCCACACCTGCTTTTTCAATCCATATGGAACTAAGGATGGGCTATATTGAAGATATGTTGTCCCTGGCACCATTAAGGGCATGGATTAAAACTTGGCTTAATCCCAACTTAACACTTAATCACAAGATTATCAAAGACTGCATGGGGCGGGATCGTGTGGCAGAGATTGAGTGGCTTTCATACATTAAAAAAATAGCAGGATATCTGGGCCGCCCTGATCTATATACTAACCCTGAAGGCCTAAAAAAAGATGACATTAGTTGGGTAAAATTGGAATATACAAAGAAAAGAGAAGCTGAAAGAGAATCATGCGAAATTACGAAGCCAACCGTGAGATCACATTTCTTGACAATTACATCTTTAGCTATCGAACCATATTTGGCGATAGTAAATAAACCTTTCCACCGGTGGCTTCTCACTAAATTTCGCTTCAATCAGGCTCACCTTTTGCTGGGTGAATATAGTAAATGGTGTAAGCCCCATGAGAACGTCCCCTGCAAGTGTGACGACTTCTCAGACCAGGATTCTGTGCATTTTTTCTTTTTTTGTCCTTTATTCAGAAATGCTAGAGAGAAATATATTAAGCCTATACTAAAAGATCAAATGTTTACCCAAGTCAAACCGGCTTTTCTGTTCTTACAGCTAATGGAAACACCTTTAATTATGTATGGGGTAGCAAATTTTCTTACAACGTCTATTAGGTCCAGACGAAAAAGACTTCAATCACCGACTACCTGATTTAGTTTTTGTAAAAAACCGTACGCCCTGTCAGGGTAGCACTATAAAATGATTGTATTATAGGCTTGTAAATATTACTATAAATAGATCATCCAGCAAACCCCTTAGTACAACCTGTGTAAATGAAGTGAAATTTTGTAGGAAAATATAGACAGTGTAAATATGATGTAAATTCTTTGTAAAATCCTTGTAAATATATCTTGGTACTATTGGAAATTTGCACATAATGTCTCTTGTTTTAACGTTGTTTATATAAACATTCTTTTGTATATCCCAGTGATCAACTTTGAATGTATAGCATACTTTTATGATTTTAATTTAATCGAATAAAGTGTTTTTGACTCTGACTCTGACTCCTGTCCAAAGTGCAAGAAATTCCATGGAAAGACACCTACATTCTGGCGACAATAGACGTTGCCTTATACACTTGCGTTGAACATGACCTTGGCCTACAAGCGTGCAAATACTATTTTAGAGACAGACCAGCCACTATGTTTGATCATACTGCACTATTGTTACGCATGCTACACTTTTGTTTACATAACAACTGCTTTCTGTTTGAAGAAGACTAGTATGAACAATACAGTGCTACTGCCATGGGAAGTTGATTCGCTCCTTCGTATGACTGTATGTTTATGGGGCGGTGGGAAGCGGAGCACCTGTGGCATGAGGGCAACACACAACACATGAATAATGTGATCCTGTGGACCTGTTACATAGACAATATTGTTTAGATATGGGACGGTCCACAGGATTCCTTAGACAAATTCATCCAAGGACTATCTGTGAACGAACTGAATTTACAATTCACCAGCAAAACTGACAAGACCAGTATAGAATTGCTCGACATCCAAGTCGAGGTGAAACAGGGCACACTACACACAAGCCTATATAGGAAGCAAACTTCCAGCAACAGCATTTTACATGCACAGAGCCACCCCAACCAATCTTAAGAACAGCATTCCGTATGGTGAATTAATCAGAGCCAAATGGAATTGCAGCACCACTGACTCCTACCAAAAGGAAGTCAAGAACATGAGGGACCATTTTAAAAGCAGGGGCTACTCTAGCAAGACTATCAATATGGCATCAGACAAAGTGGCAAAAAAGAACAGGAATAGTTTACTGCTACCAAGAGAGAAGGTTGGTGGGAAACAGGATGTTAGGCTGATTACCACTTTCAACCATGCTTCACAGTAAATCTTCCAGATAATACGGAAGCATTGGCATATTATCAGAAAGGACATTACAATTGGAAAACTGGTTAGCCCTACACCACATGTGACATACAGAAAATGCCAGTCTTTACAGGACATGCTGGTGCACAGCCATCTTTTAACTAAGTCCAAAACACGTGGTACCTCGTTGAGGGAACTCCCAGGTTTCCACAAATGTGGAAGGTGCAAAGCTTGCAATAACAGCTCAAATGTTAAAACATTAACTCTTCCCAATGGCAAGATGGGTAAGATTATGAACTTCATCAATTGCAACACTGATTTTGTTGTTTATGTTTATGTTTTAACTTGCATTTGTGGCCTTCGCTATGTGGGAAGCACAATCTTCCCAGTCAAGAAGCGCATTCTGGAACACCTACGCACAATCAAAAATGGTGATATGGCCTACGCCATTGCGAAACATTGTGATCTAATACATGCGGATGTTAAGGACATGAGCACTAAAATCTCATATTTTGGTATAGACAGGGTCCCAGTGTCAGCGAGAGGAGGAGATCAGGAACGGCATCTGCGACGCCTGGCATTTAAGTATATTGTGATGTTACAGAGCAAGACCCCGGGAGGCCTCAACCATGAAGAGGACCTCTACATGCATCTCGGCTGACACCTGCCCTAGTCTCTGTCTACTAGTTATACAACTGTGATTTGACGGCTTATCTCAACTGTGACTTGAGTGCTTAACATCCCTTAGCCAACCTGGAACATGTGTAACTCATTGGATACCTCCATGTACACACCATCCCAACCCCCTGCCCCACATTCTTAGGCTATTGCTCACTCACCGTGAAGCCCCACGTTAATTGATTGACTTACATCTGGGCGCTTAGACACATGATGCACATCTTCCTTACAGTCTCCATTTTTTATTTCATTTTTTATCATTTATTATAATTCCAACCATTTACCTCACTTCACTACCCTTAGAACCTCTTGGACTTTACTGTTCCTCCGCACATTCGATGTATATACACCAACCCTTTATTAAACCATTAGTGGGCCTTACCCATTGTCTTGCACCTCCTGAACCTGTAGTCTGTATTGGGACACTTCCCTTCGGGCACTTGCTGACACTATCCTGTGTAGCACAGGACACATGGGGCTATCCAGCACTACCACTATTGTGCACTACCCCACCACTGCGCCCCTCTTGCTCATTAGCAAACCTGGGTGCAAATCGCCAAGGGTTGTCTGCCACTGAGCTGTACTCCCTTAACATCTTTTGAACAGGGCGCGCTCCAAGAACATATATTGTTTCACTGCCTTGAAAGCAGTCATGATTAACTTTGCATTTGTTTTTGTTTAAATAACCATTTATTGTTATTTTTACCATGACATGCTTTTTTAATTTCTCACCAGTTTTGTCAAGCAACAATTTATAAAATGTACGCAGGAGTCTTTTTTTCCTATAGACCACATGACACATACAAACAGGAAATTAATGTGTTTTCTATGTCTGTTGTATGCCTTGGGAACACGTCAAGTCAATAAATACTCTCCTGTGAAAAAGAGATCCTGTTTGCGACTTTCCTTGCGCCACTGCAGCGTGAGATATCTGCATTTGTACATATATACATATATATATATATTACCTACTGGCGATAGCCAGTAGGTATATATAGTTAGGATTGTTTTCCATAGGGAAATCGCAACATTCTATTGGGAATAACTTTGGCGCTGGTTGAGGGATCTGCCTGTAATTTTCCTTAACTTTGCCTCGCTGCGCTCCGCTCCATCCCTGAAAGTTTCGGGGGGATTCGTCAAGCGGGGGCCGAGATAAAAGGGGGGTCCCAAAACGTGTTTTCCCCATGTTAATTTCCATAGGGCGGTTGGACTCACTTTTAGCCCGAACGGCTGAATGGTTTTCCACCAAACTTGGCAAAATTGTAGGGACTGGTAGCCCGATGTGCCTTTGCTATGTCTCAAGATATGTGCACCAGTGGATTTTGAGTAATTTAGGTTAAAAAAATATATATATCTATAGCAGCTTACACGTACGCTTACGGTACGCTTACCGTACGCGTACCGTACGCGCACCTACGCGTACCGTAGGCGTACCTCTAGTGCGCGAGCTGCATTCTGATTGACTGCCAATGTCTGTCAGCACTCCAAAACAGAAACTGTTGGCAGCCATCTTGTGCCTCAGGAAAGCAGAAAAACAAACGTGTAGAACTCAAAAAGGGGGCAGGGTAGAAGCATCCTGACCCCCTAGGCCTGCTCAGGGGGTCCCACAAGGACCCCCAAGGCCCAAAAAAAAAACGGTGCGCGTACCTCATTTTTTTAAAAGAAAAAAAAAAGATTTGGGGGCCTTGTAGAAACACCCTGACCCCCCTAGGGCTGATCAGGTGGACCCACAAGGATATTAACATATATAAACATTATCCGCTAATAGAATTAGCATTTAAAAAACCTTGCGAGTTCACTGAAAAAACCAAAGGTTTCAGGCCTTATATAGTTAGGAATTAGCATTTAAAAAACCTTTGAAATTCACTGAAAAAAATATAGGTTTCACACCAGTTATAGTTAGGAATTAGCATTTAAAAAACCTATGAAATTCACTGAAAAAAACATAGGTTTCGCACCAGTTATAGTTAGGAATTAGTATTAAAAAAACATATTAAATTCACTGAAAAAACCATAGGTTTGACACCAGTTATAGTTAGCTGAACATTTTACTCATACACACACACACCCCACACACATACCCCCCACACCCCCCCCACACATACCTTACACACCCACACCTCCACCCACACCCAAACACCCCACACACCCACACCCACACACACACCTTACACACCCACACCCCCACCGACACCCACACACCCCACACACCCCCACCCACACACACCTCACTCCCCCCACACACACACACCTCACAGACACACCCCACATATCCCCCACACACACCTCACCCCCCCACACACACACACCTCTGACACCCCCCCCACACACACACACACACCACACACACACCTCACACACACACACTCACACACACACCCACCCACACACTCCTCACACACACACACACACCCACACACACACCCCACACACACACCCACACATCCTACACACACACACCCCACACACATACAGCCCCCCCACCCCTCCCCACACACACACCACACACACACACACTCATTATTTTTTTTTATTTTTTTGAGGGGGTGCGCGCCCTGGTACATGTATTGGTACACGTACCGGTACGCGTACCCTGGAGAAAAAAAGAAAGACAGAGTTTTTAAAAAATGTAGCATTTTTATATAAATTGGAGGTACCCCGCGACTTTTTTTTTTTTAAGTATTTTTTTTTTGCCTTGGGGACCCCCTGAGCAGGCCTAGGGGGTCAGGGTGCTTCTACTCTGGCCCCTTTGCGAGTTTCACACCTTTGTTTCACTGCTTTCTTGTGCCTTGGTTCTAACAAGGCACAAGATGGCTGCCAACACTTCCTGGTTTTGAGTGTTGACAGACAGTGGCAGCCAATCAGCATGCCTTCCCGAGAAAGCTGCATGGTCATTGGCTGTCAACACTTCTAACCAGGAGGTGTTGGCATCCATCTTGTGCTAGTGTTGACAGATAGTGACAGCCAATCAGCATGCCTTCCCGAGAAAGCTGCATGCTCATTGGCTGTCAACACTTCTAACCAGGAAGTGTTGGCATCCATCTTGGGTCTTAGTAGACTGAGGCACAAGAAAGCAGAAAAACAAACGTGTAGACCACAAAAAGGGGGCAGGGTAGAAACACCCTGACCCCTTAGGGCTGCTCAGGTGGACCCACAAGGATATTAACATATATAAACGTTATCCGCTAATAGAATTAGCATTTAAAAAACCTTGCGAGTTCACTGAAAAAACCAAAGGTTTCAGGCCTCATATAGTTAGGAATTAGCATTTAAAAAACCTTTGAAATTCACTGAAAAAACACTAGGTTTCACACAAGTTATAGTTAGGAATTAGCATTTAAAAAACCTATGAAATTCACTGAAAAAACCATAGGTTTCAAACCAGTTATAGTTAGGAATTAGCATTTAAAAAACCTATTAAATTCACTGAAAAAAACCATTGGTTTGACACCAGTTATAGTTAGCTGAACATTTTACTCATATACACACACACCCCACACACATACCCCCCCACACACACACCCCACACCCACACCCCCCACACACACCCCCCACACATACCTCACACACCCACACCTCCACCCACACCCAAACACCCCACACACCCACACCCACACACACACCTTACACACCCACACCCCCACCTACACCCACACACCCCACACACCCCCACCCACACACACCTCACTCCCCCCCACACACACACACACCTCACAGACACACCCCACACATCCCCCACACACACCTCACCCCCCCACACACACACCTCTGACACACCCCCCCCCACACACACACACACACCACACACACACCTCACCCACACACCCACACACACACTCCTCACACCCACCCCCACACCCCCCCACACACACACACCCACACACACACACCCACACATCCTACACACACACACCCCACACACATACCCCCACACACACACACCCCACACCCACCCCCCCACACACACACACCACACACACACACACTCATTATTTTTATTTTATTTTTTAGAGGGGGTGCGCGCCCTGGTGCACATATCGGTACATGTACCGGTACGCGTACCCTGTAGAAAAAACAGAAAGAAAGAGTTTTTTTAAAAATGTAGCATTTTTATATAAATTGGAGGTACCCCGTGACTTTAAAAAAAAAAAAAAAGTATTTATTTTCGCCTTGGGGGGTCCTTGTGGGACCCCCTGAGCAGGCCTAGGGGGTCAGGGTGCTTCTACTCTGGCCCCTTTGCGAGTTTCACACCTTTGTTTCACTGCTTTCTTGTGCCTTGGTTCTAACAAGGCACAAGATGGCTGCCAACACTTCCTGGTTTTGAGTGTTGACAGACAGTGGCAGCCAATCAGCATGCCTTCCCGAGAAAGCTGCATGGTCATTGGCTGTCAACACTTCTAACCAGGAGATGTTGGCATCCATCTTGTGCTAGTTTTGACAGACAGTGACAGCCAATCAGCATGCCTTCCCGAGAAAGCTGCATGCTCATTGGCTGTCAACACTTCTAACCAGGAAGTATTGGCATCTATCTTGGGTCTTAGTAGACTGAGGCACAAGAAAGCAGAAAAACAAACGTGTAGAACACAAAAAGGGGGCAGGGTAGAAACACCCTGACCCCTTAGGGCTGCTCAGGTGGTCCCACTAGGATATTAATATATTTAAACGTTACACTAAATCCTCTATCCAAATATTTATTTTTATATATCCACTCATTCTTCAATGCAAATTGCTATATATATAATGCATATTTAAATAACGAAGCATACCACATTCACTGGATGATGTCATCAGTGATGTCATCAGTGATGTCATTTGAGATGTCATCAGTTATGTCACTGACCATGTCATGAATGATGTAATATGTGACATCATCAGCAGTGGATTGCGGGTACGCGAAATATAGTTAGTACAACTAACTATATAGGAGCAATTTCAATGGTTTTGTATGAGTGAAATGTCCGGCTAACTATAACACCCCTAAAACGTATAGTTTTTTTAGTGAATTTTAAAGGTTTTTTAAATGCTAATTCCTAACTATATAAGACCTGAAACCTATTGTTTTTTCAGTGAATTTCAAAGGTTTTTTAAATGCTAATTCCTAACTATATAAGGCCTGAAACCTATGTTTTTTTCAGTGAATTTGCAAGGTTTTTAAAATGCTAATTCCTAACTATATAAGGCCTGAAACCTATGTTTTTTTCAGTGAATTTCAAAGTTTTTTTTTAATGCTAATTCCTAACTATATAAGACCTGAAAGCCCACCAGGAATCTCCAGTATGCGCCAGGGGACTGCATTGCAGAGAGGTGTAATGAAGCCACGCCCCTTTTTACACCTCTCTGCAACGCAGCCCCCGTGCATGTTTGAAGAGGGGGAACTAATTCTCCTTGCATACTGGGGGCTCCTGGGGGCCAACTAGCCCACCTGGAACCTCCAGTATGCGCTAGGGGGCTGCATTGCAGAGGTGTAATGAGGTTATGCCCCTTGTTACACCTCTCTGCAATGCAGCCCCCCACCGCGTTTGCAGAGGGGGAACTAATTCCCCTTGCATACTGGGGGTCCCTGGGGGCCAACTAGCCCACCAGGAGCCTCCAGTATGCACCAGGGGGCTGCATTGCAGAGAGGTGTAATGAGGCCACACCCTTTTTACACCTCTGTGCAACACAGCCCCCGTGCATGTTTGAAGAGGGGGAACTAATTCCCCTTGCATACTAGGGGTCCCTGGGGGCCAACTAGCCCACCTGGAACCTCCAGTATGCGCCAGGGGGCTGCATTGCACAGAGGTGTAATGAGGCTATGCCCCTTTTTACACCTCTCTGGAACACAGGCCACTGGCGCGTTTGCAGAGGGGGGACTAATTCCCCTTGCATACTGGGGGTCCCTGGGTCATATCTGCCCAAACGCCGATATTCCGAACGATTGGTTCTTGTGCCTTGGTTATAACAAGGCACAAGATGGCTGCCAACTCAACCTGGTTTCGAGTGTTGACAGACAGTGCCAGCCAATCAGCATGCCTTCCCGAGAAAGCTGCATGGTCATTGGCTGTCAACACTTCTAACCAGGAGGTGTTGGCATCCATCTTGTGCTAGTGTTGACAGACAGTGACAGCCAATCAGCATGCCTTCCCGAGAAAGCTGCATGCTCATTGGTTGTCAACACTTCTAACCAGGAAGTGTTGGCATCCATCTTGGGTCTTAGTAGACTGAGGCACAAGAAAGCAGAAAAACAAACGTGTAGAACACAAAAAGGGGGCAGGGTTGAAACACCCTGACCCCTTAGGGCTGCTCAGGTGGATCCACAAGGATATTAACATATATAAACGTTATCCGCTAATAGAATTAGCATTTAAAAAACCTTGCGAGTTCACTGAAAAAAACAAAGGTTTAAGGCCTCATATAGTTAGGAATTAGCATTTAAAAAACCTTTGAAATTCACTGAAAAACCATAGGTTTCACACCAGTTATAGTTAGGAATTAGCATTTAAAAAACCTATTAAATTCACTGAAAAAAACATAGGTTTGACACAAGTTAAAGTTAGCTGAACATTTTACTCATATACACACACACCCCACACACATACCCCCCACACACACACATCCCACACCCACACCCCCCCCACACACCCCCCACACATACCTCACACACCCACACCTCCACCCACACCCAAACACCCCACACACCCACACCCACACACACACCTTACACACCCACACCCCCACCCACACCCACACACCCCACACACCCCCACCCACACACATCTCACTCCACCCCCCACACACACACACACCTCACAGACACACCCCACACATCCCCCCCACACACCTCACCCCCCCACACACACCTCTGACACCCCCCCCACACACACACACACACACCACACACACACCTCACACACACCCCCACACACACACCCACACACACACACCCACACACACACCCCACACCCACACATCCTACACACACACACCCCACACACATACCCCCCCCACACACACACCCCACACCCACACCCCCCACACACACACCACACACACACACACTCATTATTTTTTTATTTTTTTTGAGGGGGTGCGCGCCCTGGTACACGTATCGGTACACGTACCGGTACGCGTACCCTGGAGAAAAAAAGAAAGATAGAGTTTTAAAAAAATGTAGGATTTGTATATAAATTAGAGGTACCCCGCGACTTTTTTATATAAAAAAAAGTATTTTTTTTTTTGCCTTGGGGGTCCTTGTGGGACCCCCTGAGCAGGCCTAGGGGGTCAGGGTGCTTCTACTCTGGCCCCTTTGCGAGTTTCACACCTTTGTTTCACTGCTTTCTTGTGCCTTGGTTCTAACAAGGCACAAGATGGCTGCCAACACTTCCTGGTTTTGAGTGTTGACAGACAGTGGCAGCCAATCAGCATGCCTTCCCGAGAAAGCTGCATGGTCATTGGCTGTCAACACTTCTAACCAGGAGATGTTGGCATCCATCTTGTTCTAGTGTTGACAGACAGTGACAGCCAATCAGCATGCCTTCCCGAGAAAGCTGCATGCTCATTGGCTGTCAACACTTCTAACCAGGAAGTGTTGGCATCCATCTTGGGTCTTAGTAGACTGAGGCAAGAGAAAGCAGAAAAACAAACGTGTAGAACACAAAAAAGGGGCAGGGTAGAAACACCCTGACCCCTTAGGGCTGCTCAGGTGGTCCCACTAGGATATTAATATATTTAAACGTTATCCGCTAATAGAATTAGCATTTAAAAAACCTTTGAAATTCACTGAAAAAAACATAGGTTTCAGGCCTTATATGGTTAGGAATTAGCATTTAAAAAACCTTTAAAATTCACTGAAAAACCATAGGTTTCATGTCTTATATAGTTAGGAATTAGCATTTAAAAAACCTTGCGAATTCACTGAAAAAACCATAGGTTTCAGGCCTTATATATTTAGGAATTAGCATTTAAAAAACCTTTGAAATTCACTGAAAAAAACATAGGTTTCAGGCCTTATATAGTTAGGAATTAGCATTTAAAAAAAACTTGCAAATTCACTGAAAAAACCATAGGTTTCAGGCCTTATATAGTTAGGAATTGGCATTTAAAAAACCTTGCAAATTCACTAAAAAAAACATAGGTTTTAGGCCTTATATAGTTAGGAATTAGCATTTAAAAAACCTTTGAAATTCACTGAAAAAACCATAGGTTTCAGGAGTTATATAGTTAGGAATTAGCTTTTACAAAACCTTTGAAATTCACTCAAAAAACTATAAGTTTTAGTGGTGTTATAGTTAGATGGACATTTTACTCATACAAAACCATTGAAATTGCTCCTATATAGTTAGTTGTACTAACTATATTTCGCGCACCCGCAATCCACTGCTGATGATGTCACATATTAGATCATTCAGTGACATCACTGATGACATCTCAAATGACATCATTGATGACATCACTGATGACATCATCCACGTGACAATCACATCCACCTTTTCATACACTATTACAATTTTTCATCACTCTTTGTAAAATACAGAGTATCATATTTAAATCCATTGACACAGCAATACAAGTATCTAAAAATCCACTCAGTGATTCATAGATTTACATCTAATCACTTACCTATGGATTCACTCATACATGCTGTCAATGAACAATAGAACACTATCAAAAATACTTATACATCTATATCGACATTAAACAACAGCACGCATCCTATTCACATATGAAGTCATCCTACTCACTTATGCAAACAATGGATCATACTTACATATTTACTTAGCAAAACACTTATACAAACACAACTTCTTCTATTCATTTAGATAGTAAGTCATACTTAGTGAATTATAAAATCATTATTACAAGTATACAGTTATCCATACAGTCACTCACACAATCATTGTGTCTTATGTATACTTATTTATATACAACAACTGACACATACACTGCCTTTTATTTTTCTAGTTTGTTGGACCTGTACCTTTGAGAAATATATTTGCTTATCACCACACCCATAAAGAGATTCCCTCACCCAAACTGTTAGAACATGTAGTTTTAACTTCATATATCTACTGAATCAACTATTCACACATCTTTGGACAGTCACACACCCCCCACCGAACCACACACACTTTCACACTCCCATACAAATACTCAGTTAACTAATCAATAACTAATATAGACTTTCACATATCTAGTAACCAACTGTAGAATCAGTTTACACAACAACTGACAAAGTGATACAGATATTCACACAGTTTAGTCACTATCCACTATATTTAGTGAGACATTATAAATTGGTCAAGTAAACAGTCAATTACACTGCTACTAAATCCTCCATCCTAATATTTATTTATATATATCCACTCATTCTTCAATGCAAATTGCTATATATAATGCATATTTAAATAACGAAGCAAACCACATTCACTGGATGATGTCATCAGTGATGTCATTTGAGATGTCATCAGTGATGTCACTGACCATGTCATGAATGATCTAATATGTGACATCATCAGCAGTGGATTGCGGGTGCGCAAAATATAGTTAGTACAACTAACTATATAGGAGCAATTTCATTGGTTTTGTATGAGTCCCCTCATTTTGTTCCTTTTTAAATTAAATGTTTTCAGACTTACCACTTTATTCCAATCAAGATGGCTTCTGGTGGGCCATACTTTTGTCATAAATAAGACTGTTAGCGCTCTAGTTGTTCTTTAGAACACTCTGGGACATTCTGTCATTGGGCTACACTTGGGCTACATCTGGGTGATATTTGGGCTACATTTGGGCTCTTTTGTCTCTGGTGGCCATCTTGGGAGACTGCATGTCAGAATTTGTTAATGAAATTGAAGAGGATTTGAGAAGTCACTCAAAATGTGCCCTAATTTTTCTTTCTGCAGCACTAATCTTACTTTCTATGGCAAAATATACCCCCTCATTTTGTTCCTTTTTAAATTAAATGTTTTAAGAGTTACCACTTTATTCCAATGAAGATGGCTTCAGGTGTGCCATACTTTGTAATAAGTAGGACTGTTAGCGCTCTAGTTGTTCATTCGAACACTCTGGGACATTCTGTCATTGGGCTACACTTGGGCTACATCTGGGTGATATTTGGGCTACATTTGGGCTCTTTTGTCTCTGGTGGCCATCTTGGGAGACTGCATGTCAGAATTTTTTAATGAAATTGAAGAGGATTTGAGAAGTCACTCAAAATGTGCCCTAATTTTTCTTTCTGCAGCACTAATCATACTTTCTATGGCAAAATATACCCCCTCATTTTGTTCCTTTTTAAATTAAATGTTTTAAGAGTTACCACTTTATTCCAATCAAGATGGCTTCAGGTGTGCCATACCTTTGTAATAAGTAGGACTGTTAGCGCTCTAGTTGTTGGCTATGGCAAACTATACCCCCTCATTTTGTTCCTTTTTAAATTAAATGTTTTAAGAGTTACTACTTTATTCCAATCAAGATGGTTTCAGGTGTGCCATACCTTTGTAATAAGTAGGACTGTTAGCGCTCTAGTTGTTCTTTAGAACACTCTAGGAGGCTGCAGTAGAACACAAATGAATCAACTGACAGTCTCTGTCCTTGTTGGATGTACATGTTGTACTGAGAATGTCAGACTTCATTCTCACATGACTGAGAAAGATAATGTGAATTTACTGAAAATATGCTTTCAGTTTAGCTTATAAATCCCCTTCCAAACTACTGTGGGAAAAGCATGAGATATAGTTTTCTTTCAAACATGATTCATGATATCCTAGCAGAAGGCTTTTTCACATGGTAAAATCATCTTAGAACACACCACAATTCCTAAAATGAGTATGGTACCATCAACAAATGATTTATAATGTAACTAAAGTCCTAAAACCCTCTATTAACTAAAATGTTTTTTAATGGGGTGCTATCATGTATATTGGTCCCAAGATGGCTGCCAACACTTCTTGGATGAAGTGCTGACAGCCAATCAGATTTCACGATGAGATGTGTGGTTAGGCTCCGCCCAGATATATATGTTTTTGAAGTTAATTTTCATAAAATCCACTGGAGCAATTTTCACCAAATATAGCAAAGGTACTTCTGCGTACAAGTCCCTACAATTTTGCCAAGTTTGGTGTAATTCCGTTCAGCGGTTTCTCAGCCCCCACTTCACGAATCGCCCTGAAACTTTCAGGGAAGGAGCGCAGCGGAGCTGGCTACAATTTTGGAAAATTACACGCAAATTCCTCAACCGGCGCCAAAGTTATTCCCAATAGAATGTTGCGGATTTCCTATGGTAGCCAATCCTAACTCTATATACCTACTGGCTATCGCCAGTAGGTAATATATATATATATATATTCACTGAAAAAACCATAGGTTATAGACCATATATAGTTAGGAATTAGCATTTAGAAAACCTTATTTTACTCACACAAAACCATTGAAATTCCATATATAGTTAGTTGCACTAACTATATATCGCGCACCCGCAATCCACTGCTGATGATGTCACATATTACATCATTCATGACATGGTCAGTGACATCACTGATGACATCACTGATGACATCTCAAATGACATCACTGATGACATCACTGATGACATCTCAAATGACATCACTGATGATATCTCATTTGACATCAATGGTCACATCAATGATGATATCATTAATGTGACAATACAATGCATCTCCTCACACTTTAATATAACCTCTGTTACACCCAGTGTTAAATAGTGTTAAATACAGAGTATAATTTTTGAAACCATTGACACACCAATACTAGTTACTACATACGCACTCACTGATTCCTACGTCTACACACACATTCACTCATTCACCCATACAATCATTCATACATACAATCACTCATCTTTACAACACTATCATATGCACTCATACACCTATACAGACACTCACACTCTGCCACTCATCCATGGAGTTACTCACACACCTAGTCAGTCCTGTAAAGAATCAATCACACTTCCATTTTCTAATCTACACAGTTAAACATAGAGTACCTTACATTTTCAAACATATACTAACACATACTTACTCTCTTATAGAATCACTGATACAAGTACACATTGATCTGCACAGTCACACACCTCCCAGCCAGCCATACACACACTCAGTCTCCCATACAAATACTTGTGCAACCAATCAATAACCCATATAGCTACTTATATAGCTACTGATCAACACATGCAGCAGCTTGCACAACAACAGACATACTGATGCACACTTTCAGACAGTTTAGTCACTAACCCGTGCATTTAGTAAGACGCATTTAATCACTCACTCATACAGTCAATCACGCACCTACTAAAACCTTCATTCAGACACTTATACATCCACTCATTCTTCAATATGTAAAACATATTTAAACTTTACAGAAACACATAATCACTGGATGTTGTCATCAGTGATGTCATCAGTGATGTCACTGACCATGTCATGAATGATGTAATATGTGACATCATCAGCAGTGGATTGCGGGTGCGCGATATATAGTTAGTGCAACTAACTATATATGGAATTTCAATGGTTTTGTGTGAGTAAAATAAGGTTTTCTAAATGCTAATTCCTAACTATATATGGTCTATAACCTATGGTTTTTTCAGTGAATTTCATTGGTTTTTTAACAGCTAATATCTGTAGCTGTAAAATGTATTCTTCTTTAAATCCAAAAATATATTTTATATGTTTATTAATATTTTTTTTTTTTTATATTTTTTTTTTCTTCGTTCCCGCTTCGCGAATCGGGAAACTTCCCGTTAGCTGACCTTGATGCCGCGAAATAGACCGCGAGCCGGTAAACGTTTCTTTACCGCAACTGCCGCGTTAGAAAACAACATCGTGACGCCTCCCGTCCACATGACGTTTCGCGTTGTCGCGTGATACGTCATATGACGTGCTACGTTAGCGAACTGGTACGCGAAGCGAGGCGCAAAGCGCAGGTTTCTGGAAGCAAACCGGGAGGCCCTGCAAAGCGCGTAACGTAAACACAGCAGGTCATGTGACTTGGTAATAACACTTTTCATTGGTTCATTTCACTTTTGGTTTCCTAATGATGTAAGACTAGGTCATATAATCTAAAATGAACACTTTTCATTGGTGGAGAACTATTGTTTTTCCCAAATGATGAAAATCCCTCCTTCTTTCCTCACTCTGACTTTCATCATTGTGAGAGAAAGACCCTTTGTTACCAGTGAGCAATGGCTTCTTTAGTAGCTTCAGCTGGTGCTTCCCCACCACCTCCACCACATCCAAGGAAGAGTGGACCACCTGCTGAAGTTATAATTCAGCAAGAAGAGGAAGAAGAGGAACAGGACGAAGAGCACGAAGAGAGGCACTTTTTGCCTGAGGAGCCCAGGACGTCTCACCGGAAAGAAAACTTCATTTGGCAATTTTTTTAAATTCCCAAAGGTCAGAAAAAAGTAAATGCAAGATACGTAACTTGCCTTATATGTCAAGATAGACTGTCCAGAGGGACCGACAAAAAATACAGTTTCGGAAACTACACAATGCATCGCCATATGACTAGGTGGCATCCTAACAACTACAGTGCTGCACAGTTTCGTAACGACCTAGATAATCTCCCTATTATGGCCAGAAGATCTGTTGTACCGGAAGTAACGGGACCAGAGGGCAGGGAGATGGTGCCAAATATACAAACGAGATTTCGTGAAGTAAAACAAGTCTGCGTACATTGCAGTGGATTCATTTGCTACGGAGAAAGTAGCATCACTCTGATCAACAGAGCTATTGACAATCATGCTCATGTGTGTCCGAAACGCCCCAAACAATAAATTCTTTTTTTTTTTTGTTGCTCCTGTTGAGCCCTTTACAATGAATCGTTTTCGTTGCCCCCTCCAAAAAAAAAACAAAAAAAATATAAAACTGTTCAGAAAAATTCAAAAAAAGTAAAGAAATGTTCAGAAAAATAATAAAAAAAATATAAAACAACAAAAACAATAAAAAAAAAGTTCTTTTCAGAACTACCTCCCCGGTATTAAAAAATTGGTACAATATTTGGAACTGTGCCAACCTCTATTTCTCTTAGTTCGCTTCCCAGTTCGCTCGCCGGTACGCGAACCGGAAGCGAACCAAAAAAACAGTAAGTATAAGGGAAGGAAACAGACAGTTATGTTAAAAGAAAGACAGCTATAGGGGAGTAAACTAGAGATACTATTACCCGTAATCCACTGCTGATGATGTCACATATTACATCATTCATGACATGCTCAGTATGTATGGAAAGGGGCAGATTTATATTAACTAGCACATCCCCAGAGATGCACCAGTTAACGTGCACCGCTGCTCTACCACCCACAGTCTGCCGCATTTACAATCAGATAGGACAAAGCTGCATCAAAACCCTGCGCCTGCTTGAAGCAGGCATAGATCTTGACGCAGGTAGGCTGAAAGCTAAAGCAACAACTAAGTGTCGTGTGCAGAAGTTGCAAAAAAGTAAAAATGGCGTTTAACCAATAATGAGCCCATGCTAACTTAACACAGTGTAAAGATATCCAGGATCTACATCAGTTTGGGGTTCACGAACCTGGCAGGTAAAAGGCACTGAGGCTTTGCACCGTGCATATCTCATCCCAAATCATATGTTGCTTGTGAATGAAACAATTTCCCAGACCAAATGCTTTGGATTGGCTACTTCTAAAAAATTAAACACCCCTACTATCCCGGAGTTAGAGGAATATGATGGTTGGAGTAATTTTACTCGGTTGTCCATTAAAGATTTACAGGCCCTACTCCATAATTCTTCCTTTAACATTTCCAGTATAAATCCAAAAGGTTGGCTGCTTTGGCAACGTGCCTTATCCACGGTTTAATAACGCTGCCTTTTGCTTTATATAAGTTTTCAAATTGTATGAAATATATACCAATAGGTCGTTATGCACCTTTAGGTAGTGGTTTTCTTCATGAGGTCTGGTCGCTTCCATACACATACAGATGTTTCAAAGATGATCAAGAAGTTTATCTGAATGGAGAGGAATGCACTGAGACGCCAGATCATTCACTAATGTGTAGGCACATACAGTTACACGGTTCATGCAACAAACACCGACCAAATATGGCTTGCGTGTTGCAAGGCACGCCAGTTCCTGCTATCATCCCCACGTTCAAGTTGTTGGAAAATGGTAGTTATTTGATGCTCAATAATGAAGATTGTTCTGGGTTAATTAAAAGTATTCCTTTTATCGTAACAGTAAGTGAACGGGTTATTTGCTGCAGAAATGTTCTATTTCCTCCCACACATGAACATAGGGAGTTTTCAATCTGGCCACAAATACCAACCTTGGGAACAGATTTCAACGGCATGGCAAGAATAAGAGCTCTTTTGTCTCAGAGAGAGGTGGCCTTGAGTTCGGCCCGTGAAACTTTCGTGCTTCACATAGCGAACACCCGTACAGAGGTGCAGACCCTTTTAAATACAGATTTGCCTTTCCATTTCAGCAAGATGGTTCGGACTATCTTTAACGCGTCCTCCACAAAGGGCCTGGCGCACTTTTTTAAAGTTGTTACCAGTGGTCTCGTGACTTCATTTGAGAAAATCTTTGGAGTCATCCCTGCTTTCTTTCATTCTATTTTTTCCACTGTGCTTGGTGGATTCCCATTTTTACTTGCATTACCAGCGGACGCTCTTGTGCTTTTTTACATTTTTAAATATGGATGTCCCTCCTGTGCAAGCTCCCGCCCTGCAGCTGCTGACGCTGTTCCGCAATCGCATGCTTGAATATTATGGCACAATGCCGTTGGCGATATTAAGCACGGCATATGGATTATCTTTTCGATTCTCCTACTTCACCTGTGTCCAGCCTGTATTTCACTGCCTGACCTGTGATTTCGATTGGGCCATTGATTTGTGTCCCTGCGGACCGGTTTCTCCTGACGTCGACTTTAATCAGCTGATGACTCCTATCATTACTCACGAGTTGGTTTGTCCTGGCGAAAGGATTATGGCTGTGGCATTGATGCATGGACTAATTGGTCCCTGGAATTTACTGGCGGCAACACAGTCTTTCTTGGAACAGAGCTTTCTTGAAAACCCACCGAGCTGTCCTCTGATGGTGATAGAGGATCCGGTGCTGGGAGAGCACGTATGTTCTTTTCTGCTTTTAAATTGGATGGCTGAACTCTTTTCGGATGAAGACGGTGACTTCCTATTGGAGGCTGTTGCAGCTTATTTTGCATACACAGTTATGTCATAGACCTTTTTCATGTTTGATATGCTGAGTACTAGCATTTCATTGACAATTCATTGACTTATTTGTCAAGTTTTTATTATTTAGCTTGCCTATTGGCTTAAGCCTCGATAAAGTAGTTGGCTGTTTTATTTTTCTTTAGCATTAAATTTTCCTAGTTTTTAATGTTTTACCTTGCGGACCGTCCACATATAAAGTTGCAATCTGCTCTCATGAGATGCCACTTCTATTATCTTATTCAGTTCGTTTCCGGATCATGGGGAGGTGTCATCTAGATCCTGGATATCTTTACACCGTGTTAAGTTAGCATGGGCTCATTACCGGTTTAAACGCCATTTTTCCTTTTTTGCAACTTCTGCACACGACACTTAGTTGTTGCTTTAGCTTTCAACCTAGTAGTTCATCGTGGTTTACATGAGAATAATATGTTATTGCTCTACTATCTGCTTTGCTTGTTAAACTATATCTGTACAGCGACTGCTGAAGTTTCAAGAACAACACGATACAGAATTGTTATGAGGTCTGATCTCCACGACTTCATACTCATAACATAAGTGCAGCTTCTGCCAATTCTGGGCATGAGGCGGGTTTTATATTGCTTTGCCGAACACACATACACAACACTTGATGCGGTTCACATGAAGAGAGAGCTGGTGTATGCTGATGTGATTCCTTCAAATCTAAGACACTAAAGTATGGGCACGCCCTAAACCAACACAAAGAGACCTTCTTAGCAAATAATATAATATGTGTATTAGGAAGGGTCAGATATAAGCAGCCGCGGGCCGTGGAGGGAGTTACGGTGAGGCAGGGAGGCGGTCGCCAGTAGGTATATATAGTTAGGATTTTTTCTCTATGCGATTTTTGAAAATTCTATGTCTAATAACTTTGGCGTTTGTGGACGGAATTGGCAGAAATTTTCAGGAAAATGGAACATTTTGTTTCTGAGCAGCCCCTGGAAATTTGGGGGGGGTTCGTCAAGGGGAGGCCGAGAAAAAAGGGGGGTCCCAAAACGCGTTTTTCCAATGTTAATTTCCATAGGGCGGTTGGCCTCACTTTTAGCCCGAACGGCTGAATGGATTTGCACGAAACTTGGCAAAATTGTAGGGACTGGTAGCCCGATGTGCCTTTGCTAGGTCTCAATATATGTGCTCCAGTGGATTTTGAGAAATTAACGTTCAAAAAAAGATATATATATGTAACAGCGGACCGGGCAGCGCTCCGGTTCGCGTACTTTTCGCGTTACGGAGCTTTGTGAAGCGAAGCTGATTGGTTCTCCGGCGTCTGTAAACATTCCAAACAGTCCGTAGCGGCCGCCATCTTGTCTCTCGGTAGGATCGAGAGACAAGAGGAGGCCAAAGCGAAGGGGCAAATGACCATAAGGGGGCATAGTAGATCCTCCCTGACCCCCTAGGTTTGATGTGGAGGTTTTAAAAGGGCCCCGCGGGGCAAAAAATAAATAAATAATAATAATCGAACGGCTGAATGGATTTGCACGAAACTTGGCAAAATTGTAGGTACTGGTAGCCCGATGTGCCTTTGCTATGTCTCAATATATGTGCTCCAGTGGATTTTGAGAAATTAACGTTCAAAAAAAGATATATATCTGTGACAGCGGACCGGGCAGCGCTCCGCTTCGCGTACTTTTCGCGTTACGGAGCTTTGTGAAGCGAAGCTGATTGGTTCTCCGGCGTCTGTAAACATTCCAAACAGTCCGTAGCGGCCGCCATCTTGTCTCTCGTAGGATCGAGAGACAAGAGGAGGCCAAAGCGAAGGGGCAAATGACCATAAGGGGGCATAGTAGATCCTCCCTGACCCACTAGGTTTGATGTACCATTTTGCCAAGTTTGGTGTAATTCCGTTCAGCCATTCAGGCTGTAGACGTATCTAAATGTCCTATGGAAAATTGCATGGGGAAAACACATTTGAAAGTGTTGAAATTTAGAACCAATTAAAATGTTACTTTGGTTTTGTATTTGTGTGTGATGAAAGTTAATTGGTTATGTATATATCTAAAATGAGAGGAAACCACAGCCATTTTGTGATACTACTGTCTGAGGTACATTTGTGAGGATTTTTTGGTGCTCAATTTCTGGTGTTTGATTTACACAGTAGTAACGCTTCTCCTACTTTAAAAAAGGTGAGTTGTTAATTTGTAAGGGGAACTATGTTGTACACTTTAAGATAATTTGAAAAATGTTTTCTGTTATTTATTTACAGTCCTTCTGTTATACTAAATACTTGATAAAGTTAGTTTTATATTATGTATTACTAAAAACGATAAATGAAAGTGATTATTTTTTTCTGCAATTTACAGCAAGAAATTTCAAAATAAAATGGATCACAATGAAGAGACCGTGGCAATTTCTTTTGAATTATCTACTACATTTATTGAAATTGACAGCACCAATAATGAAATATTCTCACAAGGAGGAGATGACTTGAATGATTTTTTTGATCAATCTCTTGACGGCGAATTTATCGAATGTTTGGAGACCATAGAGTTACAAGAATCATCATTGCAGACTTTTCATGAGCAGATTCCTGATGAGATGATTGAAGAGGAAATTCCTGATGAGGACATGTTACTAGTTCTTTCAAATTATGAAAATTCAGAAGAATAAATTTATATTTAGAAATCAAAAATTGTTTGAGACATTATTCATTTTTATTTTTAATTTATGAGGTTGTAGCGAAGTGATTGTAGTATAAAATGAGACTTATAGTATAGAGTGCAACATTTTTATGTTACATAGTAAGTTTACTCATATTTACTTCCCTTCTCCCACTATATTATCTCCAATGTGTATTTGACATCTCTTCTTCATCTCCGGCCTCCTTTCTCTCACTGTCTGTCTCTGATGCATCCTATCGCTGCCATTTTGTGTAATTACAGAAGAGAGTAAAATAAAATAGTTCAGAACGTGAAAAGGGGGCAAAGTAGAGTACCCCTCACCCCCTAGGCCTTCTCAGGCGGTCCCAAAAGGATCAGTTCCTGCTTTCCTGAGAGATTATGGTATGAGTTCCATATACCACAATAACTTGCATTACAACATGCAAGATATCTATCTCCTATTACCAACTTTTGGAGATATTCGCGCTAAGCGCGAATATCTCCAAAAACTAACACCTGCCCTGAGCAGTTCTTAGCCATGTTATCCAATGGGAGGTGGATAACATGGCTAAGAGCATTAGCTCGGTAATGCATGAATATCGCTGACTTTTCAGCGATATTCATGCATTGCGGCCGTTTTTTATCGCATTTGCGATAAACCTTGATAATAGCAAGGTTTATCTGCGATAATTTCTGACGATGCTTAGCGGTAAAAAATTTGTTGCTAAGCATCGTTAGCGATAAATATCGCTTAACTTTGGTAATATGCCCCAACGTCTGTTAACGTTCGATTCGAAGGAAATCAGGAAGTGTTGAAAAACATTGTCTGCGCCATCTTGCCTTTTTTCAAATGCCACACTTTTGTCGTGCACGGCAGCCATTTTAGATGCCTTGACCAGACCCACTCTCTGCACGCTGTCGATACGTAGCATGGCTCCCCACCCTCGCAAGCATCTCCCCCAGGCACTGGTCACCCCCGCTCTCTGTCTTATGCATGGCCAATAAACCTCCCCCCATCTGCGCTGCTCTTCCCTGAGAATCACACTCTGTGCCCGCCCGACACCTCCCTTTCGCCCTATTCACTACCGCACCCTCTGACACTCCTCTTCCTCTGTGTCCGATTGTCCAGGCCGGTCCCAGGCTATCAGCTAGCCCTGCATATGTAGTTTATGGCCCCAGCTGTAAAGAATCACCCCTCTTCAAAGGAGTTATAGTAGATCAAGGCCCACACCCGATGAGATCCGTCACACCACACGCGTTCCTACTATCTGAAAACCATCCTGTATTGTGATTGGGGAGGGACCGAGCCTGAAGCGGAAGATTCCAGGGATGACTCTTTGTACATCAAAGTTTTTACAATTATGTGTCACATTAAAAATATATAGCACTCCAACAAAGTAGTAGGAATATAAAACTTTAATAACTTATAAATATATACAACAAAACAAAAACAGTAAACACATTTAAACATTTTTAGGGAAAAAGAAGGAACAATGGTCAGTAGCGGTCGGTTGTGCGAATAGTCCCAAGGCAGCACAACGTCCAGATTTCTGGACGGCACCCAGGTGATGTTGCCTGGGTGCCGCACTGATTTGGGTATCCGGCGTGGGGCGTCCCGGGGGGTGGGTCATCAGTAGCGGTCTGTTGTGCGAATAGTTCCAAGGCAGCAGAACGCGCTGAAATGTGGATGGCACCAAGGTGATGTCCAGTAAGTTGCCGCCCTCCTAATAACGGCGTGGGGCGCCCCGGGGGGGGGGGGGGAGGCAGTCCACAGTTCCGTTAAAAGGGCAAAGGAAAGGATCGGTGGTTTGAACCATCAGTCAAAAAGGGGAGGGGGTGCAACATTTTTTCCTATCGGGTCACACTGTGCTTTCACCGGAACTGATCCGAACTGTGGTCTGCAGGATTCTAGTCATTCAAACTGAGGCTGGCGCCAGCATGGGAGCGCCGACGTCCCGCGGCTACAGTTTCGTCACTCCACGGGCGATCATGGCAGTCATTCCCCATCGGGGGTGTCTGCGGGGGTCGGGGACTCCCGCCGCTCCTCTAGAATCTTCAAGGTCGTGGAGGACTACGGTGGTGGAGTCAACCAGTGACCGGGCCATTTCTTTATGCTGGGCCCGCTCTTGCCAGGTCGACCGCCATTTTGAGAGTTCGGTAGCTACCGGCGATCGCGGGGTCAAATGAGCGGACGGGCTCCACCCTGCCGGGCGAGACGTTGCAGCATCGCCACAGTGGAAGAACCCTTTTCCGGGTGCCTGGAGCGCTGAGGGTGCAGCTGGGAAGCCTCCACCTGGGGAGGCGGGAGAGGCCTGTTCGCACCGTCTCTCCCACCCAGTGCACCCCACAGCGTCTCGCTTGACATTTGTTATGGCCGGACCAGGCGATGAGGACGAGGGGGGGGGGTCGGAGGCATGTGCAAGACATCCCCCCCCAGTGTTGTCGCAGCCATTATAAAAGAAAGAAGAAATGTCCCGTCCGTCTTTGGGCCGGACCTCCGGTGGATGGCGGCCGGACGCCCTTTGCTCTGGCCCCATGAACGGGTTCCTTGGCTCATCCGGTGGGGCAGGCCTTGGCGTGTGGTGCCTCTCCTGGGCCTTTCGTGCAGTGGCCTCACCACTCCCAGGCCCTCCATGGATGCTGGCCCAGACTGGGAGAGAGAGGGTCTAACCTGCAATTCTCCAGGGTTACCGCCACCGCGGCCGGATCCCGTCGGCCTCGGCCTCTGGTTGATGGTGGACGGACTGGGAGAGAGAGGGGAGGGTCGAGGACACAGACATTCCCCCCCGTGCAACTCTCCAGGGTTGTCGTAGCAATCCCCCTGGCCGGGTCCCATTGGCCTCGGCCTTTCCTCCGGCTACACCCTACGTGATGATCTTCTGCCGACGGTTGGCAGCAGGACCCGCCTTATATGTGTTGCTTCCTGCTGGGCGTAGCCGCAAACCTGTTGCACTTTGGAAGTTTCCAGAATGGGGCCGATGTCTGCTGACTTGTATCTTTCCCAGTTTGCCGTTATTTGGCCGTGGCAGGCGGTGGGACAGACACGTTTTGGGGCAGTGAGGGGCGATGAAGCCTTGTTGCCTTGTGGCCGTTGCAATGTCACACTTGGTTTCTCTTACTGTTTTCAGGTTTCTTATTACGGGCTTACTTCTAACGTTTCTTGTTTCTAGGACAATAATAGGTTTTATCATTACGTATTGTTATTTGTTTGTTATTTAATAAAAAGTTCATCAGTGGCCTACTGATTTTCGTTTTCCTATTCCTTTCTTTCCAGGTTGTTTCATGCTAAAGTTTCTGTTAACAGGATACAGTGATCACTTCGTTATTATTGCATATGTCCTTTTCACTAGGGGTTCTCTCTGGTCGGGCCAGATGACCTATCTCTAGTAAATGGTCCGGGTGAAACAGGTGCATCAATCAGTGGGGAGTAGATAGGCATGACAGATTACAACGGGGAGAAAGGTCCGCATTACCTACCCTTTCACTACTTGCAAAGATTTTCCTACGTTTATTTGCAAACAGGGAATACCTCCAAAAAGAACCAATTCCCAAACAGTCAATGTTCGGGCAAACAATCAATCAATGAGGAACGAAATAGGCACGACGTGTTAAAGGTTTGCGTTACCTACCCTTCACTATCTGCAAAGGGAGAGAGAATATTCCTATTCTTCCCCGTTTGCAGGCAGAGAAGATCCTTAAGAGAACCAACTTCGAACAATTCAATGCTCGATTCAAACAATCAACAAGGGGTACTGTGAACACAAATGAACGCCGCTTATGTACATACACATTGCTATTTTCAACAGGTTGTTCCTAATGTTTCTATTTTAGCGAGGTCAAAAAGAGATCCCATTAGTGGCCTACTGATTTTGCTCGATTCCTTTTGTTTTTTTACACAATTTTTCGCTATCTGCAAAGACTAAACAGAGTATTGCGACTCTGTGCTTGTTTGTAAATAGAGAATGAACCAAAGAGAACCAATTCTAAAACAGTAAATGCTTGGATAACAATCAATCAAATGGAGAGAGAAGCAGGCACGACGGATTACAACGGAGGCAAAGGCCTGCGTTAACTACCCTTCACTATCTGCAAAGAGAGAGTACTCCTAATAGAAATGAGGGGGGGCAGCATTGAAAGCAGATCAGTGTGCATAAACACGAAAATGTTTTTTCTTACCACGTACTTGACAATCGACAGCTTATGATATTTGCTATTAAAAAACCATTGAAATTCACTGAAAAAACCATAGGTTATAGACCATATATAGTTAGGAATTAGCATTTACAAAACCTTGAAAATTCACTGAAAAAACCATAGGTTATAGACCATATATAGTTAGGAATTAGCATTTAAAAAACCTTATTTTACTCACACAAAACCATTGAAATTCCATATATAGTTAGTTGTACTAACTATATATCGCGCACCCGCAATCCACTGCTGATCATGTCACATATTACATCATTCATGACATGGTCAGTGACATCACTGATGACATCACTGATGACATCTCAAATGACATCACTGATGACATCTCAAATGACATCACTGATGACATCACTGATGGCATCTCAAATGACATCACTGATGACATCACTGATGACATCTCATTTGACATTACTGATCACATCACTGATGACATCATTCATGTGATAATACGATGAACCTCTTCAGACTCTAATATAACCTTAGATACACTCAGTGTAAACACAGACTCACAGATTGTCATTCATCCATGAAGTTACACACACACACCTAGTCAGTCATGCAAACAATCAATCACACCTCCATTTTCCCAACTATACAGTTATACACACCTTACGTATTCAAACATATACTAAAACATATTTACTCTCTTATACAATCCTGGATACAAGTTCACAATGATGCATACAGCCACTCACACATTCACTGGCTCTCATGCACAGTTATTTATATATGTCAAGTCTCACATGTACTGTGTTTTACATATGTACTTACTTTGACATGTAGCACTGAGATATCCATTCACTCACCAATACACTGATGCACACAGTCAACCGCCCATACAGCTGTTTCCACATGCACTTTTGAACCCATACATCTAGTGAATCAACTGCTCACACATCTATGCACAGAGTCATACACCTCCCAGCCACCCACACATACACTCAGTCTCCCATACAAATACTTGGGCAACCAATCAATAACCCATATAGTTACTCATATAGCTACTGAACAACACATGCAGCAGTTTTCAGAACAACAGACATAATGATGCACAAATTAAGACAGTTTAGTCACTAACCCATGCACTCAGTGAGACACATTTAATCACTCACTCATACAGTCAGTCATGCACCTACTAAATCCTTCATCCAGACACTTATACATCCACTCAAGACATATTTTAACTTTACAGAAAAATACAGTCACTGGATGTTGTCATCAGTGATGTCATCAGTGATGTCATTTGAGATGTCATCAGTGATGTCATCAGTGATGTCATTTGAGATGTCATCAGTGATGTCATCAGTGATGTCACTGACCATGTCATGAATGATGTAATATGTGACATGATCAGCAGTGGATTGCGGGTGCGCGATATATAGTTAGTACAACTAACTATATATGGAATTTTAATGGTTTTGTGTGAGTAAAATAAGGTTTTTTAAATGCTAATTCCTAACTATATATGGTCTATAACCTATGGTTTTTTCAGTGAATATATATATATATATATATATATTACCTACTGGCGGTCGCCAGTAGGTATATATAGTTAGGATTTTTTCCCTATGGGATTTTTGAAAATTCTATGTCTAATAACTTTGGCGTTTGTGGACGGAATTGGCTGGAATTTTCAGCAAAATGGAACATTTTGTTTCTGAGCAGCCCCTGGAAATTTGGGGGGAGTTGGTCCAGGGGGGGCCGAGAAAAAAGGGGGGTCCCAAAACGTGTTTTTAACATTGAGTTTTCCATAGGGCGGTTAGCCTCACTTTTAGCCCGAACGGCTGAATGGATTTGCACGAAACTTGGCAAAATTGTAGGGACTGGTAGCCCGATGTGCCTTTTCTAGGTCTCAATATATGTGCTCCAGTGGATTTTGAGAAATTAACGTTTAAAAAAAGATATATATCTGTAAGCGCGGACCAGGCAGCGCCCCGGTTCGCGGACCTTACGCGTAACGGAACTTCACGAAGCGAAGCTGATTGGCCCTCCGGTGTCTGTCAACATTCTAAACAGTCCTGAGCGGCCGCCATCTTGTCTCTCGGTAGGATTGAGAGACAAGAGGAGGACAAAACAAAGGGGGAAATAACCATAAGGGGGCATACTAGATCCTCCATGACCCCCTAGGTTTAATGTGGAGGTTTTAAAAGGGCCTTACTTACTCTATTTTTTTTTTTTTTTAAATTTCGGGTTAGCTCCCGGTTCGCGTACCGGGAAGCTAACCGGGAAGCGAACCAAAAGAAATAGAGCTTGCCAGAGTGCAAAACATTCTAGCTAATTTTTAATAACGGGGAGGTAGTTCTAAAAAGAACTTTTTTTTTAATATTTTTGTTGTTTTATATTTTTTTTTGCTTTTTTGAACATTATTTGTTTTTTTTGTATTTTTTGAACACTTATTTGTTTTTTTTGTTTTTTTTCAAAGGGAAGGAACAGAAAGAGGCATTGAAAAAGGCTCAACAGGAGCAAAAAAAAAATTTAAAACTTGCTGCGTTTGGAGCATCGGTGTTTCTCGAAAGCCAAATTAATTAATTTCAGACTCATGTTTGCGCATGAAATTAAAGTGCCACAATATAAGCATGTCACCTTCATATGGACAAAATTTTTTGGGATATTTGGCGTTGTTTCGTTGGCCTCTCCAAATGTGAGAGACATATCAGGTGATGTTCTTGTCACCGAAGTTGGGGGGTTCTGTTGTAGTTCACGCACCTCTGCACGACTATAGTTGATTGGATGCCACCTCTGCATATGTCGGTGCATCGTGTAATTTCCATAACTGTATTTTTTATTAGTGCCCCGGGATAACTTTTCTTGGCAGATAAGGCACGTAGCATAGCGTGCATTGACTTTTTTCTCTCCTGGTGGAATGGAAAAAAATTGCCAGATAAAGCTAACTTTGCGATGAGATACCCGGGGTAACTCTTTGACAAATCGTGGTCCCTCTTCTTCCTCTCCGTCTTGTTCTTCATCTTCCTCCTCTGTGTCTCCAATAAACTGTGCAGATGGTCCTCTCTTCCTATGAGGAGATGGTGGTGGTGGTGGTGGGGGTGCAGAAGCTGAAGCTACTATTGAAGCCATTTTTTAATCAGAGCAAATGATCAGGTCTTCCTTTCTCAAAGTTGAAAGTCAGAGTGAGAAAAAAGGTGGGGGCTTTCATCATTTGGGAAAAAAAATAGTTCTAAACCAATGAAAAGTGTTATTTTTAGGTCACCTGACCTAGCCTTACATCATTATGAAACCAAAAGTGAAATGAACCAATGAAAAGTTTTATTAACAAGTCACATGACCTCTCACGCTCATGTTACGCGCTGCGGAACGCGCCCCGGTTAGCTTCCGGGTCGCTGCGCTTCGCGCCTCGGTCCGCGCCCCGGGGCACTTCCGGGTGCGCTAACGCGGTACGTCACAAGACGCATTACGCGGCAACGCGATACGTCGCGCTTTTGCGACGCGCCGCGGCAATGCGATACGTCGCGCTTTCGCGACGCGCCGCGGATCGCTTCCGGGGAGCTGCGTTTCGCGCCTCGGTCCGCGCCCCGGGGCACTTCCGGGTGCGCTAACGCGGTACGTCACAAGACGCATTACGCGGCAACGCGATACCGTCACGATGTTGATTTCTTACGGGTTCGCGGACCGGGTCGCGGCATTAATTTGAGCTAACGGGAAGCTTTCCGGTTCGCGGACCGGGAGCGAAACAAAAAAAAATATTAAAAAAAATTATTAATAAACATATAAAATATATTTTTGGATTTAAAGAAGAATACATTTTACAGCTATAGATATTAGCTTTTAAAAAACCAATGAAATTCACTGAAAAAACCATAGGTTATAGACCATATATAGTTAGGAATTAGCATTTACAAAACCATGAAAATTCACTGAAAAAAACCATAGGTTATACACCATATATAGTTAGGAATTAGCATTTAAAAAACCTTATTTTACTCACACAAAACCAATGAAATTCCATATATAGTTAGTTGTACTAGCTATATATCGCGCACCCGCAATCCACTGCTGATCATGTCACATATTACATCATTCATGACATGGTCAGTGACATCACTGATGACATCACTGATGACATCTCAAATGACATCACTGATGACATCACTGATGACATCTCAAATGACATCACTGATGACATCACATCACAACTGAATGAGTGGATGTATAAGTGTCTGAATGAAGGTTTTAGTAGGTGCGTGACTGACTGTATGAGTGAATGATTAAATGTGTCTCACTGAATGCATAGGTTAGTGACTAAACTGTCTTAATTTGTGCATCATTATGTCTGGTATTCTGTAAACTGCTGCATGTGTTGATCAGTAGCTATATGAGTAACTATATGAGTTATTGATTGATTGTCCAAGTATTTGTATGGGAGACTGAGTGTGTGTGTGGCTAGCTGGGAGATGTGTGACTCTGTGCAGATCAATGTGTTCTTGTATCAATGATTTATAAGAGAGTAAGTATGTGTTAGAATATGTTTGAAAATGTAAGGTACTCTATGTTTAACTGTATAGATTAGAAAATGGAAGTGTGATTGATTCTTTACAGGACTGACTAGGTGTGTGAGTAACTCCAAGGATGAGTGGCAGAGTGTGAGTGTCTGTATAGGGTGTATGAGTGCATATGATAGTGTTGTAAAGATGAGTGATTGTATGTATGAATGATTGTATGGGTGAATGAGTGAATGTGTGTGTAGACGTAGGAATCAGTGAGTGCGTATGTAGTAACTAGTATTGGTGTGTCAATTGTTTTAAAAAATATATTCTGTATTTAACACTGGGTGTAACAGAGGTTATATTAAAGTGTGAGGAGATGCATTGTATTGTCACATGAATGATATCATCAGTGATGTGACCATTGATGTCAAATGAGATGTCATCAGTGATGTCATTTGAGATGTCATCAGTGATGTCATTTGAGATGTCATCAGTGATGTCATCAGTGATGTCATTTGAGATGTCATCAGTGATGTCATCAGTGATGTCACTGACCATGTCATGAATGATGTAATATGTGACATGATCAGCAGTGGATTGCGGGTGCGCGATATATAGTTAGTACAACTAACTATATATGGAATTTCATTGGTTTTGTGTGAGTAAAATAAGGTTTTTTAAATGCTAATTCCTAACTATATATGGTGTATAACCTATGGTTTTTTTCAGTGAATTTTCATGGTTTTGTAAATGCTAATTCCTAACTATATATGGTCTATAACCTATGGTTTTTTCAGTGAATATCATTGGTTTTTTAAAAGCTAATATCTATAGCTGTAAAATGTATTCTTCTTTAAATCCAAAAATATATTTATATATATATATTCACTGAAAAAACCATAGGTTATAGACCATATATAGTTAGGAATTAGCATTTACAAAACCTTGAAAATTCACTGAAAAAACCATAGGTTATAGACCATATATAGTTAGGAATTAGCATTTAAAAAACCTTATTTTACTCACACAAAACCATTGAAATTCCATATATAGTTAGTTGCACTAACTATATATCGCGCACCCGCAATCCACTGCTGATCATGTCACATATTACATCATTCATGACATGGTCAGTGACATCACTGATGACATCACTGATGACATCTCAAATGACATCACTGATGACATCACTGATGACAACATCCAGTGACTGTATGTTTCTGTAAAGTTAAAATATGTCTTACATATTGAAGAATGAGTGGATGTATAAGTGTCTGGATGAAGGATTTAGTAGGTGCGTGACTGACTGTATGAGTGAGTGATTAAATGTGTCTCACTGAATGCATGGGTTAGTGACTAAACTGTCTTAATTTGTGCATCATTATGTCTGTTGTGATGTAAACTGCTGCATGTGTTGATCATTAGCTATACAAGAGGCTATATGTGTTATTAATTGGTTGCCCAAGTATTTCTATGGGAGATTGAGTTTGTGTGGGGGTGGCTGGAAGGTGTGTGACTCTGTGCATAGATGTGTGAGCAGTTTATTCACTAGGTGTATGAGTTCAAGAGTGCATGTGGAAACAGCTACATGGGCAGTTGACTGTGTGCATGAGTGTATTGATGAGTGAATGGATATCTCAATGCTACATGTCATAGTAAGTACATATGTAAAACACAGTACATGTGAGAGTTGGCATATATAAATAACTGTGCATGAGAGCCACTGAATGAGTGAGTGGTTGTATCGATCATTGTGAACTTGTATCAGGGATTGTATAAGAGAGTAAATATGTGTTAGTATATGTTTCAATAAGTAAGGTGTGTATAACTGTATAGTTGAAGAAATGGAGGTGAGATTGTTTCTTTGCATGACTGACTGGGTGTGTGAGTAACTCCATGGATGAGTGGCAGTGTGTGAGTGTCTGTATACACTGAGTGTATCTAAGGTTATATTAGAGTCTGAAGAGGTTTATCGTATTAGCACAAGAATGATGTCAAATGAGACGTCATCAGTGATGTCATCAGTGATGTCATTTGAGATGTCATCAGTGATGTCATCAGTGATGTCACTGACCATGTCATGAATGATGTAATATGTGACATGATCAGCAGTGGATTGCGGGTGCGCGATATATAGTTAGTGCAACTAACTATATATGGAATTTCAATGGTTTTGTGTGAGTAAAATAAGGTTTTTTAAATGCTAATTCCTAACTATATATGGTCTATAACCTATGGTTTTTTCAGTGAATTTTCAAGGTTTTGTAAATGCTAATTCCTAACTATATATGGTCTATAACCTATGGTTTTTTCAGTGAATTTCAATGGTTTTTTAATAGCAAATATCATAAGCTGTCGAATGTCAAGTACGTGGTAAGTAAAAACATTTTCGTGTTTATGCACACTGATCTGCTTTGAATGCTGCCCCCCACCCCTCATTTCTATTAGGAGTACTCTCTCTTTGCAGATAGTGAAGGGTAGTTAACGCAGGCCTTTGCCCCCGTTGTAATCCGTCGTGCCTGCTTCTCTCTCCATTTGATTGATTGTTCTCTTTGGTTCATTCTCTATTTACAAACAAGCACAGAGTCGCAATACTCTGTTTAGTCTTTGCAGATAGCGAAAAATCGTGTAAAAAAACAAAAGGAATCGAGCAAAATCAGTAGGCCACTAATGGGATCTCTTTTTGACCTCCCTAAAATAGAAACATTAGGAACAACCTGTTGATAATACCAATGTGTATGTACATAAGCGGCGTTCATTTGTGTTCACAGTACCCCTTGTTGATTGTTTGAATCGACCATTGAATTGTTCGAAGTTGGTTCTCTTAAGGATCTTCTCTGCCTGCAAACGAGGAAGAATAGGAATATTCTCTCTCCCTTTGCAGATAGTGAAGGGTAGGTAACGCAAACCTTTAACACGTCGTGCCTATTTCGTTCCTCATTGATTGATTGTTTCCCCAAACATTGACTGTTTGGGAATTGGTTCTTTTTGGAGGTATTCCCTGTTTGCAAATATACGTAGGAAAATCTTTGCAAATAGTGAAAGGGTACGTAATGCGGACCTTTCTCCCCCGTTGTAATCTGTCATGCCTATCTACTCCCCACTGATTGATGCACCTGTTTCACCCGGACCATTTACTGGAGATATGTCATCTGGCCCGACCAGAGAGCACCCCTAGTGAAAAGGACATATGCAATAATAACAAAGTGATCACTGTATCCTGTTAACAGAAACTTTAGCATGAAACAACCTGGAAAGAAAAGAATAGGAAAACGAAAATCAGTAGGCCACTGATGAACATGAACTTTTATTAAACAACGAACAAAGAAACAATAACATAATGTAATGATAAAACCTATTAATGTCCTAGAAACAAGAAAACGTTAGAAATATGCCAGTGGTGAGAGACCAGAAAAACAGTAAGAGAAACCAAATCACCCCTCGCTGTCCCACCGCCTGCCACGCCAAAAAAATCGATAGACTAGGGAAAATGCAAGTCAGTAGAACATCCGCCCCCACTCTGGAAACTTCCAAGGTGGGGCAGGGTTGCGGCTACGCCCAGCCGGGAGCAGCCCATATAAGGCGGGTCCTGCTGCCACGCCTCGGCCAGGAGATCCTAACGTAGGGTGTAGCCGGAGGAGAGGCCGAGGCCAGCGGGACCCGGCCAGGGGATTGCCTTTACAACGCTGAAGAGTTGCAGGGGGGGGAATGTCTCCTCGACCCTCCCCTCCCTCTCCCAGTCCGGCCGCGGTGGCCCTTGAGAGTTTCAGGTAGTCCCGCCACATGCTCTTCCGGTCCGGCCACCAACGGTCGGGGGGCCGAGGCCGACGGGATCCGGCTGCAGCCGATAAACCAAGGAACCCGTTCATGGGGCCAGAGCCAGGGGCGTCCGGCCGACATCCACCGGAAGCCCGGCCCAAAGACGGACGGGACATTTTTTCTATTCTCCTTCGTAATAGCAGCGGCAACACGCCAGGCACCACTTCTTTCTTCAAAAATGGCTTTGACAACACTGGGGGGGATGTCTTGCACATGCAGCCGACCCCCACCCCCCGTCCTCATCGCCACCGGCCATAACAAATGTCAAGCGGGGCGCCGTGGGGTGCACTGGGAGGGAGAGACGGTGCGAACAGGCCTCTCCCGCCTCCTCAGGTGAAGGCTTCCCAGCTGCACCCTCAGCGCTCCAGGCGCCCCGAAAAGGGTTCGTCCACTGTGGCGATGCTGCAACGTCTCGCCCGGCAGGGTGGAGCCCGTCCGCTCATGTGACCCCGCGATCGCCGGTAGCTGCCGAACTCTCAAAATGGCGATCGACCTGGCAAGAGCGGGCCCAGCATGAAGAAATGGCCCGGTCACTGGTTGACTCCACCACCGTAGTCCTCCACGACCTTGAAGATTCTACAGGAGCCGCGGGAGTCTCCGACCCCCGATTGGGAATGACTGCCATGATCGCCCGTGGAGTGACGAAACTGTATCCGCGGGACGTCGGCGCTCCCATGCTGGCGCCAGCCTCACTTTGAATTACTAGAATCCTGCAGACCTCAGTTCCGGTGAAAGCACAGTGTGACCCGGTAGGAAAAATTGTTGCACCCCTCCCCTTTTGAAGTGATAGTTCAAACCACCGATCCTTTCCTTTGCCCTTTTAACGGAACTTTGGACTGCCTCCCCCTCTTTTACATTTTCTAGAGAAAACAAAACATTAACCACTACATTACCATAGCAGTTGACACCAGAACTGTTTTCAAATTGAAAACCAACAACATCTTCAACAGAATCCTTTTTGTTTCTGCTGTGACCCTGCTACAGCACAGGCATTGTCCCCAGCCGTAATTCTGCAATGCCGGTAAGAATAGCTGTGGTGCCTACTGGACTCACTCACCCCCGCGGCGCCCCACGCCGTTATTTGCTGGGCGGCAACTTACTAGACATCACTTTCGTGCCATCTAGATTTCAGCGCGTTCTGCTGCCTTGGAACTATTCGCACAACAGACTGCTACTGACGACCCACCCCCAGGCAACATCTTCTGAATTTTCATAATTTGAAAGAACTAGTAACATGTCCTCATCAGGAATTCAAAAGAAATTGCCACGGTCTCTTCGTTGTTTAAATGTTTTTACTGTTTTTGTTTTGTTGTATATATTTATATGTTATTAAAGTTTTATATTCCTACTACTTTGTTGGAGTGCTATATATTTTTAATGTGACACATAATTGTAAAAACTTTGATGTACAAAGAGTCATTCCTAGAATCTTCCGCTTCAGGCTCGGTCCCCTCCCCAATCACAATACAGGATGGTTTTCAGATAGTAGGAACACGTGTGGTGTGACGGATCTCATCGGGTGTGGGCCTTGATCTACTATAACTCCTTTGAAGAGGGGTGATTCTTTACAGCTGGAGCCATAAACTACATCTGCAGGGCTAGCTGATAGCCTGGACAATCGGACACAGAGGAAGAGGAGTGTCAGAGGGTGCGGTAGTGAATAGGGCGAAAGGGAGGTGTCGGGCGGGCACAGAGTGTGATTCTCAGGGAAGAGCAGCGCAGATGGGGGGAGGTTTATTGCCCATGCATAAGACAGAGAGCGGGGGTGACCAGTGCCTGGGGAAGATGCTTGCGAGGGTGGGGAGCCATGCTACGAATCGACAGCGTGCAGAGAGTGGGTCTGGTCAAGGCATCTAAAATGGCTGCCGTGCACGACAAAAGTGTGGCATTTCAAAAAAGGCAAGATGGCGCAAACAATGTTTTTCAACACTTCCTCATTTCCTTCGAATCGAACATTAACAGACGTTGGTGCATATTACCAAACTTAAGCGATATTTATCGCTAACGATGCTTACCAACGAATTTTTTACCGCTAAGCATCGTCAGAAATTATCGAAGATAAACCTTGCTATTATCAAGGTTTATCGCAAATGCGATAAAAAACGGCCGCAATGCATGAATATCGCTAAAAAGTCAGCGATATTCATGCATTACCGAGCTAATGCTCTTAGCCATGTTATCCACCTCCCATTGGATAACATGGCTAAGAACTGCTCAGGGCAGGTGTTACTTTTTGGAGATATTCGCGCTTAGCGCGAATATCTCCAAAAGTTGGTAATAGGAGATATATATCTTGCATGTTGTAATGCAAATTATTGTGGTATATGGAACTCATACCATAATCTCTCAGGAAAGCAGAAACTGATCCTTTTGGGACCGCCTGAGAAGGCCTAGGGGGTGAGGGGTACTCTACTTTGCCCCCTTTTCACGTTCCAAACTATTTTATTTTACTCTCTTCTGTAATTACACAAAATAGCAGCGATAAGATGCATCAGAAACACACAGTGAGAGAAAGGAGGCCGGAGATGAAGAAGAGATGTCAAATACACATTGGAGATAATATAGTGGGAGAAGGGAAGTAAATATGAGTAAACTTACCATGTAACATAAAAATGTTGCACTCTATACTATAAGTCTCATTTTATACTACAATCACTTCGCTACAACCTCATAAAATAAAAATAAAAATGAATAATGTCTCAAACAATTTTTGATTTCTAAATATAAATTTATTCTTCAGAATTTTCTAAATTTGAAAGAACTAGTAACATGTCCTCATCAGCAATTTCCTCTTCAATCATCTCATCTGGAATCTCCTCATTAAAAGTCTGCAATGATGATTCTTGTAACTCTATGGTCTCCAAACATTCGATAAATTCGCCATCAACAGATTGATCAAAAAAATCATTCAAGTCATCTCCTCCTTGTGACAATATTTCATTATTGGTGCTGTCAATTTCAATCAATGTAGTGGAATCATTCAAGTCATCTCCTCCTTGTGACAATATTTCATTATTGGTGCTGTCAATTTCAATCAATGTAGTGGAATCATTCAAGTCATCTCCTCGTGACAATATTTCATTATTGGTGCTCTCAATTTCAATCAATGTAGTGGAATCATTCAAGTCATCTCCTCCTTGTGACAATATTTCATTATTGGTGCTGTCAATTTCAATCAATCTAATGAAATCATACAAGTCATCTCCTCCTTGTGACAATATTTCATTATTGGTGCTCTCAATTTCAATCAATGTAGTGGACAATGCAAAAGAAATTGCCACGGTCTCTTCATTGTGAGCCATTTTATTTTGAAATTGCTTGCTGTAAATTGCAGAAAAAAATAATCACTTTCATTTATCGTTTTTAGTAATACATAATATAAAACTAACTTTATCAAGTATTTAGTATAACAGAAGGACTGCAAATAAATAACAGAAAACATTTTTCAAATTATCTTCAAGTGTACAACATAGTTCCCCTTACAAATTAACAACTCACCTTTTTAAAAGTAGGAGAAGTGTTAGTACTGTGTAAATCAAACACCAGAAATTCACCACCAAAAATTCCTCACAAATGTACCTCAGACAGTAGTATCACAAAATGGCTGTGGTTTCCTCTCATTTGAGATATATACATAACCAATTAACTTTCATCACACACAAATACAAAACCAAAGTAACATTTTAATTGGTTCTAAATTTCAACACTTTCAAATGTGTTTTCCCCATGCAATTTTCCATAGGACATTTACATACGTCTACAGCCTGAATGGCTGAACGGAATTACACCAAACTTGGCAAAATGGTACATCAAACCTAAGAGGTCAGGAAGGATCTACTATGCCCCCTTATGGTCATTTGCCCCTTCGCTTTGGCCTCCTCTTGTCTCTCGATCCTACCGAGAGACAAGATGGCGGCCGCTACGGACTGTTTGTAATGTTGACAGACGCCGGAGAACCAATCAGCTTCGCAAAGCTCCGTAACGCGAAAAGTACGCGAAGCGGAGCGCTGTTACAGATATATATCTTTTTTTGAACGTTAATTTCTCAAAATCCACTGGAGCACATATATTGAGACCTAGCAAAGGCACATCGGGCTACCAGTCCCTAATATTTTGCCAAGTTTCGTGCAAATCCATTCAGCCGTTCGATTATTGACATTTAGATACGTCTACAGCCTGAATGGCTGAACGGAATTACACCAAACTTGGCAAAATGGTACATCAAACCTAAGAGGTCAGGGAGGATCTACTATGCCCCCTTATGGTCATTTGCCCCTTCGCTTTGGCCTCCTCTTGTCTCTCGATCCTACCGAGAGACAAGATGGCGGCCGCTACGGACTGTTTGGAATGTTTACAGACGCCGGAGAACCAATCAGCTTCGCTTCACAAAGCTCCGTTGCGCGAAAAGTACGCGAACTGGAGCGCTGCCCGGTCCGCTGTTACAGATATATATCTTTTTTTAAACGTTAATTTCTCAAAATCCACTGTAGCACATATATTGATACCTACAAAAGGCACATCGGGCTACCAGTCCCTACAATTTTGCCAAGTTTCGTGCAAATCCATTCAGCCGTTCGGGCTAAAAGTGAGGCCAACCGCCCTATGGAAATTAACATTGGAAAAACGCGTTTTGGGACCCCCCTTTTTTCTCGGCCTCCCCTTGACGAACCCCCCCCAAATTTCCAGGGGCTGCTCAGACACAAAATGTGCCATTTTCCTGAAAATTTCAGCTAATTCCGTCCACAAACGCCAAAGTTATTAGACATAGAATTTTCAAAAATCCCATAGAGAAAAAATCCTAACTATATATACCTACAGGCGACTTGATGTGAACAAGGGCGCCTGAGCCCGAAACGCGTCATCTGTTGACTGCTGCTAGGTTGAAATAAAACATCTTGCCTGAGAACAGAAGCGGTTCGTGTCTCTTTCTTTGCCGCCGAGGCTTTGGTGGAGGTGGAAGGAGAAACCAGTTTGTGATATATATATATATATATTCACTGAAAAAACCATAGGTTATAGACCATATATAGTTAGGAATTAGCATTTACAAAACCTTGAAAATTCACTGAAAAAACCATAGGTTATAGACCATATATAGTTAGGAATTAGCATTTAAAAAACCTTATTTTACTCACACAAAACCATTGAAATTCCATATATAGTTAGTTGCACTAACTATATATCGTGCACCCGCAATCCACTGCTGATCATGTCACATATTACATCATTCATGACATGGTCAGTGACATCACTGATGACATCACTGATGACATCTCAAATGACATCACTGATGACAACATCCAGTGACTGTATTTTTCTGTAAAGTTAAAATATGTCTTGAGTGGATGTATAAGTGTCTGGATGAAGGATTTAGTAGGTGCATGACTGACTGTATGAGTGAGTGATTAAATGTGTCTCACTGAATGCATGGGTTAGTGACTAAACTGTCTTAATTTGTGCATCATTATGTCTGTTGTTCTGTAAACTGCTGCATGTGTTGATCATTAGCTATACGAGAGGCTATATGTGTTATTAATTGGTTGCCCAAGTATTTCTATGGGAGATTGAGTTTGTGTGGGGGTGGCTGGAAGGTGTGTGACTCTATGCATAGATGTGTGAGCAGTTTATTCACTAGGTGTATGAGTTCAAGAGTGCATGTGGAAACAGCTACATGGGCAGTTGACTGTGTGCATGAGTGTATTGATGAGTGAATGGATATCTCAATGCTACATGTCATAGTAAGTACATATGTAAAACACAGTACATGTGAGAGTTGGCATATATAAATAACTGTGCATGAGAGTCACTGAATGAGTGAGTGGTTGTATCGATCATTGTGAACTTGTATCAGGGATTGTATAAGAGAGTAAATATATGTTAGTATATGTTTCAATAAGTAAGGTGTGTTTAACTGTATAGTTGAAGAAATGGAGGTGAGATTGTTTCTTTGCATGACTGACTGGGTGTGTGAGTAACTCCATGGATGAGTGGCAGTGTGTGAGTGTCTGTATACACTGAGTGTATCTAAGGTTATATTAGAGTCTGAAGAGGTTTATCGTATTAGCACAAGAATGATGTCAAATGAGATGTCATCAGTGATGTCATCAGTGATGTCATTTGAGATGTCATCAGTGATGTCATCAGTGATGTCACTGACCATGTCATGAATGATGTAATATGTGACATGATCAGCAGTGGATTGCGGGTGCACGATATATAGTTAGTGCAACTAACTATATATGGAATTTCAATGGTTTTGTGTGAGTAAAATAAGGTTTTTTAAATGCTAATTCCTAACTATATATGGTCTATAACCTATGGTTTTTTCAGTGAATTTTTAAGGTTTTGTAAATGCTAATTCCTAACTATATATGGTCTATAACCTATGGTTTTTTCAGTGAATTTTCAAGGTTTTGTAAATGCTAATTCCTAACTATATATGGTCCATAACCTATGGTTTTTTCTGTGAATTTCATTGGTTTTTTAACAGCTAATATCTGTAGCTGTAAAATGTATTCTTCTTTAAATCCAAAAATATATTTTATATGTTTATGAATAATTTTTTTTTTAAATATTTTTTTTTCTTCGTTCCCGCTTCGCAAATCGGGAAGCTTCCCGTTAGCTGACCTTGATGCCGCGAAATAGACCGCGAGCCGGTAAACGTTTCTTTACCGCAAGTGCCGCGTTACAAAACAACATCGTGACGCCTCCCGTCCGCATGACGTTTCACGTTGTCGCGTGATACGTCATATGACGTACTACGTTAGCGAACTGGTACGCGAAGCGAGTCGCAAAGCGCAGGTTTCTGGAAGCAAACCGGGAGGCCCTGCAAAGCGCTTAACGTAAACACAGCAAGTCATGTGACTTGGTAATAACACTTTTCATTGGTTCATTTCACTTTTGGTTTCCTAATGATGTAAGACTAGGTCATATAATCTAAAATGAACACTTTTGATTGGTTGAGAACTCTTGTTTTTCCCAAATGATGAAAATCCCTCCTTCTTTCCTCACTCTGACTTTCATCATTGTGAGAGAAAGACCCTTTGTGATCACTGAGCAATGGCTTCTTTAGTAGCTTCAGCTGGTGCTTCCCCACCACCTCCACCACATCCAAGGAAGAGTGGACCACCTGCTCAAGTTATAATTCAACAAGAAGAAGAAGAAGAGGAACAGGAGGACGAGCACGAAGAGAGGCAGTTTTTGCCTGAGCAGCCCAGGACGTCTCACCGGAAAGAAAACTTCATTTGGCAATTTTTTAAAATTCCCAAAGGTCAGAAAAAAGTAAATGCAAGATACGTAACTTGCCTTATATGTCAAGATAGACTGTCCAGAGGGACCGACAAAAAATACAGTTTCGGAAACTACACAATGCATCGCCATATGACTAGGTGGCATCCTAACAACTACAGTGCTGCACAGTTTCGGAACGACCTAGATAATCTCCCTATTATGGCCAGAAGATCTGTTGTACCGGAAGTAACGGGACCAGAGGGCAGGGAGATGGTGCCAAATATACAAATGAGATTTGGTGATGTAAAACACATCTGCGCATTTTGCGATGGATTCATTTCCTACGGAGAAAAAAGCATCACTCTGATCAACAGAGCTATTGACTATCATATGCAAGTTTGTCCGAAACGCCCAAAATAATAAATACTTCTTTTTTTTGTTTTGTTGCTCCTGTTGAGCCCTTTACAATGAATCGTTTTCATTGCCCCCTCCAAGAAAAACCCCAAAAAATATAAAACTGTTCCGAAAAATTCAAAAACAGTAAAAAAATGTTCAGAAAAATAAAAAAAAAGTTCTTTTCAGAACTACCTCCCCGTTATTAAAAAATTGGTACAATATTTGGAACTGTGCCAACCTCTATTTCTCTTAGTTCGCTTCCCAGTTCGCTCGCTGGTACGCGAACCGGAAGCGAACCAAAAACAGTAAGTATAAGGGAAGGAAACAGACACTTATGTTAAAAGAAAGACAGCTATAAGGGAGTAAACTAGAGATACCATTACCCGTAATCCACTGCTGATGATGTCACATATTACATCATTCATGACATGCTCAGTGACATCATCAGCAGAGGATTGCGGGTTTTTTGGCAACATGCCTTATCCACGGTTTAATAACGCTGCCTTTTGCTTTATATAAGTTTTCAAATTGTATGAAATATATACCAATAGGTCGTTCTGAACCTTTAGGTAGTGCTTTTCTTCATGAGGTCTGGTCGCTTCCATACACATACAGATGTTTCAAAGATGATCAAGAAGTTTATCTGAATGGAGAGGAATGCACTGAGACGCCAGATCATTCACTAATGTGTAGGCACATACAGTTACACGGTTCATGCAACAAACACCGACCAAATATGGCTTGCGTGTTGCAAGGCACGCCAGTTCCTGCTATAATCCCCACGTTCAAGTTGTTGGAAAATGGTAGTTATTTGATGCTCAATAATGAAGATTGTTCTGAGTTAATTAAAAGTATTCCTTTTATCGTAACAGTAAGTGAACGGGTTATTTGCTGCAGAAATGTTCTATTTCCTCCCACACATGAACATAGGGAGTTTTCAATCTGGCCACAAATACCAACCTTGGGACACGTTTCAACGGCATGGCAAGAATAAGAGCTCTTTTGTCTCAGAGAGAGGTGGCCTTCAGTTCGGCCCGTGAAACTTTCGTACTTCACATAGCGAACACCCGTACAGAGGTGCACACCCTTTTCAATTAAGATTTGCCTTTCAATTTCAGCAACATGTTTCCGACTATCTTTAACGCATCCTCCACAAAGTCCCTGGCGCACTTTTTTAAAGTTGTTACCAGTGGTCTCGTGACTTCATTTGAGAAAATCTTTGGAGTCATCCCTGCTTCCTTTCATTCTATTTTCTGCACTCTGGTTCGTGGATTGGCATTTTTACTTGCATTACCAGCGGACGCTCTTGTGCTTTTTTACATTTTTAAATATGGATGTCCCTCCTATGCAACCTCCCACCCTGCAGCTGCTGACACTGTTCCGCAATCGCATGCTAGAATATTATGGCACAATGCCGTTGGCGATATTAAGCACGGCATATGGATTATCTTTTCGATTCTCCTACTTCACCTGTGTCCAGCCTGTATTTCACTGCCTGACCTGTGATTTCGATTGGGCCGTTGATTTGTGTCTCTGCGGACCGGTTTCTCCTGACGTCGACTTTAATCAGCTGATGACTCCTATCATTACTCACGAGTTGGTTTGTCCTGGCGAAAGGATTATGGCTGTGGCATTGATGCATGGACTACTTGGTCCCTGGAATTTACTGGCGGCAGCACAGTCTTTCTTGGAACAGAGCTTTCTTGAAAACCCACCGAGCTGTCCTCTGATGGTGATAGAGGATCCGGTGCTGGGAGAGCACGTATGTTCTTTTCCGCTTTTAAATTGGATGGCTGAACTGTTTTCGGATGAAGACGGTGACTTCCTATTGGAGGCTGTTGCAGCTTATTTTGCATACACAGTTATGTCATAGACCTTTTTCATGTTTGATATGCTGAGTACTAGCATTTCATTGACAATTCATTGACTTATTTGTCAAGTTTTTATTATTTACCTTGCCTATTGGCTTAAGACTCGATAAAGTACTTGGCTGTTTTATTTTTCTTTAGCATTAAATTTTCCTAGTTTTTAATGCTTTACCTTGCGGACCGTCCACATATAAACTTGCAATCTGCTCTCATGAGATGGCACTTCTATTATCTTATTCAGTTCGTTTCCGGATCATGAGGAGGTGTCATCTAGGTCCTGGATATCTTTACACCGTGTTAAGTTAGCATGGGCTCATTACCGGTTTAAACGCCATTTTTCCTTTTTTGCAACTTCTGCACACGACACTTAGTTGTTGCTTTAGCTTTCCACCTAGTAGTTCATCGTGGTTTACATGAGAATAATATGTTATTGGTCTACTATCTGCTTTACTTGTTAAACTATATCTGTACAGCGAGTGCTAAAGTTTCAAGAACAACACGATACAGAATTGTTATGAGGTCTGATCTCCACGACTTCATACTCATAACATAAGTGCAACTTCTGCCAATTCTGGGCATGAGGCGGGTTTTATATTGCTTTGCCGAACACACATACACAACAGTTGATGCGGTTCACATGAAGAGAGAGCTGGTGTATGCTGATGTGATTCCTTCAAATCTATGACACTAAAGTATGGGCACGCCCTAAACCAACACAAAGAGACCTTCTTAGCAAATAATATAATATGTGTATTAGGGAGGGTGAGATATAAGCAGCCGCGGGCCGTGGAGGGAGTTACGATGGGGCAGGGAGGCGGGGAGGGGGAGAAGCAGGGTGGAGCCCTCTCTACCTTGCCCCTCCCACTCCCCGCCTCCCTGCCCCACCGTAACTCCCTCCACGGCCCGCGGCTGCTTATAAGTGTTGCTAACTCTTATTCATTTACAGCATGTTAACATACTGTCACCATTCGCTTTTTATGTACTAGTAACTATGCTGGTAATTTTGCTACTGATAATATGTGTACTTGTATTCTCCACCCTGCTTCTCCCCCTCCCCGCCTCCCTGCCTCACCGTAACTCCCTCCACGGCCCGCGGCTGCTTATAAGTGTTGCTAACTCTTATTCATTTACAGCATGTTAACATACTGTCACCATTCGCTTTTTATGTACTAGTAACTATGCTGGTAATTTTGCTACTGATAATATGTGTACTTTTATTATCTAAGGTACTACGCCTGAGAAGACGGCATTAGTAAATAAACATTTCAAATACACATCTGTTCTTCTTAACTCCATGTTCTGGTTTCTAAGAAATCTATAACGACCGACTGTTCATGAGTTCCACGTATCCTGAGGTACTATAAGTTCATATTCTGGATTGTCTAAACATTGAGAGTTTGTTATATCCAATGTGACACTGTACCTAGCTTGCTAAGGAGTTTTTGATTACTAACGTGAGTTTTGGGACACCCTAATTCGCCGAGGTTCCAATCCTCTGTCCACAGTTCTGTGTGAGAACAGAAACCCTGCGACAGGGGCACCCCCGACCCTTGCTGGAGCTTCATCACACTTGCGATACAACTCCAACAATGCATTCGCCGAGGTTCCAATCCTCTGTCCACAGTTCTGTGTGAGAACAGAAACCCTGCGACAGGGGCACCCCCGACCCTTGCTGGAGCTTCATCACACTTGCGATACAACTCCAGCAATGCGCCACCTTTACGGCACAGATACATCACGCATCTGTGCTGTTTTTGCCCCATGATGCGCCGCATTGTAAATGCAGCACACCATAGGTGACGGAACAGCGGCACAGAATGACTAACACATCCCTGGTGATGCGCCAGTCATCATAAATGTATCCCTATGCTTCTTATCTTGTTAGAGATGAACCGCCATATGTATCATCAAAGTTTTTTGCATTTCCTAAATAGCGAACTTTAAGGAATAAATAGCGATTCTTTACCATTCCTAGTTTGCGATGAGCTATTTGCTAATTAGCCGAATGTAGCCCAATGAAGCCCAATGTAGCCCAATGTAGCCCAAAGATGGCCGCCAGACACACAAAAAAACAAATGTAGCCCAAATATCAGCCAGATGTAGCCCAACTATAGCCCAGTGACAGAATGACCAATCAGCTTCGCAAACCTCCGTTACGCGAAGCGGAGCGCTGTTACAGATATATATCTTTTTTTGAACGTTAATTTCTCAATATCCACTGGAGCACATATATTGAGACCTAGCAAAGGCACATCGGGCTACCAGTCCCTAATATTTTGCCAAGTTTCGTGCAAATCCATTCAGCCTTTCGATTATTATTATTATTATTTTTTTTTGCCCCGCGGGGCCCTTTTAAAACCTCCACATCAAACCTAGGGGGTCAGCGAGGATCTACTATGCCCCCTTATAGTTATTTCCCCCTTTGTTTTGACCTCCTCTTGTCTCTCGATCCTACCGAGAGACAAGATGGCGGCCGCTACGGACTGTTTGGAATGTTGACAGACGCCGGAGAACCAATCAGCTTCGCTTCACAAAGCTCCGTTGCGCGAAAAGTCCGCGAACCAGAGCGCTGCCCGGTCCGCTGTTACAGATATATATCTTTTTTTAAACGTTAATTTCTCAAAATCCACTGGAGCACATATATTGAGACCTACAAAAGGCACATCGGGCTACCAGTCCCTACAATTTTGCCAAGTTTCGTGCAAATCCATTCAGCCGTTCGGGCTAAAAGTGAGGGCAACCGCCCTACGGAAATTAACATGGGAAAAACGCGTTTTGGGACCCCCCTTTTTTCTCGGCCCCCCCTTGACAAACCCCCCCAAAATTTTCAGGGGCTGCTCAGAAACAAAATGTGCCATTTTCCTGAAAATGTCAGCCAATTCCGTCCACAAACGCCAAAGTTATTAGACATAGAATTTTCAAAAAACCCATAGAGAAAAAAGCCTAACTATATATACCTACTGGCGACCGCCAGTAGGTAATATATATGTCAATCCAAAGCCTCCTTCAAGAAGAGCAAATGCAGGCACTTCCAGTAAATAGCATATTTCTTTATTTTTCAGTTATGGCACAATGTCGGTCCTGATGCTCTTCGGCTTTAGACAGCCTTTGTAAAAGTAACATTTTCGTTTATTTTTCTTTTTTAAAGGCACAGTACAATAGACATAAACAAAGCATACCCATTCTCATTATGCTTTGCCACTCATGTAATCTGTTCACCTTATACACTGAATATCATTTCAATATTTTTACATATTTCTTTCAAGGCATAAAATTTACACTTTTTTCACACATATAAAATATATATATATTTTCACTGAAAAAAATGAAGGTTGCTGGAACGTTATATTTAGGATCGGATTTCACTGGTACAAAACCAGTGAAATTCAGCAGTTGTAGTTGCCTGAGCTTTCTATAACTACACCCTTGAAATGCACTGCTTATGACCTCACCCATTACGTCACTCATGACATTGTTATTCAAATATGAGATTACCTTAAATAAATGAAAACAAAATAGGCATTTAGGAAAACAAGAACAAGTTGGTTTAATTAAATGCAGCTAAGAGATAATCGACAGAGGAGCGTCTGAAGACAGTCTTGGAGTACAGAAGTTATGGCCGCACAAACCAAAATTTTGGGGGTACAATAAAACACTTCGACATTCTTCAAAAAGCATCATAGTCATAAATAACAAGTATAACCACTTGATGGGGGGATGCAGATGGCTCTCGACCTTGGGAAGAGCTAGTGTGGGACAGTAAGTGCGTGTCCAGATGTCTGGTGTGGTGAGCGGGTGATCACCTTTTGCGGTGTACATGTCATGTCCTGATTGGCTGAGTGTTCCTAACTATATTTAAGTGGCATTTAACTTTGTGGCATTTTTCAGAACATGTGCCTGTGGCCTACTGTAATTTATTGGGGCTCATCTCCTTTGTCCTGTTTTTGGTGTGACTACCTATCAGTGGGATCGATCAGTGTTTACCCTGGATGCACAATTGTCTTTGGGCTAAGTGTGACCCCACCTGTGAGATGTCAGTTGGTAGATTTGGGTTGGATTGCAGAGCCTATCTGACCATGTATCTCTAACTTGGGGTCGATGGGGAGGTAATCTCAGATGAATTCAGCAGCAGTGGTATAAGTTTGTGAGTGCAGACACTTGTAACATGGTGTTCATTGATATCGTATTTATCAATATTCTCATTAGTATATATGTACAGTTGTTATATTGTACATCAACATTGCATTCACTGAGATTGATGTCATTATGAGTACATACTTCAGGGTGTACATTGCAATTGTATTTGTTGAGCTCAACATTCCCCCCTCTAGCTGAATTTTCAATTACATCATTTTTCTCGTACATCATGACAGTCACGTTGTTTAAAATGGTATGTGTTGCTGTGGAGTCTGTTATCCTTTCCATAGCTATTTGCAGACGACTTAGCTTGCTGACTGTGGTTTTACAAAAGGAAACCCCCACCTGTAGGAAAACACACAGTAATAGTACAATCATGACAACAGAAAGCAGCAATGTGCACAGCCTGGTCATCCATAGGGGTGAGACAAGCGAAGAGACTATGAAACCAGTACTGCTCAGGGGCACACCTCTCCTCCTTCTTGTCCGTCTGTAAATAGTAATGTGGTTGGATGGCAAGAGCGAGAGTACCATTTTATAGATCACTCCCAGCAATACAAGTACAACAGCAAACACCGATGTGGACACACACCCCTGCTTTCATTGTTGTCATCAGGTCCAACAGGTACCGATGTTGCATCGCAATGAGATGATTGGATCTCAGTTCTTACCTGGTAGCATTAAGGCCAAACTCAGTGTCATTTATAATTTTAAACATTTCCCTCCTGGCAATTTGTAACCAGCAGGCTTTGCTTTTGTTTGAGTAGTGAAGAAGTGTGTTGGACCCTCTTGCATTGATTTGAGTGTCTGTGAACAGTCTGAATTCTTCTGGAATATCCTTGTGCTGTACCCAAACAAAATAATCGGTACAAAAGTGGGTGGTGATGGACGGAGCATCCGAATCAATCAAACACTCACACCCAGTCAAAAGATCTGGGTTTAATCCATCACCGTTCTTTAGCCCACTCTGCCACCCCAGTTCAGACATGGCTATTTGCAAATCAGTCTGACCCTGTGCCTCATGGGAACAGTCCAGCCCGAACTGCCAAGCCATGTCTTCCCTGGACCGAAAACAAGCTTCCGAGGACCGGTTTCTGGCATTCCAGCCGTCTTCAGCCCGGCTTGCTTGAATCCAGTGGCAAAGTGAGCAAGGGACTCACGTCTGACCACTTTGCCACTGGATTCAAGCAAGCCGGGCCGAAGAAGGCTGTAATGCCAGAAACCGGTCCTCGGAAGCTTGTTTCCGGTCCAGGGAAGGCATGGCTTGGCAGTTCGGGCTGGACTGTTCCCATGAGGCACAGGATCAGACTGATTTGCATAAAGTTGCAAAGACAATGAATATTAATAAATTGGCCACCACACTATACACTGTGTGGAGCCCTTCTTTGAAATACATCTAACTTGATTGAAAACAAGATTTTAAAAGACGAAGAAATGGGGCAGAATCCATCCAAGAGCCCAGGACCAACTGAACTATATATTTAAAAGAGAACCAACCGTTTGCAATTGCAGTAACTGATCAGGTTGTCATTTAGTTAAGGACCAGCCATAAACAATGAGGGCCCTGAAGAATGCTGGACATATAATTTCTACTCTCAAGTAGTCCAACTAACCTTAGTTCTTATTTTCCCCAATAATGCTGAACTCACAAGTTTAAATTGCGTTGCTTTTCAAGACAATTCTAAAATGAATACATTTCATTTTTGACGTTTTGATACATCCATTTATGGAAGATTCTCTTCATCTATGTATTATTATGATTAGGAGATTTCTACTTGAAAACATTCTGTGGATAAAACCAGATTAAAAAAAGGTGATATATTCATAAATCAGACAAATATTTGGTCTTAATCGTGCATCTCTGCTATTGACATGGTTAAATGCAAAGGCTACTCCTGTTCTTTTAAATTATTTTTCTGTTTTTCTGAACATTGGGTACTTTTGTTTCAGCTGTGGGACCACCAGAGATGAATCAACTCTGAAAGCACCCTACGAAATGGAAAATATATATTCTCACAATAAGTTTAGTTCATAAAACACACAGTTTTATTACTATTGAATTTGTTATTTATTATTGCGAAATGCATTAATAACTTCAATGAGAAAAGTGCACCAGTTACTCTGTCCTCGGGGAAGTCATATATTATTTTTTGACAAACTACACGCTTGTAGTGCAGTCGTATACTCTATACTCAGAGCAGTAAATGTTGATGATATTAATTGGAAAATGACTGGACGGTCGAATGCAATATTCTGTTGTCCTAAATAAATACCAGAGGCCATGTACCATGTATCTCAGGTTTTGCAATTGTTTAAACTTTAATATTAGTTTCAGTAAGTGAACTTGTTTTCACATTTTTTAAACTGCTTTAAGTGTCAAGGTGGGAATATTTTAAACATATTAGATTGTCCATACTTTCAGAGCATGCAATCAAAGTCTGCTCTGCGCAATGTTACAATTGATTACAATATTTTCACATTTTTCTCAATGGAACAAAAAAATACGATAGCTGCAAGAAAGTGAAATAGGAAAATGATCTAAGATGGAATATACTTATGTACAAAGGTTAGGATTTGAGATTTTCAAGCAGTGACGCCATAGAAATTGCTATTAGGGAATCGCAAAACAAGATGTATGTAACCGCCTATACCCCTTAAAGCAATTCCTATGGATTCACATTCGCAATTAGGAGACCTCAATTTTGGAAATCACAAAATTACAATTCCCTAATAGGAAATCACAAATTGGAAAAAGTCACATTTTGGATGAAGAATGATGATGTCAGATCAGGAAGTTAAGAAATACAGGATGTGGCCACAAACCAGAAAGGAAGGATTCTGGGTGCAGGAAAAAGAAGGTCAAGTTTTCTGAAAAGAAGCTGGAGCTCCTGAAAGAAGAATGTGTGGCACATATGGACCAGCTATTTGGGATGGCATCTTTCACTGTTCCAGGGAGCCAAAATAAGAAACAGCATCTTGGAGAAGGGAAACTCCCTAGGTGTCACACAGAGGACCACCCCAGAGGTACACAAATGCTGGTATGACTTAAGATCTCGCACAAAGGAGAAGGTGGCCAGTCATCGAGGGGGACACTAGAGACCGAAATTCCGGTGGAGTGTCAGACATTGACACCTCCAATCCTGTAAACACCAGCCAGCATAAGTCTACTCTACTTTACTTACTTAAAATAACATAATGTTTGCAATTACCCAAATAAAACTTCACAGAATAAATAACTGTATTATGATGCTTGCCCTACCTTGGCAATGGATCATGGGAGTTGCAGTTCACCAAAGTTGCATGCTGTATTGTGTGCTGATGGCTACACCACACATATTGGTGAATCACAAACAAATCACATATACATGATGTACAGTTACAATAATGTAGTGAATCTACATTAACCATTTATGTACACCATTTATGTACACTAACTTTATGAATGTATTTCCACCATACACACCCAGTTCATGTCAGAAACAATTGAGGCTGAAGAAGCTGTTGACACATTTGTAAATGGAGGACAGCTCTTTACCAACTACTAGGCCCATTGCACCACTTCCTGACTCTTTGGACATTGATGAGAGACAATCCCAAATAGAGCAGGACACATAGACAGCGTAAAAGCAAACCAGCAACAGTCCGTAATGAGAATGTTCCATAAGACATGGCAGAAGGTTCTCCTGTGTTTCCTGGCCTGGAGAAGTCCATCATCTCTTTGCAGCACCTGCAAACTAAATAAATCAGGACTGTCAATTTCTGCCATGAAGAAGGAATTGCTTGTTCTAGTGACAACAGCCCTTGAAAATATACAGACTCACAATAAAAGTGTCCCCATAATTTTGCCCCCATCTGAGATCGAAGAAGGCTCTAGCTTCAGCACAATTTAGAAATCCTTTGTGCATGCAATTAGCTATTCACTATTTGGAAATCCATATTAGCGATTTCCTTTTTAGCTATTTTCGAAAATGCGATTTCTGCTAGATAGAAATCGCATTTTGCACCACTGCAAAAGCATTTCGTACATACCGAAATGGCATTTTGCATTTCCGTGTGGCCCGAAATTGTGAGTTGCACCGTTAGGAAGTGCAAAATGCCTTCGAACACATGGTCCATAGAGTATTTTTGGGGATAGAGCACAAAACACAAATAACATGGAAACTTTCCGGAATACTAAGATCCACATAGCAATATATAAGTTGAGGTCATTCAGAAAGAATCTCTTCGTAAAATTGGTAATTATGTGGTGCTTTTCTCTGTACTTGGTTTTGGCTATCTAAGGTTATAATAAGTTAGCAGAGTCATAAAACCAATTCCCAAAATAGTTTTGACTAGTGCTATTCCCGTTCTTGGTGGCATATTAAGGCAGTACTATCTGCCAAAATACTTTACAACTGTTTTATGTAAACAAGTATCTGGAGGTGGCATTGTGTTGCAGTGGTGCACTGTATGTAACAATACCAGACAGAAAAATATCAAACACCATAAATATTATTGTTAAAAACCACTGATTAACAAACTATCATCTTTCCTAAACCACTGTGGGGAAAACGAAACTATCTACAAAAATATCAAACACAAAAATATAAAAATGTCAAATAAACATGTAATTTCTGGATTTTCCCTGAGCATATGGAGGAACAAGTTCGACCTGGGGAAGGACAACCTTGGGGGCCAACAACCCCTCCTGTTGCCTCCAGTAAGTCCCAAACAGCTTGATTGCTGAGATGACTTCGGAGGCCACGCCCCCTTTCTAGACCACTCTGTAAACATGCCTACTGATGCACTACTGCTTAGGGGAAGAAGTCCACTTAGTCCTCAGAACCTTAGGAGTAAAGTGAAATTCATTCCCCAACCAAAAGTGTGCCAGGTGGTGCATTTATGTGGAGAAAGGGGTGTTTCCTCCAAGTCCTCTCAGCAATCTGACTGTCTGGGAATTACTGCAGGTAACAGAATACATTCCTGGAAACCAAAGACCCTCAGCATCTATGGGGACTTCAGCCTCCAACCAGCAATGCGTCAGGATTCGCTTTTGCAGTGTAGTGGAGAAAGGGGGCGGGGCCTCTGGCAACATGCCCTCCCGCCTTTTTTCTTTTGTTTTCAGGGGAGGAGGGCAGGACGGCCCCCCGCCTGAGCTGTTTCAGCCCTGGGGACCCCATCATCTCTGGGCCTGGCTTTTTTTTATTTATTAATAATATTATTTTAAAATAATGGGAGAGCCCAAGCCCGTAATGTGGGTATCCTGGGCCTACCCAGGGCACCCACTTTGTAACGGTTGGGGACCGCTGGGGAGCTTGAAAGGCCCTGCAGTCCCTGCTGGTGTAGTGTAGTTCCTATATTTCCAATAGGCCCCGCGCATTGGAATAATAAATCCTGTAGGTTAGACGTAGGACTGAGGTCAACTAGGTCTCTACCGAATCTATTAGACTTAATTGTGAGTGCCAGCTAGCTCAGAGGTCACTAGAAACTTTCGAATTCACAAGAAGGGATTAGTTTCTGACATGACAAATTTGTTTCCCAAGAATAAGAAATCAATCTCTAGAGTCGCGAAAGAATAGATAGCTACTTTACTCAATCAATCGTGCATGCTTCATTTCACCAGAGGTGCTGAGAAAATAGAGAGACGGCGTTTTCAATAAAAAGTATTTATTTGAACAATCTTCTTTCTCAAGCATAAGAAATGTACTGCTACAATCGTAATACTGGTTATAAAGTACAAGGCATAAAATACGATAAGAATGATAAAGTAGTACTGTAAAAGCATGATATGGTTTCTAAGCCATAAAATACATAAAATACATACAGTGATAAAATAATGACTAAAAGTACTCAACTGGTGCTTCTAAAATACGCCTACCCAGGTGTAACTAACCTAAGTCTAGTACAAGGGAGGAAGTAAGTGAGGTGTAGTCTAAGTTTAGTATTCTTTGCCAAGAATCTATTCCAAGAATTTTCTTAAGGGTCTAATCAGCTCCGTACCTAGGTTTTAGAATGAAGGAGGTCTTGTATCTCTTTCTCAGGACTCGATTTACCAGCAACCCGCAAGGGTAGCCTGGAAACACTGGAGCTGGATTTCTCGGCAGGAGAAAAGACAGCGTCTCTCAGTGCGTCAGCTGGAGGGTCGGCTTCCTTCGGCACTTGCTGCTGCAGGGCGCTGGGCAAGTAGTTAGTCGATCTGCTCCAAAGCACCGTGTGTTTGTCTGGGCAAATGTAGGCATTTTTATACTTTGAAGGTGCCGAGTTTGACGTAGGATTGGACATAATAACGTCACTCAAAGACTCAGTTCTTTGAAAACTCCATGATTTCTTAGATAAATTAGTATTCAGGCGAGGGGAAGTCCCTAGCTGCTGAAGGCGGGTTTTTCTAAGAAATCATTGTTGATTCTCAGAACTTAGTGGAAGTAGCCATGCCGTATTTGGGCTGCATAGGCTCAGTCTAAATATGGTAATGATTGCGATGCCTTTATAAGGATCGGGTAATTTATACCTATATATGGGCATGAATTGGGAAAATTACACTAGGGTCCTAGATTCCTACACAACAATGGATCCCCATGTCCTGCAGGACCCAGCATTGCTTTTAGATAGAGAGAGCTGCTGAATACGCAGCTCCCTTTTTCCGAATGCAATTCTGCACTGCTTTGTGCAAGCAAGAGCCATTTTTCTGCTCTCGCTTGCTATAAGTGGAGCAGCATTTTCTATGGCAAGGCGGGAGAGGTGCTCCCGCCAAGCCATACCAAACAGCATGTTCCAGAGGTGGGCATCCCCAGATATTGCAGGAACCAGCCCTGGGGTGGCAGTCCCCCGGGCCATCTATGACTCCAGGAGGGGGGTGCACAGCCCCCCTCCAATCTTCTAATTTGCCCTGGGGAGGTGGTGGTCCTTGGGGCTGCAGGAGGGGGGCATGTGCCGCAGCATTTTTTTCATCAAGCCGAGAGGATGTGCCAGCCCCCGTGAGTGCGGGGCGGTCCATGTGGCCCCCACATAAATTTAAGATCAAGCCACTGGGAGGTGGCAGTCCCTGGGACTGGAGAGGTCAGAGAGGCCACATCCCAAAAAATAAATAAGCCCCAGGTAGGTGTTGGGCCCCGGGGCAACAGAGGAGGCCATACCCAACATCAATGAGGCCCACGAGGGATGGGCCTGCCATCTCTTCTTTCTTACAAAGCCCCTGTAAACTTGCTGTACAAGTAATTAAAAAACAATTTTTTTTGTGTGGTGGGGTCCCATAGGGACCCCAAGACCATGGCTTAGGGTCAGGTGATTCCTACCCTGCCCCCTTTTCTATATTTACATTTTTTAGGGGGACTCGGTGAAGCCGAGTCCTAAGATGGCTGCAACCACTTCCCAGTGTTGGCAGCCAATCAGAGCTGTGCAATTCGTAAATATCTTGCAGTCTCCTGAACGGATTTGCACCAAATAACAAAAAGACCAATCTGCTGAGCAACATCTACCTTTCTGCCTAATTTGGTGTAATTCGGTCAAGTGGGCTGTAGGTTTGACTACGTGTGTTATGAGAATTAAAGTGGGAAACTTCTATGAAATACATAACTTACTTTGACACTTTTTGTGGAAAATATTGTGAAGATCGTCAACCAGTGCCAAAAATATAGGCAAATCAAAAAATGCTTTCCCTCTGGAAAGTAGGTCCTATCTATAACTGGTGGGATGGCTGTTCCCAGGGTTGCAGGGGGATCATGCAGGCCCATTGCTCTAATTTAAAAACATAGCCCAAGGGAGGTGGCGGTCCCTGGGGCTACCCTAAACTCTACCCCAATGACCCCGGGACGAGGCCCACCTGGGGGCAAAATAAAAGAGCAGTATGGGAGCAAATGTGTTTTTTTTTAATATAGGAAAAATCCGATTTGTTTTTTAAAAACAATGCTTTCCGGCAATGGGGATTCTCTAGGGGACCCTTGTACCATGGCTAGGTAAGCAGGGTGTGCCTACAGTGACTCATTTTCTTTTTTGAATCTTTTATTTGACTTGTCTCAAGTCAAGTTCCAAGATGGTTGTCAACACTTCCTGGCTTAAGTGTTAACACCGAGGATATGCGTCCCTATGTGTCTGTATTTCTTCATCTTTTATATCTCCATAACTAATTAACAGATTTACACCAAATCACCAAAAGTGTAATATGCATAACTAAATCTGCATTGCAAAGATTCATCAAGCATGGCCAAAGTTAGTGGCAAAACAAAAAGTTATCTTCCTAAACTAGGCCACAACTATAATTACCTACCGGTGAGTGGCAGTAGGTAATTTGTGTGTGTGTGTGGACTGGTCTGGAAGTCAATGATGTACCTTGACTCCCTCTTTCTGAGCTTATGAACCCAATTCCAACCTCGGAGATCATTTGTGATCTTTTTGATGGCACAGTATGAGAGCTGGGATAAATCCAAAAAGTGCCTGTCCTGAAAATGTCGGGCTACTAGATAACTGGGTTCCGTGTTGGTAATGGCCTTCATGTTCTCCAGTTATTCTCCTTTTAGCCCTCAGAGTGGTGCTTCCTATGTACTATAATTTGCACAGACTCTGAATGATATAGATGACAAAGGTGGTACTACAAGTGAGGAATTGGGAAATGACTCTGTTGTTGGACCTTGTGTTACCTTCCTGTGCATCAGGCTGTTCTTGCAAGCCTTGCAGTGGCCGCAAGGGAAAACGCCCTGAAGATTGTGTGTGTTGCTGCCGGATACTTCAGTGATGTCGCTGTGGACAAGCATGTCCCTGAGGCTGCACCCTCTCCTATAGGTAATGCGAGGTCTGTCATCAACACTGTTGCTAATAACGCTGTCTCATTTGAGAATGTTCCAGTTCTTCACCAGGATCCGCCAGACGTCACAGGCATCACCATTGTATGTCAGGATGATGATGATGCTGGTGCCATCCTCGTTTCGTTCTGTCTCAGGGATCGCCTTGTCCGAAAGAGTCTCCTGTCTGCTGATGCCATCAGCTCTATCATTAGCCCTGTTAAGAACACAGGTTGGGTGGCCTCTCTTTCTAAATCTGTCGATCATGATCCTGCGCTCATGCTGGTATGCTGCCTCAGTGTTACAGTTGCGTTTGGCCCTCAGTAGCTCCCCATATTGGATACTTCATTTGAGGGTCTCTGGTTGGCTACTGAGTGCGGGGAACATCACTTACAACGAATTTTTTACAACGCACTACCATTACATCGCAACCATTACAACGCAAACCATTACAATGCAATGCGCTGGGGGGCGCTCTAGGATAGGGAATGTATTTAATATACTATCCAACACCTTCCCTGCTATCCACGGGGACTGGAGTTGGAATAGTAAATTAAATAATTCACTATCCAGCGCCTAAAAGCATTATGCGTTGTAATGGTATGCGATGTAAAAACCGCGTTGTAAAGGCATGCGATGTAAAAGCATGCGTTGTAGTGACACCAATCCACTGAGTGCATGTAAAAGGCTGTTGTCAGCCACCTCTTGAGGAAGAGTTCAGTGTGCATTTCTTTCTGCCTGATCTCTATCCTGATGTCTAAATACTCGACTTCAGTGTTACTGATCTTACTTGTCAGGAGTATGTTACGGTTGTTATTACTGAGTTTCTTGATGAAGTCAGTGGCTAGACTTTCCAAACCCCTCCAGACGATTAAAAGGTCGTCAATGTACCTAGGCCACACCATGACCTGCCCGGTGCAAGCTCGGGACACCGAAACATTTCCTCCTCCCACAGGCCCATGAGCAGTCCCAGTGGTTTGTCTGTAGATAACACCTTTGAATAGGAAGATGTTTTTACTGAGACAATGTGCAATCATGTCAAAGATCATCAAAGTATGGCCCATGTATCTGACCTGCCTTCTAGAAATGTTGATATGCTTCTAGTCATTGTTCATGGTCAATAATCGTGTACACAGAGTTAACATCAAGAGTAATCAGAAGGAAATCATCCTCCCAATCAATGTCCTGTAGCTTGCCCAAAATGTCCTTGGTGACCCTGATATACAAATTAGCTTGAATACATGGTCCCTTAAGAAATTGGTCAATGTATGTGGACACATGTTCCAAAGCACTACCTCTTGATAACACTATGGGACGCCAAGGTGGGACTAGGGAGTCCTTGTGTATCTTGGGAAGAATAAGTCTGGAAGTTTTGGAAGGTCTTTTTTAAGAAAACAATACTCCTCCCACTCAATAATCCCCTTGTTCTTCCATTCACTAAGTTTATCCCACATCATTATAATTCTCTAGGTATATTCCTCCTTAGAGATGGGAGTGTAAAACCTGGTATCATTGAGTTGTCTCATTGCCTCAGTTAGGTACATGTCACTGTCAAGTAATACCATGTTACCACCCTTGTCTGCAGGACATACCACAACCTCCCTGTCCTCAGCTAAGGAAAGAGTCTCCTTCCACTTACCCAAAAGACACCTTTGCTCCGCTGACCTTACCCTAGCAGAGACCCCGTGGATCGCAGGACCGAACCTGGTGGAAGAGCCCTCTTCTATGTGGTGGCCAAGGCATGTAACGAGCTCCCAGTCAATATCAGACACTCCCCTGCCCTGCACACCTTCAGGAAGAACCTCAAGACCTGCCTTCTTGACTAACCCGGAGCTGCCCCCCAGCGCCTTAAGACCCTCAGGGGTGAGTAACGTGCTGCAAGCCCACTGTTGCAGAGATTCTGCTCATACACAGAACAATGCACAAGAAAATGGGACCTCAGTGCATACTGGTGTACCAACCTACAACATCAATACGTAAAATCTCAAACCGACTAGCTATAGTGCCTCATTTGTTCTCCTCCAAATATCTTGGACAAATAATTAGACAACCCAGAACACAACACTCCCAACTCTCCCAGGAATCGCGAGAGCAAGATGTGCTCACTCACTTGTACTTGTCCACAATGAGAATAGGCAGAGTCACTAAAATAGTTCAAAATGTTTTTTTAACTTTCGTGCTCTACAATACTGTATACATGCCACTACTAGCTGCAAAATGCATACATTCAGCACAGTTAGCATTGTTACAATTCCATAGAATACAAAGGGAAAATTCATTTTATAAAGATTGTGGAAAAAAGGCATTTAGGCCTAACCTCCCTCCCCTTGACTAGAAGACATTTATTTTATATAAAGGAAGATATCTGGGCTTTGAGAGCAGATCCCATACCTTAAAGCCTGGATGTAAGGTTTACATCATAGGAGTGGTGAAGCTCTTCTCCATGGAACGGCTTTCTCCAAGTGTGTTAAAACAGCATGCAACAACATAATATCAAAGCACGAGTCTTCAGTACTGCAGCTGTGTGTAGCATGTTATGTCTAGGTGCTAGGGACTGACCAGAACAGAATAACAAGGGGCATTGTTTATCAACCTTGCATATCATGTTCAGATTAAACTCCAGGAAAGGCAGAGGCCAAGAAAGGCAGTCTGTTCTCATGTGAAAGGCACAAACAGATTCATGTAATGTAGTAACATGCTCAAAAGCAGCATCAAGGCAACCAAGCTCATGCTAACTGAGCAATGTCAACAATGTCCCTAAGGGCCCTATAACAACCCCTGATTGATTGTGTTGTACTTAGACTGAAAGATGAAGAAGCTCTGTTAATATATGCTAAGGGTTATGATAGACGGTATAGTTTGCAAGTTAGGATCATCAGCAGCACCTCACATCTTTTACTATATGTAAAAGTACAGACATGACTGAAATACAGAAGAGGTAACACATTGAAATTTGCTAGGATACGTTTCAGTTTCAAGTAGACACTTCACAATCTACAGCCTACTTGTGGTGCACTTTTGCAGAGAGTTTTGTAAACTAGGATAATGGCTAATACATTTGGGAACATGTTTTCAACCTCACATTTCTCCACCAGTTTGATTAGAGACACAGAGCTGACAGTGCCAGGTCTAACCCAAAATGAAAGGCTTATTCCTCTCAGGTCACTCTTTAATTGTCAGTGTGCTTCCAGAGATCTCAACGGGTATATGTCAGTTCCTTTTAGAGGTGAGATGACGTGTAAACTAGTGTGTAGGTAGTAGACTACGTTTGTTTGAGACTGTATGCGGTGCAGCATAAACTACAGGGATCACTTTCTGGCTATCATATAGGGAAGCAGGGTATGAAGCTGTGTATTCATGTACTTCCATGTGGCCTACTTACCAAAGAGATGTGTGGTTCGGGGACTGAAAGGTGAAGTAGTTCTGTCAATATTTGCCATGGCTCATGATAGACTAGTTTTCAAATTAGGATAATCAGTTGCACTACACTTATAAATTACATGTGTATGTACAGACATGGCTAAACATGGAACAGGTCCGAAATTAACATTTCCCATAATATGTTTTCAGTTTCCAGCACTGACATCACTATCTATGGCCTACTTGCATTGTACCTTTGGAAAGACTTATATGTACTAGGATAGTGGTTAATGCACTAGGGAACATGTTTTCGAACTCACATTTCTCAACCAGTTTGATTAGAGACATAGAGCTCACAGTGCCAAGCCTAACCCAAAATGAAAGACCGACTCCTGTCATGCCATTCCTATTAGTGTCGGCATCTCTCCAGAGACTTCAATGAGTGTGTGAGTGCATTTCAGGGATGAGACAACACATATAAAGTAGTGTTTAGCCACTTGACTACCTCTTTTTCAGACCATATGCTCTGTACATGTGTGTACAAGAAGCTGCATGGATCATTTTCTACTTATTATACAAGGCAGCGGGGTATGAAGCTGCGTGTTCAAGTGTTTCCATGAAGCCTACCTACCAAAGAGATGTTTGCTTCTCGGAATGAGAGGTGAAGTAGCTCTAACAATAATTTTATAGGGGTTGTAGTGAAGACCAATGTCTGCCTGCGCACATTGATATGTTAGCATAAGTGCATTAGAAGTTTAAACACCATTTAAACACCATTTTGCAACTTTGCCACTTTTGCACACAACACTACATGTATCTGTTGTTGTAAGTTACCTTACTTGATTTTCTTCACATGAGAACGGTCTGCTTTCCACATCCCTAGACTTAGACTGCAGCCTCTGTCTGTACAGCTTGTGTGCCTTTAATATTACACTGCATGCATGTTTGCAGGCACTTGGAGAAAACTTTTCCATCTAGCTTGCTGATCCTTTGATGTGATTCACCTAAGCTGATCTTTGAGGTATGGGGTTCCCCGTTGAAACCTAGAGACCTTCTATTATTATTTTAAAACCTAGCTTCGTGCAAGTGGAGGGTGGTTCACAAGGAGCAATATGACCAGTTTCCACGATCAATATAATATGATTTCTCCTTTTGTGTTTTATGGAATTGTAACAATGCTGATTGTTTATTTCTAATCAAATGCCTGCTTATGTTAGCCAAAATACAGTATCTTAGAGCACGTTTAAATATTTTAAACTTTATCATGTCTCTGATTACTCACGTTGTGGACTTGTATTCGAAAAGAGTGTTCTTGATTCCCACCATTCCTGAGAGTATTCTAATTAGCTTGTTCTAGGTTGTCTAATCATTGGTAGCGTTGCGGTAGGACAGAGAACGAATGAGACACTGATGCTAGTCACATAGGGGTTCTGGGTACTGAGGTGAGTTTCTGGTATACCACAAGTCACTGAGGTCCTGGTTCCCTACGCACAGTTCTGTGCCAATACAGAATCCCCGCAACAGGGTATAACAGATCATTTAGCTTTTAAGTGAGCGCCATTAGCTGCACTACATGCGTCACAATACAAGTAGAAGTACAGACACACCTGAGACATGCGAGAGGTCAGACATTCAAATTTAACAGAATACGATTTCAGTTTCAAGCACACATATCACTATCTATGGTCTACTTCTGGTGTACTTTTGCAGAGAGTTATATGGACTAGGATAGAGGTAAATACACTTGTCAATATATTTTAAAACTCACATTTCTATACCATTTTCATTCAACAGACAGATTTTGCAGTAGTCTTCTTAAACGATTGCACTTTCTTAAACAACTTGAATCACCACTAAACTTTTTCTCATCAAATTCTATCAAATGCAAACCAGGTAGTGTTCTTACTCAAGAAAATACAACCCCCCCTCTTTAGTCACAGTGTAGTGTAGCTCCTATTTTCCCAATAGGCTCTGCGCATTGGAATAGTACCTACAGCAGTAAAGGCCTAGGCCAGACGTTAACTAGGTCTACTACTGTCGATACTAGACTTAATTTTTGGGTTTGCCAGCTAAGCTCAGAGTTCGCTAGAAACTTTCTCGAATGTTCAAGGAAGGATTAACTTCCCTGATTAGACAAGAAGGGATTTAGTTTCTGACAACCATAGAACATGACAACTTTGCTCTCCCCTAATCAAGAGTCAATCTCAAGAGTCGTGTGAGCACAAGGCAATTATTTTACTCAGTCAGTACGTGCATTCTTAGTCTCATCAGAGTGTAGAGAAAAGGAAGAGACGGGCGTGTTCAATAAAAGATGTTATTTATTGATCAGTCTCTTTTCTCGTACAAGAGAAATGGATCGATATTATTGCGATACTTATAGTTAAGTAAAGTGCATACATTAGAAGCAATAGTATAAAATAATACTGTAAAAACATTGATATGGTTTCTGAGCCATATGATGTTTAAAATGATTAACATATATTTACATACACATATACATTTGACGAAACGTACTTAACTGGTGTTTCTAAATACGCCTACCCCGTGTACCTGACCTAAGTCTAATGCGTGGGCGGGAATAGAAAGTTACAGTTTAAGTTAAGTTTGTTTTTGCCAAGTGAATAACTAAAGAATTCTCTAGGAGGGGTTATTCAGTTCTGTACCTGGAATTTAGGATGAATGAGGAATGGTATCTCTTTCTCTGCTCTCGATATTCCAGGCTGCCTGCGAGGGCTACCCGGAAGCGCCGGTGCTGGGTCTCTCGGCTTGAGATAGCAGCGCGTCTCTCAGCGCGTCAGGAAGGCGGGGCTGCTGCCTGCGGGGTCTGCTTCTGCTCTCTGCTTCGGCAAGTATGGCTGCTCCGTCTTGTCACCACGCGTGTGTTTGCATAGGGCAAGGTCGGCAATATTTATACCTTAAAGGTGCCGGGATTGACGTAAGGATGGACATAGGTACGTCAATAAAGATGTCATACGACTTGCTCGTTAGCACATTCTTTACTAAAGTTCTCTGTGAAATCAAAACAATGGCCGCACGGATTATCCAGGTTGTCATAGGTTTGATTTGTTATGAGAACGTCGTATGCCTTATCAGGGGCTGGAGGAATGTCGCTTGTCTAATTAGATCTCAAGCGTTATGACCTAATCAGATAACACGTTCCTGTGCCGTAGTGTGACTGCGTCAGATAACGGTATCTGCATCATGGGGGATTTCTTGCCTCATGGGCTGACTGTTAGTTAACTAGCTAGTAAGTTTAACCAGAATAGGGTCAGGAATAGGGGGATCGATTCAGAACCTATAGAAATACACGACAACAGTACTTCCAATATTTACAAAAGTTCTGTCTATATTTAAACCTCGAAATTTGTGAATAGTTACTACATATACTGGAGATATAAGAAACTATTGTCTTCGAAAATACAAGTCATTTATAAGCAAAAAAACATTGACACAAAACCCAATCTGTTTTACTTCATTAATGTGGGCAAATTTAACAATTAAAGATTCTAGTCCATCTCTATATAGAATATTTACAAAATCATCCCTCCATTTACTAATCCTTCCTCTACATTTAAATTACGACGCAAAATTACTTGACAGTTTTTACATACGTGTAAACACGTTTCTAATCCTGCAGTTTTAGATACAGACTTTTCCAAAGAATCCAATTTATATTGCAGTTGTTCAGTTAGTAGAATTGTTACTCCTTGGTGTTCCATTTTGTTAATAGCTTTATTTTCCAGAATGTGTTGTTTTTTCAGTTTCAGTAATTGTTTCTTAAAGTTGGAACACTGTTTCAACGTAGACATTAAACAAACTATGGATCTGTTTTCCACCATCATATTATACATTAGTTCTGCTGGTGTTTTTCAGATGTAAATACATTTCTTATTATCTGACTTTCTAAAGCTTATTTACCATGTTTTGTCACCACAATAATTCTTGTGTCTTTAGGAATATTTCCATATTCTTCATCAGCTGCTTGTTGCATATTTTCAACAAGTCCTTAAATTAAAAGTTTAACAAAATATTTACATTTACGATACTTCCCGATTTCTTTCCCTCATGATGGAGAAGTGTTTTAAAAACAGGTTGTCCTTTAAAAGGAGTAAGTTGCAGTAGGTCTTCAAATACAATTAAATGCTTTCCTCCAAACAGCACATCATACTCTGTTTTTAAAATCTGTTGCATTCTCAAGTTAACAAAGGCAAGTATTAAGTTTGAGACCACGCTCACCTCCGCAATGATCAAAAGTCTCAGGGGCATATTATCAAGGACGGGCGATACATTATCGCCGCTTTTATCGGCAGGAAACTGCCAATAAAGCGGCGATAATGGGCTTGAAATATGCTCTGTGGAATTCCTATCGAAGCCCATGTTAGATGTCTTCACATCTAACATGGGCTTCGATAGGAAATCATAGAGCATATTATCAAGCCCATTATCACCGCTTTATCGGCAGTTTCCTGCCGATAAAAGCGGCGATAATGTATCGCAAGTTCTTGATAATATGCCCCTCAGTTTCTTCAGTACTCTTGAGACTTCATAACAGGCTTCTCCAGATAGCTTCTGATGTTCAAGTTTATTATCATGTTCAACAGGTAGCATAAGTAGTTGATGTAAACTAATACCTTTAATGTTGTGTGCTGGTAATCCAGTTGGTGCTGTTACGACACAAAATAAATGTGATTCTGCAGTCGTGTGTAGATAGCCTGTCAGAACTCCAATCAAGAAACCTTTTCCTGTCCCAGTTGGATGACTAATGTATAATAGAATAGGTTGAAATGATAAACATTGACATTCTCTTTTCATGAAGGAATGTTCTACTTGTTGTTTCACTTGCAAATATATGTATTTCTCTTCAATATTCAGTTGTTCTTCTAACTGTTTAAACTCAATATTATCTTTTTGCGCTTGCTGCATTGCAGTTTCTATCTCATTCATGGCTATTGCTGCTTCATTTTCAATAATTGGTTGTCCACGTGGTTCTTGAGTCAATTAACCAGAACTTTTACTGCTTTGTGAACTTTCTCTAGCTATTTCTTTTGCAATAGTTCCTTCTTGCTCAATCTCATCATTTATCATTTTTAAATAAGTAGGAATTACCGTAAAATGAATTGTATCTTTTATTGCATTAAAAGAATCTTCATAGCAGTCAAAATTTCCAAGTAATTCCGTTACATTAGGCTAAGGCTTAAACAGTTGCAGAAGTGTTAAATACAAACAATCTCCCTTATCTGGAGTTTCACAATTGAGTTTTCTGTGGTTAATACGATTTCCTTTGGCATGTTTCACTAAACATCCATCACATCCAAATACTGCATATTTTTCTTCTTTTATGTTTTCTGTAACATTCTTTTTAAATCTGTAGTGTTGAAGTATTTCATACAGACATACGTTTTCAAGATGTGGACTCCTTTTTGGATAGGATGTATCCAACATTTTAGATTTGACAATGTCATTGCTTTCTGGCTAATACTCTGCTAAGTATTGTATTCCTGGAAAATATTTCAATACTCTGTTCTGTGTGGAGGCTAGGCCTACACATAACCAAATGATTCCTCTTGACTTTGAATACAAACTCGCTGAGCTCAAGTGTTCCAAACATTTATAAGATCCGATCTCTCCATGGAAAAGCAATGTTCAAGCTAATGCTGTACAATTTCTTGGTCAGGCTCTTTCGGCAGAGATTTCTTCCCACATTTATTTCATCTTTGACTTAGATTTTGTAATATATGATGTGACATAATGAGCAACAGCAATTTAGTTCTCCACAACAAACTGACTATCTATGTTGGCATTCCACATTTTCAAAATGACTGGATTATACTCATTAATATATTTTGAAGCTTCTGTTGTTATTAATTGTATGTCTTCTTGGGAGATTTCTGAGTTATTGTATGTCTCTTTATGTTCACAAAAAGTTCTTTACTCTTCTTTTAGAAATTATAGGTCGTTGGAATCCAAAACAACATTTTGCATAAAGTGTTCCTTTACATTTGTATTTCCGTCTTTAGTATTTTCCACATTTCAGACTTTGAAACCGTAAAACTTGTTGCCGCAAACTGTTTTCTCCTCCTTCTCTTGGGATGGCACATGTAACATACTGTTCGATGAAACACAAAACAGCCTCATCACAATCTGTTGCAAATGTTTGTGCATCTTTTATCCATTATAGCATGTGTGTATGAGGAGAACCTCTGGCGTGGTACTCTTTTCGCCAAACGAAAATAGTTACAACTCCAAGAGATGGAATGCTTTTATTGCAGATAAATGACATCATAGCTTGAAACTATGTTTAAAATATCTACAGACGTTTGCGGGATCCAAGGAACAGAGTTCTCCTGCTGTTTTCAGTTCAATGTTTTTTTATATTTGAATTTACTTCTCAAAGAATTCAAGAAAATCCTCCGATGCATATTCAGCACAACTAAGTGTTACATACCAAGTAGGTGTACCTAGGTTTCTCAACAGGCATTTTAGCTCACCATAGCAATGATACCAAAATTTGTTGGTATCACATTGACATGCAATTAAATTGAGTAAGTTGCATTCCAAATTGTCATCCCTTTGTTCAACTTTCTCAATCAGTTGTCTTGCAGACAGATTTTGTAGATGAATTCCTGTTTTTAATATATGGTTCACTGCATATGAAAGTCCATACAAATAACTCTCAAAGAGAAGATGAAATAGATAGTGAATGCTTTGCTGGTATTTTGGATCTTCAAAGTATAATCTTAATGACCGATATTGGGATGGCCCCGCGATATGGAGTCTAGAGGGCCAAAATCAACTTCGGTGGGGGCTGCACGCCCACTCCAATATATTTGAAAAGATGGGCCACATTGGGTGGGTCCCTAGGGCCAAAATTGGCACAGGGAGGAAAGTCGCACACACCCTCCCAATATGTTTGAAGAGCCATGCCCTGGAGGGTGTGGTCCCCGGGAATGAAATCAGCATGGTGAGGGGGGTTACGTGGCCCTCCTGCTCCTTTTGTAATATTGGCTGGGGAATGGGGTCCCTGGGACTGAATATGGCCTTGGAAGGTGGGGCATGTACAACCCCCTCTCCAATTTATATTTTTAAAACTGGCCCTCAGGGCATGGCCCACCCATGGGCATTAGGAAAACAAGCACTGGAGCTCCCAATTGTTTTTATTTTAGTTTACTGTGGGTTCACAGATCCTCCGTTAATCTCCATTGTCTTATACTCTGGTTCCAGGGGGATGGGTTCCCCGGGGCCAAAATCGGTTCAGGATGGGCTTGGTTGCCCCCCCTCAATGTATTTGAAAATCTGTGGTCCCTGGGTCCGAAATTGACCCAGGGATAAGTGCCAAGAGGGGTGCCATGTGGCCAGTGTGAAAATGTGCAAATCACCTGGAAGCTCCACTGTTTTGGTCCCATCCACTTTAGTAACATGCAGAGGTCTTCCCGTCTTTTGCCAGGGTGATAGACACCTTACCAAAAGGCCACCGTAGCATGTTTCAGTCAATTTTGGTGCTGCGTTCTTGATGCTGAGGAATAGAAGGACATCTCCACCAAACAAAGAAGGATTTACTTCATATAGCTAAAAGAGAAAACTGTGGTTCGGTGGAAATTTACCTCTTTGTAGTCTTGTTCTTTTCTCTATAGGATGATTCATGTTATCACAGATTTCTGGATGAAGACAAACAAGGAACAATCACTTTGCCAAAACGCACACAAGGTCACTTGAGAGTATGCACTGGAGATTTACCCAGGGAGATGGAGTGTAGTAATTAAGCAGTAGAAAGTACTCCATTTGGGTAGATATTTTGTGTAAAAATGTGGACTTTTGTTGGATAAAGAGGCGGTTAAGGTTCTGTTCAGTCACTCACACAGCTACTGACACAGACACTCAGATACTCACTCACACACCCATACAGACACTCACAAACCTACTCACACACCCACAAAACCACTAACACACCCATTAATAGACCCATACAGCCACTCACTCAACCAGAAAGCTATTCATACACTCACTCATGCACCCAAACAGCCACTCACACACCCATTCATAGTCCCATACAACCAATCACAGCCAATCACACACCCACTCACACAACCATACGGTTACTCGGATGCCCACTCACACACTGATACAGTCACAAAGCCACTTAGATGGCTATTAGAAACAGTACCATTCATTAGTAGTAAAGAAATAATAGTAATATACCTTATGCTGTACCTTAGTATATATCTTTAAGTCTCAGAAACGTTTATGAAACACTTACACTCCCTGGATGATGTTATCAATGATGTCGTCAGTGGTTACATTTGAGATGTCATTAGTGATGTCCCTGACCATATCATGAGTGATGTAATATGTGAGGCCATGAGCCGTGCATTGCGATGGCGTATGCTATAGTTAACTCAGGTAATTATTACTGCTTAATTTCTTTGGTTTTGTGTGTGTGAAATCTGAGCCTAATTATAACTTCCCTGTAACCTTTTTTTTTTAGTGAATGTATATACAGTATTGTGTCATGGTACCTTAATGGGTCACCTATATATAATAATATATATCAGAAGAAATAGTCCACTGACTGTCACGCAGGTACCGGGAAGCATATAGGACTGCTAATTCATCAATCCATCTCACTTTTTTCGTTATCAATCAGGAAAGCCATCATCATTTCTCATGTGTTGTCCTATTTTGATTTCAGTTGTGATTTCCATTGCTATAAACATGATGATTTGGCTTACTGCTCCTTGTTTGGTAGCTGCTCCAATTACTATTTTCCACATGCACCCACCAGGAGGAAGGGATTTTTGGAAATGCCCAGGCCCTGAGAAATATTGTGTGTAAAAATGGTTGGAGATAACAGAAGCAGCTAGAGATGTGAGGTGGTTTATTTGCAGTGTGCTTTTTTCATGCTCACATTTTACAGCAGAAGAGCTTATCACTCACCCTTTTTGATCAGAATACGGATAAAACCAACATTTTTCCACTGTAAGTAAACTGTGGGATGAAACTTTCAAATAATATGGGAATCTGTCACTTAAGTGGTATAAGGGATTAATTTGCCTTATGACATAGGACCCCAAGCAAAAGAGGCCAATCTATTCATACAACCGATTGTTTCTTGCTATTTTAACACCCAATCACCACCCGAGTGGAGATTCCTAAGCTCAAAAGAGTGACTGGTGTACTGGCCTTATGCAAGGGTCAGTTAGAAATCGCTTTACGTGTAAAACAAATGCAATGAAGCCTTTCTTTATCCACATTCTGACTCCTGATGAATCCAATGAGTGACACACCTGGACAAGAGAGCTACCATGTTTCACTTTCTTGTATTCACGAACCTCGACTTGGGTAGGGAATAGAGAGGGAAAAGAAGTGGGCTACCTTCTTGTACCTCTAGCTCCACTGGGGATTGTGCTAATCATTTAGCTACACAAAGGACACACCCACACACCGCCTCCAGTTGTCTGAAAACAGCACTGCAATTTAAAAGTTTGACCAATGAGCCTCTTGAATTTGGGGGTGGGACGGGGGAATGACTGGACGGGACCAGCCTTCATATTCCAATAGGTTCAGCCCTCCAATGTAGTTTGCATGATGTTCTGATGGCAAGCCTGAAACTAAAGCTTAACAGGGATTGTGGGTAAGGTGGGACCAATATTGCAAACTTACCAACGACTTAGTTCTTCTTTAAGGAGTGCTGAACAGCGGCATAGTGTAGATACAATCCAGACTACCATGATAACAAATTATAGCCCTTATCAATAGGGGCATGTAGCAGACTGTTAGTGCTGTGATGTGTGGTATATAGGCTGACTGCTATATCTTTGTTAGACAGCCAATAACGCTCATGAAACAGCAAGTGGCAATGCATTGAATCCTGGGGAGTTAAAGAGGTTGGTGACAGCAGCCCTAGGCTATGGAAATTCGGCCTCCATGTCGCTAGCTCACGTTTTCCCCAAGGCATTTGCCCACTATGGAGAGAACATGCTGCAGACCAGGGTTCAAAGTGAAGCGGCCAGTTTTTAGGTTTCACTTGCACAGCGCTTGCCCTGTGTTTCTGAAATTTCCTGTATTTAATATATCGTAAAAGGGGGCTCTTGCCAGTTCCCATAGCCGAATTACTGTGTTCATTTACTTTTGTGTGGAACTTTATTTTTTTTACTTCCCCTGGCTTCAAGCATTTACGATACGATACTTCCGCTAAAGCTCTTCCCAAGTAAAATGCAGGCAGCTTCTAACAGTATACTGGAATGCTTGCTTTTTAATACTTAGTTGTGTAAAGCAGATGCTTTAGCCTAGAACATTTGTGGCATTTCCTATTCATGCTTTGTACCTTTCGTAGCTCTTTGTAGGTATTATCAGATTGATTTATTCCAACTTAATCTATTTGGTCATTATGATCAAATTCTAAATGTTGTAATAAACTTTGCACATTAAAAATAAAGTTAATATACAAGAGTTATGCTATATTTTACTATGGAAGAGGCAGCCACAAATGCGGTTACCTTGCAGACAACAAGATCATGATTTGAATAGTGCAGAGGGTGCAGTAGCACCGGGTCCAACAGTTCTCAGAACTCCTCTAGACACATGATATTGATATATTTGTCAACTAAACAGCCAGTCACAATTGCAGTCACCTTGCAGCTAAAAGGGCTTTGGTTTGAATAGTGCAGCAGGTGCAGTGGCACCAGGGCTGAAAGCTCTAGGGACCCCAGTAAACCTAGATTTTTGCTAAAATGTAGAACTAAACAGGCAGTCACAAATGCTGTTACCTTCTAGACAAGAGGGTCATGATTTCAATGGTGCAGCAGGTACACTGACATCAGTACCATAAGCTCTAGGCCCCCCACTAAAAACCTACATTTGCTTTATTTTACTACTAAACAGTGAGTCACAAGTGCAGTTACCTTTCAGACAACAGGGTCATTATTTGAATGGTGCAGCAGGTGCAGTGGCACTGGGCCCAGCCCAAAAGATGTCTGAACTCCTCTAAACATCTAATATTACTATAGTTTACTACTATATAAATAGTCACAATTGCAGATAGCTTGCAGTTAAAAGGAACTTGATTTAATTGGTGCAGCAGGTGAAGTGGCACCGGGCCAAAGGTTGTCATAACTCCTCTAAACACCTCATTTTGCTATATTTCACAACTAAACAGGCAGTCACAAGCGCAGTTATTTAGCAAGCACTAGAGTTATGGTTTCAATAGTGCAGCAGTTACAGTGGCAACAGGAACAAAAGCTTCAGACAACCAACTAAACACCAATTAGTGATATATTTTACTACTTAACAGTCACAAGTAAAGTTATTTTTCAGGCAGTTGGGTCATAATTTGAATGGTGCAGCAGGTGCAGTAGCGCCAGGACCGAAAGCTCCAGGCTCCCCACTAAACACTTAATATGCTATATTTTACTACTAAACAGGCAGTCACAAGTGTAGTTACCTTGCAAACGACAGGGTCATGATTTGAATGGTGCAGCTGGTGCAGTGGCACTGGGCCCAAAAGTTGGTAGATCTCTTCTAAACACCTAATATTACTATATTTTACTACTATACAGGCAGATACAATTGCAGTTATCTTGCAGTTAAAAGGGGCTTGATTTGAATGGTGCAAGTAGGGACAGTGGTAACTGAATAGCTCTAGGGGCCACACGAAATGTAGATTAATGCTACATTTTACTACTAAACAGGCAGTGACAAGTGCAGTTATCGAGCAGATACTAGGGCCATGATTTTAATGGTGCAGCAGGTGCCGTTACACTGGGGCCCAAAGCTCTAGGACCCCCTCTAAACACCAAATATTGGAATATTTTACTAGTAAACAGCCAGTCACTAGTGCAGTTAACTTCCAAGCACTAGAATAACGATCAGTGGCACCGGGACCAAAAGTTGTCATAGCTCCTCAAAACATGAAATATTGCTATATTTTACTACTAAACAGGCAGTCACAAATGCACTTATCTTAAATGCACTAGGGGCATGATTTGAATGGAGCAGCAGGTGCAGTGGCACCAGGACCAGAACTCCTGTAAACACAAAATATTGCTATTACATCAATTAATTCTATTATTTCCCACTTTCATTTCATTTTTCTAAATTTTGTTTTTACTTACCCATACTAAACCACTAGTGACAGTGACAGCACAATATATTGCCTTTTTGTACATAAACAAGTCATAACACTTATATTGTTATGAACTTACAACAAAAACCTGGCAGGAACTGTTAGATCCCAGCACTCTCTGTAACAGTGAGAGATTTTGGGGAATTATTAATAAACCACTGTTTGACAAGGCAGGGGATAACCCAGTTGGTACCAACACCACTGAAGATGGGTGGGTATCTCACTTCAGTCTTATCTTTAATAGTATCACTCCGCTGATAGAAGTGGATAGAGATGTCCAAAGTGTAACTCTACCACTCTTCACAATGAGTGAGGTTGAGAAAGGCATCTCGGGGTTATCGAGCAAGAGAGCACTGGGACCAGATGGTATGCCCCCAGATCTATTTAAATCCAAAGTGTCCCTTTGGGCCCCGGTTCTCACACCTGTGTTTAATGCAGCCACCGAACATGGCTGCCCAAGGTCATGGGGTTCCGCTACGATAGTGCCAGTATTCAAGAAAGGCGACCGTAATAGTGCCACCTGTTACAGGCCGATCTTACTCATCGACTCTGTGGTCAAGGTGGTGGGAGGAGTAATCCTGAACAGATTGACAGTCTGGGCCGATGAACACAGGGTCATTTCTAAAATCCAATATGGGTTTCGGCCAGGTCACTCCACAATGGCGCAATGCCTCAATCTGTACATGGTCATCGGGGAATACACCATGGCCCGGCAGGGCACCATCCACATGGCGTTCATGGACCTTTCCTCCGCGTTTGACTGTGTCAACCGGAGGAAACTTTGGGAGTCCTTGGGCGCCATGGGGGTGGAGCCTACTTTGGTTAACTTTTTGAGGGACTTGCATCGGGACACAAAGGCCAATGTGAGGTACTCGCAGGACCTTAGGGTGTCGAGGGATTTTAGTGTCCAAAGGGGTGTAAGGCAGGGCTGTATCCTGGCCCCTTTTCTTTTTAATTTATATATTAATGACTTGGAGGAGCATCTACTAAACACTGGAGCTGATTATCCTTATGTTGGCCGCAAGGGCTTGCCTGTTTTATTATACGCAGACGACGCTGTCCTCATGGCCAGGACCGCAAGAAGTCTCCAAATCCTATTAAGCGCTTTTTACAATTTTATGGCTGACCATGATTTATCTATTACTAACTCCAAATCCTATATAATGCAGGTGGGGCAGCGGAACAAGAGACTGTACCCATTTAGGGTTAACAGGGAGAAGGTCCCCATGACTAGAACATTCTCCTACTTGGGAGTATTGTTCGACGACCAGCGAAAATGGGGACCACTACTCCAAAGGAAAAGGGGTGAGATAACTCGGGTAAACGCTGCTATATTTAATTTTGCTAGGAAAATGGGCAAGCGACCTATTGCCGCACTATTAAAGATATATCAGGCAAAAAGTGTGGCACTAGGCAGCTATGGCAGCGAACTCTGGGTGTATGTGGCAGCCGACGACATCGTGGTGGCAGAGAATATTTTTTTGAAACAGTTGTTGGGGGTTCCAAAGGGGTACTTCCAACTTAATAGTGCATGAAGAAACTGGCACACCTTTTATTGGTGATACCCTAGCACCTTCTGGTTAAAATGTTGGCTTAATAAAGATTTGGTCTTAAATCACCAGTTTTTAAAGGAAGCACTATCCATGGATTATATGCTTAAAATCCCAAGGTTGAAATACTTAAAGGATTGTTTTCTTGCACTGGGGCGTTTAGAACTTTTTTTAAATCCAGATACGATCACATCTGCTGATGTAGAGTATGTGAGAAAAACCTTCTCTTTATCACAACAAATGATTCGTGAGGAGGTGGAATTAAATAAACCCAGTATTCGCAAATATGTCATGTTGAAAACTACACCTTTAATGGAGCCTTACTTATCATGGCCAATATCGGGCTATGAACGGTTTCTGCTAACTAGGTTCCGATTGGACTATTTTCTTTTTTGAATTACTGTTCCCAGGGGATCTCATAGAGGCCAAGTGCTTTCATCCTGCGGCTGCGACAGTAAGTCTCCGCAGGATCTGGGGCACTTTTTATTTATTTGCTCCCATTATGATGTACCCCGGAGGTTCTTTTTAAAGCCCCTTTTAAAAAAACAGAATTTTACCCAGGTCCGACCAGCCCTTTGTTACTTGCAACTGTTAAAGCCGGAATGCACTATATTTTTGATTGGCTTTTTAAAATCAGCCCTAAAACTTAGAAATAGTAGGGAGATTTAACGACTTATAAATGCTGCTAATATTATATTTGCTCCATAGTGATTGCTGTTAGTAATATGTATTTTAACACATGAGCACTTTATGGTTGTATATCTACTTTTTACCGTGTATTACCTTTTAAAATTGTATTATTGTACTTTTATGGTTTTCTCTGTTTGAAAAACCGAATAAAGATTTTCTGATCTGATCTACAACAAAAACAGCTTATTATTAATTCCATCATGGATTGCAATATATCCAAAATAAAGTCAATTTGATTTGATTTGATTTGATTCCATCATGCATTTTCCAATACTTGTTCTTACTGTGAGAGATAGGAATCAGGTTGCCGTTATCAATTTTCCTGCTGCGCATTGAGCACATTTGCTCTTTCAATTGGATTAGAAACATGGGCAGCAATCGCCAGTCACTGTCTGCTGTCCCGGTCTCCACTCTATTCTCACTGAGGGAGACAGGGGTGTCCAATTTTCAAACATGCTCTTACCCACCCCACCCTAGCCTTGCACGGACAGCACAAGCCACAGGGCAACAGACCTTCAGCCTGCTGTTGGCTGACACTACCAAACAGCCAGCACACACCCTTGAGGACTGGAGTCTGGAGCGAGTGGTGACCTGCTGGCAAAGGCAGTGGACGCCATGGTCCCATCATCAAAACCAGCCCAACTCTGCATTAAAACCAGCCTCATTGGGAAATGCCTGGTGCCAGAAAAGGCCAGTCCAGACCAGCTACAAACCATGGCCCTAATTCACTAAAGTTTGTGCAGGTGGTCGGGTGATGCAATGCAGTTTAGCACTAAGCACAGAGTCCTTTACCATGGCAAATAAACATACGGTATGCCCTATTCACAAAAGTATTTTTGACCATAAAGATATGTTAACACCCAAAATACCTCATTTAAGTAAGCCAGAAATTTGCAAAATGACTTTTCGCTGGCATAAATGGATTTACTGTTTATAAATTCCCTGCTACAAGTGCAGTGAACTTTTCAGTAGTAAATGCTAGCCAAGTGGTGGAAAGTAGGCACTATAATGAATGGTTTGTCAAGTACGTTTGCAAATGCCCACAAACGTGTACATTTGTGGTCAATCATAAATGCTGATTTTACCACTGGAAAATCCAAGAGGAAAAGTATTTTCACCATGAAGAAAAAAATTTGCATATGCACAGTTCCCACAGCAGTCTCCATTCTACAATATCAGCAATATTGATGCACAGGAGGATAGAACCATGTAGATGACACATCACATTCCCAGAAACACATTGGAATACCTGCCTCTGGTGCAGACTATCAGGCATAATTTTCAGAATATTTATGATTTGAAGAAGAAATGTGGAAATATGTTCTGGCGGACATGTTCATCTTCTCCAGTACTTTTAGATTTTTTTATCACTTAGGCCCGCAATCATTTGTGCTGCAAAAGCTTCCATAAGCTTAAAAACTTTAGTAAATGTCGTTTTAACTAAGCAGTTAATTATCAAAGTAATCACAAGGAGTCTGTGAAATTTCCGTGATTTGCTTTCTTGTAAATACACAAAGGCCCACATGCATCAACAATGCCATTTGCGATTCCTTATTAGCGAAAAATAAGGATTCGCTAATAAGGAATTGAAAAAGGCTATGCATGAAGAAATCGCTAAAAAAATATTGTTTCTTAAAATTCCTTAATTGTGATTCTCTAATTGAGAATCGCAATTAAGGAATACCTCCCCATTCATTCCTATGGGCCTAGAGGCCCATAGGAATGAATGGGAAGACATTCTCAATTTGCGATTCTCAATTAGAGAATCGCAAATTGAGAATGCAATTTCAAGGGTGCGAGGGTGTCAAAAGGACACCCTGTTGCACCCCTGAAATCTACCTATAAGTACATCTTGCACACACACATGCCCCAAAGGCATGTGTGTGTGTAAAATGGAACTTTGAAAAATGCACTTTAGTGCATTTTTCTCCGTTTTCACAAATTACCATGAAGGTCAACTTCATGGTAATTTGCTCCCCTTATTAGCGAAATCGCTTATTTTTTAAGTTTGTTGCATTGCATTTAAGGAATCTCAATGTGAGATTTCTTTAATGCAATTGCAATTTAAGAAATCACAATTTTGCGATTTCTTAAATTGCAAAAAGTACAAAAATTTTGATGCATCCCAAAAGTTCAAATTGCATTCACAAACGGACGATTTTTGCAATTCGTACGATTTGCAAATGCAATTTTCAATTATGCATGTGCCCCAAAATGCCTAGGACAATTTCGCACAATTACACAGAATTACATGAAATGCGTTTTTTTCATTTAGCTCTATATTTAGCTCGAAACACATGGGGGCATATTACCAAGGGCCATTATCGCCGCTTTAGCGGGACTTTTTCCCGTTAATGCGGCGATAATTTTATCGCCCTATTACCAACTGGTGTTAGCGACAGCTTGTAGGCGATAGCGGGCATTTAGGGGCCCACTTTGCATGTCAGTGATAATTATCGCTAATGACATGCAAAGTGGGCGTGCCAAGATGTTAGCGACTGAAAACAATCGCTAACATCGCTATCTCCTATTACCTACAAAGGCGTAGTTTTGGAAATATTCGAGCTAAGCGCGAATATCTCCAAAAGCTAACACCTGCCCAGAGCAGTTCTTAGCCATGTTATCCAATGGGAGGTGGATAACATGGCTAAGAGCATTGTCACGATAATGTGTGAATATCGCTGTATTTCCAGTGATATTCGTGCATTTCGAATGATTTTTATCGTTTCTAAGATAAACGTTGATGATAGCAAGGTATCTCAGCGATAAAAATCGTCGTAGCGCGGCGATAAAATTATTCCCGCTAGCCCTGCTTAGCGATAAATATCGCTATTGCTAGGTAATATGCCCCATGATTTCTTCAAATATGAGGTGCACTTGCGCATTTCATTGTAAAAGCAAAAAAAACTCAACAGATGTGAACAACAGCTCCTCCTGTTTTAGTTGCTTGCATTCTTACTGCGCTCGTGTGCAATCATTTTACAGCAACTGCAGTGTAATTACCTGATGTGGCATAATGGAATATTTTCGGGAATTCCACGTAAAAAGCGAATGTAAAATGTACGCCAGCATAATTTAAATATCGCTCGAGCATAGTAGTCATTCCCTTATGAAAAGAAGTGCACAGTTCTTCAGAAACACAGAATGTCCCAGTTACTTAGCTAACATCCGCTCTATTGACACGCTGCTTCTTATTGTCATCTATTTAAAAGGTACCCATGTCACTGCTTTACAGCGTTTAGATGAGGTCGCATTCGGTTTATTATGGCTTCATCTGCAAAGTGTATTTTAATACATTCTATCAAAGGCGTGATATTTGAAACTGCAATTTCTAAAGGTGCCCTGCTCGCTGCGTGCACAGACTACCCCTTAATGATGAGAAATGAATCCACATCTGCTAGTGGTGCCTCATAGCTGTCTGATAATTAAATCAACATGCTTAGATGTGTCTACAATTTCTTCAAGCCATTAAGTATTGATGCCTGACTCTCAAGAGAATATGAAACACTATATCATCTATAGATTGCATTTTCATTAGGGCAATTGAGAAAAGGATCAGATTTTCTCCTTCTATCTTCCATTCGTTGTCCAAAAGTAAGGTGACAGCCTAAGCCAATTTGCTTAGCGCGAGACACCTGAAATTGATGTCCTTTGTGAGTAATACCAATTCCAGGTGATGCTGCTCTTTGGCGCAGGGCTCCAGTTTCCCGCCGGTGCCCTGACGAGTGCAATGGCAGAGACAGCCCCTCTAGTAAGAAAGTGATGGCAAGCTCAATAAAGACGCCATGTCAGGTAGACAGATCATCAAGCGATGCTTGAAAAATGATGGTTGGAGGCGGCGCGCTCACTTGGCAGGCTCATCTTTAAGTAGAAAGCTGCAATCACCCTACAGGAAGCTGTGACAACTCAAATATATTCTACCTGCATTTATAATCTGAAAATAGAGTTTGACTCTTGAAAATTTGAATGTCTTGTTACTCCATGTCATTTCCCCTACTGTGAGGACGTGTGATGTTTTAACAGAGGCGTAAATATTACATATCGAGTTTCTTATACACTTGACATCCGCGGTACCCTTGTACGAATTTGTGAAAATGTTCCCTTGTTAGCGGCCATTAATGCTCGGGATCTCGCTGATTACTTCTTGTAAGTTGCAAAGATTTCTGCTTGTGGATTTTCACTTGAAAATCAAGATTTCAGTACCTTTTTAAGCTGTTGAGAAAGCACATCACCAACATTCAACCAAGTTTAAAGACTAGAGGATTTTAAAATTGTACAGTTAATAGTGCGAAAATGGCACACACATTTCAGTAGCAACTAGCCCTCACAAAGACCTGTTGCAAGTTATGTTATAGTCGTGACATTTGTAAAGCGCATGTACACCAAATGGTTTCTTGGCGCTGGAATAACAAAACCACCACACAACGTCCACAGTTTGAATCCTATGCTTGTTGAAATAGCCAGTTTTTAAGAGCTGTCACAATCTGATATAGCAAGGTGTCATCTTGACTTCTAATGGCAGAGAGTCTGGGGCAGTCGGAATGGCTTGCAGGAGGTGGGTCGGGTGCAGGGGGGATCACAGCGGGGGTCATGGAAAAATCACGCTGGGGTCACGGGGGACCTGAAGGGGGCCACAAGGGATACATTACATTACATTTTAAAAATTGAAATACACTTACATTGCTGCCGGCCGGCTCCTGCATGTCTGCTCCTCCTCTCCTCGAGCACATCAAGGAACAGGAAGAAGGTCCTACTAACCAATCACAATGCTGCAGTGCAACTTTGTGATTAGTGAGCACCCATGCTGTCTTGACGAATCACAATGCTGCAGCAGTGTTGTGATTGGTTTTGAGAATCCTGGTTTGATGCTCAACCACAGAATGGGGGTCTGGGATTGTTCTGCATACAGGCTGCAATCAATGCAGCCGGCATGGAGAAGGGGATAGTGTGTATTACTGGTTTGAGTGGTTCGAGAGGGCCGACCAAACATTCACTGCGCACTTGAGTGGGCAAACCACTCCACCCCTGCCCTGTTCAAACAGCAGAGCAGACCCGTCCACTCTCACTCCCGCAGAGCAGCAGGAAGCAGAACTAAAATTATAATAACGCAAAGTTTTTATCTTTTTATGTTTCTACTTCCCACTGCTCCTGGGTCAATGCTCCTTCGCCTTAGTGGAGGAGCCGCTGCTGCAGGGAGTTCCATATTCGGGGTGTGAGCGCTGAAAACCTAGAGCAACTGAGTCTCTTCTTTTTAAATGAAGGGATGATAAGAAGATTCAGATGAGAGAATCTTACATTTTTGCATGGTGTGTATTTTGAGAAATGAGCCAAGATGAGTGCAGGGCTGAGTGCAGGAGTCTTGAATACTGTGTGTTGTTTCACCAGTAGCCAGTGGAAATCCCTAATCAAGGGGGTAATGTGACATTTCCTAGATTTATGAAATATCAACCTGGGTGCCTAGTTTTCTGCCGGTTTTAGCCTAAGGTTGAGACCCTCAGGGAGGCCCAGATACAGCGAGTTTGAAGAACCTAGAATAGAGATCACTAATGCAATGTTAACCTGAACGAGGGCTTCAAAAGTGAGACATGTACCTATTTTTCTCATTTTACACAATTGCAGGAAGCAAGATGATACTATGGCCCCTACTTGGGGTTTCATGTACACTTTTTTGTCAATGAGGACCCAGAGGCTCTTCAATGAGCATTTGGGCTGTGGTGGGGTGCTCATAGCTACTGGCCAGATAATTGGAAAGGCGGCCGACATCGGCCCAGCTGCACGTATGGCGGGGCGTACCGGCCCCCACCTGCCCCGGGTCCCCTGGTGACCCGGAAGTGCTTGAGTCACTTCCGGGTCATGTAGGGGACAAAGGCCAAGCCGGTTAAATCCGGCTTGGCCAAAGAAGGGTTAAAAGGCCGTGGCGCGCGAGAGTCTGCCAACTTCTCAGAGTTGTGGACATCATCAGCCATGGATTCAACATCCACAAGTCTACAGGAGTAGTCTTCCTGGACGTAGCCAAAGCCTTCGACCGAGTATGGCACAAGGGACTGATTTACAAACTCATCAAACTCAAGTTCCCAAGCTACCTGGTTAAACTGCTCTCCAACTACTTGTTAGGACGGACCTTCCACGTGACGGTACGGGAGGAATGCTCATCAACACGCCCTATTCTCGCTGGAGTGCCTCAGGGATCAATTCTCGGACCTTTTCTCTTTAACATATTTACCAACGATATCCCCACAGACTTAAAGAAGACTGATCTGGCTCTTTACGCTGATGATGTTGCAGTCATCTCCCAATCCTTCAGCGAAATAGAAGTGGCTAAGAACCTTGAGGCATCACTCAACAGACTCTCTGAATGGTACAGCGACTGGCAGATCACCCTGAACACAAGCAAAACCACAGCAACACTATTCACCAGGAAGCTGAACAGGAAACATCCACAGATCCTCCTCAATGGGGACGAGATCAAATTGGAAAACAGCAGCCCCTACCTAGGGGTGACTCTGGACTCTAAACTCAGCTGGAGAAACCACATAGAGAAGACCTGCCAGAAATCAGCAGCCAAACTGGCTGCATTATACCCACTCCTGAAGATCAAGTCGATGCCCATGCAGAGCAAGGTGCGAGCAATCACCGCAATAATTCTACCAACTATGACATACGCTTCACCAGTTTGGAGTGGCTGTCACCCGCAGTTACGGGAAGACCTACAGAGACTACAGAGCAAGGCCTTACGGATTGCAAGCAGGTGCACCTATGTTCACACGAACAGCAGACCTCCACAGAGACCTGGGCATTGAGATGTTGGACGACCATCTCCTCAAACTCAACAGGAAATTCTACAAAGGATTAGATCAAAAGGAAAACCCACTGATCAAGAAACTCACAGACATCTCTACAAACCCATTTGACCGATACCCGCGTCCCATTGAAGCGCTAAACTTGCGAAACTGAAACAGCAACGCAGCATCCAAAATCTCATCACTGCCTGAAGGCAAACGCCGGCAGATACGCAAAACTCACCGCTGCCAGATGGCATAATTGCCTCGGCATGCAACCAAAACCCTTTCGCTGCCAGACGGCATAATCGCCTCGGCAAGCAACCAAAACCCTTTCGCTGTCTGATGGCATAATCGCCGCGGCAGGCACCCAAAACTCAACACTACCAGAAGGAACTAGATAGACGAAGATGAGACTCTCTGAGGAAACATGCTGACAATTCTGCAAACTCAATTGACCGCTACCTGCGGCCCATCACTGAGCTGACCATGTGATACAACCTCAACTGTGACAAAGCGTCACACATCAATAAGTCAACCTAAACAGCGATTAAAAAATTCCAAATGAATGTGGAGTAATGAGGCTACTGCCTCGGTATCCAAAAACTCACCGCTGTCAGAAGGAATCTGACAGGCGAAAACAAGACGCAAGCTGGGAGCTGGGAGCTAGGAGTCTGCCTCTTTGACTCCTGTGTGCCACGACCTGCCTTTCCAGCCTCTAGGAGGCTGTAATTAATTTTTCATTTTGTTTTCCAGGCTTTCTTGTACTTGGGTTCCAGCGGTGGGTCTCGTTCGAGGATTGCAGTGGAGCGACAGGAGCGCGTCGACCAGGGACAAGTGCCTGATCCGCTGAGGTTCCTGGACCGGTGCAGCAGGGGCGCGTCCAGTGGCTGTATGCAGAAGAGCCTCTGTCCTTGCAGCCATAAACGGGAAGAGGACGTCAGCCGGAGGCAGTGAGGGGCAGCGGGCAGCCCTACGACCATGGGGACAGTGTGATAGGAGTGTGAGTATGCCCTCTCCCGCCTCGGATTGTTGTGTGGCAAAATGTGGGCATGAATGGCTTGTCCCATCGAGTCAAGGAGGAGATTAATCGTAATAGTTGGTTGGTGGTCGGACTGCAGTAAACATGGAGTGCTATGAATATCGAGACAGCGTTACGATGCAATGGGATGCGTAGTTACATTATTTCAACCCTGAGAAGGAGAAATGGCTTCATTCACGGCCGCTAAGAGCTGTGGAGCGCTTCGGGGCTGCGCGTGCTACGCCTAGGCTGCAACTCGAGCCGCTGGCGCGGAAGGTTGGACAGGTGGGCAGAAGGGACAGCTTAGCGCGCACTGAATGACTATGTATACATATTAAGGCGCAGGTGTGCATTCTTCAGGAGCGGGGATAAACAGCTGGATCTTCTGTATTCTCAATGCTCATGGATTGTAGGGGTATATTATAAAGTCGCCAGCCTCACCAACAACTTCAAATGTATATAACGATGCATTAAGCAGTCCTGCTGATAAATGTGACCTGCTGCCCACATCCGTTTAACTGGGAGCACTCAGATCAGCAGCTCGTGTTGCTGAGGCCGGAGCATTTAAAACATGCATTCTAGCTAGCAATTGACAACTCTCTGTGATTCTGGGCAAATCACTTCATTACCCCATGCCTGAAGGTGTGGTGTAAATACGGGGCTCATGTAAAGCACTCCAATGCCTTTTAAGTGTGTTTTCCACTGAGCTGGCTGAAATGTTTTTAATAAACACGGCCGGTGTGCTCGGTTTCTTGTGTTGCTGGCCCAGGGGCCTGGTTACGGGTCACCATCATGCTGTAAGACAGTTGCGTCAGCCACGGGAGTCGTCCGGAGCTTGTGGTTGCATTTTCCTCAGTTTCTATTTAGCAGTCTGCGGCCTTCACTTGGGTTGCGTGGTTCTGTGTGTTTCCCACTTTCTGGTAGTTTTGAGACTCTGGCTTTTCTGACAGGAATCGGAATGTCTTGTCGAATTAATCAGAAACGAGAGCCCCAGTAGCCAGGAAGGGTAGTTGGCATCTTAATATTGCTGGGGGGCCCAAACTTGGTAATCCGAGAGGGGGGCAAAGCGGAGATTGTACTTTAAATATAGCTTGACACTTTATACTGCAACCTGTAGCCTCTAGATCAGCTGGACTGTGTATTTATGTTTGCTTGTTTGTAACTCCATTAGTTTAGACACCAGCTGTTTGCTGACTGCAGGCACATCATGTGCAGGTGCTCACATTGCTCACTTTCACTAGTTGGGAAGGTACGGCATGAAGGCAAGCCAAGGGAGCGTAGTGGGGGAAGGGAAATCATTTAAAGAATAATTTTCTCTCCGATTTCCACTTTCTTTTTGAAGACTTAAGAACAGCAATATTGTCGTAGTGTACTCTGGGCATCAGTTTGATAGCCTTTTCAATATTATATACAAGCCATGGTTGCTGCTTATTTTATCTTACGCAAGGAACATCCATTGACAAAGCCAATAGCCATGAACTATGGGAATGATACTTATAATGTATGTCTTGGTGTAATGACAAAAAAAAAAGCTACGAGATGTGCAGTACACTATGCTAAACACAGTGCGACTTAGTAGGGAAGTCATGATTGTTCTTCCCCTCAACTTTCCTAAAACTGTGTAACATCTGGTTCCAGTAGTAAAGCGTAATGATGCCCCCAGACCAAGCTAATGCTACATAAAACTGTAACATGGAAAAGATGTGTACGTAATTGATATATGTATCAATGTTATTGACAATACAATTTCTGGGTTGATTGGGTTCTTGCTGATTCATTTCACCACTCGAGTAATTGCTTCACAACATTTGACATCCCCCTTTTATTGCCTTATGAAGTGTAATGATTGTATTTGGCCCACAAGAATCTCCCATTGAGTTGTTGCTGGGTTGAATGTTTTATTGCACAATTATAAGTGTAAGTATAACCCTTTAGAATTACTATCATTTGTATCTACTGAGTTGATAGTTAAAACAATCGTGGAAACTTCTCTATGCTAATGCCCTCTTTCTTGGGTTCTCCTTGCGAGTAACATGTATTTAAGGGTAGGGCTTGACGATGATGTGAAAGCCAGTTTCTCAGGTTGTGCGGCTCACTATGCGAAGCACAGACGTTAACCACGTTCCTTTGCACCTCAAGCAGAATGCCAAACAAGGGACTTGAATATTTCATTTTGAAGGCAAATAACACCATGGTGGGTCTAGTAATGAATATAGTTTGGGAAACCAGTAGTGTGTAAAAGACTCTTATCTAATTTATTATTATGGGGAGACCAAAATGCAAAGCTCAGCAAGGCGCCTGAGGGGAGCAAATTTTGTGTGCTGCTGATGCTGAGAGTGCTCTATATGGGAGCTGCCTTCCACCTAAACTTGAGAACTACCTGGAGTTCTCTGCAGTTTGTTGTATTGCATAATTTATGCAGCACTTTATTCCTGAACGGGTTTTGGTTAAACTTAAACTGGGTGCCCTCTTGGGTAATGACAGTGCTATACCTCTCTGAGTTGTATCACACAAAAAATGCCAGTACTGCTGATTGACTACTGAATTCTTATTTGATTCTGTACATACGAACAAAACGCTATGCAAGAGAAGTTAATCCTAGAATCAATCTTTTTCAATTTTGCTTTTTATTTGCACATTTCTGATTTCAAACATTTAATTATATTCACAAGCTATTTCGAAACACATCACAAAAAGGAAACGTAAAATACATTCTATTTCATACCTCTATTTTGATCTCTCACTCATACTCATACATACTGGGGATTATGCATTCATCCAACTTACAATCTAAGATAACAAAGATACCAAAGTGCTATATTTATACAGTTTATATACAATGTTTTTTTGAAGAAATCATAGAGTATCATTAGGGATATCAATCACTATCTAGACTTCTTGTTTCTGTTCTCTTATGGTTTAGTTGTGACGACGTTACAAAGGAAGGTCTACGCGTTTCGAACTCCTTAAGTGGAGAGTTCTCGTCAGGACCATAGACTGTCAAATGAAAAAACAGGGGACCTCTGTTAGAAAACGTCAATTTGTATTACAGAAGCTTTTGTTGGCTCAACGCCCAGCTCTCTACCTCTTACCTCTCTTAGATTGTAAGTTGGATGAATGCATAATCCCCAGTATGTATGAGTATGAGTGAGAGATCAAAATAGAGGTATGAAATAGAATGTATTTTACGTTTCCTTTTTGTGATGTGTTTCGAAACAGCTTGTGAATATAATTAAATGTTTGAAATCAGAAATGTGCAAATAAAAAGCAAAATTGAAAAAGATTGATTCTAGGATTAACTTCTCTTGCATAGCGTTTTGTTCGTATGTACAGAATCAAATAAGAATTCAGTAGTCAATCAGCAGTAGTGGCATTTTTTGTGTGATACAATTTAAGGTAGGGTTTGGCCTTACTGCTTGGGAGCCCATACCCAGTGGAGACTAATATACCTCTCTGAGGGCTCTAATGAGGGTGAAACACACGTCAGGGGTGCTTTTGATCATGGAAGCACATGTGAAAATTCACCCTTATTTAGAATATTTCGTTCGTTGCTATTCATTAGCAAACATTACTCCCCTTGTTACATCTTAATTGGGGTAGCCGAAATATCTGGGGTTAGTGCTTAATTCAAAAAATTGCCTGATTCTCATGCAACAGTAAAATACAGTTGAGAGACCAATCATACCACACTTAATCTCGTGACAAACAAATATAGTGATAAACCGAAAAAAAGTGTGTGGGAGCGAGATGGCACCTCACGGGCGCACCACCAAGCGGGGACCTGACTGGTACTCGTCAGGACTGCCCTGTTGTCATCATCGGTACCATCAAGCTTAGAACAGAAAATAGTGTCCAAATACACAAAAGATTTGTGCGGAAAAAGTGCAGTGAGCATAAAGAAGAAAAGTAACCAGTACAGTGTCAATCAACACATTAAAACACTCATAACACAACACAGACAAGATACTTTTATTCAATTTCTTGTGTTGTGTATGGAAAAAATAAAAGGAAAAAAGTAGATGTGGTTATCACCTATTTAACCACTCATACTTTTACTTGCCGACATGTTTCATCGCCTGGTAACTTGTAGGCAATTTCATCAGGGCGTCATGTATATTAAAGCCACTGCAGGTGGACCCACATGTCTTCGCAACTGTAAGCACATAAAATCCGCACCAATGTGGTTAACATAAAGCATCCAGTCCATGTCTTACTCTAACACACATTTGACTCTCTGATAATTACCCTCAAAAGGCCACAGGTGCTCCTACCAGCCAGACGTGATGCGGTTGTACTTTAAAAGACAAGAAAAATCGCAAATAGTCGATAGCACCCAGTTGCAGAGTTCACACAGAGTCCGCGCTACTAATCGACCTTGTGAGACTCTTTGTGCACTCTGCAACTGGGTGCAGGTACTACAGGGGGTCCGTTTCTATTAACACTGTGTTTATAACGTGCAGTGCTTTCTAGTTAAACTTGAGCAATGTGCATAGATGTACACATTTGCTGATTGCCTACCTCGTGAGACTCTGTGTGAACTCTGCAACTGGGTGCAGGTACTGCAGGTGGTCCGTTTATATTAACACTCCGTTTTTATTAACACTCTGTTTATAACGTGCAGGGCCATCTAGTTAAAGGTGAGCAACGTGTACAAATATACACATTTGCTTAATGCGTACTGAGTGTATTGTTTCTGTCTCCCCCATCTCCATAGCGTTCTGAAAGGGAGAAGTGAACTATCGACTATTTGCGATTTTTCTTGTCTTTTAAAGTACAACCGCGTCCCGTCTGGCTGGTAGGAGCACCTGTGGCCTTTTGAGGGTAATTATCAGAGAGTCAAATGTGTGTTAGAGTAAGACATGGACTGGATGCTTTATGTTAACCACATTGGTGCGGATTTTATGTGCTTACAGTTGCGAAGACATGTGGGTCCACCTGCAGTGGCTTTAATATACATGACGCCCTGATGAAATTGCCTACAAGTTACCAGGCAATGAAACATGTCGGCAAGTAAAAGTATGAGTGGTTAAATAGGTGATAACCACATCTACTTTTTTCCTTTTATTTTTTCCATACACAACACAAGAAATTGAATAAAAGCTCCTTTTTTCTTGAACTGCATTGAACGGCGGCGCAGCCGTGAGAGCTATTTAGCCTTATGATTCTCCTTTCTAAAAATGTTTAATCCGCACTTTTGTGTTGTCTAGTCCATTCCTGTGAGTCGCGAGCCTCAGGATTTGCTTTTCACACTCTGACTCTTCTGATTAACTATACTATGGATAAAAACTGTTTGGCCTTCTCTGAGGATCAGATTGCCGCAATTTTAGCGGCCCCTTCACTTCTGTCAGACACACCATTACTTGGGAAAACATCTGTGAGAGAAGAGTGGGAGAAACTAAGTAATTTAAAGAAAAAACAGGTTCGAATAGCTTTACATGGGGCGTTGATGTCAGAATACTACACATCTGGAGCCTCCCCAGCAAGCCTTTTGGTTAGAATAGAACCAAGGATATTCCTTGATGACAAAAAGTTCAGACTAGACTGGAGTTACATCGCTAATAAGTGCACCAGAGACTGGTTGATCCTTATAATCAGTACAGCCCAAAGATTAAGTGAGGATTTGCTAAAAGAGATCTTAGATCTCGAAGAGAGTATTAAACGTGACGACACTCTTACGAATGCCAAAGACCATCTGAGCAAAATACAAGACGATATCTCAGAATATAAAACTTACATGATAAACCAGAAAATCAAGGGTTTACAAAGAAATTTACAGAGATATACGCACGAGTGGGCTTTTCCTTACGTAACTGACACTTATTATCAGTCTGATCCTGAACAAACCAATCAAACAGGACCACGTAGAGGTGGTGGTGGGGCAGGCCGGCAACAACCCCGTCCTCAACAACAGAAACGCACTCCGGCCAACTGGTCTTTTGATAATACGTCGAGTGAGGACGAGCAAGATAGACCCCAGGGAAACCGAGTAAGGTTTAACGAACAACCACAAAACAACGCCGATTTGGGGGTTCTACTGCGATCTTTTTTAGAGCAAGGCCAGGGGACCAACAAGGGTACAGGCCAACCAGGAAGGGGAAGAGGACGAGGCAATCGACCACCCCAATGGCAGACCTACTCCCCAAGACTAACCCGCAGCAGAGGCAGACAACCCCAATAAACAATATTGTGGTTAATCTCTCTGATTACCAGCTCACAGAAAGTGAAGAACGTGTCCTTAATAAAGGGTTGGGTTTCGTTCCGACTCCTACTCATGATCCCTTTCAATGTAGGGTCGAGTTTTTTGAGACTATTCGAAAAATTAAACTCAAAAAGTTTTTTGCCACTCACCCCCAAGAAAAGCAGTGTGGTTTTAATACTGATCTTAAAAAACCATCCGGATTTACTCCCCCGAGTGCAGTAGTAGGACCGGAAATTTCTGTCTTTGAAGCAAAAGTCCTAGAGGACATCGAAAAATTGGAATCTCTGAATCAGAATACAGGCTACAAGAACATGTCCAGATCTGATTGGGAAGCAATTAAGTCCCTGCAAAACAATACAAGTATCACTATCAAAAGTGCGGATAAGGGGGGAGCGGTGGTGATACTTAATACCCAAGACTATGAGGCAGAAGTCTTACGACTATTAAATGTCAGGGCTAATTACCAACCGCTAGTACGTGACCCCACTCAAGATTTACAGAAACAAATCAAGAAACTGCTGGCAGATGCTAAAGAGAAAAAATGGATTACGAGTAAGGAAGCTGAATTCCTGGTGAATATGAATCCCAGGATGCCTGCATTCTATATTCTACCGAAAATTCCTAAGCCTGCCCGGCCACCGCCTGGCAGGCCGATTGTATCCGGGATCCAATCGATCCTTGAGCCTTTGTCTCAGTTTGCAGACTACTTCTTGCGGGAATCTGTAATTACTCAAAAATCTTTTGTAAAAGATACCATGGACATCCTGAATGTGATCGGGGAAATTTCCTTTGACCCCACGTGTGAGATATTGGTTACCATCGATATCGAATCTCTCTACTCTTGTATCCCTCAGGATGCCACACTGGTGGCAGCAGCAAGGGCCCTGAGGGACCAGGAGTGGTTTTATGATGCCCCGCAGACATTTGTGCTTCAATGCATTGAAATAGCACTTACTCGCAATTTCTTTTGCTATAAGGACAAGATGTATGATCTACAAACCACGGGCACCTCAATGGGGGTGACAATGGCACCGAGCCTGGCATGTATATATGTAGGCCAATTTGAAGAGCACATCATCTATCCTACCAGCAATCCCTTCAGAGACCATGTGCGCCTCTGGAGGAGATATATAGATGATGTGCTCTGTATTTGGACTGGAGAAGAGACTACCCTGTTGGAGTTTCTTAATTGGCTCAATTGCCAAGATCAAAGCCTGAGATTCACCTGGTCTTACAGCAGGGATTCCGCTGTGTATCTAGATCTGGACATTACAGCTAAAGACAAAACCCTGACCACGAGCGTGCACCAAAAACCCACAGATAAGAATTCATTATTGTCTTATCAATCCTACCATCCGCGGGCGCTCAGGGACAATCTCCCGGTAGGCCAGTTCCTCCGGTACAGGAGAAATTGCTCCAGCACCGAGAACTTTGTGGAACAATCGCAGGTGTTGGGAGAGAAACTTTTACAAAGAGAATACCCTGCAAGAACTATCAAAACTGCGAAGAAAAGAGCTCTTAATACACCACGCAGTGCTTTGTTAGAAGTAAATAAAAAAGAAAAAAAGGACTGCTTACTGGTAGTTATGACTTTTAACCCCTTAGCCTCCAAAATCTGGCAGTCAATACGTAAACACTGGGCGATCCTCTCCAATAAAGACTTCAAAATGCCACAACCCACTTTTGCTTTTAAACGCACCAGCAATTTAAAAGATAAATTGGTTCACACTCGTGTACAAACAACAAGAGCAAACAGCAAACCACACCTCACAGGACATCATCCCTGTGGTACCTGCTCTGTATGTCACCTTACTGAAAAAACAACTCATGTCACCCTACAGTCAGGCAGAGAATGGGAGCTAAGGCAATTCAGCAATTGCAACACCACAAGTGTGGTGTACAAACTAAGTTGCGAATGCGGCCTCCAGTATATAGGCCTTACGACACGGAAAATAAAAACACGCATTCAAGAACACCTAAGCACCATAAAATCTGGGAAGCTGACAACGAAACTTGTACAACACTGCCACACGAATAAACATGCATTCAAGTGGGTAGTTCTTGAGAAGGTGACAGGAGACACATACACAGTGGAACGCCTGTTAGCTAGAAAGGAAGCTAAGTGGATTTTTCAAGAGAAATCAGATAAGATAGGGCTGAACGATTTATTGGAGTGGAATAAGATACATTGAGTTCCGCTTTGGCATGTGTATGAGGGCACTTTTATACTCTAATTGCTGTATGACATGTCCCTGGTGCATTTATATATACAAACTGGAGTCCCCTTTGAATGTGTTCTTAATGTGGGCTTAATATGTATTCTATCCACAAAATATGAAGGCACCATCTTTCAATTCACAATGATTCATAATAAATCTTTATTTGTGATAAAAACTGCATTTTATCCATCTAATTTAAAGGCTCCACTTCTGGCTGGTTTATAAGGTCCCTTCGATTTTTGATGGCTCCTAGTTGAATAGATTGAAGGAATTTGCACTTTGGTCCCTTGTAAACTGTAAACAAGACGGGACTGTCGACAGTAATGTGCATAAAGTTTTAACTGGGTTGTGTTGAAAAAGCGAGATCGAGATCACGCGTTGAAATCTCGCGTGATGTCGATCCTGTCTAGCACTTCTCATTCTGTGGGATAGGAACATGCCCAATCCAAGATGGCCGACGCGTTTTCCTCGCAAGACCACGGGTAGCATTACAAGTACTTCCCCAATCCTAATGACAACATGGCATGGGCTGAGATACAGCGGCCGCTTCTCTACTGTCCGGTAAGGAAATGGGTGGTCTAAGCGCCTGGGTATAGGAGGCTAGGTACAGCACATGTGTGCAGAGGGCTCAGGTTTTGGTTCAGAGACACACAGTGTCCGCGCTACTAATCGACCTTGTGAGACTCTTTGTGCACTCTGCAACTGGGTGCAGGTACTACAGGGGGTCCGTTTCTATTAACACTGTGTTTATAACGTGCAGTGCTTTCTAGTTAAACTTGAGCAATGTGCATAGATGTACACATTTGCTGATTGCCTACCTCGTGAGACTCTGTGTGAACTCTGCAACTGGGTGCAGGTACTGCAGGTGGTCCGTTTATATTAACACTCCGTTTTTATTAACACTCTGTTTATAACGTGCAGGGCCATCTAGTTAAAGGTGAGCAACGTGTACAAATATACACATTTGCTTAATGCGTACTGAGTGTATTGTTTCTGTCTCCCCCATCTCCATAGCGTTCTGAAAGGGAGAAGTCAACTATCGACTATTTGCGATTTTTCTTGTCTTTTAAAGTACAACCGCGTCCCGTCTGGCTGGTAGGAGCACCTGTGGTCTTTTGAGGGTAATTATCAGAGAGTCAAATGTGTGTTAGAGTAAGACATGGACTGGATGCTTTATGTTAACCACATTGGTGCGGATTTTATGTGCTTACAGTTGCGAAGACATGTGGGTCCACCTGCAGTGGCTTTAATATACATGACGCCCTGATGAAATTGCCTACAAGTTACCAGGCAATGAAACATGTCGGCAAGTAAAAGTATGAGTGGTTAAATAGGTGATAACCACATCTACTTTTTTCCTTTTATTTTTTCCATACATAACACAAGAAATTGAATAAAAGTATCTTGTCTGTGTTGTGTTATGAGTGTTTTAATGTGTTGATTGACACTGTACTGGTTACTTTTTTCTTTATGCTCACTGCACTTTTTCCGCACAAATCTTTTGTGTATTTGGACACTATTTTCTGTTCTAAGCTTGATGGTACCGATGATGACAACAGGGCAGTCCTGACGAGTACCAGTCAGGTCCCCACTTGGTGGTGCGCCCGTGAGGTGCCATCTCGCTCCCACACACTTTTTTTCGGTTTATCACTATATTTGTTTGTCACGAGATTAAGTGTGGTATGATTGGTCTCTCAACTGTATTTTACTGTTGCATGAGAATCAGGCAATTTTTTGAATTAAGCACTAACCCCAGATATTTCGGCTACCCCAATTAAGATGTAACAAGGGGAGTAATGTTTGCTAATGAATAGCAACGAACGAAATATTCTAAATAAGGGTGAACTTTCACATGTGCTTCCATAGTCTAGGTCTTTGTGTATTTGCTGCATATTGAGTGGAGGGCGACCTATTGACTAGCTTTTCCCTCTAAAGCTCCTTTTTTCTTGAAGTGCTTTTGATCATGTCAGGTTGGCTTGGATGGTATTTTACCAAAAGCCAAAGTTGTAATGTTGTGACTGGGGTGGTAAAAGGCTTTTGGGGCATTTTACAGCTCGGCATGGATAGCATTGTGCTAATCCTATGCTTAAAGACTTTGCTGCTGAACTGGCAAAAGACTGTGTCCCTTTCAATCTTATATCCAATGCCTAAAGACTTTGATAGAAAAGCAGACATTGGAAGTGATGTTAGGGGCTTTCAACATCATGTGTTACCAGAGTTCTCTGCTTCTCTGTTGCATAATTTATGCAGCACTTTCTTTCTGAATGGGATTTGTTTAGAATTAAACTGGGTGCCCTCTTGGGTAATGACAGTGCTCTACCTCGCTGAGGGCTCTAATGAGAGTGAAACACATGTCATGGGTTGCTTTAAATCATGTCAGGTTGGCTTGGATGGTATTTTAATCAAAAGCCAAAGCTGTAATGTTGTGCTTGGAGTTGCAAATGGCTTTGGCCTATTTTACAACTCGGCATGGATAGCACTGTGCTAATCCTATGCTTAAAGACTTTGCTGCTGAACGGGCAAAAGGCTGTGCTCACGGTGGTAATTGTAACAGTAACTAGGTTTATGGTAAGCCAAATGCTGTTAGTGGGCTTGCATCACCGGTAGGGCCATCCGCAGGGGGTACCTGTGAAATGGGTTTTCAGACCTATCACTATGGGGTCAGCTCACGTAGTTAGTGAATTGCAAAATATGGCCCAAATCTTCTTTTCTTTACATGGAGGTTACATCTAGTGGCGGGCTCCAGGTTTCTTTACATGGCAGGGAGGTCAGACCTACTTGGCAATGGCCTCGGGAGAGTCACTCAGGTTCACCTTCAACACATGAATGCACTATTTCACTGCACTTCACACTGTGTATTGTCCTGAAGTAAGCATGGAGGGGCTATTGCTTTCACTGTAGACTCCAGGTCTATTCTTTAATAAAGGTCATACTACCAGGCACCCTCATCGTAACACTAATTTAAATGCTCCGCATGTGACACAAACTGATGCTATGCTAAAACACTTGCAGTTGCAAGTTTTGATGGGAATTCATCTGGTGCTAAATCTTAGCTAAGGCTTAGCATGTGACGGCAATGTAATACGGAAAGGTGTACTGGATCTTTCGTCAGGAAGCCAGAAACTCTAATCGTTTGTGTTTGTTTTTTCATTTATGTATGACCGGATCCATGGTGGATACCTGGGAAGTGCTCTACACCGCAACAACTGCAAGAGGTGGACACCTAAGAGGACCTGTACACTCGGAACGGGAGTGTCAAGCAAAGGCGTCAAGTGTGATGGGCGGTCAATTCAACAGCTCAAGCGGTGGCAGCATGAGAAGGTGCTACACATGCATTATAGTTGAAGTGTTTAATGGTCACGCATTTGTGTTGCCAGTTGTAGAAAATGATTCATAAAGGGGGTGGTGATGGACAGAGTATCTGAATTAAGCAGAACACTCCTACCCAGTCAAAAGATCAGGGCTTGATCCATCACCGTTTTTTAGCTCACTGCACCATCCCAGCTCAGAACCTGGCTACATGCAAATTAGTCTGACCCTGGCCCAGTGCATCATGGGAACAGGGCAGACCAAACTACCAAGCCAATTCATTACTGGAAAGGAAACAAGCTTCCAGGGACCGGTTTCTGGCATTACAGCCGTCTTCGGCCCGGCTTGCTTGAATCCTGATGGTGCAGTGAGCAAGGGACTCACATCTGAGCATACCCTTCCACACTTGTGGTGGCCAAAACGATTCATAAAGGGGGTGGTGATGGACAGAGTATCTGAATTAAGCAGAACACTCCTACCCAGTCAAAAGATCAGGGCTTGATCCATCACCGTTTTTTAGCTCACTGCACCATCCCAGCTCAGAACCTGGCTACATGCAAATTAGTCTGACCCTGGCCCAGTGCATCATGGGAACAGGGCAGACCAAACTACCAAGCCAATTCATTACTGGAAAGGAAACAAGCTTCCAGGGACCGGTTTCTGGCATTACAGCCGTCTTCGGCCTGGCTTGCTTGAATCCTGATGGTGCAGTGAGCAAGGGACTCACATCTGAGCATACCCTTCCACACTTGTGGTGGCCAAAACGATTCATAAAGAGGTGGTGATGGACAGAGTATCTGAATTAAGCAGAACACTCCTACCCAGTCAAAAGATCAGGGCTTGATCCATCACCGTTTTTTAGCTCACTGCACCATCCCAGCTCAGAACCTGGCTACATGCAAATTAGTCTGACCCTGGCCCAGTGCATCATGGGAACAGGGCAGACCAAACTACCAAGCCAATTCATTACTGGAAAGGAAACAAGCTTCCAGGGACCGGTTTCTGGCATTACAGCCGTCTTCGGCCCGGCTTGCTTGAATCCTGATGGTGCAGTGAGCAAGGGACTCACATCTGAGCATACCCTTCCACACTTGTGGTGGCCAAAACGATTCATAAAGGGGGTGGTGATGGACAGAGTATCTGAATTAAGCAGAACACTCCTACCCAGTCAAAAGATCAGGGCTTGATCCATCACTGTTTTTTAGCTCACTGCACCATCCCAGCTCAGAACCTGGCTACATGCAAATTAGTCTGACCCTGGCCCAGTGCATCATGGGAACAGGGCAGACCAAACTACCAAGCCAATTCATTACTGGAAAGGAAACAGGCTTCCAGGGACCGGTTTCTGGCATTACAGCCGTCTTCGGCCCGGCTTGCTTGAATCCTGATGGTGCAGTGAGCAAGGGACTCACATCTGAGCATACCCTTCCACACTTGTGGTGGCCAAAACGATTCATAAAGGGGGTGGTGATGGACAGAGTATCTGAATTAAGCAGAACACTCCTACCCAGTCAAAAGATCAGGGCTTGATCCATCACCGTTTTTTAGCTCACTGCACCATCCCAGCTCAGAACCTGGCTACATGCAAATTAGTCTGACCCTGGCCCAGTGCATCATGGGAACAGGGCAGACCAAACTACCAAGCCAATTCATTACTGGAAAGGAAACAAGCTTCCAGGGACCGGTTTCTGGCATTACAGCCGTCTTCGGCCCGGCTTGCTTGAATCCTGATGGTGCAGTGAGCAAGGGACTCACATCTGAGCATACCCTTCCACACTTGTGGTGGCCAAAACGATTCATAAAGGGGGTGGTGATGGACAGAGTATCTGAATTAAGCAGAACACTCCTACCCAGTCAAAAGATCAGGGCTTGATCCATCACCGTTTTTTAGCTCACTGCACCATCCCAGCTCAGAACCTGGCTACATGCAAATTAGTCTGACCCTGGCCCAGTGCATCATGGGAACAGGGCAGACCAAACTACCAAGCCAATTCATTACTGGAAAGGAAACAAGCTTCCAGGGACCGGTTTCTGGCATTACAGCCGTCTTCGGCCCGGCTTGCTTGAATCCTGATGGTGCAGTGAGCAAGGGACTCACATCTGAGCATACCCTTCCACACTTGTGGTGGCCAAAACGATTCATAAAGGGGGTGGTGATGGACAGAGTATCTGAATTAAGCAGAACACTCCTACCCAGTCAAAAGATCAGGGCTTGATCCATCACCGTTTTTTAGCTCACTGCACCATCCCAGCTCAGAACCTGGCTACATGCAAATTAGTCTGACCCTGGCCCAGTGCATCATGGGAACAGGGCAGACCAAACTACCAAGCCAATTCATTACTGGAAAGGAAACAAGCTTCCAGGGACCGGTTTCTGGCATTACAGCCGTCTTCGGCCCGGCTTGCTTGAATCCTGATGGTGCAGTGAGCAAGGGACTCACATCTGAGCATACCCTTCCACACTTGTGGTGGCAAAAACGATTCATAAAGGGGGTGGTGATGGACAGAGTATCTGAATTAAGCAGAACACTCCTACCCAGTCAAAAGATCAGGGCTTGATCCATCACCGTTTTTTAGCTCACTGCACCATCCCAGCTCAGAACCTGGCTACATGCAAATTAGTCTGACCCTGGCCCAGTGCATCATGGGAACAGGGCAGACCAAACTACCAAGCCAATTCATTACTGGAAAGGAAACAAGCTTCCAGGGACCGGTTTCTGGCATTACAGCCGTCTTCGGCCCGGCTTGCTTGAATCCTGATGGTGCAGTGAGCAAGGGACTCACATCTGAGCATACCCTTCCACACTTGTGGTGGCCAAAACGATTCATAAAGGGGGTGGTGATGGACAGAGTATCTGAATTAAGCAGAACACTCCTACCCAGTCAAAAGATCAGGGCTTGATCCATCACCGTTTTTTAGCTCACTGCACCATCCCAGCTCAGAACCTGGCTACAAGCAAATTAGTCTGACCCTGGCCCAGTGCATCATGGGAACAGGGCAGACCAAACTACCAAGCCAATTCATTACTGGAAAGGAAACAAGCTTCCAGGGACCGGTTTCTGGCATTACAGCCGTCTTCGGCCCGGCTTGCTTGAATCCTGATGGTGCAGTGAGCAAGGGACTCACATCTGAGCATACCCTTCCACACTTGTGGTGGCCAAAACGATTCATAAAGGGGGAAATTATTTTGGCCACCATGAGTGTGGAAGGGTATGCTCAGACATGAGTCCCTTGCTCACTGCACCATCAGGATTCAAGCAAGCCGGGCCGAAGACGGCTGTAATGCCAGAAACCGGTCCCCGGAAGCTTGTTTCCTTTCCAGTGAAGAATTGGCTTGGTAGTTTGGTCTGCCCTGTTCCCATGATGCACTAGGCCAGGGACAGACTAATTTGCATATAGCCAGGTTCTGAACTGGGATGGTGCAGTGAGCTAAAAAACGGTGATGGATCAAGCCCTGATCTGTTGACTGGGTAGGAGTGTTCTGATTAACTCAGATACTCTGCCCATCACCACCCCCTTTTTGAAATTATTTTGGCCACCATGAGTGTGGAAGGGTATGCTCAGACATGAGTCCCTTGCTCACTGCACCATCAGGATTCAAGCAAGCCGGGCCGAAGACGGCTGTAATGCCAGAAACCGGTCCCCGGAAGCTTGTTTCCTTTCCAGTGAAGAATTGGCTTGGTAGTTTGGTCTGCCCTGTTCCCATGATGCACTGGGCCAGGGACAGACTAATTTGCATATAGCCAGGTTCTGAACTGGGATGGTGCAGTGAGCTAAAAAAACGGTGATGGATCAAGCCCTGATCTGTTGACTGGGTAGGAGTGTTCTGATTAACTCAGATACTCTGCCCATCACCACCCCCTTTTTGAAATTATTTTGGCCACCATGAGTGTGGAAGGGTATGCTCAGACATGAGTCCCTTGCTCACTGCACCATCAGGATTCAAGCAAGCTGGGCCGAAGACGGCTGTAATGCCATAAACCGGTCCCCGGAAGCTTGTTTCCTTTCCAGTGAAGAATTGGCTTGGTAGTTTGGTCTGCCCTGTTCCCATGATGCACTGGGCCAGGGACAGACTAATTTGCATATAGCCAGGTTCTGAACTGGGATGGTGCAGTGAGCTAAAAAACGGTGATGGATCAAGCCCTGATCTGTTGACTGGGTAGGAGTGTTCTGATTAACTCAGATACTCTGCCCATCACCACCCCCTTTTTGAAATTATTTTGGCCACCATGAGTGTGGAAGGGTATGCTCAGACATGAGTCCCTTGCTCACTGCACCATCAGGATTCAAGCAAGCCGGGCCGAAGACGGCTGTAATGCCAAAAACCGGTCCCCGTAAGCTTGTTTCCTTTCCAGTGAAGAATTGGCTTGGTAGTTTGGTCTGCCCTGTTCCCATGATGCACTGGGCCAGGGACAGACTAATTTGCATATAGCCAGGTTCTGAACTGGGATGGTGCAGTGAGCTAAAAAACGGTGATGGATCAAGCCCTGATCTGTTGACTGGGTAGGAGTGTTCTGATTAACTCAGATACTCTGCCCATCACCACCCCCTTTTTGAAATTATTTTGGCCACCATGAGTGTGGAAGGGTATGCTCAGACATGAGTCCCTTGCTCACTGCACCATCAGGATTCAAGCAAGCCGGGCCGAAGACGGCTGTAATGCCAAAAACCGGTCCCCAGAAAATTGTTTCCTTTCCAGTGAAGAATTGGCTTGGTAGTTTGGTCTGCCCTGTTCCCATGATGCACTGGGCCAGGGACAGACTAATTTGCATATAGCCAGGTTCTGAACTGGGATGGTGCAGTGAGCTAAAAAACGGTGATGGATCAAGCCCTGATCTGTTGACTGGGTAGGAGTGTTCTGATTAACTCAGATACTCTGCCCATCACCACCCCCTTTTTGAAATTATTTTGGCCACCATGAGTGTGGAAGGGTATGCTCAGACATGAGTCCCTTGCTCACTGCACCATCAGGATTCAAGCAAGCCGGGCCGAAGACGGCTGTAATGCCAGAAACCGGTCCCCGGAAGCTTGTTTCCTTTCCAGTGAAGAATTGGCTTGGTAGTTTGGTCTGCCCTGTTCCCATGATGCACTGGGCCAGGGACAGACTAATTTGCATATAGCCAGATTCTGAACTGGGATGGTGCAGTGAGCTAAAAAACGGTGATGGATCAAGCCCTGATCTGTTGACTGGGTAGGAGTGTTCTGATTAACTCAGATACTCTGCCCATCACCACCCCCTTTTTGAAATTATTTTGGCCACCATGAGTGTGGAAGGGTATGCTCAGACATGAGTCCCTTGCTCACTGCACCATCAGGATTCAAGCAAGCCGGGCCGAAGACGGCTGTAATGCCAGAAACCGGTCCCCGGAAGCTTGTTTCCTTTCCAGTGAAGAATTGGCTTGGTAGTTTGGTCTGCCCTGTTCCCATGATGCACTGGGCCAGGGACAGACTAATTTGCATATAGCCAGGTTCTGAACTGGGATGGTGCAGTGAGCTAAAAAATGGTGATGGATCAAGCCCTGATCTGTTGACTGGGTAGGAGTGTTCTGATTAACTCAGATACTCTGCCCATCACCACCCCCTTTTTGAAATTATTTTGGCCACCATGAGTGTGGAAGGGTATGCTCAGACATGAGTCCCTTGCTCACTGCACCATCAGGATTCAAGCAAGCCGGGCCGAAGACGGCTGTAATGCCAGAAACCGGTCCCCGGAAGCTTGTTTCCTTTCCAGTGAAGAATTGGCTGTGTAGTTTGGTCTGCCCTGTTCCCATGATGCACTGGGCCAGGGACAGACTAATTTGCATATAGCCAGGTTCTGAACTGGGATGGTGCAGTGAGCTAAAAAACGGTGATGGATCAAGCCCTGATCTGTTGACTGGGTAGGAGTGTTCTGATTAACTCAGATACTCTGCCCATCACCACCCCCTTTTTGAAATTATTTTGGCCACCATGAGTGTGGAAGGGTATGCTCAGACATGAGTCCCTTGCTCACTGCACCATCAGGATTCAAGCAAGCCGGGCCGAAGACGGCTGTAATGCCAAAAACCGGTCCCCGTAAGCTTGTTTCCTTTCCAGTGAAGAATTGGCTTGGTAGTTTGGTCTGCCCTGTTCCCATGATGCACTGGGCCAGGGACAGACTAATTTGCATATAGCCAGGTTCTGAACTGGGATGGTGCAGTGAGCTAAAAAACGGTGATGGATCAAGCCCTGATCTGTTGACTGGGTAGGAGTGTTCTGATTAACTCAGATACTCTGCCCATCACCACCCCCTTTTTGAAATTATTTTGGCCACCATGAGTGTGGAAGGGTATGCTCAGACATGAGTCCCTTGCTCACTGCACCATCAGGATTCAAGCAAGCCGGGCCGAAGACGGCTGTAATGCCAAAAACCGGTCCCCAGAAAATTGTTTCCTTTCCAGTGAAGAATTGGCTTGGTAGTTTGGTCTGCCCTGTTCCCATGATGCACTGGGCCAGGGACAGACTAATTTGCATATAGCCAGGTTCTGAACTGGGATGGTGCAGTGAGCTAAAAAACGGTGATGGATCAAGCCCTGATCTGTTGACTGGGTAGGAGTGTTCTGATTAACTCAGATACTCTGCCCATCACCACCCCCTTTTTGAAATTATTTTGGCCACCATGAGTGTGGAAGGGTATGCTCAGACATGAGTCCCTTGCTCACTGCACCATCAGGATTCAAGCAAGCCGGGCCGAAGACGGCTGTAATGCCAGAAACCGGTCCCCGGAAGCTTGTTTCCTTTCCAGTGAAGAATTGGCTTGGTAGTTTGGTCTGCCCTGTTCCCATGATGCACTGGGCCAGGGACAGACTAATTTGCATATAGCCAGATTCTGAACTGGGATGGTGCAGTGAGCTAAAAAACGGTGATGGATCAAGCCCTGATCTGTTGACTGGGTAGGAGTGTTCTGATTAACTCAGATACTCTGCCCATCACCACCCCCTTTTTGAAATTATTTTGGCCACCATGAGTGTGGAAGGGTATGCTCAGACATGAGTCCCTTGCTCACTGCACCATCAGGATTCAAGCAAGCCGGGCCGAAGACGGCTGTAATGCCAGAAACCGGTCCCCGGAAGCTTGTTTCCTTTCCAGTGAAGAATTGGCTTGGTAGTTTGGTCTGCCCTGTTCCCATGATGCACTGGGCCAGGGACAGACTAATTTGCATATAGCCAGGTTCTGAACTGGGATGGTGCAGTGAGCTAAAAAATGGTGATGGATCAAGCCCTGATCTGTTGACTGGGTAGGAGTGTTCTGATTAACTCAGATACTCTGCCCATCACCACCCCCTTTTTGAAATTATTTTGGCCACCATGAGTGTGGAAGGGTATGCTCAGACATGAGTCCCTTGCTCACTGCACCATCAGGATTCAAGCAAGCCGGGCCGAAGACGGCTGTAATGCCAGAAACCGGTCCCCGGAAGCTTGTTTCCTTTCCAGTGAAGAATTGGCTGTGTAGTTTGGTCTGCCCTGTTCCCATGATGCACTGGGCCAGGGACAGACTAATTTGCATATAGCCAGGTTCTGAACTGGGATGGTGCAGTGAGCTAAAAAACGGTGATGGATCAAGCCCTGATCTGTTGACTGGGTAGGAGTGTTCTGATTAACTCAGATACTCTGCCCATCACCACCCCCTTTTTGAAATTATTTTGGCCACCATGAGTGTGGAAGGGTATGCTCAGACATGAGTCCCTTGCTCACTGCACCATCAGGATTCAAGCAAGCCGGGCCGAAGACGGCTGTAATGCCAAAAACCGGTCCCCGTAAGCTTGTTTCCTTTCCAGTGAAGAATTGGCTTGGTAGTTTGGTCTGCCCTGTTCCCATGATGCACTGGGCCAGGGACAGACTAATTTGCATATAGCCAGGTTCTGAACTGGGATGGTGCAGTGAGCTAAAAAACGGTGATGGATCAAGCCCTGATCTGTTGACTGGGTAGGAGTGTTCTGATTAACTCAGATACTCTGCCCATCACCACCCCCTTTTTGAAATTATTTTGGCCACCATGAGTGTGGAAGGGTATGCTCAGACATGAGTCCCTTGCTCACTGCACCATCAGGATTCAAGCAAGCCGGGCCGAAGACGGCTGTAATGCCAAAAACCGGTCCCCAGAAAATTGTTTCCTTTCCAGTGAAGAATTGGCTTGGTAGTTTGGTCTGCCCTGTTCCCATGATGCACTGGGCCAGGGACAGACTAATTTGCATATAGCCAGGTTCTGAACTGGGATGGTGCAGTGAGCTAAAAAACGGTGATGGATCAAGCCCTGATCTGTTGACTGGGTAGGAGTGTTCTGATTAACTCAGATACTCTGCCCATCACCACCCCCTTTTTGAAATTATTTTGGCCACCATGAGTGTGGAAGGGTATGCTCAGACATGAGTCCCTTGCTCACTGCACCATCAGGATTCAAGCAAGCCGGGCCGAAGACGGCTGTAATGCCAGAAACCGGTCCCCGGAAGCTTGTTTCCTTTCCAGTGAAGAATTGGCTTGGTAGTTTGGTCTGCCCTGTTCCCATGATGCACTGGGCCAGGGACAGACTAATTTGCATATAGCCAGATTCTGAACTGGGATGGTGCAGTGAGCTAAAAAACGGTGATGGATCAAGCCCTGATCTGTTGACTGGGTAGGAGTGTTCTGATTAACTCAGATACTCTGCCCATCACCACCCCCTTTTTGAAATTATTTTGGCCACCATGAGTGTGGAAGGGTATGCTCAGACATGAGTCCCTTGCTCACTGCACCATCAGGATTCAAGCAAGCCGGGCCGAAGACGGCTGTAATGCCAGAAACCGGTCCCCGGAAGCTTGTTTCCTTTCCAGTGAAGAATTGGCTTGGTAGTTTGGTCTGCCCTGTTCCCATGATGCACTGGGCCAGGGACAGACTAATTTGCATATAGCCAGGTTCTGAACTGGGATGGTGCAGTGAGCTAAAAAATGGTGATGGATCAAGCCCTGATCTGTTGACTGGGTAGGAGTGTTCTGATTAACTCAGATACTCTGCCTATCACCACCCCCTTTTTGAAATTATTTTGGCCACCATGAGTGTGGAAGGGTATGCTCAGACATGAGTCCCTTGCTCACTGCACCATCAGGATTCAAGCAAGCCGGGCCGAAGACGGCTGTAATGCCAGAAACCGGTCCCCGGAAGCTTGTTTCCTTTCCAGTGAAGAATTGGCTGTGTAGTTTGGTCTGCCCTGTTCCCATGATGCACTGGGCCAGGGACAGACTAATTTGCATATAGCCAGGTTCTGAACTGGGATGGTGCAGTGAGCTAAAAAACGGTGATGGATCAAGCCCTGATCTGTTGACTGGGTAGGAGTGTTCTGATTAACTCAGATACTCTGCCCATCACCACCCCCTTTTTGAAATTATTTTGGCCACCATGAGTGTGGAAGGGTATGCTCAGACATGAGTCCCTTGCTCACTGCACCATCAGGATTCAAGCAAGCCGGGCCGAAGATGGCTGTAATGCCAGAAACGGGTCCCCGGAAGCTTGTTTCCTTTCCAGTGAAGAATTGGCTTGGTAGTTTGGTCTGCCCTGTTCCCATGATGCACTGGGCCAGGGACAGACTAATTTGCATATAGCCAGGTTCTGAACTGGGATGGTGCAGTGAGCTAAAAAACGGTGATGGATCAAGCCCTGATCTGTTGACTGGGTAGGAGTGTTCTGATTAACTCAGATACTCTGCCCATCACCACCACCTTTTTGAAATTATTTTGGCCACCATGAGTGTGGAAGGGTATGCTCAGACATGAGTCCCTTGCTCACTGCACCATCAGGATTCAAGCAAGCCGGGCCGAAGATGGCTGTAATGCCAGAAACCGGTCCCCGGAAGCTTGTTTCCTTTCCAGTGAAGAATTGGCTTGGTAGTTTGGTCTGCCCTGTTCCCATGATGCACTGGGCCAGGGACAGACTAATTTGCATATAGCCAGGTTCTGAACTGGGATGGTGCAGTGAGCTAAAAAACGGTGATGGATCAAGCCCTGATCTGTTGACTGGGTAGGAGTGTTCTGATTAACTCAGATACTCTGCCCATCACCACCCCCTTTTTGAAATTATTTTGGCCACCATGAGTGTGGAAGGGTATGCTCAGACATGAGTCCCTTGCTCACTGCACCATCAGGATTCAAGCAAGCCGGGCCGAAGACGGCTGTAATGCCAGAAACCGGTCCCCGGAAGCTTGTTTCCTTTCCAGTGAAGAATTGGCTTGGTAGTTTGGTCTGCCCTGTTCCCATGATGCACTGGGCCAGGGACAGACAAATTTGCATATAGCCAGGTTCTGAACTGGGATGGTGCAGTGAGCTAAAAAACGGTGATGGATCAAGCCCTGATCTGTTGACTGGGTAGGAGTGTTCTGATTAACTCAGATACTCTGCCCATCACCACCCCCTTTTTGAAATTATTTTGGCCACCATGAGTGTGGAAGGGTATGCTCAGACATGAGTCCCTTGCTCACTGCACCATCAGGATTCAAGCAAGCCGGGCCGAAGACGGCTGTAATGCCAGAAACCGGTCCCCGGAAGCTTGTTTCCTTTCCAGTGAAGAATTGGCTTGGTAGTTTGGTCTGCCCTGTTCCCATGATGCACTGGGCCAGGGACAGACTAATTTGCATATAGCCAGGTTCTGAACTGGGATGGTGCAGTGAGCTAAAAAACGGTGATGGATCAAGCCCTGATCTGTTGACTGGGTAGGAGTGTTCTGATTAACTCAGATACTCTGCCCATCACCACCCCCTTTTTGAAGTTGTAGAAAATGGGCAGTGCACTGCATTACAGGTGTATACCGTCACAGCTTGATCAGGAGTACAAGTATTACGGAGGAGGCGTCACAACAACACCCTTGTTGTGAAACGGTTACTGCTATGACGGCGCCTGTGCTCGCGGGCGCCTTTCATAATTGACACTGCGTGGTGTTCGGAGGCTCCATAGTAGGGAGGTAGGCTTGTATAGGGCTTAGCCTTACAATGGTATAGTTGCACCAACAACGATTAGCATGGACAGGGGAGGCATGAATATCCGCTGCACCATGATGCTGATGACGGAGTCCAAGTAGTGGCTCCAAGAGGGGTGGTCAAGTGCCTATGAGTAGGTCAGCCCAAGCTTTATGACCCTGCAAATTGAGCAGGATTGAATGGTCAGGAACACTGATGTAGGTTGGTTTTACACGTCTAGTGTCAAAGTACGCCCTGTCAAAGCGAATCCAGGGATTCCAAAAGGATGTCTGACCGTCTAGGGTAGGGAATGAAACCTTCAGACAGATCGTTAGGCCCATTTAGTGGTGTATAGGGATGTCACCTTTTGGTGCACCAGAGTACACTCAGACATCCAGAGCCTCCAAGGGGAGGAAGCGAGTCTGTGAGGCCATTGGGCCAGTGGAAACATACCTAGTAACAAACTGCTGTGGTTAGCTAGGGCTTGACACTTCCTGACTAGCACAGGGGTGAATATGGAAGCCGTGCTTCTTAAGAAGACTGTGTCCATTTATTCACACCGGGGGAGGTCGTAGTCGCAGGGGATCCTCTTGCCTAGTTAGGCGAAGCTAGGGACATGGCATGGCCTTGCAGTAATTTTTGGTAGGGCCTGATAGTTGGGCTGAAGGATATAATGGTTGTCTAGGGGAATTTATGAGGCAGGGCATGACCTTTTAGTGTAGGAGGGTAGGGGGGCCAGATAGTTGGTCAACTACGCTGGCCTGTGGCGGTAAGGTCATGATTGGTGAGCAGTTAAGGTCCTTTAGGGGGCGGCGCTATTCTCGAATGGGGTCACCCAAAGGGAGGGACAAGTGGTCTCTCCTAGAACTCCAGGGGCAGTTACAACCGGTTGGCTACATGGGTAAGGGGGAGGGGAGAGTCACGCTTTCTCTAGGCTGGTTGGCCACCCCGCACGTGCACAATGACCCCAGTAAACGACGCAGAGATGCAAGGGCCCCCTTTTTAATGGAGTTAGTAGGGCGTACGCGGGTAACCGGGGGGGCGGAAGTACGCTCACGGTAAGTGGGCCCTCTGCACATGCGCACTTCGACAGAAGAGCGTGGTTAGTCGGGTGTACGGGGGTAACCGGGGGATAAGTACCCTCACGGTAAACGGGCCCTCTGCGCATGCGCCCTTCGCCAGAAGGGCGTGGTTAGGCGGGCATAAGGGGGTAACCGGGGGGATAAGTACCTTCACGGTAAACGAGCCCTCTGTGCATGCGCACTTCCATAGAAGGGCGTGGTTAGTCGGGCATATGGGGGTAACCGGGGAGGGAAGTACCCTCACGGTAAATGGGCCCTCTGCACATGCGCACTCCTTCAGGAGAGCGTGGTTTAGTGATAAATATCTGACACCAGTTATTGACCTTGCCGTAGGCCCAAAATAGGTATGCAAAAATGAATACTGAATAATATGATTGATATGTTTGTTAGTTTCGGATAGGAAATACTGTTGGACCTGACCTGGCTGGAGCTGTTCGTTTTTCCAAGGGCTGCCTGACCCCACGACTTGCGGAACCCGCTTCGCGGGTCCCGCTGCGGATTGCATCTCACCGTTTGTTCCTTGTTCTTGGTTTCCTGCCTGGCTGCACCGAGGGGGCGTGTGAGGCTTCAGGGCTGCGAGCGTGAGGCTGAGTCACCTGGCCCCGCTCTCCCTGAACGCCCCGCCCTCACCTCCTCTAATTAAAAAGGCACCTGGACTCACTCAATTTGGCTGTTGGACCTGACCTGGCTGGAGCTGTTCGTTTTTCCAAGGGCTGCCTGACCCCACGACTTGCGGAACCCGCTTCGCGGGTCCCGCTGCGGATTGCATCTCACCGTTTGTTCCTTGTTCTTGGTTTCCTGCCTGGCTGCACCGAGGGGGCGTGTGAGGCTTCAGGGCTGCGAGCGTGAGGCTGAGTCACCTGGCCCCGCTCTCCCTGAATGCCCCGCCCTCACCTCCTCTAATTAAAAAGGCACCTGGACTCACTCAATTTGGCTGTTGGACCTGACCTGGCTGGAGCTGTTCGTTTTTCCAAGGGCTGCCTGACCCCACGACTTGCGGAACCCGCTTCGCGGGTCCCGCTGCGGATTGCATCTCACCGTTTGTTCCTTGTTCTTGGTTTCCTGCCTGGCTGCACCGAGGGGGCGTGTGAGGCTTCAGGGCTGCGAGCGTGAGGCTGAGTCACCTGGCCCCGCTCTCCCTGAACGCCCCGCACTCACCTCCTCTAATTAAAAAGGCACCTGGCCTCACTCAATTTGGCTGTTGGACCTGACCTGGCTGGAGCTGTTCGTTTTTCCAAGGGCTGCCTGACCCCACGACTTGCGGAACCCGCTTCGCGGGTCCCGCTGCGGATTGCATCTCACCGTTTGTTCCTTGTTCTTGGTTTCCTGCCTGGCTGCACCGAGGGGGCGTGTGAGGCTTCAGGGCTGCGAGCGTGAGGCTGAGTCACCTGGCCCCGCTCTCCCTGAACGCCCGCCCTCACCTCCTCTAATTAAAAAGGCACCTGGACTCACTCAATTTGGCTGTTGGACCTGACCTGGCTGGAGCTGTTCGTTTTTCCAAGGGCTGCCTGACCCCACGACTTGCGGAACCCGCTTCGCGGGTCCCGCTGCGGATTGCATCTCACCGTTTGTTCCTTGTTCTTGGTTTCCTGCCTGGCTGCACCGAGGGGGCGTGTGAGGCTTCAGGGCTGCGAGCGTGAGGCTGAGTCACCTGGCCCCGCTCTCCCTGAACGCCCCGCCCTCACCTTCCTGTACCACGCCCCATTGCTAATGGTCTACAAAAACCAGTGAGAGACGCTGCACGGGAGCGCGCGGGAGCGCCCGGGGATAAGCCCGGGACAAGGGCGGGACCGTTCGAGGCCTAAGAGGACTGGCCTGGCCCACCCCCCTTGGTCTGTACCATTGACTTTGGGCTCGGCCTTGGATATTAGTGAGTACGATACAGGAATTATATCTGCCATATATCATGTGTACTAGGGGGAGCCGTAGTAAGACTGCACTGGGCCTGACAAAGTTAAATGGCACCTTGGATGACTTTCTTGTAAAGACAAATTTGGCAATAGACGCCGAAATTACAAAAATGCAGAGTAGGGTTTCTATTGAGCTTGACGCTGCGCGCAGGCTCTCACAAACATTTGTGAACTCTAAAAAATCATCCTTGGGAAACATTGCGTGCGCTGCATCCCCTCAACAGGCTGCACACCCCCTCCCTCTGCTAGCACATGCCGACATTCATCACTCTCATCTTTCTTCCTCTTCACCCCCATTAGATTCCTCTTTTATTTTTACACCCATGTCCCCTAAAACCACGGAGAATTATTTCCCTACTGTACAGGAAAAGCCTATCACTCTGCCGGATACCCCTATCCCTTCCTTCTCGGTAGTAAAAAGCAAAAATCTACATCGTCAAACCATGAAAAGGAAGAATATGGCTAAACTTGCCTACAACCGCAAGAAAGCAAAAATTGCTAGGCATCAGTTTTTCAATTCGAGAAGAACTCTGCCAAAAATAGGGGAGCTTAAACAAACATCACATGCAGTCATTCAGCAAACAGGGGGTGAGAGTGATCGTATCAATCCTAACATCACTACTGTTCCTGCCTTAGAGAATTCTGCTCCTCCTGGCGACAACTCAACAAGGGGAGGCCAAAATGACTTAGGGAGGGATATGGGCAAGGCGGGTGATGATGATGAACACTTTCTCAAAACAGTCTGGGTTACTCTGAAACAACTATTGTCACCTTTCGAACTAAGACTGTCACGTATTGAGACTCACCTGCTTGAAATGGACAAAACTTTAGTATCCCTGGCCACGCTTAGCCTAAAACAACTGGAAGCTACATATCCCCAGATTACTGAGGGTTCCTCACAGGCGAGTAATGATGGTACCCAACCTGTTCCAGCCTCAAATGCTGGCATCCAATCGGTATCAGTCCCTAACGAGGTATCCCCTGCTCCTACAATTCTCCCCTCTCCTTTGCCCTCCTTATTACTCAAACCGATTCCAATTCCTAAACCCCGGAAAATTGCAAACGTTCCTGTTTCCCTTCCATTAAGTTCATCAAAATCAGATACAAAACCCCCCATAAAACAAGCGCAGCCCAAAAACTCTTTTAGAAATGATCAGAATGTGACCAAGCCTATTTCCCCCCTTTTACAGCGAACATTTAACCAACACCAAAATCAACAGAATTTTCGCGGGGGCTATATTGACCTCCCTCCCGATGCCGGGCCCTATGTTGCCATTTTGGCTGGGGTACCTATACTTGCCCCTGACACCGTGGAAACCCAGTGGTCCTTAAAGAACAAAGTGATCCACTGGTTAAATGCCAACAGGCAGCATCCGCACACCACCACGAGCAGGGTCTTAATGGTCAGGCGAGTTCCATGGGTGGGTCGCACTAATAAAACCATATTAGGTGACTGTATTGTGGTGTCATTTGCAGACCCCCATACAGCCCAACTTATCACCACATGGGATACACAGGCGATGCACCAATCGATTGTTACTAAACCCCTTACCTTTTTTTACCCTCCAAAACAGATAGTTGAGCCCTCTGGGGTCTGGTCCACAGCCCATAACCACAGATGGAAGGGGCACGGGCGGGAATGGCAACCCAATAAGAATTGGTGGGAAGGTGCACCCACTATGAATAGGTTTGAATGCCTAGATCAGGTGGATTGACTGGGAACTCTTGATCTTTCACCTTGCTTGAGCGCTCTAAATCTTCCAACCACGGCCAGTAACATTGACAATTTACCATCTGTTAACAAAATTAAAAATTCCCTGGGTCCAGAGGAACCCTGCCCAGCTCAGGGTACCCCTGCTGTGCGCGTCACACAAAATCTAGAGGTGGTACATTCCCTAGGCTCGATAGACGTAACGGGAAATGCTGGCCAACCACCCCAGAAAAACATCGACTTAAAACATTCACTCCTATCATGGAATGTAGCAGGCTTGGGTAACAAGATCACCCATAAACCCTGGCTGGAGATTATACAGAAGCATGGCGTTCTTTGCCTGCAAGAAACTTGGCTTGTTGAGGAAAGTCATATTATGGGGTATCGAACATTTCATTCACCCGCGGTTCCCTCTCCCCAGGGTCGAAACAAAGGGGGCCTGTGCATATATATATCGAATGTGGGAGACATAAAGGTATATGATTTCCACCCAGATCAATACTTTCAAATTCTTTTATTCAAATGGGGCACCACACAAAAGGTGATATTGGTAAATTTTTATAATAACATGCCAGCAAATGAAGTAGAACTGACCTTGAATAAAATGTCACACCACATTCATAAAGTGAGAGATCAAAACACGGGGGACCACACAGTTCTATGGGTGGGAGACTTTAATTGTGCCATCTGCCCATCTTCTGAGTTAGGTTTGTGCGGCCTTTCAGATCATGAGGAGGATGGCCCTTTCCATTTCTCACACACCAAGTTGGGATCCCTCCTCAACAGCGTTATTTTCTCTTTTGATCTTACTTTCGTTAATCAGGCATGTTCCCCCCCAGTTCCCTTTGCCCCAACATATAATGGCAGAGGCTGTGAAACCACAATTGACTTTGCACTGGCGTCACCCATCAAACCCAATTTTATAACTTTCTGGGAGATTGGGGACGACCCAATGAGCGATCATTATCCAATTACTTTTAGGGTAATGATCACAGAGGAGAAAGCAAAGGAATCTTGTGGGCCGCTATATCCCCTGGAGGTCACTCTAACAAAAATAAACGGCTATGTGATAAAGTGGGAGAAAATGAATCCCTTAACCTTCTTCCACAGCCTCATATCATCTTGCTTTACAGACATACTTGTCTGTTTAGAAGAGGATATTGATCCAAAGGCGATCATGGCAGCTTTTGCTAATATTCAGCTTCACATTAAAGATATGCTAACGAGGAGCCATAAAAAGAACGAGAAACACACACGCGGGTGGTTCGATTCTAGCTGCACAGCTGCCCTGAAGAAACTGAAGAAAGTTTTAAACGCTATCCCAAAAGATAGGGTGCAAATTTCCGAGGCCAGAAGAGAGTATAAAAGGGAAATTAATCACCGCAAGGCAACAATGAAACGGGAGGCTTGGGAAGCTTTGGGGGAAGCTGCCAGGAATAAGGACGCTAATCTCTTTTGGAAAGTTATAAGATCTGTATATAACACAAAAGCTAGTGACAACTGCATAGATGTAGCAATTACTGCAGACCTCTGGGTAGAACACTACGGCAAACTTTATTCTAACAGCCAGGGGGATACTCAGACCCAACAAAAGGAATCCTTAGCTTTGAACAATATATCTTATGATCACCAGTCATTTGACCCCCCAGTATCCCCCTATCCAATTGACTTGGTTTTTACTGCACTAGAAGTGGAAAATGCCATCAGGGAAAGCCCATCAGGGAAAGCTCCTGGCCCCGACTATACCCCTGTGGATGTATATAAAACAAACCTCGATTTTTGGGCCCCCCTCTTAACTAACGTTTTAAATATGGGAAACAAATGTGGCTTAATTAACACCTGGTCAGATGCAATTGTAGTGCCCATTTTTAAAAAGGGGAACAGGGACGATCCTGCTTGCTACCGTCCTATATCTCTACTGGACGGTCTTATGAAAATTGCAGGAAGGATCGTCCTTAAGAGAATTCAACATTGGGAGACAGAGAAAAAGGTTATTTCCGAATTCCAATACGGGTTCCGAAAGGGAATGGGTACCCAGGAACAATGCCTTAATCTGTCCCTACTGATTTCCAAATACACCGAGGCCAAAAAAGGGGACCTGTTTGTTACCTTTGTTGACCTCAGCACAGCATTTGACTGCGTGGACCACCTTCAGCTCTGGTCAACATTGGAACATATCGGAGTGGATTCCACCATCATCATATTTATAAAAGAACTATATAGAGATGCCGGGGCTAGAGTGAGGTTCGGGTTCCAGGGTCAATGCACACAGAAATTTCCCATAAACAGAGGGGTTAGGCAAGGCTGTATACTTGCGCCCCTCTTATTCTGTTTTTATATAAATTCTATTGTAGAGCACTTAATAAACATCCAAAGTGACTATCCAGCAATTAATGGTAGGCCTGTACCCATTCTTTTATACGCCGATGACGCGGCAATTATATCTAGGACTAAGGTAGGGCTGCAGAGAGCAGTAACTGCATTCTCGTCTTATATGGGGAAACGAAATCTGAAAGTGAACATCTCCAAAACCTTCTCCATGGCATGCACCCAAAAATACAAAAGGCCACAATGTTCGATATATCTTGACGAGCAGAGAATTGAGTGCACAGACACCTTTTGTTATCTAGGTGTCGTTTTTGAAAGGAAAGGAGGTTGGAAACACGCAGTATCCGCGAGGAAACTTGCCTTTAGTCGCGCCATTGGGGCCCTGCGAACTTTCGCAGCAAAAATAGGGGGCAAACCGACTGCAGAGATGTTACAGATCTATCAAGCTAAGTGTATAGCGACAGTCACTTATGGAGCAGGCTTATGGGGCTTCGAAAACGTGTCCTCACTACAAACTTGTGAAAACCTTTTTATTCGCTACTTACTAGGTGTGAGCAAATCCACTTCGACTTTTACCACCCACATTGAGACTGGCCTCAAATACCTTAGCGACACTATAAAGTTATCACCGTGTTTGCTGTGGCACAAAATCTGGACAACTTTGGAATGCCAATTTAATAGAGAACTCATCATGGACTGTAAAAATTTGGATGGCGCATCCAAAATCAAGTGGTTACGATACGTCCAGATGATGTTCGCTGAAATTGGACACTCCGAATTTTATGATACGCCAGAGTCCTTAGAAAACTTGTCCAGGCCAGCTCTCAAAAAACTTTTAATGACACAACTGGAATGTGCCAGATGGAACACTGAGAAACATAAGAGTTCTACCCTGTGTTATCAAGAAATTACTCCTATTGAGGGTTTACAAATGTATCTCAGGATTGAAACTGTACCATATCCCCGTATGCTTCTTACTAGGCTGCGTTTAGGTACCTTCTTCCGAATGGTCACTTTTCCAAAACACAATGATTGGACCCCGGCGAATATACTTTGCCCATGTGACGACCATTCTTCGCAAAGTAACATTCATATTATGTTCTTTTGTAACTTTTACTCTGCCCCGAGGAAATTATTCCTCTTACCCCTTCTTAAATCCTGGGGCATAAGAACATGTAAAACTGCTTATTTGAAGTTACTTCTGCTAGATGAGGTGCATGTAATCTTTGTTGTTTCTCGCTTTTTAATGTCAGTGGTAAAATACAGAAACTCGATGGTGTAAGTCTAACATGTTTAAATCCGCCAGAATTACTAAACTTGAGACTTTTTCGATTACATGTTTATTGCTGACCTCTTATACATGCAAAATGTTTTACAGATTCTTTACAAACTTTTTCAAATTTTTTAATGTGGAAATCTTTTAAAAATGTATGATATAAACTGTTCCTGTATGCTTTTATGATTTCTTATGTAAATCGAATAAAGCCAATTTTGATTTGATTTGATTTGATTTGATAGGAAATACCTTGTACTAGAAATATGTTAAGGTTAGCCATCTGAATACCTGTATATATCAATTGTATCATTTTTACGTAATTGTGTAAATCTTGTTTATTTAAATTTTGTATGTTTTAATAAATACGGCCGGGGGGTCGAAAGATCCCCCGCCTTCCAAAGAAAGCCCTCTCACGTCCTTTTAATAATGTTGGTTAATGGAAGGGTGGGGGTCCTCCGTCAGTCCCAGGCCATATGGAAAGTCAGGGCCGACATCGGCCCCGCTGCACGTATGGCGGGGCGCACCGGCCCCCACCTGCCCCGGGCCCCCTGGTGACCCGGAAGTGCTTGAGCCAGTTCCGGGTCACGAAGGGAACAAAGGCCAGGCCGGTTAAACCGGCTTGGCCAAAGAAGGGTTAAAAGGCCGTGGCGTGCAAGAGTCTGCCTCTTTGACTCCTGTGCGCCACGGCCTGCCCTTCCAGCCTCTAGGAGGCTGTAATTAATTTTCCCACCCACCATCCCCTGAAGCAGAGTATTGTTATTGGGTGTTATGAAGTTTTTCACAATTTTTGTTACAAATGTTTATGGATGACAAGAGTGTCTGAATAATACGTTTTGTTCCTTAGAACTTTCTCCCGTTTTCAGGTCATCAAACGTCGTATTTATAGTTATGCCTTGGTCATGTGGTAAGGTCATGATTGGCGAGCAGTTAAGGTCCTCTGCGCATGCGCACTTCAACAGAAGGGCGTGGTTAGTCGAGCTATGGGGGTAACCGGGGAGGGAAGTACCCTCACGGTAAATGGGCCCTCTGCGCATGCGGACTCCTTCAGGAGGGCGTAGTTTAGTGATAAGGATCTGACACCAGTTATTGTCCAAAATAGGTACGCAAAAATGGATATTGAATAATATGATTGATATGTTTGTTAGTTTCGGATAGGAAATACCTTGTACTAGAAATATGTTAAGGTTAGCCATCTGAATACCTGTATATATCAATTGTATCATTTTTACGTAATTGTGTAAATCTTGTTTATTTCAATTTTGATTTATTTTGTATGTTTTAATAAATACGGCCGGGGGGGTGAAAGATCCCCCGCCTTCCAAAGAAAGCCCTCTCACGTCCTTTTAATAATGTTGGTTAATGGAAGGGTAAGGGGCTTCCGGCAGTCCCAGGCCATAAGTTTTCCACAAGTCGGGCTTGGTGCTGGTAATGACAATTTCCGTCTTATCAAAATTCAGTTTAAGCTGATTACTAATCATTCAGTCTCAGATGAATAGTTGTCTATTTTGAAAGGCATTTTTCGATTTTGGCGAGTTGTCATTAGCAAAGAGCAATTGCATATCGTCTGCATAGTTGTAGACTTTCCCCTTCATCTTTACCAGAGCATGCACCAGGGGGCATGTGTAAAGATCAAAGAGGATGGGGACAGAGAGGACCCCTAGGGTCCTCCACATAAAGTTGGACCATGGGGGATTTGAAGGGACGTAGGTGAATCAACTGACAATGATCTTTCAAGAAGGAGGTGATCTAGTCTAATGCTGAGCCCTGTAGGCCTGACACTCCGGCACTGTGTTGAAAGCTGATCAAAGGTCAAGGAGGACCAGCATCTGAGGGTTGACCTTGTCTGCATCTTCCTTCAGGTCAACCACAACTGAAAGAATAACGGATTCAGTGGAGCAAGCTGTACCGTAGCCTGCTTGATGTAGGTTGAGGAAATGAGTGTCCTCCAGGAAGAAGCATAGGAAATTGTCCATGTGTGTCTCAGAACCTTTGGTAGGTACAGTAGAGATGATATGGCGCAATCCTTTTTCAGCATGTGTGGGTCGTCGACCGTCGACCCCGACTTTCTTTAATAAAATGACCACTATTGCTTCCTTGAAGGAGTGAGGTACCACCCTACAACAGATGCCATACATTAGGCCAAGTATGAGTCATTGAGGAGGGATAGAGCTAGATCTGGAATGAAGGATAACACTGCTTTCAGGACCTTTGGGGGACATACATCGTTTGGGGAGCCCAACTGCTGATGGAAGGTGACTCAGATAGTATAAAAGGGTTTCTGTCATTGATTAGAGTTATTGTCATTGAGTGCTGAGAGGAATGCTGCCTTTGAACATTGAGTCTGGGTGGGTGGGGTAGTTGTGGTCACTCTGTCAGGATTGGATCATTCTGCAATGATTCCAAAGATTTCTCTAAATTTGTTAGTTGAATTAAAGATTTAATCTGAGGAAAAGCCAGGTTTAGCATAGCTAATGTATTTTTTTATATATTTTTGAAGGTGAAAGCGATAGGCTTTTTTCTAGGTGAATAATCCCTCTGCCAGCTAGGTTCAACTCAATCAAGTGCAAGTTTAGCTGCTCCTAACTCTTCAGAAAAACATCTAGACAAATCATGGCGTCTAATTGGTCTGGTTATCCGTCGCGGGGCATGGAATTAGCTAGTTTCTGTTAACCAAGCAATATTTCCTTTTTCCTGCTTGGTAATATTGGACCATATATTGTGGGGAGATGGTGCCATTGAGGTAATGAATTATCTTGTGTTAGCTCAGATACAATTACTAAAGGGAATTTCTTTGTTAAGTGAGGGTTTAGGAAGGACCAAATCAGTAAGTAAACATTTTACTAAATAATGATTGGACCATACACATGGCATAACCGTAAGGTTAGACAAGGACAGGTTAGTTGAAAATACTTGGCCTAATGTATGGCATCTGTTGTAGGTGGGCAAAAACATATGTTGTTAAAAATTTTAACTGCCTAGCATGTTGGTAAAATCTGTGAACGAGTCCCCCCCATTTTCTTGTTAGCCCAATAATTCAAATCTCCGATTAGCAATATTTGTGCATATTTAATTTCTAGAGGGGAAAGGAATTCTGCCAAAGTATATGGGAAATGAAGCATCTGGCCCCGCAGTCTATATATCAGGGCACAAATGAGAGAGCAAGTAGTGCAGTAAAGTTGGATTAGAGGACTGCCCACTAATATGACTCAAGACTAGTGAATCTCAGATTTTTCACAATTATTGCTGCCACACCTCCACCTGTTTTACCCGCTGGTCCATTAGCCTGTAGTAAGTGGTAGCTTTCTGGGAACGCAGCTGGTATGTCTGGAAAGGATTCTTCTGTCAACCAGGTTTCTGATATAGTGGCATATCGGGCTTGTCAGAGTCAAATAGTTGGTGTTTCACCATGGATCTAGTCTTAAGGTAAAACACTAATCTGGTTAGAAGTGTTTGCAGTATCACTTCTAATCTTGGCTAGGGGGATAGCAGGTATGAATTATCCAATGAGTCGACTGTTCTTGTCTTTCGCATGCTTTAGAAGAGGGAAAGCTGTGCCTGGTCAGAAACGTAGGAAAATCAGTCACACTTGTTACACTCATAGTTAAAGCTGGAAAGAATTGTGTGTACCTTTTATTCCACAGAATTTGATGTCAATGTAGAAGAATTGTCTAGAGCAAAGCTATTTAGTTGAACAGATATACAAGGAATCCAAAACTATTACTCTGCTGTTTACTTTTTGTTACTTTTGCTATTATGTGTGATACACTTTGAAAGTAATGTTATTTTATTAATCTCAAGAATAATTGCCAATATGCCAACGTTTTCACACAATTAAGACCCATCCATGAGATATCTAGTGTTATCCATGTGAAATTTTCGGGAGGGGGTTTGTGTTTGTTATTTAGACAAATCACAATGTGTATTCTGTCACACAACTAATAATGCAGTTTTGAATAATTCCGGAAAACTGCTGTTCGGTGTCCTGTAATTCTGGTTTTATTCGAAAGGCTTGGAAAAAGATTTACTAAGGTTTTGAGCTGTCACGAAAAGATGCAAAGTGGCACTACGTGAAGTTGGTCCATTCATTTTCAATGCAATTCCAGTTTGGACACAGCCATCTGCAAATCAGTCTTGACCTTGCGCCCATTGTGAACGGTATGCAACGTTTACAACGAAATTTTTACAACGCACTACCATTACAATGCAGGTATTACCACGCATACTATTACAACGCATTGCGCTGGGGGGCGCTCTAGGATAGGGAATAAGTTTAATTTTCTATCCAACACCTTCCCTAGTGTCCACGGGGACTGGAGTTGGAATAGAAAATTATACTTACCACTATCCAGCACCTCTAAGCGCTATGCGTTGTAATGGTATGCGTGGTAAAAACCGTGTTGTAAAGGTATGCGTGGTAAAAGTATGCGTTGTAACGTCATACATCCATTGGGAACAGTCTAGCCTGAACTGCTAGGCAAGTTCCTCCCTGGACTGGAAACCAGCATTCCTAGGACTGGTTTCGGGCTTTCAGCCCTCATCAGCCAGGATAGCTTGATTCCAGTGGCAAGGAGAGCTCGGGACTCACATCTGAGCATACCCGTCCCACTCGGGGTGACAAATGCAAAAACAACAGTTGATGGACAGAATGCAGAACAATGTCATAAATTCACCCCAGTACAGAGATATGGGCCTAAATCCATCATTTTTTTTTACTCACAATGCCATTCCAGTTTGAACCCAGCCATATGCAAATCAGTCTGACCGTGTGCCCCATGGGAACAGTCCAGCCCGAACTGCCAAACCAGGTCCTCCCTGGACTGGAAACAAGCATCCTAGGACCGGTTTCGGGCTTTCAGCCCTCATGAGCCAGGATAGCTTGACTACAGTGGCATGGAGAGCACGGGACCCACGTCTGAGCATACCTGTCCCACTCGGGTGACAAATGCAAAAAAAACAATTGATGGACAAAATGCAGAACAATTTCATACATTCACCCCAGAACAGAGATCTGGGGCTAAATCCATTAGTGGGCAACCAGAATATCACAATATTGACGTGTGGTAACAGAATTAGCAATATACACATTTTTATTTACAGATTTGTATTGATTGAAGGTCAATAGAAGACTGTGGAGAGAACTTGTTATAGATATTCGAGTTCGTGAATAAATAGAGGTAATTAATTTAGAATATTGGGGAAAGTATTTGGTGAGGCTGAGAAAAATAAGTTGGTGGTGAGTCCTTTTGTCTGGAATCTGAGGAGGACTTTTTATTTGACCCTTATATTAAAGGAGTAATTAATGTAGTTATTTAGACAGACTGAGAGTATGTGGTTTCATTTAGGTTTCTCTTTTAGAAATAGAAGACTTGACTTGACTTGTGGACAATTTTGACCCAGAGAAACTTGTGGATATTGAGGTGATTATTAAATTAGGCCATACTAACTGCTGTAAATTTTATTTTTTCATCTCTTGGCGTGGGACTTTAACCTTACTCACAAGATATGGGAGAGATGTCTCAAATGGAGTGGCAATGATATTCTCTTTCTTTTCCCTAAAAACTATACACTGAGCAGGCTACTCTATAACCAAGGGGGTGGTTGGTATTCACTCACCTTTAAATATGAGCCATACGTAGTGCGTGTTGTAATTGTGGGCAATGTTTATTTGGTTACAGCCCTGAAGAAGTCAATGTGTTATACCTAACACGACGAAACACGTGTTGGCTGTTGTATCATCAGTGTTGAACATTGGAGGAAGAAAATAAACAAGAAGAAACTTCAACCCTTGATTTATGAACATTTGGATTTACTCTTACATTTACTAAAAGTGACTCTTGCCTGATATTTGTTTCGAGCTACAAGCATGAATGGACTTTAGTGTGCTCAGAGGTTGTTGTCTAAATCCATTGTTGTTTGCTCACCATGCCATTCCAGTTTGTACCCGGCCATATGCAAATCAGTCTTGACCCTGCGCCCAATGGTAACAGTCCGTCCGGAACTGTCAATTTGCTGAATTAGGAAGAATGCTTTGCATTAAAAACAAATACCTCATTGAAGCAGGAATTAAGAAGGGGAAATATATTAATGTCTAAAACTAGCTCAGACGTTGCATATGTGCTGAAGAGCACAGCACACATCCAGTGGATGTTATACCTCTGAAAAGGTTTCTAAGCATGTGCATTTTTAGTGGCAGTATACATCCTGTGCTAGAACGAGCGCACATGGCTCTGCACAAGGCTGTGTGTTCTGAAGGCAGCCTAAGTAGATCACTAGCATAGGATTGCAGCAGAAGAAGGCGAATTGAAGATATGGTCCAATAAGGTGCTACCAATTGCACAAGGAAGTGAGCAAATTTGGTGGCTGTGTGTATTGAGTCAAAAATAAGTAAATCTACTGCCAAATGTGTGTGAATTCTAGTAACATAGCATCTAATTTGTTTTCCAAATACCCTATATAAGGCAATCTGAGAGTTCCAAACAGCCTGATCCATTCTTCCTTGGAAGTTTTCTGACACTCCCAGGTATGGTGCACAAACGATCTTTGTGTGGGCATGATTGTTTGATACAATCATTAATTCAACTAACAAAATTATTTCCAAAAACATTTTAGGGATATAAATATCGAATTTATATATTTTGTATGTAAAGTTAAAAATATTGACAACAAAAATATATAAGATCCAAATATCATCAAAACTAGGTAAGTATATAGAATATTAACTATTAAATACTAAAATAAATAAAACATATCTTACATTTTAAAATAGTATTCCGTTTAAAAAATAATAATGATAATGTAAAAATATATCACAAATATAACATACACACAAAATATTAATGAATACTTTAATATAATTGCAAAAAAGAAACATAATATTTAATACAATAGCATTATCTAAACATAAATAATAAAAATACTAAAAGTAATTCTTTATAATTGCAAACCTTAGATAAAAACTAAACAATTCATACAATAGGAACATGAACATGCAAATATAACTATAAGCAAATTAGAACAAAATAATTTATATTAATTTAACTTTGAAAATTAGAACAACAACATAAATATATTATAACAATTGCAAAAAAATCAGATAATAGAATTAGACATGTAGGAGTCAAATTTACTACTGCCACTCCAACCTGAACAGCAGGAGGAAAACTGTTGGACTTTGAAGGGGTACGATTTTTATTCCAAATCAATCCTCGAGTAATAGTAGTGTAAGTGTTGGTCATTGGAGAGGTCAGATGTATCATTGTCACTCATATGTAAGTAATAGTAGGTAAAGTGTTGTACTTTGGAAGGGTCAGATTTACTGTTCCCACTTCAAACTGAGCAAAAGTATGGAAAGTGTTGGACTATGAAGGGATTGGATGTACTATTCCAACTTCAACATAAGCAAAGGAAGGTAAATTATTAGCTTTTGTAGGGGTCATATCTTTTATCCTGACTCCATTTTACGGAACAATAGAGGAAGTATCAAACTTTTGAACACTCAGATCTAGTTTTCCCATAAACACATACAATTGTATATTATGAGAAAGTCATCCTTTTTGCCCTGATCACCCCCATTTTTTGACTGGTGGTTACTTACTCTGATTGTGTACTGACCACTGCTTACCAGGCCCAGGGCCAGTGCTCTATTTAAAAGGTATGTATTGATTAGGTGGTGTAGTGTAGTTCCTATATTCCCAATAGGCTCTGTGCATTGGAATAATATATCCTATAGAATAGAGGTAGGACTGAGGTCGACTAGGTCTCTATCGGATATACTAGCCTTAATTGTGTGTGCCAGCTAGCTCAGAGGTCACTAGAAGCTTTCTCGAATTCACAAGAAGGGATTAGTCTCTGACAACCGCATAAACATGACAACTTTGTTTCCCCAAGATAAACGTATCTTCAGAGTCGTGGAAACAATAGATAGATATTTCACTCAGTCAATCGTGCATGCTTCATTTCACTAGAGGTGCAGAGAAAGTAGAAAGACTGGCGTTTTCAATAAAAGGATTTATTGAACAGTCTTCTTTCTAAAGCAAAAGAAATGAACTGCTACAATCGTAACACAGTTTTTAAAATATAATGCATACAGTATAAATAGTAGAATAAAATAATACTGTAAGAGCATTGTATGGATCCTAAACCATATAGAAACACATACATAAATAACAGAGGCTAAAAGTACTCAACTGGTGCTTCTAAAATACGCCTACCCCGGTGTACCTAACCTAAGCTTAGCACGAGGGAAGAAGTAAGTGAGGTGTAGCATAAATGTAGTATTCTTTGCCAAGAATCTGCACAAGATTTCTCTAAGGGTCTAATCAGCTCTGTACCTTAGTTTAGAATGGAGAAGGCTGCTCTCGGGACTCGATTTCCCAACAACCCGCAAGGGTAGCTTGGAAACACTGGAGCTGGATTTCTCGGCAGGAGAAAAGACATTGTCTCTCTCAGTGCGTCTGGTGGAGGGTCGGCTTCCTTCGGCACTTGCTGTAGCAGGGTGCGTCGGGCAAGTAGATAGTCGAACTGCTCCAAACCACTGTGTGTTTGCTTGGGCGAGTGTGGGCATATTTATAGCTTGAAGTTGCCGACTTTGACGTACAGTTGGACATAATAACGTTATCAAAGAGTCTCAGTTCCTTGGCAACTCCATGAGTTCTCGTACAAATCAATATTCAAGCAAGGGGAAGTCCCCGGCTGCTGAGTTTTCCCAAAAAATCATTGTGTATTTTCGGAACTAGTGGAAGTAGCCCTGCAGTATTTGGACGGCATGAGCTATGCCTAAATATGGTTATGATTTCTATGCCTATATAAGGATATGGTGCTTTATATCTATATAAGGGCATGAATTGGGAAACTAACAATAGGGTCCTAAAATGATACATAACAGCGTAATTACAATTTGTTCCGACAACCTACTTGTAAGTGCCTAGTATATGGTAGGGCAGGTAGGTTTAGAGACCCCAGTGGATTTAATGCATTTTAGTGAGCACTGTTGTGGTGTCTGTTGACATATTAAAGCCAGCCCTGCATTGCAGGTTGCTTTTAAAATATGTTCAAATTTGACTTTCAAATTAAAAGTGCTTCCAAAGTCTAAAACTACTTTTTTATTGCATATAAGTCACCCCTAAGGTCTGCCTTAGGCGTCCCAATGGAAGAGTGCCTTGTAATTAAAAGCACTGGCATTAGAAAATCTGTATTATATGTTCTGGTGAGAGAAAAACGGCCTATTGTTAGCTCTATAGGCTAACATAGGAAAGCATTATTACACTTTATTAAAGTCTAACTTTTAATAGGAGTGAGCAAGAACACATATTCAAAGTGTCCAAATAAAAGTTACAATAAATCCAACAATTTGCCAAGGCCGGAATTATTATTACAATTGCAGGGAAGTAGTTTTAGAACTTGCTTTTCTTTAGGTTTCCTAAAGCAGCCTTGTACCAGCCCCTTCTGATTGGCCAGCCTTTGGAATGTTGAGCCAAGCTGCCCCCGAATGGGTGTGAACTGGGCTGAAACATAGAGAACACCTAGTGGGAGTAGATCGGCTGCCTGCAGAGAGACAGCATGGTGGCTGGGTAGCCAAACTGGTCTTCAGAGTTAGAAGCTCAAATCGTACAGGAACCAGATCCAACTCAACTTCCTGCAGTCCTAGCCAGATGGGAGCCCTTCTAATTAAATTAGGAGAGGGTCTGGAAGGGGAACATGGGGAACTGTTAGCCAAATCTGTGGGTTGGGTTAGCAAGATCTGAACTCCCAGGAAAGATTTTTTCCATTTTGATTTGGACTGAGATGTGTATTATGGGACAAAAATACACCACACTTCTAAGGAAGTGGTCCTCACAGAGGGTGTCAACTTGAACCCAATTGGTTGAGGGCACCTGCCTCTAGCCAGCCCAGAATCAGGAATCAGTATGGTAGACCTGCCCAGTACCTCAGATCCCATCTTGCAGACATCAGAAGAAGAAGGACTGCCTGCTGAACCCTTGGTCTGCACGAAGAGAGGACTGCATTCACGAGGATTGCACCTGCTGCACATTCAAGGCTTCACAAAAAAATGACTTTGCCTAACTTCCAAGTATAGGTAAAGGACTCTTTGATCAGCAACAGGAAGAAAAGTTCTGAAAGAAGTCTCCTACATCATCTCCAACAAGCCCAAGCCCAGCTGACCAGATTCACCTGAACTTTACTGGATTTCACCAGATGCATTTTGGGAATTCTAGTCCCAAATCCCCAAGAGGTAAATCAGATCTTCTGGACCATAGGCGTGTGTTGTGGATCGTGTATCATCAAGGGGGTAGGGAGGTAGAGAGAAGATCCTTTCAGTCTCCGTAGTTAACTCTTCTAATCACAAAGGGGAAAGGATCACTTGTCCTGCTTAAACCTTGGGTTTCACAAGTCGAGGAAATGGTATCTCCCAAATATAACTCTCATACACGTGTAGTTTGGATGGTTCTCTCTCAGCGGTATATAGTGGGTACCCGCTATTTTACACGTGCGTGCGTAATCATCGAGTTATTTTTAGTATTGTGCACCCTCCACCAGGAGGTTTTGCCTTTGGTTTAAGGCAGTAGTGATCGTGAATAGTAGGGGAGGGGTTGTGGTGATGATAAAACTTAAAAAATCCGGACAGCCAGACTTAGACAATTTTTAATAGGTCTGGATTCGGACTAGGTTAAAAATTAATGGTGCACTTTTTGAATTGGTAAGGGGTTCAAGTGCATATCATGTCTAAAAAGAGGTCAACATGTTTCAGCCTTTGGTAGTCAGAGGATCTTAGGCTTTCGTCAGGACCAATGGGGGTGAATAAATAGTGAAAAACAAACTTAGTGAGAAAGAAAAGGTAAATTGACCTGATCCTTCGGAATTCAAGGTTTCATTGTACCTGAATAATGGAAAAACACACACAAACAACAACAAATAGGGAGACAGGGTGCGGGAAAACACGTATTATATACAGTAGTTCCTTGTAGTTTCTTAGGAACTCATAAATGGCAATGTTAAACCTCATACTCATTTCAGGCGTCAACTCTTCCTTTTTCATACTCCGATAGGTAGGGCTAGTACTGTATTATAGTGCCCATAGTTTTAAAATAGTACTCTCTCAGTGCGTGGTTTACGGTGAAAACTAGAAGGTGTGGCTGGTCCGTAGTGGCTTGCATACCTCATACATACCATGCTCACTATCGCATATCACACGTGTGGTTATAAATGAATATAAGCATGCTCGTTTCATTGTCAGAATACGTCTAGCAGTCGTTGTTGCGAAGTGCGTGGTGAATGGCTATCATTGTGCCCAATGCATAGCGCGCGCTAATGCATACCTTGTTTAGGATGAAGAAATACTTCATCGGGGATGAAGGCTTGTCGAGAGAGGAGTACTAGGAGAGTATCAAAAACAAGTAGTTACAAGCCGCGGTGTATACTTGCGGTTTGGTTCCCGTGTTGCTGACGGAATGCGCATCGCGTTACCTGTATTCCTTCTAACTCGGACTCTGCCGCATGTGCTGGCGCTGCCTCTCAGTCACCCGGAACTACCAGGAGGTGCGGTTCCGGGTGGGATTTAACACACAAATACTGGAAAGGGAAGAGTTACTTCCCGCTTAGCCAGTAACTTGTTGTTCTGATCAGATATTGGGTAGAAGAAACTAATTAAAAATAAAAATAAATAATACCGAATTGGTTCTGATCAGATATTGGAAATAATAACAAGTTGTGGGATTTAATTAAGAAATGTGATGTTGCACGCTCAATGATGGAACAGGTTGGATATTGACCTAATTTTGCCCGAATGGTTCTTGGAGGATTATGAACCTTCTGGATGGTCAAAGAGATCCTATTCAATGACGTATTATGATTTTACCCAAATAGAAACTGGGGCCCTTGTAAGGCACTGCCAATGCTTATTTTGAAGTAAGGGCGTTTTCGAGCAGATCTCATACAGGGCATGGGTAGGCCAGTGTATTGGGAGGCACTCAGATGGTTACTCTTATGACAATGTGACTTGAGTCAAAGGACGGCTGCGTTTGATAGAACCACTGATGTTTTCACTATAGGTACTATAATGTAATGGGGCTTAGGTTCATCTGTTAAGGGATAACCACGGGACAGAATCGTTAAGGCCCTGGGTATCCGTTTTGAGCCTGTGGACCCAGCGCTGCTCCTTTTCAAATAGTATTCGTGTAGCATTTCTATCTACTGTGTCCAGGCTTTCTAGGATCACCCAGTGCAGGTCACTGGCTGTGTGTTGTTTCTCTTTGTAATGGGACGACATCTTTGTCGTAGTTCTTTTGCAGTTCACGTTACTCCTGTGCTCACAGAGTCTCTGTTTCGCTTTTCGACAGGTCATCCCGATGTATCGCATGTCACAGGGACATGTGATCATGTATATGATGTGACTGGTATTGCAATTTGTGTGTTTTCTTAATTTCCACAAAAAGTTTGGAAGTAGTTGTAGTTCTTTTGTAGGTTCTGTGGTTGCACACATGACACAGGTCCCACACGGGTAGTGTCCAGTGATTGGGGGATTATTCCAGAGCCCAGGTTGTTGTTTTTTCTTTTTAGGAGGTGGTCGTGTGTGGACCAGGAGGTCTTTTATGTTGCTGCTCCTCTTATTTGCGAATCTGGGTTTTGACCAGGTCAGAGTGTTGGATGTTATTATCCTCCAATTTCGATTGATAATCTTTTTCACCTGGTTAGTGATCGGACTGTATGTAGTGCCACGATGGCCGCCTAATCCCGGAGCTCTGTCTGGCGCTGCCAAACATCCGGAATTTATCCTCTTCTAGACCTGCTGATTAGACCTCCCACCCCTCTCTCCGGACGGCGGAAAAGACGGTGGCACCGGTGGTCCCAAAGCGGAGGTGGTCCGACGCCAGGAGACGAGTGTACGAGGCTGCTGAAAACCGTGAGCCGGCAGGCCGCAAGCCACGATCCCCAGCAGTTCTTCCATCCGGGCGACGTGCCCGTACGTGCGGCGGGGTGTGCGTCTGTCCTGGGACTCGGGGACGGACCCTACGTGCACTGATTTTGGACCGTCCCAGTGGGGACACACTTTGAGGGGCCGATAACACGGCCCAGTCAGGGATGATCTCACTTTTAAAGGCACCATCACAGTTCCGGGTGGCAGAGCAGTAGTTACGCTGCGTGGAGGCGCCATTATTGGAGGTAGGCCCAGCGAGGAGTGAATCTGTACATTGGCGAGGCCGGGGTCACATCGGAACGCATCCAGTGGACACTGCAAACCCATTTAAGAATAAATTAATACAGTGGGACATTTACACGGCGAGTGGCAGCAAACCACGCCCAGATACCCAGAGTGTGGTTCCCCGTGCCGCGGCCCGCTTCGCGATACCAGAGGACTCACTGTGGCGGCGATCCCTAGATTGAAGATCGCACTCTGAGTGGATCCGGTTGTGTGGAAGCAACGGTAACCCGTACATATATGCAACAGCGCTGAGGGTGTGGAAACAAGTCGGTGGACCCGCTGCCCGCGTTTGTGGTGCATAGCCCCAGGTGGGGGCAGAACCTTGCCAGACCTAGCGAGACGAACTGCAACGAGCCGGTATTGGCCTTTGATATTTAACTGGAAACGCCAAACCAAGTGTATTGAACCAGACCTCGGGCTGTGCTCGGGGGCGACTTGATCGGTGGTAAGACGTTTGGTCGCTACGCGTGAGTCAACGGTGGGGCCAACTCCAAAGTTCTGGTAGCTGGGAAACGACCGCTCGATCGCAATGGGGAAGGGAGACAAGACGCAAAGCAAACTCCCCTTTGCGCAGAGACATTTGCATATACAGAGCTCCCCTACGCAACACAGGGAGATCCCGCACCAGGAAGAGGAGCAAGCGGAGGACTCCGACATCAAGACCATGCTCCGCTCCATGGAGCAGAGCCTGCAATCTAGCATCTCAGCGCTGGGCACCAAAATGGACGCCATGACCTATAGGATGGATCGCATGGCCGAACGCCTAGACAAACACGCCGAGCGGCACGATATGGCGGAAAGGAGAATAACAGAATTTGAGGAAGCGCAAACAGATCTAGACGCGGCCCACAAGCGGGTGGATATCCTGATAAGATCCCTCCAAGACAAGACAGAAGATTTGGAGGCACGTTCGCGACGCTGTAACCTCTGCATAACGGACCTGCCGGAGTCCACTCAGACCGGCAAGATGGAACTGTTCGTCGAGAAGCTACTCACTACCCTCCTGGGCGAGGGGGTGTTCTCCACGATGTTCGTGGTTGAACGAGCGCACCGATCTCTGGGCCCCCAGCCGCGTCCGGGGATGCCCCCTCGCCCAATCATAGCAAAACTGCTCAACTATAGAGATAGAGACACGTTACTCCGACTGGCTCGAGCCAAAGCGGATCTACAATATGAAGGATCGGCGATATCTCTATTCCCTGACTTCACAGCCTGAGTGCAGGAAGCACGAAAACACTTCACCCCACACAAGAAACGCCTTAGGGAACTGGGACTAGACTACGCGATTCTGTACCCTGCCAACCTCCGTGTCAACCGGCAGGGCCATTCGCACATCTTTACGGACCCTAACGAACTACAGCAGGCGCTGAAAAAATGGTCAAAAGAGAAGAGAAATGGCAATGCGGACGTCCAGGAGAATGGAGACAATATCCGTCTAGATGAACAGGAGTGACCCGGGATCATGCCTTCTGTTACGGACTGGTCTAAGTGTGGACAATTGCTGATTGCTGTAATCCCCCGCCTGACTGAAGAGATGGAGATAGCGGCTCGGCTTACCCCAAGGACCATTGACACCTTGCAGATAAGTAGATGATGTAATGCAGGGAATGGTAAAGGTCCTATATGTTGATATTCGAAGAAGGTTTGACTGAATCGGACATATGTGCATAATGCCCCTTGGAAACATACGAGAGAGGGGTACACTGTCGCTTTGGGGGGGATTTGGACATCACTGAATAGCAATATGCGGTACTATACAGCAGATCTGATCATGCCGCAAGTGGTGCATGGCGGAGGGGGGGAAGAGGCCTGACATAATACTCTGAGAGCATTGAGGGTCAGGAGCTGTCAGGCGACCTTGATCCCCGAGCGCAACGCTTTGTTGAAGTTCTAGTCACTATGTTTAGTGGTGTGACATTGGGTTGGGAGGGGCGGGATGGGGGTCGGCGAGGCCAAGTTGGGGAGGGTCTGCTGTGGGAGGGGGGAGGCTCCGGGAATGTTTTTGGTACTAAGTTTAGCTTTTTGCCTGCTCGCACTGCCTGCGCTGATCTTGAACTTCCTGTTACTATATGTAGATTTGTCACACTGCTAAGATGTCTAATGCACGCTGGGTGGCCAGCCCCTTTCGATCCTCCTTGTCAAAGATTACCTGTGTTGATTGAAACACATCTCAGTACTATACCCCGAGACTGGCGAATTTCATTTGATGTATACACACCCTCACTTCAGGGATGACTGATACTAGTGTACCGAACGCAGAAAGCGACACTGACTCGCTGAGAGTGTTGACGTGGAATGTGAGAGGTCTAAACGACTATCGGAAGCTCAGAAAGGTTTTAAATTACCTACGCAGACAACACATTGATCTGGTACTTATCCAAGAAACTCACCTCCCTCTCACGAGCAAAATGCTTTCTGCTAAGGGGTTTAAGGGTAACAGCGTACCAGCAGGGTTTACAACACATTCCAGTGGAGTGGTCACGTGGGTCAACCCCAAATCCACATTAAAATTAACGGCACTTGAAGCCGACTCTGAAGGTTGTTACTTAATTTCCAGATGTGTAGGCAAGGGGCACGATCTTATAGTAGTAAATGTCTATGGCCCTAACTATGACTCCCCAGACTTTTATGACACACTAGCCCAGCATTGTGGGACTCACGTTCATTCCAGGATGATTTGGGGGGGAGACTTTAACCTAGTGTTTAACCCAGAGTTGGACAGGTCCGCGCGGCCGGCCCAACGACCATCGGCAGCAGCCTTGTCCATGCAGGCGGCACTTATCAAACTAGATCTTATTGATGTCTGGAGAAGTCAACACCCCCTGAGAGGCGGGTACACACACTACTCAGCCTACCATGATATCCATACCAGAATCGACTACTGGCTGGCCTCCCAGGCGGTCGTCCGAAGCATTAAGGGGTGTGCAATACTGCCGCGTACCTTCTCGGACCACTCACCATTGCTCCTGGTATTGGAGACACCGGTAAAGAGAATCCATCCATTCACATGGCGCTTCCCCCCATATTCATTGTTAGATGAGGTATTCAGAGGAGAATTAGCAGAGGAAATTGATAACTTCTTTGAGACAAATGTCGGCCCTGTCGATAGCTTTCAAACAGTGTGGGAAACGTTCAAAGTATTCTTTCGCGGTATGGCTATGTCCCAGCACTCAAGTGTTCTTAAGTCACTAAGGCAGCTTCTGAAACATCTTGAAACCCAATTGTCGAACCTCGAATTACAGCAGCAGCACAATGCCGATGCGGAAACTGCTGCGCAAATCAAACTATTAATTACTGAATATAACGAGGAGGCAGACAGGGAAGTGCGACACATGGGTAAATACGCCACTGCACGTACGTATGGTGAGGGGGAGTGGCCCGGCTCTCTGCTGGCTAGAATTATAAGGAATGACAGGCGACCACTGGTGGTAGGAGAGCTGGTGACGGATTCAGGGATGGTACTCACAGAAGAAACGGAGATGATTACGGTGTTCAGGGACTACTATTCTGGACTGTACAAGTCCAGATCCTCCCAAGTAGAAGAGGAAATTGACGATTACCTGAGCTCTATCACAATGCCCCTACTGTCCAACTCCCAAAGAGAATTCCTGATAATGCCCATTCAAAAGGATAAGTTTATGGAGGCGTTGGAGGGGATGCGGTCTGGCAGTGCCCCTGGTGCAGACGGGCTAACAGTGGGCTTTTATAAGACTTTTAAAGACAAACTTGTACCGCTCCTCTCCACCCTCTTCGATGACATCTGTGTGGAGGGCAGTATGCCTAGCTCTATGAGGGAAGCTCTACTTATCACACTCCGGAAGCCTGGGAAGCCTCCTAATGCGTGCGGTTCCTACAGGCCGTTGTCCCTGATAAATGTGGATGCCAAATTGTACGCTAAGGTCTTAGCCACTCGCTTGGCGTTACTTGCGCCGGAGTTGGTTGCGCCAGAACAGGCGGGATTTATTCCCAACAGAAACCTCACATATAACATCCCCACGGTACTAGGGACTATGCAACATGTGCGTCAGGAGAACAAAGCGTTGGCAATTTTCCTTGACATGGAGAAGGCCTTTGACTCTGTAGAGTGGCCCTTCATGCTGAGGGTTCTCCGAAAATTGGGACTGGGTGAACCCTTCTTACAGATGATAGGTGCGTTATACTACAAGCCCACAGCGAGATTGCGGATGGGCGATCGAGTCACAGACGCCTTTGAGATAAGTAGAGGTACCAGGCAGGGCTGCCCCCTTTCGCCCTTACTGTATGCATTAGTGGCGGAACCGTTGGCATGCGCGCTCCAGGAGTACCATAGGCACGAGGGTATCAACTTCCCTACATATAAGATCGGTATTTCTACATATGCCGACGACACTCTGTTGTATGTCCTGGACCCGGAAACTAACCTCTCTTCAGTGTTAAGGGAGGTGGTGCGGTTCGGAGCACTCTCGTGGCTGAAGGTGAACTGGACCAAATCAATGGCGTTCCCGTTAACACCTGTGACGCTGCAATTTGACATGGAATATCCATTGCAATGGACAACGGAGCCGGTTCAGTACTTAGGGATCCAGCTTCATACGGATCCCGACATTTTGGTATGGGAAAATTATGGGGTTGCCTTTGCTAAGTTAGTTGAGGATGTGGATACCTGGTGCAAGCTTCCACTGTCCTTAATGGGACGGGGATCGCCATCATGAAGATGGTGGTTTTGCCTAGATTCCTGTTCCTGTTCAATAACATCCCAGTGGACCTATCTAAGGCCTTTTTCAAAACCTTGACACAAACTCTTATTAGGCTTGCTTGGGGTGGAAAACAGCCCAGAGTACAATGGAAAGTCCTTATGCTCCCATATGAGTTGGGGGGGCTGGGTACACCGGACATGGAACAATACTATCGAGTGGCTCAGGCGACTCATCTGCATACATGGATACACGGGGACCCAAATATTCCACACGTGATTTTAGAACGCTTGTTCACAGACCCACGCCGGCCACGGTTTTCCAACCGGTTGACCGCAGCATTGGCATGCTGGACTCGATTAAGACTACGAACCATGCATGGTACGCGCTGCTGAGGGAGCAGGGATGTGAACTGCTGTACTCCCCGCTTATGCCGATAGAATGGGCGGTATGGCTTGCCCCGCTGGCAGAGAAAGGGGCCATGCGCGCACTGACTCAGTTAGGCGTTCTAAAGATGGGAGACCTATTTACGGACGGTGTGGCAAAAACCTGGGAGCAGCTTGCCCCCTTGGATGTTGAGACCACGCTATTGCTGCGCTTCCAGTTCCATAGAGTACGCACTGCGCTGCTGGACCTTTTGGGCCCAGACCTGGCGGAGCCCCCGGAAATCCCGGAGCTTACGTGTGTGATTAAAACGCCCTCACCACAAAATTGGTCACAAATTTATTTAAAATAGGGGCTCAACAAAAGAAACATCAACTCTCGAAGGCCCGGCTGGCGTGGCAGCGTGATCTGCAAATGCAGATTGATGATGAAATGTGGAAATACTGTTGTCAAAACACGAGGAAGCTGTCTCTTAACGGAAGACACCGACTGATTCATTTCAAGTATCTGCAGCGTGTATATTACACACCAGAACGGCTGCATAGATATGGGCTTAGACAATCTGCCGAGTGTGAACGTTGTCATGTCCCAGTGGCAGATTTTATACATATGGCATGGAGTTGCCCTGGTATTAATGCATTTTGGAATGAAATTTTTTCGGAAATGAGTTTGGTACTGAAAACGGAAATGCCGCCTAATCCCGCGCTGGCTTTAATGGGATACTCCAAGACACTCCCAGTGGCATTGCGTCGCCTGGCGGATATAGGCTTGCTAATAGCCAGACGAGTTGTCACCATATGCTGGATGAGGGGCCCATTGCCGTCTAAAAGTAGATGGGCCAGGGATATGCTGTACTGGTGCACCCAATCGCAAACTTACAGTGAGCTGCTCCCGCCTGTGAGTAGGCCGAAAAACTTTTGGGGTCTGTATCAGACATATTTGAACACTGGGGACTGTGAAGAAACGATACAGGATAGGACAGGTAGTAGTCAGGAACTACTGGAGGAGATAGTTGGCTCTGGTGAATAAAGCACTTACATGTGCTAGGAGCACTACATGGATGAGGGGAGGGACCTGGACGCACTGGACCTAGATGCATGGGGAGTGCGGGGGCTGTGAGTCTAGCACTGACTAACTGAGTCTGGGGGTTCACTGAAGCAGTGGGCGTTCTGGGTGGATTTGGTCTAGCAGTAGGAGGGGGCAGAATATGGTATGGAGCGTGGGTTGGTTCATGGGGGGTGGTTTGAGAGGCTGTGTGGTAGTCTAATTTCCGGGGCGGACAGGGCGAGGAGACGGGCAGTTTGTACGTGGCGGGGGGGTTTGGGGTTAGGTTACACATTGTTAAGCACGAAAGGATTATAGTGGTCTACCTCCTAGCAGAGTTGCCACAACAGTGATTTACAAAAGAGAGACTGCCTCCACCCTTGGGGGGCAGAACAGGACGGAGGGAAGCGAAACTACAGGGGAACTGGAGATGTTTGCAATTCGTATTGCTACACGCCGCCGGAACCCAGGGTTGTCGGCTAATCGGCTGTGTTTGATCCGCGCAGATACGCGACTTAGCTCCCTATGTTTCGCTGCCGGCCCCAGGGTTGTAGGCTGCAAGCTGTGTGAAATGTAAGATGTCTAAATAAAGGTTTTTGAAATTAAAAATAAATAAAAATAATAATTATCAAAACAGATAAATAAAAGGCATTGTAATTTACAATGTAAATAGCTTAAACTCTCACAAATGCGAGACCTATTGCATTACAAATGCCTGTTATAAAGTGGTGTTGGATTTTTACTGTGTGATGTGCCTTATTTATTTACTGTTTTGGTGATATTAAATGCTTTAAACACCTGTCTCCTAAATTAAGCTTGACTGCTCATCAGCCAAGCTACCAAGGGACGAGCTAGGATTGATTTTTTGAGATTTGACTGGATCTATTTTGTGATTGTGATGGTATTACTAGCTGTAGTTACCTACCTGCACCTACTAATAAACCACCTTACAACATGCATTAAATAATATTAATAACATTCTATCAATTAAAAAAAAATAGAGTTCAAATACTTCGCATCCCAACCAACTATTCTAATATTCCAACAATCACAAAATAATTAAATTAATTATTGTAAAGTAAAAATATAACAATGCACCTTAGCTTTAAATATATTAACAGTATAAAATTGTAATACAAAACTTTATTTTCAAACACAGGTTTCAAGGATGTTATTGTTAGGAATTCGCAATTAAAAAACTGAAATGCACAGACAAAACCACAGGTTTCAGGAACATTAGAGTCATAAATTAGCATTTAAAAAAAACCTTAGATATTCACAGAAAAAACCAAAGGTTCCAGGGACGTTACAGTTAGGCTGACATTTCACCCATTGGAAGCCAGAGGAATTCAGCCATTATAGCTAACTATAACATGCTCCCCAACAATGCACTGGTTATGAGCTCACATATTAAGTCACTCATGACATGGTCAATGTCATCAGTGATGACATCGTCCAGTGATTTTCAAAAGTTTCTGAGTGTTAAATATATATACCAAGGTGTATTAGTGAATCAGTGGTTGTAAAGGTGACTGTATGGATGACTCCGTGGTGCGTGACTGTCTGATAAGTGAGTGATTAGGTGTCTCAGTGAATGTAGGGGTGAGAGACTGGTTGTGTGAATGTGTGTGTCTGTCTGTCAGTTAATGTCTAAGTGTTATGTTATGTTATGTTAATAACAATTTCTTGAGCGCGCGTACACCCTTGGGTTTCTTGGCGCTATAGAATCAAGACAGCCAACACACTTCTTAAGCGTAAGCCTGTTGGAACAACCACGTTTTTAAGGACTTTCGAAATGCCAATAAGTTATTGCTCTGTCTGATAAAGAGTGGAAGAGCATTCCAGAAGTAGGCAGCCAGATGGTAAAAACAGCTACCACCCTGGCGTTTTTTCTTGAATGAAGAGACATTTGCAAGAATTATATGTTTGGAACGTAGGTTGCGCGAAGGTGTGTAGTTAGTAATGGATTGCCTAATAAATATAGGGCCATTGTCATGGAGCGCCCTGAAAGTGACGCACCCTGTTTTAAAAGCAATTCGCTGGGCCACTGGCAACCAGTGGAGTTTTTCCAACCCAGATCTAATTGATTGCCACTTCGGTTGCTTCCATATCAGCCTTGCCGCCTGGTTTTGAATCATCTGGAGGCGTTTTAATAGGCCAATCGGAAGACCCAAGTAGAGGCTGTTCGAGAAATCCAGCCGAGAGAGAACAAGGGCAATCATAACTTGAATGAGTGTGGGATGTGTTAGTAGGTGGGCAATTTTCCTGATCTTCCTAAGCTGAAAGAAACTAGAGGAAACCACCATTCCCACCTGTCCTTTAAGGGATAAATCCTCATTTAACGTAATCCCTAAGCTTTTGACCGATTGGGTCTTTATAGGAGGGGTTCCCATATCAGTTGGCCAACACAGTCGCCCCCAGCTCAGTCCACTTTCCCCAGGCAAGATCAGTTCTGTCTTGCCTGGGTTAAGTTTAAGATGGTTTGATGTCATCCAGTTTTGTATATGTGACATTATGGCTGAGCATTCGGCGGCTGAATTCGGGGAATTTAAGGGAATGATTAGCTGAAGATCATCAGCATAGTTGTATATGGTTAGTTTGTAACTTTTTAAAGAATAAATCAGAGGGCGAAGATAAAGGTTAAATAATAAAGGGGAGAGTGACGAACCTTGGGGAACACCACAAGTAGATGACATCTTGGGGGCTGTAAAAGATCCTAGTCGCACTGACTGTGTGCGATTTGTGATAAAAGAGGCAATCCAATTCAGAGCGGGACCCCTGAGGCCGGCCTGCTCGACACGGTTGATCAGGATGTTATAGTCAACCGTGTCGAACGCGGCCGACAAATCAAGGAGCACCAAGGCCTGATGGATGCCTTTATCGGCATTAGATCTTAGCGTGTCTTGCACAGCTAGAATGACAGTTTCCGTTGAGTGAGATGGACGGAATCCCGCTTGATTTGGTTCTAAGTATTCAGAACTTTCAATAAAATTGGATAGACATCTGGATACATGTGCCTCCAGAAGTTTGGAAAAAAAAGGAAGGAGGGAGATAGGTCTATAGTTGGCTAAAATTAAGGGGTCGGCTCCTGGCTTTTTCAGTAGTGGAATCACAGTGGCATTTTTTAACCCATCAGGGACCTTGCCCTGATCGAGTGATTCATGTAAAAGAGGAAGAATTCCCGATGGAATAGCTAGGCACACCTCCTTTAGAATATGAGGGGGGCAACTGTCGAAAGGCGACCCCGATTTGACTCGCGAAAGAAGTTCTGAAAGGGTCTTCTCATCGATAGGAGGCAGAGTGTCTAGAGTGACTGGGTTAAAACAAGTGTCTTCAATGGGATCCACATCCGGGAGACTTTGAATGTTCTTTTTTATAATGGTGATTTTCTCTATGAAGAAATTATTTAGAGAGTCACAGAGCTCCTGCGAGGTCGACAAAGGAAGTGCAGTTCTTTCGCTATTACACAAGTCATTTACTATGTTAAAAGTGTCTTTAGTTTTGTTTTGGGAATTTAGAATTTTACCAGAAAAGTAATTGATTTTGCTTTGTAGAATAAGCCTCAAATACTGTCTGCGAGCCACGGTATATTCCTCCTTGTCTTGGGGCTTATATTTTGCTCTCCATTTTCTCTCTTTTTGACGTACCTCGAGTTTTAGATTCTTAAGATCCGAGGTGAACCACTTGTGTGCGTTTCTAGTGCGTGCACGTGTGAATCTTGTTAAGGGCGCATGAAGGTCAGTGGCCTTTAAGAGCCAGTGAGAAATCTCCTCTTCCATAAGGTTTACCGCCTTCTTGGATACTGGTGCCGTAGATGCCAGTGTTTTAATGAAGGCAGGTATATTCGTGGCTTTCCATTTCCTAGTTTCACCGCCCGCCAGAGGTGGGATTTTAATATACCCGCCAATCGTTAGTGCAAACTGGATAAGAAAGTGGTCAGACCAAATGCAGGGCATTATGGATGTTAATGTACAGGATAGGTTGTGCGACCAGATTTGGTCTAACGTGTGACCTTTCTCATGCGCAGCCACATGTATATGCTGAGTTAGGTTGATATTAGAAAGTAGTTCTGAGACTTCCAGCGCCGGAGGGTCACTAGTAGTATTATCAAACCAAAAATTTAGGTCCCCGACCAGGAGTATTTTTGGGTATTTAGTTACAAGATGTGCAATCTGTTCTGCCAACGCCATAGGGAAAGTAGTCATAGTTTGAGGAGGTCGATATAGCAATACGAATAACAGCGCCCCACCAGTTGTATCCATTTTCATTACAATGTTCTCTGTGTCACTCAGAGTAAGAGAGGGCAGTTGTATGACATTATGCTCTTTGCGAATAATAGCTGCCACTCCCCCACCTTTTTTACCCACCGGACAATTCTCAGCTATGATGTAATAATCAGATGGAAGTGCTGCGAGAATGTCCGGTAGTGAGTCGTGAGAAAGCCAGGTCTCTGTGACCAGAAGAATGTCCGGTTTATCAGTGGAGAGTAATAAAAAGATGTCGGTTTGGTGCTTGACCATGGAACTGGTATTTATATATTTGCAACGTAGCTTTGTTTGGGAGACAGTAGCCAATGGGGTATTGCGAGGTGTGGCATTTGGGTAGGCTACCGTGTCCTGGGAGATACCATACATGGCCGTACGTCTCCGGATATGAGGGGCAATGGGAGGGCAAAGGTGGGGTGAAGGTCTAAGTGTGATAAGCTCTTCTGCTAAGTAGGTGTACTTTTGGGCATAGCCCGTGGCCCCTGGTACCGTTCGGACGCGGACGGGCGCAGACGGGCTTGCCTTAGGCGCGCCTTCGGCGGGCCATCGGCACGCCCGCTGCGCTCGTCCGCTGTGCGTGTGGGTGTTAGTGGGTACATGAATGACTATATGGGTGATTTATTGGTTGTTTGACTTTGTCTGTAGTTGCCTGGGTGTCTGTGTTTGTGGGTGAGGAGGTGTACAACTACTATATGGATCAGTAAGTGGGTGAGTCAGTGGCTGTACGGGATACTGTTGTGTGTGTGAAAAGTTGTATGGGTGAGCGAGTGTCTGTATGGCTGTGTCTGTGATTGAGTGCATGTGTCAGTATGGGTGAGTTACCGAGTATATGAAAGGCAGTATACATGAGCGATGGGGTATATAAGTGACCGTTTGCATGAGTAAGTGAATATAAGAGTGCATGCTTCTGTCAGTGAATGCATGGCTGAGTGAGTATGTGTTAATATGTGTATGAGTAAGTACGTAGGTAGGTGTGTAACTGTTTAGGTGAGTAAGTGGCTATATGTTTGACTGTATGGGTGAGTATCTAGGTGAGTAGGTTTAAGGGTGACTCACTCAGTGTGCCTGCATCTATGCAGGTATGAGTTGTGGACAAAGAGGGCATTGCCTACAAAGACCTCTGGGGCACCCCTCCCAAGCGCCACACAGCTGGATTGCAGAGAGGTGGTCCAAGGCCACGCCCATTTTTACATCACTCTGCAAATGCTGCTCCTGGCACACTGCGGCTCGGGGATAAAGTCCACTTGTGTCCTGAGGTTCTTAGGACACAAGAGGACCTCATCTCACCGCCAGCAGTGGGCCAGGAGGCGAGTTTGCAGAGCGGTGTAAAAAGGGGTGTGGCCTCAGATCACCTCTCTGCTGTGTGTCACATACTAGAGGTACTTGGTGGGCTAGTTGGCCCCCAGGGACCCCTTAGTGTTCAAGGGGACTTAATTCCCCAAATTAGAAGGCACCATGGTGTGCGTTTGCAGAGTGCTGCAGAAAGTGGGCGGGGCCTCCGGCAAGTTGTCGGTTTCTTTTTTTATTTCTGTTATTTTCTGGGAGGGGGGCTGCCTGGCCCCCCTTCCCTGAGCCACTTTTGGCCCCGGGGACCCCATCCCCCAGGGCCTGCCAGCCTTGCGCTTTTTAAAAATAAATTGGGGAGGGGGACGCGTCTATATATGTCTAGGCGCTAATGGGGGAGCAGACAAGAGAAGCACACCAAAGGCCATAGGTCAACTAGATGGAGATGTGAGGGCTCGAGAAAAAAAAACAGAAAGCATGCCACAAGCCTTGGAATCAACACAAATGCTTCTACATCCAGCAGTAAGGTATAAGTGTCCACAAGCTTTTCCCAGATTCCAGCAGCTCAGCCTAGTGGACTAGAGTCAAGAAGTGATAATATAAAACCACTAAAGTATGTCCTGGCAGAGTAGATCCACATAAGCCCCTGAGCCAAGGAGACCTGTCCTAAAATCTCCCAACTTCTGCAAGAAGTACCCTCACCAGAGTCCTTAAGTTGACGAGTAGGCCATAACCTGTGCCACTGCAGCATTGCGACTAACTAGAAAGACTACCACCGGCTCCACACCTTCAGTACACTAGCTAAAGCGAGGAAAAGGAAAGGTTGAAGTGCAAGAAACCCAGTTTGTGCAGCTGGCCAGAAACATCCAATAACAGTAATCTCCCACCAGGCAGACTGGGATGACAGTAATCTGTCACCAGAAGGAGACACAGTCAGAAAAGGAAGCTGGAGGTGTCCGGTGCCCTTCTAGGGAGATGGAAAAGGAGGTAATGTGGTCCAAAAAGGTATTACTAAGTTATCACTGTGCGCAAATCTTGGGCACACCATGTAACGTGCCCGCAGATGGTAACAATTGCATTTCACTTTAAGCTCTTCCAAAGCCTTAGAAAGTAAACTCCTATTAATATATTTGTAAAAACAAAGATATGAGTACGTTTTTGAGAGAAATATCTAACACACTTTGTCAGTACCATTAAATTAAACTATAAAAACAATGAAAGTAATGCAGTAATGGAGAAAGCCGGCTGATTCTTACATGCCAGCGACAGATATGTTTATATTACCTAGTTACTTTATACAGTGCCCTCTAATAATCCCTACAAGCACAAGATATCCATGCCGTGAATATGACAAATCCACGAAATAATCTGTCCACACAGTTTTTTTTAACACGAATAGGAGTCGCCAAGGTAAGCTACCTCTTTAATGCATAAGTCAGTTGAAAGGGATTTGGTCGGAATACTTTGTTTATTCACTCTGGTCTGGAATGCAGGGATTCAATTAACCAATCCTGACTGATAGACAAACATCTGGCTAAATGAAGGTCAACTACTAGTCGCCCTTAGATCAGGGTGCATATAAACGAGTGAACACATGGCAAAGTAAAGAGAATCCCTTGAATCCATGAAAAAGGAAATCGAAGAACAGCGCAAGCTGAAAATGAATGCTGTTAATTTGAACAGAGCAATATGTTCATAGCCAGCCCGGACCGCTCGAAAAGTTCATTCTGCAGTTGAATTGCACTTGTAACTGAAACCTACTTGTCTGCCGGAGAGGGAGCTCTTGTATAATGTTCAGAGAAGGTTATTGATGTGCCTATTTTAAAATTCAGGGCCTCGGGAGAATTTCAGGCAGCATTGGGACTTTCATTTTAATTGACAATTGATCCCCTGTCCTGAGCACTTTTAATAGAAAATTGACCATTATCATAGCAAGAAAAAAAATCCCACTGTGGGTTGGAAATGTGGCCCCCTTTCTCACAGCACACAATAAACATGATCAATTTTCAACTCATTACTCACACACAGTACATGGCTGAATTGAATTACAAGTAAATTCGACTACTTTGAAGCATATATTTTTTCTCCGTCGGTAAAATCAAAGAATACTGCAACTAGTAGAACACATACATACAAACATACACACATACATACAAAAACACACAAAAAAAAGCACATGTTATAGAGTGTCACTTCTGAATCACAACTATCCTGTGCATGGTCAGTGTTTGAAATTTGATATTTTTCAAGATAGAGAAATCTTCCTTGTTTAAAAGATCATGTTCTGTTTCCATGTTGGCACATCATGTGCAATGCATACATGTATAATACAAAGTAAAATTGCTGAGAAACAAAAGTAGTAAGTGGAGGTAGGAGCAATACAGCCAACCGTAGGCACACTTTGCAGTAAAATAAACACAAAGCCCACCTACTACTGCATTTCATACTGGCACAATGCAAAATAACCAAATATATTTTGTGTAGATTATGGTCAACTTTCAGTAAGCCGAATGTTCTGGTTTCCTTGAGCTAAAAAATGCAAGCAGCATTTGGTCATGCCTGTATTTGCTTATCATAGCTCATTGAAGTGAGACCTATTTACTTTGGTACTAGTGGTGCAAATGCTGCTGGTGATAGTGAAGGTGCAGGTGGTAATAGAAAGGTGGAGTAGTAACAGTGGTAGTAGAAGTTGTGGTACTAGAGATAGTGGAGGAAATAATTGTGGTATTAATAGTGATGATGGCTGCAGTGATTGTGGTGTGGTATGGTGATAGTGGAAATTAAGAAATATTAGGCAGCACCGCCTTACAACCAGACTGTGAAAAATGCATTCATAGTCTGGCAAAGCAACACCAAAGCATCAGTAGGTTTATGAAATCAAAATCAATTGCTTTCTGTAATCAATGCATATATAAGACATATAATGTAATATGTAATTACTGTGTGCATTCTTCAGATGTAAAATAGTCATGCATGTATTCCAATGCAAGAATTCCATGGGATGCAAAATGATACACCAAATAGCTAATAGCATGAACCGAGAGAGTAATCCTCCTCTGCGCTGAACCAACACCTACTTTATATATATTTGAAATATTTGATAATAGCAGCCGTGGCCCGTCCAGGTAAGAGTGGTGGGGCGGGAATACAGGGAGTCGATAAAAAGTAAGAAAGTCACTTACCTTGCGCTCACCGCATTGCAGAGTCAGTGATGCCACGACCGCAAGGTAAGGGTTTTTCTTCTATTCTCCCTCGTCGTCACATATCGACTCCCCCCGCCCCCGCCCCACCGCTCTTACCTGCACGGGCCGCAACTGGATAATAGTACACATTTCGGACAGTTATGCTGTCAAGACAGAACTAACATTTTTAAGTTTTAAAAAGTTTTTATTAGGGGTTAAGAAAAAACAATTAGAAAAATGCATTATAGTCGATTATAAGAATACAATTTAACATAGAGCAAATTAAATATGCAAAATTGAGGGAGAGTATATATTTGGTACACTGTGAGGATAAATAGAAAGGTACATGAACATTGTATATATATATATATATATATATATATATATATATATATATATATATATATATTACCTACTGGCGGTCGCCAGTAGGTATATATAGTTAGGATTTTTTCTCTATGGGATTTTTGAAAATTCTATGTCTAATAACTTTGGCGTTTGTGGACAGAATTGGCTGAAATTTTCAGGAAAATGGAACATTTTGTTTCTGAGCAGCCACTGAAAATTTGGGGGGGGTTCGTCAAGGAGGGGCCGAGAAAAAAGGGGGGTCCCAAAACGCGTTTTTCCCATGTTAATTTCCATAGGGCGGTTGGCCTCACTTTTAGCCCGAACGGCTGAATGGATTTGCACGAAACTTGGCAAAATTGTAGGGACTGTTAGCCCGATGTGCCTTTGCTAGGTCTCAATATATGTGCTCCAGTGGATTTTGAGAAATTAACGTTCAAAAAAAGATATATATCTGTAACAGCGCTCCGGGTAGCGCTCCGGTTCGCGTACTTGACGCGTAACGGAACTTCGCGAAGCGAAGCTGATTGGCTCTCCGGTGTCTGTCAACATTCTAAACAGTCCGGAGCGGCCGCCATCTTGTCTCTCGGTAGGATCGAGAGACAAGAGGAGGCCAAAACAAAGGGGGAAATGACCATAAGGGGGCATAGTAGATCCTCCCTGACCCCCTAGGTTTGATGTGGAGGCTTTAAAAGGGCCCCGCGGGGCAAAAAAAATAAAAATAATAAAATAGTTTTTTTTCGTGGGGTGCGCCCGGTACGCGTAACGGAAAGCGGACTGGGGAGCGTACTACAAGGAAACAAGAATGATTGACTTTTTGGCTCTCCGGTGTCTGTCAACATTCTAAACAGTCCGGAGCGGCCGCCATCTTGTCTCTCTGTAGGATCGAGAGACAAGAGGAGGCCAAAACAAAGGGGGAAACGACCATAAGGGGGCATAGTAGATCCTCCCTGACCCCCTAGGTTTGATGTGGAGGCATTAAAAGGGCCCCGCGGGGCAAAAAAAAAACAAAAAACGTTTTTTTTCGTGGGGTGCGCCCGGTACGCGTAACGGAAAGCGGACTGGGGAGCGTACTACAAGGAAACAAGAATGATTGACTTTTAACTTATTGTATGTTTATAGACTTTTTTTTTTTTCTGATGAGTGACGTCTCGGCCTATCTCCACGGGATGCAGTCCCTACCATAACGGCGTTTAAGCCCAGGGGGACCGGTAGTGTGGGAGAGATAACGTCTGTTAACGTTCGATTCGAAGGAAATCAGGAAGTGTTGAAAAACATTGTCTGCGCCATCTTGCCTTTTTTCAAATGCCACACTTTTGTCGTGCACGGCAGCCATTTTAGATGCCTTGACCAGACCCACTCTCTGCACGCTGTCGATCCTTAGCATGGCTCCCCACCCTCGCAAGCATCTCCCCCAGGCACTGGTCACCCCCGCTCTCTGTCTTATGCATGGGCAATAAACCTCCCCCCATCTGCGCTGCTCTTCCTTGAGAATCACACCCTGTGCCCGCCCGACACCTCCCTTTCGCCCTATTCACTACCGCACCCTCTGACACTCCTCTTCCTCTGTGTCCGATTGTCCAGGCCGGTCCCAGGCTATCACCTAGCCTTGCAGATGTAGTTTATGGCCCCAGCTGTAAAGAATCACCCCTCTTCAAAGGAGTTACAGTAGATCAAGGCCCCCACCCGATGAGATCCGTCACACCACACGCGTTCCTACTATGTGAAAACCATCCTGTATTGTGATTGGGGAGGGGACCGAGCCTGAAGCGGAAGATTCCAGGGATGCCTCTTTGTACATCAAAGTTTTTACAATTATGTGTCACATTAAAAATATATAGCACTCCAACAAAGTAGTAGGATTATAAAACTTTAATAACTTATAAATATATACAACGCAACAAAAACAGTAAATACATTTAAACATTTTTTTGAAAAAAGAAGCAACAATGGTCAGTAGCTGTGTTTTGTGCGAATAGTCCCAAGGCAGCACAACGTGCTGAGTTCTGGACGGCACCCAGGTGATGTTACCTGGGTGCCGCACTGGTTTTTGGTATCCTACAATGCAGCTCCGAAAAATGGCGTGGGGCGTCCCGGGGGGTGCGGGGGGAGGCCTCGTCAGTAGCGGTCTGTTATGCGAATAGTCCCAAGGCAGCAGAACGCGCTGAGATGTGGATGGCACCCAGGTGATGTCCAGTAAGTTGCCGCACTGTTTTTGGTATCCTACAATGCTGCTCCAAATAACGGCGTGGGGTGCCCCGGGGGGGGGTGAGGCGGCGTGAACGGGCCTCCCCAGGTGGAGGCTCGTCTGCTGTAGTGGGGCGCCCCTTTACCGTTTCAGTTGCCATTCCGCCCGCTTTTGGTACACTGTGCCAAAATCCGCCATTCAGCTGAGTTGCGCCCACTCTTGCGGTGCAGCGATAGGCGGCTGCCACAGGACTCTCAAAATGGCGGCAGGCTCTTTCCTTTTTGGGCGTGGTCCACTGAAATGGCCCTGGGACACCTTGGAACTCGGACGCTTGTCTGCTAGGTCTTGGACCCCATTCTCGAAAGCGTCCCCTCAGCCTTGAAGATTCTACAAAAGTCTTGGGGGCCCCTGACTCCTGCAGGCTTCCGGTGGGGAGCGGCTGCCATGATTGCTCGCGGAATGACCACGACGGAGCCACGAGATGGTGGTGCTTTCATGCTGACGCCAGCTTCAGTCTGAAACATCCAGAAACAAGGTGGGGCTTTCATCGTTTGGGAAAAAAAAATGTTTTAATCCAATGAAAAGTGTTATTTTTAGGTCATATGATCAAGCCTTCCATCATTAGGAAACCAAAAGTAAAATGAACCAATGAAAAGTTTTATAAACAAGTCACATGACCTGTTATGCGGCATAGGGCTATAAAAAGCGTAGAAAATCCGTTGGCACGTGAGGCGGCGTCAGTAGCGGACCGATGTGCGAATAGGCCGAAGGCAGCACAACGCGCCAAGATCCGGATGGCACCGAGGTGGTGTCCAGCAAGTTGCTGCACTGGTGTGGCCATCCTACAATGCTGCGCCAAAAGTCGGCGTGGGGCGCCCCGTTGGCCTGTGAGTTCGCGTCAGTCAGTGGGGGCTGTTTGAGGATCTGACTGCATTGGAAAGCAATGTGATGCTGTGCGTCGCCCCCAAGATGGAGGTTCCTCGGCTGCAGTGGGGCGCCCCTTGGTGTTTCACTCGCTATGCAGCTGAGTTGCGTGCGCACTTGCGGCGAATAGGCCGAAGGCAGCACAACGCGCCGAGATCTGGATGGCACCGAGGTGGTGTCCAGCAAGTTGCCGCACTGGTGTGGCCATCCTACAATGCTGCGCCGAAAGTCGGCGTGGGGTGCCCCGTTGGCCTGTGAGGTGGCGTCAGTAGCGGACCGATGTGTGAATAGGCCGGAACCAGCACAAGGCGCCAAGATCCGGATGGCACCGAGGTGGTGTCATAGTTGAGAGTTCTGAGCAGCGCTTGTAACACTGTCTGAAGCTTATTTGCACCTGCTGCAGCTTCACTATTGCCCTGGTGTGGCCTAAGATCGCCCATGACATAGGCGGCCGCCTCCCGGGGTCCGGCGGAACGTTTTTCCTTTTCCTTTGTGCATCTTGTCCCACAATCCGTTTGACCTGAAGACACAACCAGGTCCCTGAATGTGTGCAGGGGGACGCTATTGATTGAATCAAAATGGCGGCTTCACACAAAGCTGACTCAAGCGTTGCTGCTGATGCTATACAGACAAAAACTGGTTTTCAGTTTGTACATTCTTCAGGATTTTTCCATCCAAGGCTGGTTGAGAGTTTGTAGAACAATGGCTTCAGATTTTCAACATACTACTCTTCAACATTCTTCCTAAATGTAACAATGTGAGAGTCACTAGGAGAACGGTGTAGTGAGGGCCACAAACGGCTGTTTATCTTTCCTTTCAAAATGCTGCCAACAATATTTTCGGAATGGAAGACACCACAAGGCGCTGAGATTCGGTTGGCACCGAGGTGGTGTCCAGCAAGCTGCCGCACTGGTGTGGCCATCCTTCAATGCTGCGCCGAAAGTCGGCGTGGGGTGCCCGAAGGGGGGGGGAGGCGGCGCAAACGAGCCTCTCCCGCTTCTCCATGTGGAGGCACTTCATCTGCAGTGGAGCGCCGTCTAGCTGAGTTTCGCCCGCTCTTGCTGCTACAGCGACAGGCGGCTGCAACAGGACTCTCAAAATGGCGGCCTGTTCTTTGGATTTGGGCCTGGTCCACTAAAATGGCCCTGGGACACCTTAGAACTCGGACGCTCAAATTTTTTTTCCTTTCCTCTACATGCAAAAAAGGTAAATGCCCGGTACGTTACCTGCCTCATCTGCCACGATGTACTCTCCAGAAGAACCGAAAAAAATATAGTTATGGTAATTATACCATGCATCGTCATATGGAGAGGTGGCACCGATTAATTATAGTGCTGCACAAAAGAGAGATTTGGAGGACAACCCCCGACCTGCCAGTACATTCACCAAAGAAGTGGCAATGACAGCATGAGAGGCAAGGGAAACGGTCCCAAATATTTAGAAGAACTTTGGAAAGATTAAAATGACATGTTTAGATTGTGGCAAATTAATTTCATGTAGACAGATGAGTGTTACTCTAATAAATACAGCATATGAACATCATCATAGTCCATGGTTGGTAGAGACATTTTGACTATATCCTGGACCTGCCCGTCCTCGCCCAAAATGGCGCCGGAATAAATGGGACTCGTAACTCCTTGTTGTGTACTGGTTGCAGAACCTTGAAATCACGAGATACGTATGCAGTTTTGAAGCACATGGCGGGCGGGGACGAGAATTGATTGAATATTTCGACATCCCTATTGATATTAAGTTCTGATGTGTTATTGATTACTGTACTATTGAAAGTTCGAATTAACGTCACCCATGGTACTTGCCCGCAAATGTATATCTAGATAATTTTATTGTAACTGGCCCTGTCGTATTTTAATTATAAAATGTACGTCCACCGATTCCGCAACTGTTAGACACCTTAGTTCTTGCAACCTAATGGCCCGCCCGTTACGTTCCTCTACAGTGTAAATGTCTCCTCATCATATACGATTACAGTTTGCTCCGTGGCCGGCCCACGTGGTTATAGGCCCGTATTTGTATACTGACATTTTCACAATAAAGGTTTTTAAAAGAAAACATGGTAGTAGTATTTACATTGGTAAAGTTTTTAATAATAGTCACTGTTTTCGAATCAGTAAAAGGCAAGTGAAATAAAGCAGTCCAATTACATGAAGGGTAAAAGGTATAATACGCAGGAACGCAGTAAAGATAAATGGTCAAGGGCTGTTGTGTTTTCTACTCCTGCAACATAAAGTGATCGATAAGAATCTGATATTCAGGCGTATCGGCGACTAAGACAGCAGGCCGAGCCTCTTTTGCTCAACGGCTCCGTCATGGGACGAAGAAACGCCCTTTTTCTCGAAAAAGGAATATATTTTACTTGCAGGACAGTTGTAAATTTTCCGGGAAAGTACATTAGCTTGGAACATTATAACATATATGTATTGGATCTTTATCCTCCTCCCTTCCCTCACTCGATCAGGATATAGAAGAAACAGAAGAAGCCTTTTCTGAGTGGCTACTTCAGGCAGCTGATGCTCATGCTCCCTGTACCAACTTCTCACGCTCTCGCCCCAACGACGCTCATAGGTGGTTTACACCCCATTTGAAAACCCTCAAACTCAAGGTTCGCCAAATGGAGCGAAAGTGGCGAACAGCCTATTCAGGACAAGACAGAGCCAACTACTGTAAGGTTCGCAAGGACTACCAAAAGCTTATTCTGAAATATAAAACAGATTATTTTTCGGAAAAAATTCTTAAGGCTCAAAATAAATCAAGAGAATTGTTTAATATTGTGGAAAATCTCAGCACCAGTGATAGAACCTCTCTCCCGATGGTCCCTACCCAGGAGCTCTGCAACTCACTTAATTCTTTTTTCTTTGACAAAATCTGTACCATTAAACAAAGTATCCCTACCACTCAGCCCCCTCTTCTTTTTGCAGACACTTTTTATAATTTAGTCACCCTGGACTCCTATCCCCTTCTGGAAAATGTTAATCTCTTCAAACTCCTTACAAAAGTCAAATCTGGTTCCCCCGATGACATCTGCCCCCCCCACATCCTGAAAGAAGTGGGCACCAGCTTCCCCGGGCGCTTACTTTCCATGTTGAATGGATCACTTATACAGGGCAAAGTCCCAAACAACTTTAAAAAAAGCCCTCCTCATCCCCCTCATAAAAAAGGCAGGAGCCAACCCGCTAGATCCGCTCAACTACAGACCTATATCGTTGCTGCCATACTGTGCCAAACTTTTGGAGTCCCATGTCTGTGACAGCATTTCCACCTTTCTGGAAAAGTCAGAGTATCTGGCACCTAATCAGGCTGGCTTCCGCCCTTGCCATTCTACCGAGGCGGTCATTCTCTCGGTGCAGAACACTCTGAGGTGGAACGCGGATGCAGGGATCCATCAGGCTCTGGTGCTACTGGACCTCTCTGCTGCGTTCGACACGGTCGACCACACCATCTTGGTTGACCGTGTCGAGCAGGCAGGTCTTAGGGGCCCTGCGCTGAGCTGGATCCGCTCATTCATCACTGGCCGAACACAATCGGTCAGACTGGGCTCTTTCTCGGCTCCTACTATACCCACTACCTGCGGGGTACCACAGGGCTCCTCGTTATCTCCCCTGCTTTTTAATTTGTACCTACGCCCCCTTCTGTACTCCCTTCGGAATGCAAAGGCAACCATTTTCAACTACGCTGATGATTTGCAGCTCATCTTTCCCCTGAACACCAAGGACTCGGTGGTAGAATTTCAAAGAACTATGTCCCACATTCTGAGTTGGATGAGCTGCAATCATCTGAAACTCAACCCAGGCAAGACCGAATTGGTCTTGCCTGGACAGAGTACACTTAGTTGGAATCCCAGCTTTTGGCCCTCCAGCATGGGCGCTCCTCCATCTAAGTCACCCTCGGTTAAGAGCCTAGGTATCTTCATTTGTGAGGATCTCTCGTTAAAAAAACAGGTTGGAGCAGTCGTATCCTCCAGTTTTTTTCAGTTGAAGAAAATAAAAAAAATCGCCCGTTTCTTCTCTTCAGCAGCCCTCACACAGATTGTCATCTCCTTGGTTCTGTCCAGACTGGACTTTTCTAACAGCCTCTACCTTGGGCTCCAAACTGGAGAGCTCAAACGCCTCCAGCTGGTTCAGAACCAAGCAGCCAGGCTCCTTCTGAACATACCTAGGAGGCATTCAGTCAGACTTGGCCTGAAGCAGCTACACTGGTTGCCGGTTAAGCAACGCGTTGCCTTCAAAGCCGGGTGCATTTTATTTAGGTCTCTAAATGACACTGGCCCGTTATTCATTAGAGACTTATTTAAAAGATACAGTCCCTCCCTTCATCTCCGGTCCACCTATAAATCACTCTTGTCTGTACCTCCGTACAAAAGGAAGCGTCTCGGAGGCAGCTGCTTTGACCACCTTGCTGCTGTCCTCTGGAACTCTCTTCCCCTTCACCTAAAGCTGAGCGATAGCATCCTCAGCTTTAGACATTCGCTGAAAACCTGGCTCTTCTCTCAAGCACACTACTGAGCTGCTCCAGCTCTACTAACTGACGGTCGCGCCTGGTTCCTTTCTATAGCGCCATGAAGCCTCCGGGCGTACGAGCGCTCAATAAATGCTGACTAACATTAACATTAACATTAACAAGAAAAAATAATGTTCGAAAGTAATAAAAAGTGTAATTTTTAGGTCATATGACCAAGCCTTTCATCATTAGAATAAGAAAAGTAAAATGAACCAATGAAAAGTTTTATTAACAAGTCACATGACCTGTTATGCTTACGTTACGCGCTGCGCGCCACGCCCCGGATCGCTTCCGGGAAGCTGCGCTTCGCGCACCGGAGCACTTCCAGATGCGCTAACGCGGCGCGTCATATGACGCATTACGCGACAACGCAGGTCCAGAATATAGTCAAAATATCTCCACCAATCAGCGGTCGGAACACAACCCCTTTCAGCAGGCTAAATAGTTCTGTTAAATGACAACAGAAGGGACAGGCAACAAGAACCATCAGTCAAAGAGGGGAGGGCAAGTTCTTCTCTACCGGGTCACGTTGGGGCGCTACCGGAACTGATCGAATTGGTAGTCTACAGTGTTTCTGGATGTTTCAGACTGAAGCTGGCGTCAGCATGAGAGCACCACCATCTCGTAGCTGCGTTGTGGCCATTCCACGAGCAATCATGGCAGCCGCTCCCCACCAGAAGCCTGCGGGAGTCGGGGGCCCCCAAGACTTTTGTAGAATCTTCAAGGCTGAGGGGACGCTTTCGAGAATGGAGCCCAAGCCCTAGCAGACAAGCGTCCGAGTTCCAAGGTGTCGCAGGGCAATTTTAGTGGACCACGCCCAAATCTGAAGAGCCGGCCGCCATTTTGAGAGTCCTGTGGCAGCCGCCTATCACTGCACCGCAAGAGCGGGAGCAACTCAACTACATGGTGAGCGAGACGCTGTAGTCGCAAGAGCGGGCGGTAAACAGCTGAATAGCGGAAGAGGCACAGTGTAGCAAAAGCGGGCGGAATGGCAAGTGAAACGGTAAAGGGGCGCCCCACTACAGCGTGTCTTTAGGTCAAACGGATTATGGGACAAGGTCAAGAATGGAAGAGTCACCAAAAGGCAAAAAGTTCCGCTTGACCCCGGGAGCCGGCCACCTATGTCGGGGGCGATCTCAGGCCACACCAGGGCAACACGACTTGGGGAGGGGGCCGGAGCCAAGCGCCCCCTCCGAGTCCGCGCCATCACACCGTCCCTCGGGGGCCTCCGTCAAGCGGTTCAGGGAGGCACCGCATCACATTGTTTTCAAATGCAGTCACGTCCTCAAACAGCCCCCACTTACATTGAGAATATTGAAGCTGTAGCAGGTGCAAATAAGCTTCAGACAGTCTAACAAGCACTCCTCAAAACTTTGAACTATCAGAGTGCATGAGTTTCATGCTCGATCGATTGAGCTAGCCGGATCGGGCAACAAAAAGTATAAAATAGGCATGTAAATAGTTATTTAATAAAATGTTTTACCCTGTTACTTTGCTGGTGTGTTGTATATATTTGTAATATTTGCATAGAGTTTATCGTTATATTGGGCGGGGTGGGTGGCGGAGCCGAGCTGTCTTGCAGCCATCATGGTGTGGAGCTCAGTTCATCTCACTAGTTTCGTATTTCTCATGAGGGGTTGTTCCTAATGTTTCTATTTTAGCGAGGTCAAAAAGAGATCCCATTAGTGGCCTACTGATTTTGCTCGATTCCTTTTGTTTTTTAACACGATTTTTCACTATCTGCAAAGACTAAACAGAGTATTGCGACTCTGTGCTTGTTTGTAAATAGAGAATGAACCAAAGAGAACCAATTCTAAAACAGTAAATGCTTGGATAACAATCAATCAAATGGAGAGAGAAGCAGGCACGACGGATTACAACGGGGGCAAAGGCCTGCGTTAACTACCCTTCACTATCTGAAAAGAGAGAGTACTCCTAATAGAAATGAGGGGGGGGCAGCATTCAAAGCAGATCAGTGTGCATAAACACGAAAATATTTTTACTTACCACGTACTTGACATTCGACAGCTTTTGATATTTGCTATTAAAAAACCATTGAAATTCACTGAAAAAACCATAGGTTATAGACCATATATAGTTAGGGATTAGCATTTACAAAACCTTATTTTACTCGCACAAAACCATTGAAATTCGCATATATAGTTAGTTGCGCTAACTATATATCGCGCACCCGCAATCCACTGCTGATGATGTCACATATTACATCATTCATGACATGGTCAGTGACATCACTGATGACATCACTGATGACATCTCAAATGACATAAGGTTTTGTAAATGCTAATCCCTAACTATATATGGTCTATAACCTATGGTTTTTTCAGTGAATTTTCGTGGTTTTGTAAATGCTAATTCCTAACTATATATGGTCTCTAACCTATGGTTTTTTCAGTGAATATATATATATATATATTACCTACTGGCGGTCGCCAGTAGGTATATATAGTTAGGATTTTTTCTCTATGGGATTTTTGAAAATTCTATGTCTAATAACTTTGGCGTTTGTGGACGGAATTGGCTGAAATTTTCAGGAAAATGGAACATTTTGTTTCTGAGCAGCCACTGACAATTTGGGGGGGTTCGTCAAGGGGGGGCCGAGAAAAAAGGGGGGTCCCAAAACGCGTTTTTCCCATGTTAATTTCCATAGGGCGGTTGGCCTCACTTTTAGCCCGAATGGCTGAATGGATTTGCACGAAACTTGGCAAAATTGTAGGGACTGTTAGCCGGATGTGCCTTTGCTAGGTCTCAAGATATGTGCTCCAGTGGATTTTGAGAAATTAACGTTCAAAAAAATATATATATCTGTAAGCGTGCTCCGGGCAGCGCCCCGGTTCGCGTACTTGACGCGTAACGGAACTTTGCGAAGCGAAGCTGATTGGCTCTCCGGTGTCTGTCAACATTCTAAACAGTCCGGAGCGGCCGCCATCTTGTCTCTCGGTAGGATCGAGAGACAAGAGGAGGCCAAAGCAAAGGGGGAAATGACCATAAGGGGGCATAGTAGATCCTTCCTGACCCCCTTGGTTTGATGTGGAGGCTTTAAAAGGGCCCCGCGCACCGGGAAGCGGTCCGGGGAGCGTACTATAAGGAAAAAAGAATGATAGACTATGATATTTTGAAATATTGTATGTTTATTGATTGTTCTTTTTGTTGTTTTTTTTTATTTTTTATTTAAGTAGCAGTATTAATGATTATTAAATATAAATGTATTTTTGGAATTGTGCACAGTATACTATAAGTCTGACTTTACATTATAATTAATTTGGTACTAGTTTATGAATTACATATAAAAATGATTAAAGACTCAAACAATTTTTTAATATTAAATATAATTTTATTTTTCTGATTCTTTTTCAAAATTTAATAGAACGTCTAACATTTGACTGTCCGATATGTCCTCTTGTTGAGTGAACATAACTTTCCACATTTGACCGTCATCATAATGAAGTAAATGATCCACAGATTCTACACATTGTAGAAGTTCATGGTCTCGTGATTCATCCATGAATTCCAAGTCAATGGGTTCAATTATTTCCTCATTATTCATGTCTAGGACAATTTCAAAGGAAACGTTCTGTTCTCCTTGCATTTTTGTGCTGAAATTTGAATAAAAAATAAATATATCAGTAGAGATAGGGCACTGTTGGGTTTAAGTTCAGACAGGTACTTTTGAGGAATGAAGTAGTACTATTAAAAAGTGCCTGTGAGAAAGCCTATGTAAATTCATAATAATACCACAGAAACCTAAATCAATCCATAATTATAATAAACAAGCCTTTCTCAATGTCTAACTCTTACAGAGGGATAGTATATAACTATCTGAAAATGTTTTCAAATTTATAAAATAATATCTTACCTTTTAAAAACAAGTTTAAGTTGTGAGTGAAAATGATCTTGCAATGTAGTTCAGGAAGTAGTAGTCAAAATGGCTGTGTTTCTCTCTCTTTTTTTTATATATATTCAGGTACATAACCAATCAAATGTCAGGTAAAAAAAGTAGAAAATGAAAGTAACATTTTAATTGGTTGTCAATTCCAACACTTCAGATGTGTTTTGTGAAGTAATTTACCTCAGGGTATTTAGAGAGGTCTACAGGCTAAATGGCTAAATGGAATTCCAACCAAATTTGTGAAAATGGTAGGGATTGGTATGTAGTATGAGCTAATCTATATTTGGTGAAAGTGTCTCCAGGGTTTCTTCTGTAAATTACTTTCCCACCTTTTTTAATGGAGCGCTTCCCGGAGAGCGCCCCGGTACGCGAACCGGCAGCGTTACGGGAGTCCACCATTTTGTGTTTCGGTCGAATTAAGATACAAGATGGAGGGCAAATAATGTTCAGAATGGGTAGAAGGGGGCACGGTAGACGTATTTTGACCCCCTAGGTTTTCTGAGGGTGGCTGAGGAGGCCCATATGTGCGAAAAAAAACCATTTTTTAAAAAAAATGTGCGCGGTTAGCTTCCGGTTCGCGTACCGGGTAGCGCTCCGGGGAGCGTACTTTGTTGAAAATTAGTGAAAAAAGTTAGAGTAAAATAATAATTGTGAGTGATCAGATGTAGGGTAGCTCTGAGAAGAGCTTTTGGGTTTATGGTACATTTAGGTACTTATAAGTAGGTACCAATGCACAGTTTTAAATTCAGAATGAAAATTCTGTTCCCTTCATCTGAGAAGTGAACTCCATCTCCTCTGTAGATATCTTGCACGTAGTAACGTAAGTTATTGTTGTAGATGGAGCCCATTCCATGGTCTCTCATGTAAGCTGAAACAGATTTGTTTACATGCTTCCTCGATTTCTCAATTTGTGGACAAAATTGGTTCGACCACCTCCATTTCTGTCTTTGGCATATATTTGAATATACCAAGGCAGTTTGAGGAAAAAGTGCCATCAATTGCTCAAAGGTGTCCTTTAAAAGCATTTCCAGACCTACCCCAGTCAAAGTGCCCAAGTCATTTCCTCCACAGTGCACAATTAACAGGTCAGGTTTAGGCAAATGCATAAAGGTTTTCACCAATTGTATCAATTGGTGACATTGTAATCCTCTGTGGCCAAACCACTTAATTTCCACATCTTGTAAATTGAGGTTAGGTAAATTTCTGTTATCAGCATACCCCTGAGCCCAGTAGATGTAACTATGTCCAACAATCCAGACAGAAAACATGGTGAGAGGAGGTTCTGCTGCAGTCAGATGAAGTGTGGCAATGAAATGGGAGTTGAAAAAATAAGAGTTTAAAATGAAAAAAACTGTGGAGTTTCTGTGTTAATGAAGCAGTAGCAGTGATTGGTGGATTTTGATTGCCGAAAACAGAAAGTTAGGGTGCATGGATGAGTTCTTTGAAAGATGTAATTTGAATGGTCAAGAAAAAATCATTTTATGAAAGATTGCACTGGATACAGAGGGGTACTGAGAGTTCAGAGTTCAATTGAAACATTGTTGTGTGGACTTGCAAACATGAGAGGTCTTTCAGGAGGTGGTTGCTATGCAAAAAAGTCAGAAAGGGCAGAGGGGGGAAGGGTGTTGATTTGAAAAAAGTGAGGGAAGAGTTTTGATTGGGGGACATGAGGGATATGTGTGATGAATTACAGCTTTTCTGTGCTTTTTATAGCTGCAGACTCTGGAGTGCATACCTTTTGCTGTGCTAAAGACAATTTGGTGTGTTTCTGAGACTGTTTTGAAACTCATAAAGTATTTGCTAAGGTGAGAAAAGATTCATTTAATTTAGATAGAGAATAGTATGGTTTAGGGAGAACATTATGAAGAAAGTTGTGTATTTAAAATGTTGCTTTGTGTCAAGTGTTTTACAAATAGATTTTGTTTCTTTGTGTTACATAGCCATGTTAAAAGTGACGCAAAAATAGTGCAAGGGTCTTACAAAAATGCTTTCATGTGTCTTAGGGTATTTTAACTCACTTCCTCATGAATGTAGGTATATAATTGATTTAGATGTTGTGTTTAAAAACGATTTATGAAAACAATTAGGTTTCTGGATATGTACTGCTAGAGATTCATAGGTTGCTTGGGGCATATTTATAAGGCCTTTGAGTCTCTCTGATGTTATTTTTCCCATTTTAATTTAAGACCTTTCTCTGTGGTGCAAGGTCCTTGTAAATATGCCCCCATCTGTGCTTGGCAAATTTAGATTTTAATTCTTTGACTAACATAGCCATGTTAAAAGTGACCCAAAAATGTTGCAAGGGCTTTAAAAAAAACGCTTTCACGTGTCTTAGGCCATTTTAAGTCATTTCCCCTTGAATGTAGGTATATAATTGATTTAGATGATGTGTTTAAAAACGATTTATGAAAACAATTAGGTTTGTTGATATGTACTGCTAGAGCTTCATAGGTTGCTTGGGGCATATTTATAAGGCCTTTGTGTCTCTCTGATGTTATTTTTCCCATTTTAATTTAAGACCTTTCCCTGTGGTGCAAGGTCCTTGTAAATACGCCCCCATCTGTGCTTGGCAAATTTAGATCTTGATTATTTGACTTACATAGCCATGTTAAAAGTGATCTAAAAATGGAGCAAGGGCTTAAAAAAACGCTTTCATGTGTCTTAGGGCATTTTAAGTCACTTCCCGATGAATGTAGGTATATAATTGATTTAGATGATGTGTTTAAAAACGATTTTTGAAATCAATTAGGTTTCTTGATATGTAATGCTAGAGCTTCATAGGTTGCTTGGGGCATATTTATAAGGCCTTTGAGTCTCTCTGATGTTATTTTTCCCATTTTAATTTAAGACCTTTCCCTGTGGTGCAAGGTCCTTGTAAATACGCCCCCATGTGTGCTTGGCAAATTTAGATTTTGATTATTTGACTTACATAGCCATGTTCCATACAGTTCTCACCTTCTGCGTAGTCTTTGATATGCTAGACTCCATCTGCACTATGAGATACCTAAGCAAAGGAAACACAGGTGATGTGATTGTGAAATGAGGAAAAGAAACTCCACATTTTTCAATTACATCACCTGTGTTTTCTAAGTTTACGAATGACATTGTGCAGATGAGGTTTAGGTTTGTCCACGGACACAGAAGAGGTCTGGCCTTTGTTCAAGAGTGAAGTGGACATGACTTACTTCATTGGTAGGCTTTCACATGTATTATCTCCTCTGTACTCTTCAACAAGCGTAAATTTCATCTGCAACCCTGAGTAGGCCTCACCTCAAACAAACCTCTGGATAGGCCACACCTTATCGTCATCCTGAATCAATCATTTAAAATGTTAGGGACAGATTTATGATAGGTGTATGACTCTTTTGCGTCACTGTGCGTCACTTTTGTGACGCAGCGGCGGTGAAAAAGATTTGCTATGTGGCGACATATTTACAACTTGATGCATCTAGGCAGATGTGTCATGCTGTAAAGTCCCATGCCACATGAAACCGATGCAGCAGTGATGCAAAAGATGCACCATGTTGCAAGACAGGCCTCATTTCATCTCCAACAAGATAAGAAGCTGAATCTTCTGTAAATGTCAAAATTGTTGTATACACTGCTCAACTTCTGTGTACTCTTTGATATGCTAGAGTCCATCTGCACTATGAGATACCTAAGCAAAGGAAACACAGGTGATGTGATTGTGAAATGAGGAAAAGAAACTCCACATTTTTCAATTACATCACCTGTGTTTCCTAAGTTTACGAATGACATTGTGCAGATGAGGTTTAGGTCTGTCCACGGACACAAAAGAGGTCTGGCCTTTGTTCAAGAGTGAAGTGGATATGACTTACTTCATTGGTAGGCCTTCACATGTATTATCTCCTCTGTACTCTTCAACAAGCGTAAATTTCATCTGCAACCCTGAGTAGGCCTCACCTCAAACAAACCTCTGGATAGGCCACACCTTATCATCATCCTGAATCAATCATTTAAAATGTTAGGGACAGATTTATGATAGGTGTATGACTCTTTTGCGTCACTGTGCGTCACTTTTGTGACGCAGCGGCGGTGCAAAAGATTTGCTATGTGGCGACATATTTACAACTTGATGCATCTAGGCAGATGTGTCATGCTGTAAAGTCCCGTGCCACATGAAACCGATGCAGCAGTGATGCAAAAGATGCACCATGTTGCAAGACAGGCCTCATTTCATCTCCAACAAGATAAGAAGCTGAATCTTCTGTAAATGACAAAATTGTTGTATACACTGCTCAACTTCTGTGTACTCTTTGATATGCTAGAGTCCATCTGCACTATGAGATACCTAAGCAAAGGAAACACAGGTGATGTGATTGTGAAATGAGGAAAAGAAACTCCAAATTTTTCAATTACATCACCTGTGTTTCCTAAGTTTACGAATGACATTGTGCAGATGAGGTTTAGGTCTGTCCACGGACACAGAAGAGGTCTGGCCTTTGTTCAAGAGTGAAGTGGATATGACTTACTTCATTGGTAGGCCTTCACATATACTATCTCCTCTGTACTCTTCAACAAGCGTAAATTTCATCTGCAACCCTGAGTAGGCCTCACCTCAAACAAACCTCTGGATAGGCCACACCTTATCATCATCCTGAATCAATCATTTAAAATGTTAGGGACAGATTTATGATAGGTGTATGCCTCTTTTGCGTCACTGTGCGTCATTTTTGTGACGCAGCGGCGGTGGAAAAGATTTGCTATGTGGCGACATATTTACAACTTGATGCATCTAGGCAGATGTGTCATGCTGTAAAGTCCCGTGCCACATGAAACCGATGCAGCAGTGATGCAAAACATGCACCATGTTGCAAGACAGGCCTCATTTCATCTCCAACAAGATAAGAAGCTGAATCTTCTGTAAATGTCAAAATTGTTGTATACACTGCTCAACTTCTGTGTACTCTTTGATATGCTAGAGTCCATCTGCACTATGAGATACCTAAGCAAAGGAAACACAGGTGATGTGATTGTGAAATGAGGAAAAGAAACTCCACATTTTTCAATTACATCACCTGTGTTTCCTAAGTTTACGAATGACATTGTGCAGATGAGGTTTAGGTCTGTCCACGGACACAAAAGAGGTCTGGCCTTTGTTCAAGAGTGAAGTGGATATGACTTACTTCATTGGTAGGCCTTCACATGTATTATCTCCTCTGTACTCTTCAACAAGCGTATATTTCATCTGCAACCCTGAGTAGGCCTCACCTCAAACAAACCTCTGGATAGGCCACACCTTATCGTCATCCTGAATCAATCATTTAAAATGTTAGGGACAGATTTATGATAGGTGTATGACTCTTTTGCGTCACTGTGCGTCACTTTTGTGACGCAGCGGCGGTGCAAAAGATTTGCTATGTGGCGACATATTTACAACTTGATGCATCTAGGCAGATGTGTCATGCTGTAAAGTCCCGTGCCACATGAAACCGATGCAGCAGTGATGCAAAAGATGCACCATGTTGCAAGACAGGCCTCATTTCATCTCCAACAAGATAAGAAGCTGAATCTTCTGTAAATGCCAAAATTGTTGTATACACTGCTCAACTTCTGTGTACTCTTTGATATGCTAGAGTCCATCTGCACTATGAGATACCTAAGCAAAGGAAACACAGGTGATGTGATTGTGAAATGAGGAAAAGAAACTCCACATTTTTCAATTACATCACCTGTGTTTCCTAAGTTTACGAATGACATTGTGCAGATAAGGTTTAGGTCTGTCCACGGACACAGAAGAGGTCAGGCCTTTGTTCAAGAGTGAAGTGGATATGACTTACTTCATTGGTAGGCCTTCACATATACTATCTCCTCTGTACTCTTCAACAAGCGTAAATTTCATCTGCAACCCTGAGTAGGCCTCACCTCAAACAAACCTCTGGATAGGCCACACCTTATCATCATCCTGAATCAATCATTTAAAATGTTAGGGACAGATTTATGATAGGTGTATGCCTCTTTTGCGTCACTGTTCGTCATTTTTGTGACGCAGCGGCGGTGCAAAAGATTTGCTATGTGGCGACATATTTACAACTTGATGCATCTAGGCAGATGTGTCATGCTGTAAAGTCCCGTGCCACATGAAACCGATGCAGCAGTGATGCAAAACATGCACCATGTTGCAAGACAGGCCTCATTTCATCTCCAACAAGATAAGAAGCTGAATCTTCTGTAAATGTCAAAATTGTTGTATACACTGCTCAACTTCTGTGTACTCTTTGATATGCTAGAGTCCATCTGCACTATGAGATACCTAAGCAAAGGAAACACAGGTGATGTGATTGTGAAATGAGGAAAAGAAACTCCACATTTTTCAATTACATCACCTGTGTTTCCTAAGTTTACGAATGACATTGTGCAGATGAGGTTTAGGTCTGTCCACGGACACAGAAGAGGTCTGGCCTTTGTTCAAGAGTGAAGTGGATATGACTTACTTCATTGGTAGGCCTTCACATATATTATCTCCTCTGTAGTCTTCAACAAGCGTAAATTTCATCTGCAACCCTGAGTAGGCCTCACCTCAAACAAACCTCTGGATAGGCCACACCTTATCATCATCCTGAATCAATCATTTAAAATGTTAGGGACAGATTTATGATAGGTGTATGCCTCTTTTGCGTCACTGTGCGTCATTTTTGTGACGCAGCGGCGGTGGAAAAGATTTGCTATGTGGCGACATATTTATAACTTGATGCATCTAGGCAGATGTGTCATGCTGTAAAGTCCCGTGCCACATGAAACCGATGCAGCAGTGATGCAAAACATGCACCATGTTGCAAGACAGGCCTCATTTCATGTCCAACAAGATAAGAAGCTGAATCTTCTGTAAATGTCAAAATTGTTGTATACACTGCTCAACTTCTGTGTACTCTTTGATATGCTAGAGTCCATCTGCACTATGAGATACCTAAGCAAAGGAAACACAGGTGATGTGATTGTGAAATGAGGAAAAGAAACTCCACATTTTTCAATTACATCACCTGTGTTTCCTAAGTTTACGAATGACATTGTGCAGATGAGGTTTATGTCTGTCCACGGACACAGAAAAGGTCTGGCCTTTGTTCAAGAGTGAAGTGGATATGACTTACTTCATTGGTAGGCCTTCACATGTATTATCTCCTCTGTACTCTTCAACAAGCGTAAATTTCATCTGCAACCCTGAGTAGGCCTCACCTCATACAAACCTCTGGATAGGCCACACTTTATCGTCATCCTGAATCAATCATTTAAAATGTTAGGGACAGATTTATGATAGGTGTATGCCTCTTTTGCGTCACTGTGCGTCACTTTTGTGACGCAGCGGCGGTGCAAAAGATTTGCTATGTGGCGACATATTTACAACTTGATGCATCTAGGCAGATGTGTCATGCTGTAAAGTCCCGTGCCACATGAAACCGATGCTGCAGTGATGCAAAACATGCACCATGTTGCAAGACAGGCCTCATTTCATCTCCAACAAGATAAGAAGCTGAATCTTCTGTAAATGTCAAAATTGTTGTATACATTGCTCAACTTCTGTGTACTCTTTGATATGCTAGAGTCCATCTGCACTATGAGATACCTAAGCAAAGGAAACACAGGTGATGTGATTGTGAAATGAGGAAAAGAAACTCCACATTTTTCAATTACATCACCTGTGTTTCCTAAGTTTACGAATGACATTGTGCAGATGAGGTTTATGTCTGTCCACGGACACAGAAAAGGTCTGGCCTTTTTTCAAGAGTGAAGTGGATATGACTTACTTCATTGGTAGGCCTTCACATGTATTATCTCCTCTGTACTCTTCAACAAGCGTAAATTTCATCTGCAACTCTGAGTAGTCCTCACCTCAAACAAACCTCTGGATAGGCCACACTTTATCGTCATCCTGAATCAATCATTTAAAATGTTAGGGACAGATTTATGATAGGTGTATGCCTCTTTTGCGTCACTGTGCGTCACTTTTGTGATGCAGCGGCGGTGCAAAAGATTTGCTATGTGGCGACATATTTACAACTTGATGCATCCAGGCAGATGTGTCATGCTGTAAAGTCCTGTGCCACATGAAACCTGCGTCAGGTTTCATATAGGTATTTTGTTGCAGGGTGGGCATTCATTTGCATGAAAGCCCTGTAAAACTAACACAGTGAAATTTAGAAGATTTCACTGAGTCAGCTTTATAGCATTGCTGAATCAAATCCTTATGGCTGTTTGAAACAGGCATAAGGAGTGAAGCACCATGCAATGTGTGGCTTCCTCCTCTGCATTGCAGTAGACATGTCGCGTTTACGATGTGATTCGTGCAATGTGCTGCTTTTGCGGCACAGATGCGTGACGCATCTGTGCTGTTTTTACTCAATGGTGCTCCACATTGTAAATGCGGCACACCATGGGTGGCAGAGCAGCGGTGCACGTTAACTGGTGCATCCCTGGGGATGTGCCAGTTAACATAAATCTGCCCCTTTACATTTAAGTATGTGCAGGGGACACAGAGTCGGTGAGGTTTATCCAAGGTTAAGAAGAGATGAGTCCTGTTTACTGAAAACTTGGACATAGGCCTCACCTCTTCAGCATCGCTGGACATGGCTAAATAATAGCTGCAAAATGTTACTCTTGTTAAACAATTTTACTATTATAATCTCTGAGATTTGTCTCTTACTCTGCAACATCTCATTGTTGTTCTCTTTCTTTAAAGATAACGACAACATCAAGCATGAGTGACAATGAGCAATCTGTTGATCTCGATATTATCATTGAAATTGTGATTGAAACATCAGTGGAAGTAGATCCCTTGGATGATTTAAATCCTGAGGATGATGAAGAACATGATGAGGATGCCGATTTGTCAGAATTGTATGACATAGGGTGGGAAGCTGACCTGCTCGAGCCTATTGAACTATAAACATTTATTTTTAAAATGTACTTGAAATGAAAAGTAAAAATGTAAACTGTTTCATTTAAAATTAAACACAACTTCAAAAACAGGTTATGTGTAGTGTCTTTAATGAAATAGTAAAATATGCTCATAAAATTAGATCAGATTCACATATAAAACAGAACAGGTAAAATGTAGAAGCATTCCATTTCTTTGCTACTATTTGTGATTTCTAAATTTGCCAATGCACTAAAAATTATTCTATGTAAAAATAACAAGTAGTGTGTTAAATTTTTGATGACTGTTATTGATTTACTGTTTGCTAATAGTGGTTAATAAAATTTTTTATTATATTTTACCACAGATTCAACTGCAGATCATTTCAAAATTAAAGAATGCCTTCGAAGGACAGAAGGCGAAAGGCTACCAAACATCAAAGACAGCAGCTCCAAAAAATATTGCAGCAGACCTCTACAATAAAAACTTGTCAAGTCACCAAGAAAGGTCCGGGTAAGATAAAGAAATCATTCATAAGAAATATTTGTAGAAAAAAAAGTAGTACTACAGAAAATGTTTTAGTCCAGAAAAAGAGAAGCAATTTAAACGGAAAGGGAAGGCCAATCAAAAATGTTACTGCTAGAGCAGGAGATAACTCTGTGCATGGTAGTAGAAGGAAAAATCAGTTTAGGGACATTCGTAGACGAATGTTCCGCAACAGGATAATTGGCAATTTGTTAAAAAATATTAAGAAAGGTCAGCAGAAAGTGGTTTTTTCTAAGAGAAAAAAAAAATTGAGAAAGTTATTGATCAGGCATTTGAAATTAAGCGAAAGTTATTTATTTTGATAATCAATAGAATTAGGAAGCTAAACAAGGCAATTTATGATTTCAAAAGAAATAGTAGATGGAAGAGAACAGTTAATCGTAGTAATTTTTGTGAAGTTTTTTCAGGAGAATGGATGCATAGTTCAAGTTGTGAGGCATTTTTTAATGAGGAGAGTTATTTCCAGGATAATGATTTGGTGCATGCAGTTGACATCAGTGGTCGAGCTTATGAGGTGAAAGATGGTTGTCCAGTTGAAAAAGAAAAACTTGTGACAACAGAGGCAGAAGAGGTGTTAGGTAATGAGGTTTTAGGAAGACGTCCTAAGGGACCTGTGTACACCTGGAAGTGTAGTAGTATTTGCAGTGTGCGATAGGATTCCATCAATTTGCTTTGTGATTTTGTACGGACATTTAATAAGAAAAGTTTGAAGCAGAAAATGAAGTTGTTGCAAGAATTAGATCCTTGCAGAGTGAGAGAAGTGACAGGTTTGCATGGTCATTCACTGGCTTGTCTTTCCAGGAGAGTATGCCAGAGTGTTTTTCATCATTTCAGGATGCTAGCAGTGCATCATAATAAAGTGAGGAAATTAGTTAGAATGTTGTATTATGCTAAGAGTCCAGCAATTATGCTTAAACAATTATGAGCTGCTCTTTTGCATGGTACTGAAATAGATGTGAAAAATATTTGTGAAGAAATTGAGTTTTGTTACTTTGGAAGTAAAGAGGAGAATGTTGAAATTGACCCAGAAGAAGAGGGTAATGTGGAAGATAGTGTACAGGTTTCCAGTACAGATAATTTTCAGAAGGAAATTGCCACGTTTCAGGTGAAATCAAGTGAGAGGCCTAATTTCACTTGTGTGTGTTGTCGACGCACTTATTATAAGAATCAGACTAAGTTAGTGGATTTATATGCAAAAAGTGAAAGGGAAAATAATAGTGAATGGAAGGATTTCGCAACATACTTGATGGTAGAAAATTGTTTTGATTTGGGATCGGATCAACGTGTATGTACTTATTGTTGTAACAAATTAAATCAAAACCAGATGCCTGCTAGAGCGGTTCATAATAATCTGGAATTGGTTGAGATTCCTTTTGAATTGAAGGATTTAAATACTTATGAATCTATTTTGATTCAAAGTATCCATCCCTTTCAGGCTATTGTAAGAATGGAGCCAAAGACAGGGAAATTGCCTCCATCAGATTTACAGAGAGGATTAAAGGGAAGAGTTGTTTATTTGCCTCTAGATTTGAAGAAAAACATTAACACAATGGAGTAGAAAAAGTGGAAGAGGAACCTCTGGTTATCTTAGTTAATGGGGTTCCGACAAAGAATAAGAAAATATGGAAAGATTTAGTGGATGTTAGGAAAGTCAAAAAGGCAACATTGTATTTGAAAAAAATAATAAGTACTATAAGAATGTATATGTTGCAGAAGAGGAAGTAAGTGAGGAAGAGGATAGCGATTTGTGTGCTGGTCAAATTGAGAAAATAGAACCCTCTAAAAGTGAAGAAATATATGAACATTATAGTGTTCATCCTTTGCATTCCAAGGAAGTTATGGGGAATGCTATTGAGTTGTTTCAAATGAAACAAGCCAAAGGGAGTCCCATTAGTGTTTGGGAGGAAAGTTTGGAAGCTCGGTGTTTCCCACAGCTATTTCCAACAGGTCAAGGAGGAAGATATGATGAGCGACCTCATCAAATTCCTGCTTCTGAATACCGGACTTTACGATTGTATGCAGAAGATGCTAGGTTTCGACAATGCATTCCCTATTTGTTTCATCTACTGTTTGAAAGCGATCTGTCTGGACTGTCATATGCAGTGAACCACATCTTGAAAAGTGGTATACAGATGCAAAACATCTCGGCAAGTGACTTTATGGATAAAGTCAATGTCCAAGACAGTATTTTGGATTGTCACCTGATTAATCTCATGGCGTGTCAGCGTGGTACTAATGAGTACTGGTACCGTCGTCATGGTGATTTAAAATGTATGCTGAGGAACTTAGGAACTGCCACATGGTTCCTCACTCTGAGCTGTGCCGAGTATGGCTGAGAAGACTTACTTGAATTTCAACGAGAGGCAAATGGAAACATTGAAAATATCGAATTCAAGACACCCGGAGAACTGTGCTCTTTGGATCCAGTGAATGTATGCAGGTACTTCAATCATAGATTTGAAGCTATGATGTCTTTCATCATGAATAAGAAGAATCCACCTCTTGGAGAGGTGTTGGATTTCTTCTGGAGAAAGGAGTACCAAGCAAAAGGTGCTCCTCATATACATATGCTGCTGTGGATCAAGGATGCACCTAAATTTGGAACAGATCCAGAAGACTTAGTGATGAGTTTCATACAACAGTATTCTACGTGTGCTGTTCCAAACGCAAAGGAGAAGAAAAGCCTAAGAGAACAAGTTCTATGTTTCCAAAGCCATCGTTGTGGAAACTACTGTCGTCATAAATTCAGAAACAAGGACAAGTTCTACACCAAATGTCGTTTCGGCTTTCCACGACCGGTGATTTCTAAAGGAAGAGTAAACAGTTTGATGTCTTCGCTGCGACATAATGTGATGAAGAAATCACCTAAAAACACATACAATTTGAAAAGGAACGAAGAGTGCAAGTACATCAACGACTACAACCCAGTGATTTTGTCCATGTGGAATGCTAACATGGATATACAGTTTGTGGCTGATAACTGTATGGCTGTGGCTCGGTATGTGACATCTTACATCACCAAAAAAGAAAAGACAGAATTGAAGGATATGTGGGAGGACATTTCCCATGAAAAGAGCCTCAGTAAGAAGTTGTACAGTTTCAGTCTGAAGATGTTGTCGCATTAAGAAATCGGAGCTTACGAATGTTCTGACCGGTTGTCTTCAGCAAGTCTCTATGCCAAATCTAGGAGTATCGTTTGGGCGAGTCTTGGTCTTGCTGCAACGCGTAATCGAGTTCTGAAACCTGTGCGGGAAATTGAGTATTTGGCGGAAAAGGAGCCAAACAGTACCGATATTTTGAAGACCAACATGTTGGATACATATTATCCAAATCGAAGCAGTCACCTCGAGAATGTTTGTCTGTATGAGGTTCTACAAAATTACATATTCAAGAGGAACATCAAAGAAGATATTGATAAAGGAGTGTATGCTGTAATTGGAAGTGAGGGATGTCTGGTCAAGCAAAGAAAATGCCACTTGGTAAACCATCGAAAATTGAGTGGCGAATCTCCTGAAAGAAAAGAGTTTTTCTATTTAGCACTTTTGCAACTTTTCAAGCCTTGGCGTGCAGAAGAGGAACTGCTTGGAGATTTCCTCTGTTACGAAGACTCTTTCACTGCCGCCAAGGAGACCATAGAATGTCCTGCTTTTCCCAAATATCTAGAAATGTTGAATGCGGAAATCGAGCAGGAAGCAACGATTGCAGCCGAGATTGCCAGAGACAGTTCTCAGGACAGTCAGAGTTCTGTTTCATTGAGTCAGGATCCACTAGGAGGACCTGTTATCAAAAATGAAGCTGCCACTGCCATGAATGAAGTGGAAAGAGCCATGGCACATGCTCAGGAGGATGTGGTTAACTTAGAAGACTTGGAAAGACAACTCAACGTTGAGCAGAGGAAAATATATGACGAAGTTACCAAGCAAATTGATCATGAGAAGAAAGAGTGCTCATGTACGTCGTTGAAGCCTGTCCGACTGTACGTGAGTGGAGAAGCGGGAACTGGAAAAAGTTTCCTCATTAAAGAAATTTCATGTTATTTGCAGGAAAGGACTGAGTCATCGCTGTCTTGTGTTGTCACCGCTCCAACTGGACTGGCAGCACATAACATTAAAGGTATTACTTTGCATCGTCTACTGATGCTGCCAGTGAAGCATGATAACAAATTACAATACCACAAGTTATCTGGAGATGCTTGTTGTGAAGTTTCAAGAGTCTTGAGGAAAATGAAACTTCTTATCATTGACGAAGTAAGCATGGTTTCTAATGTCATGCTTGCCTTTGTGCATTTGAGAATGCAAGAAGTTCTTAAAACAGAGTATGATGTGTTATTTGGTGGCAAACACATCATTGTTTTCGGAGATGTTCTGCAGCTGACACCAGTGAAAGGACAACCTGTGTTCAAAATGCTCACGCATGAAGATACCAGGAAGTGCCTAGGGAGCATTGGCAACGTCAATATATGGTTAAACTTCATTTATGCTGAACTGCATGAAAATATGCGTCAGGCGAAGGATGAAGATTACAAGAATATTCTACAAGATGTTAGAATTGGAAAAGTGACCGAGCATGGGAAAGAAGCTTTACATGCACGATTACTGTCAAATTTATATCCAGAACAAGACGTTGTGCCTGAGAATATTTTTCAGAAAATTACTGAGAAGAAATCTGGAATATGTTTGATGCCAACTCTTGCAGAATGTGCCATCTTCAACAACAAAATGTTGCATTTAGAAAACCAAGAGATTGTGAAACTGGAAGCTATTAACAGAGTAGAGCATATGGGATCAACAATTATGTTGTCTGAGAATTTGAAAACAAAATTGGATTCATTAGAGAAGACTATATCTAAAACTGCAGGTTTTGAAAAGACTCTGAATGTGTGCTTAAACTGCCGTATAATTTTAAGAAGGAATTTACATGTTGAAAGAGGTCTGGTAAATGGATCAATGGGTAATGTTGTTGATTTTGTGAAATACAGAAATAGAGATGGAATGGAATTTTTAAAAATTAAATTTGATGGCATTGAGGAAGTACAGCTAATTGGTCGTTGTTCTGCTAGATTTTTGCTTGTAAAAGACTTATATGTTCGCCGTAAGCAGTTTCCTGTTTGCTTGGCATATGCGGTGACAATCCATAAATCGCAAGGTTTAAGTGTAGACAGTGCATTGGTGAATATTGGCAGTTCTGTGTTCAAGGAGGGTATGGCATATGTGGCATTGTCACGAGTTAGAACTTTATCGGGATTGTACTTGATTGAGTGTGATGTCACAAACATTTGTGCGGATCTAGATTGTGTTAAGGAATACAATAGGTTAAGAAGAGAGTATGCGCCACATTTGCCTCAATATCCTTTGTTTGAGAAATGTGTGGTAGGCCGGAAACGAAGAAATGTGACTAATAGTAGGGAGGTTGTAGCAAAAAGACGAAAAGTCGATGAACCTGAAATTATAAGCAGAAAGAAAAAGGATTCTGTTGAAGATGTTGTTGGTTTTCAATTTGAAAACAGTTCTGGTGTCAACTGCTATGCTAATGTAGTGGTTAATGTTTTCTTTTCTCTAGAAAATGTAAAAGAAGAGATTGTGGTCAATTCTGATCAAAGATTTTGCAGTTTGTTAAATTCTGTGTTAGAGAAATGTAGCACTGATAGAACAAAAATAGAAAGTGTGTCTGAAATTCGAAATCTGTTAGACAGATGTTCAGGTCAAAAACAATTCTCTCAAAATATTCAGCAAGATTGTCAGGAGTTTTTAATGTATATGCTTGATGTATTGCATGCTGAAGGTGTAGATGTAGATCACCTGTTTGGGCTTTCTTATCAATGGCAGCATGACTGCGAGAACTGTAGGGTATCAAGTACTACTAGTGTAGACTCAGAAAGATTTATATATTTAACTTTGCCAGACAGTAAATCAGTGTCCTTTAATAAGCTAGTAAAAGCAGCTGATCACAACATGGAGTGTAGCCAATGTAAGTCTGAAATGTTGTCAACGTTATTTATACGAACATATGGCCAGTATGTCATTTTAATGTTCCAACGATGTAGGCCTGATGGAACAAAATTGACAACTTTAATTAAAAATGTTGTGGCTTCACAGTTGTCAATATCAGGAAGGACTTTTGTAACTGCAGCAATTATATATCATGACGGTCCTTCAATGACATCAGGACATTACACAGCTTTTTTAAAGTCTAGAAATGGCTGGTCATTCTGCAATGATTCTGTTTTAACTTTCAAAAAAAATTGCCTTTTGACCTTAAAAATTCTTACCTGGTGTTTTTAAAACCAAAATTTTAGGGAAGGAATCTCAGGATTTGCTCTGAGGAATTTCAAGAGGTTCTAATGGCTCCTACACGATTTGGCCTTGAGGATAAGTGTAGTACAGAGTCAAAAGTTATTTTTGAGTTTTAAATAGTTCCTGGAAAAAAAGAAGATTTTCTTACAGAAAGTGGTGGGCAGAGATTACTTGAAGGACAACAGAGTATTTCCCAAAGCAAACGGTGTTCTTACCATAACACTTGACGTCATGGAAAAATAACTGCACTTTGTATGAGTTCAGAAAAACTGTTTCTTTTTATAAGCTAATTCAAGCAGCCAATCAAAACATGGAGTAGAGGGAATGTAAGTCTGCAATGCTGTCTAGATTATTGGTCCAAACTTTTGATTATAATGTCATTTTAAAAATCCAACTATATAAACCTGATGAAAGTAAGTCTTCAACTTTAATTACAAATGTTGTGGCTACACAGTCGTTGATTTTAGGAAGAACATTTGTAACTGCAGCTATTATATGGCATGATGGTCTTTTGACAAGATCCGCTTATTACACAGCTTATTGAAAATGTAAAAAAATTTGCTGTTTCGGAAATTATTCCCATTTGACTACGATACAATGTTGCCTTTTTATTTAAAAATATTCTTACTTTCTGTTTTCAGAAAAGAGAATTTAGGGTAGGTAACTGGCGTATAATGATTCTAGGGGTTGATATAATTTTATCTACTGTTTTATATTGCTTTGTGATTAAAAGTGATGTAGAGAATTAAATAATTGTAGTAGTCATAGAGGTAGTGTAAGTCTGCTTCATAGTAAGCAGTATCAGTGTCATAGGAAATGTAGAACATGAGTGAGCAAGAAGGGTAAGATATTACTAGTCCAGGATTGTGAAAGTGATCTTGAACGTTTTCTTTCTGAAAGTTGCGAAAATACAAAATGACGGGATTTGCTTACAAGAATTCCAAGAGTTATAAATGGCTCTTACATGATTTGGCCTTGTGGAAATGTGTGGTAGAGAGCGAGAAGTCATTTATTGTATGTAACATATTTTTCAAAACGATGGAGGTTTTCTTTCAGAAAGTGGCGGGCTGAAAATAAAAACAGCACAACCGAGTGTAAGCTGTTCATAGGACATCCTTCGACGTCATGGAAAGTAAGTTACTTTTGAGGAGTTCTGATTTCTGATTGGTTATGTTATATGGGTTTTTTAAACACAATCATTTTGATTGTGTTTTTTTTCCCCGCTGTTATATGATGAATACCTTCAAGTCACTGTTTTTAGTGAAATTTGATAAATTCTGAGAACAGCAAAAATAAACCATTTAACATGTATAATTAATTCTGTACTTTTTGTACTTATGATCTACATTTAGAAATGTGTAGTAGACATGGAGAAGCTGAGGCTTCTGTAAGTGTCAAAGTTGTTGCATACAGTGCTCACATTCTACATAGTCTTTCATATGATAGACTACATTTCCACAATGAGATACCTAAGCAAGGGAAACACAGGTGATGTGATTGTGGAATGAGCAAAAAAAATTGCACGTTTTTCAATTATATTACCTGTGTTTCCTAACATTACACATCACATTGTGTAGATGAGGTTTAGGCCTGTTCCAGGAGACAGAGGAGGTCTGACATTTGTTCAAGAGTGCAGTGGACATGACTCACTTCGTTATTAGGCCTGCACATGTATTATCTCCTCTATACTCTTCAACAAGCCTAAATTTCATCTGCAACCCTGAGTAGGACTTACCTGAAACAAATCTGTGGATAGGTTACACCTTATCAGCATCTAGAAACAATCATTTAAAATGTTAAGGGCAGTTTTATGAAGGCTGTGTGCCTCTTTTACGCCGCTGTTCCGTCACTTTTGTGTAAAAGATGCACCATGTTGCAAGATAGGCCTCAGTTCATTTCCAGCAAGATACCGTCAGTTTAAAATGTATATAATTAGGACTGTGTAGGGGGCATGGAGAAGCTGAGGCTTCAGTAAGTGTCAAAGTTGTTGCATGCATTGCGTACTCTTTCATATGCTGGACTACATCTACACAATGAGATACCTAATCAAAGGAAACACAAGTGATGTGATTGTGAAATGAGCAAATGAAATTGCACGTTTTTCAAATACATTACCTGTGTTTCCTAACATTACGAATCACATTGTGCAGATGAAGTTTAGGCCTGTCCAGGGAAACAGAGGAGGTCTGTACTTTATTGGTTGGCCTGCACATGTATTATCTCCTCTGTACTCTTCAACAAGCCTAAATTTCATCTGCAACCCTGAGTAGGCCTCTTCTGAAACAAACGTCTGGATAGGACACACTTTATTGCCATCCTGAAACAATCATTTAAAATGTTAGGAACAGTTTTATGATGATTGTGCACCTCTTTTGCGCTGCCATTGCGTCACTTTTGTGAGACAGCAGCAGTGCAAAAGATGCACCATGTTGCAAGATAGGCCTCACTTCATCTGCATCAAGATACTGTTAGTTTAAAATGTATATTTTTAGGACTGTGTAGGAGCATGGAGAAGCAGAGGCTTCTGTAAGTGTCAAAGGCGTTGAAAAACTGTTTGTCCTTCAATCTTTTCCCTTGTCTTTTCTAATTTTTAAATACATGTTTTAATATTTTTCAAATGTTTGTTCTCTCTTTCACAGATTGAAAGTATAAAAATAACAAGTGACTAAGTTAACGACAATTATAAGGTAAATGTTTTGTACTCTTTTCATTACATTTCTATCACATTTAACTACTATTAGTTCCACTGCTTCATTTCTTTAACCCTCACTTTCCTGCCTTTGCTACTTCCCTCATTCCTTTCTCTATTACTTACTTACTCTACTACTTCCACTCCTTTTCTCAGTCCCTCTCTTCTCATAGTTCCTCACTCTTGTTCACTCACTCCGTCTCTATTACTCTTAGTGTCTCTGACTGATCACTCTTTCACTACTTGTTCATTATGCTTTCTCTGTGTAGTTGAAGAACAATAAGGGGCATATTATGAACACAGCCAATAAAATTATTGCTGTTTTTATCGGCAGAAAACTGCTGCAAAAGCGGCTTTAGCAGCAGTTTTCTGCCGATAAAAGCTGCAAAACTTTTATTGCCTATGTTGATAATATGCCCCTATGTTATTTAGATTTCTTTGCTGTTTCAATTATTCTTTTTCTGTTACTTCTTCTTTTCTGCTTTCTGTTTTTTCTCTCTGTTATTCCACATGTTTTAATCTTATTTTGAACATTCACTCATATTCTCTAAGAAACTCTTCTTTGTTATTCTTCTACTCTCCTTTTTTTCTTTCACTTCCTTATCTATTTTGTTTTTCACAATTATATCCTCTTCCATCTTTTCTTCGGTAAATAAATCTATTAAACAGTATCTCTGGTTTAGTCCTTATAGCTGTCTTTCTTTTAACATTACTCTCTGTTTACTTCCCTTATACTTACTCTTCTTTTTTTTTTTTTTTTTTTTGGTTCGCTCCCGGTTCGCGTACCGGGGAGCGAACCGGGAAGCGAACCAAAAGAAATAGAGGTTGCCAGAGTGCTAAACATTCTAGCAATTTTTGTATAAAGGGGAGGTAGTTCTGAAAATAACTTTTTTTTAAATGTTTTTGTTGTTTTATATATATATTTTTTTTTTTCTGAACATTTTTTGTTTTTTTTGTATTTTTTAAACAATTTTATGTTTTTTTTGTTTTTTGGGGGGGAAACAACGAAAAACAGGCATTAGAAAGGGCTCAACAGGAGCAAAAAAAAAAAATTCTTTTTTGGGGCGTTTAGAGCACCTGTGGTTTTCATAGGCTCTGTTTATCAAATTAATACTCATATTGCCACATGAGAGTAGGTTACCGCAATATATACACACTATCTTCATGTGCACAAAATTTTCTTGAATGTTTGGCACTGTTTCCCGTGCCTCTGGCCCCGACAGAGTTACCTGTGCCGATGTCCTGGCCACAGGAGTTGGTGGGTTGTCTTGCAGGTCACGCAGCGCCCCGGATCGCTTCCGGGGAGCTGCGCTTCGCGCCTCGGTTCGCGCTCCGGAGCACTTCCGGGTGCGCTTTTGCGACGCGCCCCGGATCGCTTCTGGGGAGCTGCGCTTTGCGCCGCAGTTCGCATACCGGAGCACTTCCGGGTGCGCTAACGCGGCGCGTCATAAGACGCATTACGCGACAACGCGATACGTCGCGCTTCCGCGACGCGTCACGATGTTGATTTCTAACGCGGCAGTTGCGCAAACGGAACGTTTACCGGTTCGCGTACCGAGTCGCGGCACCAAATTGAGCTAACGGTAAGCTACCCGGTTCGCGAACCGGGAGCGAACCAAAACATAATAATAAAAAAAATTATTAATAAACATATAAAATATATTTTTCGATTTAAAGAAGAATACATTTTACAGCTATAGATATTAGCTTTTAAAAAACCAATGAAATTCACTGAAAAAACCATAGGTTATAGACCATATATAGTTAGGAATTAGCATTTACAAAACCTTGAAAATTCACTGAAAAAACCATAGGTTATAGACCATATATAGTTAGGAATTAGCATTTAAAAAACCTTTTTTTACTCACACAAAACCATTGAAATTCCATATATAGTTAGTTGTACTAACTATATATCGCGCACCCGCAACTTACTGCTGATCATGTCACATATTACATCATTCATGACATGGTCAGTGACATCACTGATGACATCACTGATGACATCTCAAATGACATCACTGATGACATCACTGATGACATCTCACATGACATCACTGATGACATCACTGATGACAACATCCAGTGACTGTATGTTTCTGTAAAGTTAAAATATGTCTTACATATTGAAGAATGAGTGGATGTATAAGTGTCTGAATGAAGGATTTAGTAGGTGCATGACTGACTGTATGAGTGAGTGAATAAATGTGTGTCACTGAGTGCATGGGTTAGTGACTAAACTGTCTTAATTTGTGCATCATTATGTCTGTTGTTCTGTAAACTGCTGCATGTGTTGATCAGTAGCTATATGAGTAAGTATATGGGTTATTGATTGGTTGCCCAAGTATTTGTATGGGAGACTGAGTGTGTGTGTGTGGGTGGCTGGGAGGTGTATGACTCTGTGCATAGATGTGTGAGCAGTTGATTCACTAGATGTATGGGTTCAAAAGTGCATGTAGAAACACCTGTATGGGCGGTTGACTGAGTGCATTGGTGAGTGAATGGATATCTCAGTGCTACATGTCAAAGTAAGTACATATGTAAAACACAGTACATGTGACAGTGACATATATAAATAACTGTGCATAAGAGCCAGTGAATGTGTGAGTGGCTGTATTGATCATTGTGAACTTGTATCAGGCATTGTAAAAGAGAGTAAATATGTGTTAGTATATGTTTGAATAAGTAAGGTGTGTATAACTGTATAGTTGAGGAAATGGAGGTGTGATTGATTCTTTGCATGACTGACTAGGTGCGTGAGTAACTCCATGGATGAGTGACAGTCTGTGAGTGTCTGTTTACACTGAGTGTATCTAAGGTTATATTAGAGTCTGAAGAGGTTCATCGTATTATCACATGAATGATGTCATCAGTGATGTGATCAGTAATGTCAAATGAGATGTCATCAGTGATGTGATCAGTAATGTCAAATGAGATGTCATCAGTGATGTCATCAGTGATGTCATTTGAGATGTTATCAGTGATGTCATTAGAGATGTCATCAGTGATGTCATCAGTGATGTCATTTGAGATGTCATCAGTGATGTCATCAGTGATGTCCTTTGAGATGTCATCAGTGATGTCATTTGAGATGTCATCAGTGATGTCATCAGTGATGTCACTGACCATGTCATGAATGATGTAATATGTGACATGATCAGCAGTGGATTGCGGGTGCGCGATATATAGTTAGTACAACTAACTATATATGGAATTTCAATGGTTTTGTGTGAGTAAAAAAAGGTTTTTTAAATGCTAATTCCTAACTATATATGGTCTATAACCTATGTTTTTTTCAGTGAATATATATATATATATATATATATTACCTACTGGCGGTCGCCAGTAGGTATATATAGTTAGGATTTTTTCTCTATGGGTTTTTTGAAAATTCTATGTCTAATAACTTTGGCGTTTGTGGACGGACTGTAAATTGTAGGGACTGGTAGCCCGATGTGCCTTTGCTAGGTCTCAATATATGTGCTTCAGTGGATTTTGAGAAATTAACGTTCAAAAAAAGATATATATCTGTAACAGCGGACCAGGCTGCGCTCCGGTTCGCGGACTTTACGCGTTACGGAGCTTTGTGAAGCGAAGCTGATTGGTTCTCCGGCGTCTGTAAACATTCCAAACAGTCCGTAGCGGCCGCCATCTTGTCTCTCGGTAGGATCGAGAGACAAGAGGAAGCCAAAGCGAAGGGGCAAATGACCATAAGGGGGCATAGTAGATCCTCCCTGACCCTCTAGGTTTGATGTGGAGGTTTTAAAAGGGCCCCGCGGGACAAAAAAAATAAAAATAATAATAATCGAACGGCTGAATGGATTTGCACGAAACTTGGCAAAATTGTAGGGACTGGTAGCCCGATGTGCCTTTGCTAGGTCTCAATATATGTGCTTCAGTGGATTTTGAGAAATTAACGTTCAAAAAAAGATATATATCTGTAACAGCGCTCCGCTTCGCGTACTTTTCGCGTTACGGAGCTTTGCGAAGCTGATTGGTTCTCCGGCGTCTGTAAACATTGCAAACAGTCCGTAGCGGCCGCCATCTTGTCTCTCGGTAGGATCGAGAGACAAGAGGAGGCCAAAGCGAAGGGGCAAATGACCATAAGGGGGCATAGTAGATCCTCCTTGACCTCTTACGTTTGATGTGGAGGTTTTAAAAGGGCCCCGCGGGGCAAAAAAACATAAAATAATAATAATAATCGAACGGCTGAATGGATTTGCACGAAACTTGGCAAAATTGTAGGGACTGGTAGCTCGATGTGCCTTTGCTAGGTCTCAATATATGTGCTTCAGTGGATTTTGAGAAATTAACGTTCAAAAAAAGATATATATCTGTATCAGCGCTCCGCTTCGCGGAGATAAAATTATCTCTGTATTATCTAGCTGTTGCTAACACCAGTTAGCGACCGCTAGTAGGAGATAGCGACCATCTTGGGCCCCACTTTGCATGTGAGTGATATTTATCACTAATGACATGCAAAGTGGGCATGCCAAGATGTTAGCGACTGGAAACAGTCGCTAACATCGCTATCTCCTATTACCAACTTTTGGAAATATTCGCGATAAGCGCGAATATCGCCAAAAGCTACCACCTGCCCTGAGCAGTTCTTAGCCATGTTATCCAATGGGAGGTGGATAACATGGCTAAGAGCATTAGCTCGGTAATGCATGAATATCGCTGAGTTTTCAGCGATATTCATGCATTGCGGCCGTTTTTTATCGTATTTGCGATAAACCTTGATAATAGCAAGGTTTATCTGCGATAATTTCTGACGATGCTTAGCGGTAAAAAATTCGTTGCTAAGCATCGTTAGGGATAAATATCGCTTAACTTTGGTAATATGCCCCAACGTCTGTTAACGTTCGATTCGAAGGAAATCAGGAAGTGTTGAAAAACATTGTCTGCGCCATCTTGCCTTTTTTCAAATGCCACACTTTTGTCGTGCACGGCAGTCATTTTAGATGCCTTGACCAGACCCACTCTCTGCACGCTGTCGATCCTTAGCATGGCTCCCCACCCTCGCAAGCATCTCCCCCAGGCAGTGGTCACCCCCGCTCTCTGTCTTATGCATGGGTAATAAACAACCCCCTATCTGCGCTGCTCTTCCCTGAGAATCACACCCTGTGCCCGCCCGACACCTCCCTTTTGCCCTATTCACTACCGCACCCTCTGACACTCCTTTTCCTCTGTGTCCGATTGTCCAGGCCGGTCCTAGGGTATCAGCTAGCCCTGCAGATGTAGTTTATGGCCCCAGCTGTAAAGAATCACCCCTCTTCAAAGGAGTTATAGTAGATCAAGGCCCACACTCGATGAGATCCGTCACAGCAGACGCGTTCCTATTATCTGAAAACCATCCTGTATTGTGATTGGGGAGGGGACCGAGCCTGAAGCGGAAGATTCCAGGGATGACTCTTTGTACATCAAAGTTTTTACAATTATGTGTCACATTAAAAATATGTAGCACTCCAACAAAGTAGTAAGATTATAAAGCTTTAATAACTTATAAATATATACAACAAAACAAAAACAGTAATAACATATAAACATTTTTAGGGAAAAACAACGAAGTAGCGGTCGGCTGTGCGAATAGTCCCAACGCAGCACAACGTCCAGATTTCTGGGCAGCACCCAGGTGATGTTGCCTGGGTGCCGCACTGATTTCGGCATCCGGCGTGGGGCGTCGCGGGGGGTGGGTCATCAGTAGCAAACTGTTGTGCGAATAGTTCCAAGGCAGCAGAACGATGGCACCAAGGTGATGTCCAGTAAGTTGCCGCACTGGTTTTGGTATCCTACAATGCTGCTCCGAATAACGGCGTGGGGCGCCCCGGGGGGGGGGGAGGCGGCGTGAACGGGCCTCTCCAGGTGGAGTCTCGTGTGTTGTAGTGGGGCGCCCCTTTACCGTTTCAGTTGCCATTCCGTCCGCTTTTGGTCCACTGTGTCAAAAGCCGCAATTTAGCTGAGTTGCGCCCACTCTTGCGGTGCAGCGATAGGCGGCTGTCACAGGACTCTCAAAATGGCGGCAGGCTGTTTCCTTTTTGGGCCTGGTCCACTGAAATGGCCCTGGGACACCTTGGAAATCGGACGCTTGTCTGCTAGGTCTTGGACCCCATTCTCGAAAGCGTCCCCTCCGCCTTGAGGATTCATCAAAAGTTTTGGGGGCCCCCGACTCCTGCAGGCTTCTGGTGGGGAGCGGCTGCCATGATTGCTCGCGGAATGACCACGACGGAGCCACGAGATGGTGGTGCTTTCATGGTGACGCCAGCTTCAGTCTGAAACATCCAGAAACAAGGTGGGGCTTTCATCGTTTGGGAAAAAAAAAAGTTTTCATCCAATGAAAAGTGTTATTTTTAGGTCATATGATCAAGCCTTCCATCATTAGGAAACCAAAAGTAAAATGAACCAATGAAAAGTTTTATAAACAAGTCACATGACCTGTTATGCGGCACAGGGTATAAAATGCGGAGAAAATACGTTGGCACGTGAGGCGGCGTCAGTAGCGGACCGATGTGCGAATAGGCCGAAGGCAACACAACGCGCCAAGATCCAGATGGCACCGAGGTGGTGTCCAGCAAGTTGCAGCACTGGTGTGGCCATCCTACAATGCTGAAAGTCGGCGTGGGGCGCCCCGTTGGCCTGTGAGATGGCGGCAGTAGCGGACCGATGTGCGAATAGGCCGAAGGCAGCACAACGCGCCAAGATCCGGATGGCACCGACGTGGTGTCCAGCAAGTTGCAGCACTGGTGTGGCCATCCTACAATGCTGAAAGTCGGCGTGGGGCGCCCTGTTGGCCTGTGAGTTCGCGTCAGTAGCGGACCGATGTGCGAATAGGCCGAAGGCAGCACAACGCGCCAAGATCCGGATGGCACCGAGGTGGTGTCTAGTAAGTTGCCGCACTGGTGTGGCCATCCTACAATGTTGAAAGTCGGCGTGGGGCGCCCCGTTGGCCTGTGAGATGGCGTCAGTAGCGGACCGATGTGCGAATGGGGCCAAAGGCAGCGCAACAATATTTTCTGAATAGAAGACACCACAAGGCGCTGAGATGCCAAGATCCGGATGGCACCGAGGTGGTGTCTAGCAAGTTGTGGCACTGGTGTGGCCATCCTACAATGGTAAAAGTCAGCGTGGGGCGCCCTGTTGGCCTGTGAGATGGTGTCAGTAGCGGACCGATGTGCGAATGGGGCCAAAGGCAGCGCAACAATATTTTCTGACTAGAAGACACCACAAGGCGCTGAGATGCCAAGATCCGGATGGCACCGAGGTGATGTCTAGCAAGTTGCTGTACTGGTGTGGCCATCCTACAATGCTGAAACTCGGCGTGGGGCGCCCCATTAGCCTGTGAGATGGCGTCAGTAGCGGACCGATGTGCGAATGGGGCCAAAGGCAGCGCAACAATATTTTCTAAAGAGAAGACACCACAAGGGGCTGAGATTCGGTTACCACCGAGGTGATGTCTAGCAAGTTGCCGCACTGGTGTGGCCATCCTACAATACTGCTCCGAATAACGGCGTGGGGTGCCCGAAGGGGGGGGGGGAGGCGGCGTGAACGGGCCTTCCTAGGTGGAGGCTCGTCTGCTGTAGTGGGGCGCCCCTTTACCGTTTCAGTTGCCATTCAGCTGAGTTTCGGCTGCTCTTGATGCTACAGCGACAGGCGGCTGCAACAGGACTCTCAAAATGGCGGCCTGTTCTTTGGATTTGGGCCTGGTCCACTAAAATGGCCCTGGGACACCTTAGAACTCGGACGCTCGATTTTTTTTTCCTTTCCTGTACATGTAAAAAAAGGTAAATGCCCGGTACGTTACACGCTTCATCTGCCACGATGTACTCTCCAGAGGAACCGAAAAAAAATATAGTTATGGTAACTATACCATGCATCGTCATATGGAGAGGTGGCACCTATTAATTATAGTGCTGCATAAAAGAGAGATTTGGAGGAGAACCCCCGACCTGCTAGTACATTCATCAAAGAAGTGGCACTGACAGCATCAGAGGCAAGGGAAACGGTCCCAAATATTTAGAAGAACTTTGGAAAGATTAAAATGACATGTTTAGATTGTGGCAAATTAATTTCATGTAGACAGATGAGTGTTACTCTAATAAATACAGCATATGAACATCATCATAGTCGATGGTTGGTAGAGACATTTTGACTATATCCTGGACCTGCCCGTCCTCGCCCAAAATGGCGCCGGAATAAATGGGACTCGTAACTCCTTGTTGTGTACTGGTTGCAGAACCTTGAAATCACGAGATACGTATGCAGTTTTGAAGCACATGGCGGGCGGGGACGAGAATTGATTGAATATTTCGACATCCCTATTGATATTAAGTTCTGATGTGTTATTGATTACTGTACTATTGAAAGTTCGAATTAACGTCACCCATGGTACTTGCCCGCAAATGTATATCTAGATAATTTTATTGTAACTGGCCCTGTCGTATTTTAATTATAAAATGTACGTCCACCAATTCCGCAACTGTTAGACATCTTAGTTCTTGCAACCTAATGGCCCGCCCATTACGTTCCTCTACAGTGTAAATGTCTACTCATCATATACGATTACAGTTTGCTCCGTGGCCGGCCCACGTGGTTATAGGCTCGTATTTGTATAATGAAATTTTCACAATAAAGGTTTTTAAAAGAAAACATGGTAGTAGTATATACATTGGTTAAGTTTTTAATAATAGTCACTGTTTTAGAATTATTAAAAGGCAAGTGAAATAAAGCAGACCAATTACATGAAGGGTAAAAGGTATAATACGCAGGAACGCAGTAAAGATAAATGGTCAAGGGCTGTTGTGTTTTCTACTCCTGCAACATAAAGTGATCGATAAGAATCTCATATTCAGGCGTATCGGCGACTAAGACAGCAGGTCGACCCTCTTTTGCTCAACGGCTCCGTCATGGGACGAAGAAATGCTCTTTTTCTCGAAAAAAGAATATATTTTACTTGCAGGACAGTTGTAAATTTTCCGGGAAAGTACATTAGCCTGGAACATTATAACATATATTTAAGAAAAAATTATGTTCGGAAGTAATAAAAAGCGTAATTTTTAGGTCATATGACCAAGCCTTTCATCATTAGAATAAGAAAAGTAAAATGAACCAATGAAAAGTTTTATTAACAAGTCACATGACTTGTTATGCTTACGTTACGCGCTGCGCGTCGCGCCCCGGATGACTTCCGGATGCGCTAACGCGGCGCGTCATATGACGCATTACGCGACAACGCAGGTCCAGAATATAGTCAAAATGTCTCCACCAACCAGCGGTCGGAACACAACCCCTTTCAGCAGGCTAAATAGTTCTGTTAAATGACAACAGAAGGGACAGGCAACAAGAATCATCAGTCAAAGAGGGGAGGGCTAGTTCTTCTCTACCGGGTTACATTGGGGCGCTACCGGAACTGATCGAATTGGTAGTCTACAGTGTTTCTGGATGTTTCAGACTGAAGCTGGGGTTAGCATGAGAGCACCACCATTTCGTAGCTCCGTCGTGGCAATTCCGCAACCAATCATGGCAGCCGCTCTTTATCGTTATTTTGGGCGGGGTGGGTGGCGGAGCCGAGCTGTTTTGCAGCCATCATTGTGTGGAGTTCAGTTCATCTCACTAGTTTCGTATTTGTCATGAGGGGTTGTTCCTAATGTTTCTATTTTACCGAGGTCAAAAAGAGATCCCATTAGTGGCCTACTGATTTTGCTCGATTCCTTTTGTTTTTTTTACACGATTTTTCGTTATCTGCAAAGACTAAACAGAGTATTGCGACTCTGTGTTTGTTTGTAAATAGAGAATGAACCAAAGAGAACCAATTCTAAAACAGTAAATGCTTGGATAACAATCAATCAAATGGAGAGAGAAGCAGGCACGACGTATTACAACGGGGGCAAAGGCCTGCGTTAACTACCTTTCACTATCTGCAAAGAGAGAGTACTCCTAATAGAAATGAGGGGGGGGGGCACCATTCAAAGCAGATCAGTGTGCATAAACACGAAAATGTTTTTACTTACCACGTACTTGACATTCGACAGCTTATGATATTTGCTATTAAAAAACCATTGAAATTCACTGAAAAAACCATAGGTTATAGACCATATATAGTTAGGAATTAGCATTTACAAAACCTTGAAAATTCACTGAAAAAACCATAGGTTATAGACCATATATAGTTAGGAATTAGCATTTACAAAACCTTGAAAATTCACTGAAAAAACCATAGGTTATAGACCATATATAGTTAGGAATTAGCATTTAAAAAACCTTATTTTACTCACACAAAACCATTGAAATTCCATATATAGTTAGTTGCACTAACTATATATCGCGCACCCGCAATCCACTGCTGATGATGTCACATATTACATCATTCATGACATGGTCAGTGACATCACTGATGACATCACTGATGACATCTCAAATGACATCACTGATGACATCACTGATGACATCTCATTTGACATCAATGACCACATCACTGATGATATCATTCATGTGACAATACAATGCATCTCCTCACATTTTAATATAATCTCTGTTTCACCCAGTGTTAAATACAGAGTATAATTTTTGAAACCATTGACACACCAATACTAGTTACTACATACGCACTCACTGATTCCTACGTCTACACACACATTCACTCATTCACCCATACAATCATTCATACATACAATCACTCATCTTTACAACACTATCATATGCACTCATACACCTATACAGACACTCACACTCTGCCACTCATCCATGGAGTTACTCACACACCTAGTCAGTCCTGTAAAGAATCAATCACACTTCCATTTTCTTGTCTATACAGTTAAACATAGAGCACCTTACATTTTCAAACATATACTAACACATACTTACTTTCTTATACAATCATTGATACAAGTACACATTGATCTGCACAGAGTCACACACCTCCCAGCCAGCCACACACACACTCAGTCTACCATACAAATACTTGGATAATCAATCAATAACCCATATAGTTAATCATATAGCTACTGATCAACACATGCAGCAGTTTACAGAACAACAGACATAATGATGCACAAATTAAGACAGTTTAGTCACTAACCCATGCACTCAGTGAGACACATTTAATCACTCACTCATACATTCAGTCATGCACCTACTAAATCCTTTGTCCAGACACTTATACTTCCACTCATTCTTCAATATGTAAGACACATTTTAACTTTACAGAAACATACAGTCACTGGATGTTGTCATCAGTGATGTCATCAGTGATGTCATTTGAGATGTCATCAGTGATGTCATCAGTGATGTCACTGACCATGTCATGAATGATGTAATATGTGACATCATCAGCAGTGGATTGCGAGTGCGCGATATATAGTTAGTGCAACTAACTATATATGGAATTTCAATGGTTTTGTGTGAGTAAAATAAGGTTTTTTAAATGCTAATTCCTAACTATATATGGTCTATAACCTATGGTTTTTTCAGTGAATATATATATATATATATATATATATATATATATATATATTTACTTACAAAGTTTCCCCTCATAGGAATAAAACGACGCAGGATACTTCTGGATGCTGAAAGATGTTTATTAAGGCAAAAGTGGCAACTGCCTACCGACGCGTTTCGCCAGTTACGGCTTGGTCACGGTGAAGCTGTTATCGTGAAGGTGCTATTTACATGCAATAACATAGAAATTGAAATAGGACTAGGTTCCACAACCAAAGTGATATTGGCAGACATTTTAAGCAAGTCTTTATCGTACATTTCAGAAAGTTATCCCCTTTCTAGTACTTTATCCTGGAATATAATATTTACAACCTCTGTGGAAGAAAATATTATTTACATTTAATAAGACCTAGAATAAGAATATTTTGTCTATTCTTATCACTGATTTCATATTTTAACATCGCCATCAAGCCCTAGTGGGCAAAATGAATTCATAATGGTTAGACCCATCCACAAGAAGAGTTACTATTCTTCAAATTTCACAAAAAACATAATTTTTCAACCATTCTTGTTGTTTTTGAACATTAACGTGGTTCCTGCACACACATATTACTTCAATACCCACTGATAATATTTCATAAGTAGTTCACTGCAGTCCCGCCCAAGTTGGCAAATACATTCACAGTAGTTCTGCTTAACTGGAGTACAGGGTCAATGTAACCGCTTATTCAATCCTTCCAAATATGTAATGTCATGATATTTTTTGTGGAGCCAAGCATTTTAATCGTCCTATGTTTCAAAACACAAAAAAACGTGATTGTGAATAAGGTGTAAAGTGCTCAACTAAAATTTCTTGATATACATTTAAAATATTTTACAATTGTAAAAAGATGTTACATTGAAAGAAGCATTTATCTCCAGATCATTCATGTGTCTCTTAATCACACTATGTGTACTGCTAATTCTTCATTAGAATTCAGGCCTATGGGTTGCAGGGTCTCGAGGTCGATAATATACCTCGACTCCAATGTCCTTAGCTGAAGTAACCTATCCCCACCTCTCGGTGACTGTTTGACTGAATCTAACACCACATAGGCTAACAAATTGTCATTTTTGCCATGATGAATTTTAAAATGTCTGGCAACCGGATACTGCTCATTATTATTGCGGATTGCTCTCTTGTGCTCAAGCACTCCTATTATTTGCACTGTGTATCGTACTTCCGATATAATATTTTTGGCAGGGACAGATAAGACAATAAACACAGTAATCTGTATTACATTCAAAGAGCCCTTTGATAGTAAATACTCTAGTGCTGTTGGGTACTTTTAAGGTCGCACAATTTTTGCTTCCCTTACATGCCTTGGCTTTCATACAGCATTCAAATCCTCCTGAAAATCGATTTGGCTTGCTTTGCAAAGATGAAATTGCATTGTTACTTAATTCATCCTTCAGTGATTTACCTCTCCTGAAGGTGATTTGTGGGGTATCATTCAAGCAATTACGTAAATAGTTATCAGTATTTAGAATTGGCCAATTCTGTGTTAGAATTTTGCGCACTTGATATGCCTGACCTGAGTAAGTCGTGATGAACCTCACTGTATTATTACTTGTCTCTAACACTTTTTGTTTAGGTGTCAATAGCTCTACTCTCTCTACCTTACCAACTTTTTCATTTGCTTGATCGATGTTTTTTTTTGTATACCCTCTCTCTTTATAAATCTGCCACACATCAATGCCTTCTCTTTCTCAAATTCTTCAGTGGTGCTGTTGTTCCTTTTATCTCTCAGTAGTTCCCCAATGGCCAATTCTGGACATTTCATAGTGCGGGCTGAATCCTGCTGCCTGCAATTAAGAAATTATTGGGTAAAAATCACCTGGGACAAAACTTTGGATGTGATATAGATACATATAGATTCCGTTTTTCCTCCCATGTCTTCTGGCAGAAACGGATACGGACAACAAAGTAGGTGCAAAAATGTTTATTTCATTGTTTAAGTCGCCATGATGCGTTTCAGCCCCTCCACGGGCCTTGATCACATGACATAGTAGAGTGATTTTCATTGGCTTATAAAGTGACTGGTGCAAAGCGTAATGACTGCTACATAGTATTCAGAAGCAATCTGCATGAAAGAAAGACTACTACATGGTTCATCGTGTGTCTTCCCTACTCGGCATTGACATTCTAATGATATATATGACAATTAAAACCAGGATTAGATACATTTTGTCATAAAATTAAATCCGATTAAAAGGTCAAATTAATATAGTTCTAAAATACATTACGCAACATCGTAAAAGGTTAGTGCAAAAAGTGACGGTGCAAAGTATATTAAAGTGCTTACGTGAGTACAGTGTATGACCACATATAATTCCTACAAATACATGATACTAGAGCCCCAGTATACTGGCTCTGAGCTAGTTACTGAAGTGGTGGTCATCCAAACCTGATTTGTCATGTTTGAATTATTGCAATCATTGTGTTTATACGGTTTAAATCCCCTGTTTGCTCAGTATTGTGGATCAGTACGATGTTGATAGTTTAGAATGCATTATGGAAATTTGTCACATTGCCATTGTACTCATTGACATTTTCTAGAATAAATACACATAAATAAATACACATTGTAATAAATATCATATAAGCAATGTAATACAATCCAAAATAGATAAAATATGCTTAAATATTCATGTATGCATCATTAAATATGTATAAAAAAACTAAAATGTAAATAAATATCCAATAAATACAAATATAAAATCCGTACTCAAAATACACTAATAAAAAAGATTTTTCAGAATTCTTTCTAAAATCTCACCACAATATATCGGCATGGATAACACAACTAAAGACATGTAAAAAGATCCTCTGTTATGTTTAAACCTGAAGGTAGTTTGGTGTTTAGTTCCAATAAGTATCTAGTCTCAAACTGGCGTAGTCTGTGTTCTCTATTGCCGCCCCTTCTGCTTGGTGGTATAGAATCTATAACAAAGTACCTAAGATACTGACGACGTGACTCATGTTTGGTTTTAAAATGGTGAGCTATTGGGCAGGTATTGTCTTGATTGTTAATTGCCCTCAAGTGTTGTAATATCCTTTTATGTACTTGTAACTTTGTGCTGCCTACATATTGTAGGTTGCACGGGCATGTCAAGACATGTACTGTAAATTCTGTCTTGCATGTGAGTAATTTGGATATCTTGTGTCTTCTCTCACTAAAAGGAGTAGTATAAGCTGTTTTGTTATCTCTTTGCTGGAATGCCTTGCATGTTTTGCATTTGAAAAAACCTGTATGAGTTTGTAGCCAATTAGTTGCCTCAATAATTTCAGGACTAGTTTTAACTAAGTCATCCCTCATGGAGAGATTCCTGCTATACGTTATGGGCGGTCTCATTGGTAGTTTTTGGCCAATTACTGGGTCATTGAGAACCATGGGCCAGTTGCGAGATATTATCGATTGGATCTTTTTGTGTGCTGGCTGTATTGGATTATGATCCTAAACTCTTTTTAAGTTTCCTCAGTCTTAGTTTCTGATCCAGGTGCGCTTGTGTCCGTCTGCAAGAGTTTTTCAGTCAGTAACTAATGTCTACTCTCAGCATAAATTTGGAAATGGCACTTTCAATGACCTGATTGGTGTATCCCCTTTCTAGAAACCGCAGTTTGCTATCTGCTGGATCTTTCAATAGGTCTCTCACTTAGCTATGGATATGCCTCAGCCGAAGCATTTCTCCATAGGGGATACTGGTCCCTAAGTGTTTGACATGTGAACTGCTAGCATGGAGTGTTGAGTTTCCACCAGTTTCCTTGCAAAATAATTTCATTTCAATCTTGTTATCCTCTATAAAGACATGAGTATCTAAGAAACTAACTGCTGTGGTGCTAATGTCTGCAGTAAAGTGTAGATTTAAATCATTTACATTTATGGCTTGTGGCGCTTTAATATGTTCTCATACCCGTAGCGCGAGGCGGAGGAGACGCCCGCGAGGAACTCTGCTGCCCGGTCTCCCTCGTTGCGAGTGAACCGCGCTGACGAGTCTGACTACCTCTGCGCCTGGGTGCTTTCATTATTTTTAAACGTTTGTAGATACAAACGTGTGGAGCGTTTGAAAGCTCCCATATTAATTACACCTCGGGCTCATAGTGCATCAGAGGCCTGATCGTTTTCTAAAGTTTAAGAAGCGAGGCCATAACAGTTTATCCTGCAGGAGAGAATCTAATTAGTTATAAGAGTGATTGACAGCACTTTAAGCCTTATATTTTAGCGCATGAGCGCTTTCATTATTTTGGTACTGATCGTTTTCAAGCTTGACTTCTACAAAATGTATTTGCACCGTCCTTCTAGCCCCCATGAGCTATTGAGGGCTCGGATTAGTTCATTTTCTCTTGTGAAGATCCTTCACATAGGATACAAGAATTACCAGAGGTCGGCCTGGTAACAAATGAACCCTGCCTTGATACCCGGGAGCATATTTTGGTGAATGCCCTTGTGAGAGCGAGCCTACCTGCACTGTGGGACACTTCGCCGCCATTGGGTCCGCCGCCTCTGAGGGACAACAATCCCCAGAGACATATGCAGCGCGCACGCCGCCAACGCGTCTTGGAAACGCCAGGAGGCAGTCTTAAGGCGAGCAGGGCTCCCGCATTGAGGGACACACGCGGGCTAAGCTCGGGCCAACGGGCCGTTTGAGCCCGTTCGAGAACGGAAGAGGACGGACCGGGCCCCCCTCTAACCTGTTACATTCGATAAGGTTAGTGTTTGCTACTTGCTGTAATTTATATTAGGTACTAGCCCAGCGCTCACCTCTAATATATTCTTCGACCAATTACAGTGGCTGTGAGGCTATAAAGATAAAGATAAAGATGGCTCTTGGCAGAGGGGTAAAGGGGAAGAACTCATTATTAACTGGCTCTGTCGCAGGCACCCTGGACCAGTTCATAATTAGGGCAACCTCTGTATTGGCTCATGAAATCGCAATGACTGACCGGAGGCTTTCCCTGGAATCAGTACACTCTAAACGCTCGTCCCTGGGAGGGCTGATGTGTGCAAGGTCCCCGGAGAGTCTCATGGACGGGATTCCTGAAACTCCGGTACGGGACAGAATCACTGATCAGTCCCTACATGCAACAATAACCACACCCGGGATCACTCTCACCGAGGAGCACTCGGCCTATGCTAATCTTGGGGTCCCAGAAAAAAAAGTCCACGACTCCTCCACTCGTTTGGTAGTATCAACAAGGTCATTAGGCAGTGCTCATTTAAAAACCACTACTCGTGTGTCTGAACCTGCAGCAAAGAGAAAACGGGTTGGGGGGTACACAAAGAAAGAAGAATGCGAAAACCCACAAACCCAAACCAATTGTTCCCCCCCAGAACCCCAGTTTGTTGGCCTCCCCCTAGAGAAGGTCTTTTCACACTTCCGCAAGTTTACCACTGATAAATCTAGATGGGGTCAAAATACCCAAAGGCGATGAAGATTTTTGGAACAAACTGGGTGCGCTAATTATTTCCTCATTGACTCCCATTACTGAGAGATTACAGCTTATCGAAGACAAACCGCTTCTTGTAATCCCCGGATTATCATTCAGCAACCAAGTGCGGGCCCAGGTCCGAGTTTGCCTTCTACTTTTGTCACCGGGTCTGCTGTGGGTGGTACTACTGTGAATATTGAAACACAAAAAATGGGGGGGGGGGTTCACTGATTATGCCTATGGGTACGAAGCCTCGCTCCCAAGTGGGAGCGCGTGCACTTAATCCAAACCACAATGTTAAGAGTCCTGATGACCGTTCGTCCCATCTTACCCCTTGTGCAGTGACCCCTTCTTTACCAAGCATTAATCTACCCCCCGCATTGACCCCATATGTGGTTGTCCTAGTTAAAGTACCGATGTTGGAACAGGGAGTTGTCGAGACATATACTGAGCTAAAAAACAAATGCACCCACTAGTTAAATATGAATAAGCCTTTACCACCACCACAGGTGTACAGTGAAATACTATTTGCCCGAAGAGTAAGCTGGGTGGGACAAGGCAGGAAATGTTTTGAGGGTGATTGTATTGTAATCAATTTCAGGGATAGGAGGGTGGTGGACCATATATGCAACTGGTATACTGGGAGAGAGGGTAATGGTATTCATTCATTACCTCTAGCCTTCTTTTATCCTCACCAACAAACCCACCCGCAACAAGTGAGAAGAGCTAGATCGTGGGAAAGATGGTCCACCCCAACCCAGAAGGTCCGTTTAAATTCTGGGCATAACACCTTCAACGCCTTCAATAGCTTAATACCAGCCCCTCTCCCTGTTAGTAACAGGTTTAGTGTTCTAGACCAGTTGGATTGACTTACCCATGGACATAACCCTGACCAGAGGGCCTGTTAATCAGGACTTCGGACCGACTTTGAGATTTTTCACCTTTGTGGTGGTAGATTGGATTTTCGTAAAGAGGAGGGGTGTGGGGTGATTGTTGGGGAAGTTTGTGACCTACAACCAATGATGTGTATCGCCCCCCTAGATTCAGTAATGGCTGTGGGGAATGTAGAGGAAACAGGTTTATTTGTCGTAGTTGGGCCTACTACTATGAATTGCAATATCTTAAGCTGGAATGTAGCAGGTTTACGACATATTGGGTTTTCAAGAAACTTGGGACACGGAGGGCGACTTCTGGGTTGATGGGTTTCAATCTTATTGCATTCTCCCTCTGGTAGAGCCAAAGGTGGTACTTTATTGTTGTTTTCCCTCACTCTCATGGGAACTCATAAAGAGGTTATGGTAGTGACCCCTAACTGCTTAGCAATCGAATATGTGGCCCATGATTCATTCAAACTGCTGGTGGTTAATTTTTATAATTCGGCAGATTGTTGTATGGAAAATGAACACTTGTTTAATTTGAGAGTGTTTTTAGAACATTATCTTGAGAGTCAAACCACTTATCACCCAATCATCATCATGGGAGATTTTAATATTCATCTTTGCAACCAGAACTGCCAGGAGGGTAATGATCCCATTGGTTTAGCAAGGTATGCCCCGTTACATTTTGAGCATACACATTCTGGGGGTTGTCTGGAAGAGCTCCTGGCAGAAATGGACCTCCATGAACCAAGTGATACTGTTTTATCAGAAAGGACTCCTACTTTTACAGCCAGAGGGTGTAACACCGTTATCGATTTTATGGTTATGTCTTTATCCCTTTTATCGAAGGTTGTTTCTTAAAACACTAGATGGTCTTACCATAGTGACCACAATCCAGTTATCCTCGAACTAGACAGAAGCTGTGGTTTGAAAGGGAACACAGGTATACAGAGAGAGGAACTTAGTTTGAAACCCACAAACCAAGGCAGGCGGGTATAATGGGTAAAAGTATTATTTTTTTCAAGAATTAGTCACAAAGGTAGAAGACAAGAAGGAAATATGCCTGAATGGGACGAATGAGGGTTCAGCAGTTTTGGAGGCCTTTCAAAGTATTTGCGTCTAGGTAGCTACAGACCTGACCTGCTCTGATAGACCAGGCCAATTCATGGGAGAGAGGTGGTTCGATAGTAATTGCTCCAGCGCACATCGCAACTTGATAAATGCATTAAAAAGGTCCCCTCTAGACAAAAACCAAACAGGAGCACTTAGAAAGGTGTATAAGTCAGCACTTTATACCAGGAAAACTGAAATTAAAAAAGAGGCCTGGGAAGCTTTAACCTCGGTTGAAGTTCTCAAAGATAGCAGTAGATTCTGGGCCATTTTAAACAAGCCATTCTTCTCGGGTGTAGATAACACTCAAATTGAATGTAATATCACAGAGGGACAATGGCTTGCCCATTTTGAGGCCATTTATGAGACACCTGAATGGGTGGAACAGGAGATTGTACATGCTACTAGAGGGGCTGCCACTGTCTTGACATTTTGGGAGGAGAATGTAGAACTGGCCATCAGAAATATGATGAGTAATAAGGCTCCAGGGCCTGATGGAGTCCCGGCAGATGTGTATAAGTTGTATCCCTCATTCTGGGCCAAAATTCTGACTGACTGGCTTGTACAAATTCTTGGGCCTCACTGACATTGCTATCCCATATTATGAACAAATCATCAATAAAGCTCAGCCATAATTTCACCTTAGTTTTCATAATCTCCTGGTGCTCAGTTCTGAGGACCAGCTCCTCCCACCAGCCCATGTGAAGACACACGTAGCTGGGAGAGAAGCTGGCCCCCATGGCCACACCTCTGGTTTGTCTATATAGCAGGTTTTTAAACATACAAATGTTATTCTTTCAACAAAAATCAACAATTTCAATTAACATTTTCTTGTGATCTCCTCCATTGCCCATTGTATTTTCTAAGAAATGATTCAATACTCGAAATCCATCCGTGTGTTGAATGCTGGTGTAAAGTGAGCTTACATCGAGTGCTATAAACAGATAACTTTGGTCCCATTCAAAGTTTTTGAGCTTTCTCAGAAAAGTACTGGTATCACTCACATATGATGGTAAAGACTTGACTAGATTATGAAGAAAATAGTCCAAATTTTGAGATGTATGTTCAAGCAGACCATTCCTTGCTGAAATGATAGGTCTGCCAGGAGGATTTAAAGTCTTTGTGGCTCTTGGGCAGAAAATAAGAGTGGGCTAAAGTACGGTGATGGATTAAACCCAGATATGCTGACTGGGTGTGAGTGTTTGATTGGTTCAGATGCTCCGTCCATCACAACCCCCTTTTGTACCACTTTGTTCGCCATAAGTCGGCAGGGTATGATCAGACATGAGTCCGTTGCTCACTTTTCCACTGGATTCAAGCAAGCCGGGCTGAAGATGGCTGAAATGCCAGAAAGCGGTCTTCGGAAGCTTTTTTCCGGTCTAGGGTAGGCATGGCTTGGCAGTTCGGGCTGGACTGTTTCCATGTGGCACAGGGTCAGACTGATTTGCATATGGTTGTGTCTGAACTGGGGTGGCAGAGTGGGCTAAAGAACGGTGATGGATTAAACCCAGATCTGTTGACTGGGTATGAGTGTTCGAATGGTTCAGATGCTCCGTCCATCACCACCCCCTTTTGTACCACTTTGTTTGCCATAAGTTGGCAGGGTATGCTCAGACATGAGTCCCTTGCTCACTTTGCTACTGGATTCAACCAAGCCGGGCTGAAGACGGCTGAAATGCCAGAAACCGGTCCTCTGAAGCTTGTTTCCAGTCCAGGGAAGGCATGGTTTGGCAGTTCGGGCTGGACTGTTCCCATGTGGCACAGGGTCAGACTGATTTGCATATGGTCATGTCTGAACTGGGGTGGCAGAGTGGGCTAAAGAATGGTGATGGAATAAACCCAGATCTGTTGACTGGGTGTGAGTGTTTGATTGGTTCGGATGCTCCGTCCATCACCACCCCCTTTTGTACCACTTTGTTTGCCATAAATTGGCAGGGTATGCTCAGACGTGAGTCCCTTGCTCACTTTGCCACTGGATTCAAGCAAGCCGGGCTGAAGACGGCTGAAATTCCAGAAACCGGTCCTCGGAAGCTTGTTTCCGGTCCAGGGAAGGCATGGCTTGGCAGTTTGGGCTGGACTGTTCCTATGAGGCACAGGGTCAGACTGATTTGCATATGGCCGTGTCTGAACTGGGGTGGCAGAGTGGGCTAAAGAACGGTGATGGATTAAACCCAGATCTGTTGATTGGGTGTGAGTGTTTGATTGGTTCAGATGCTCCGTCCATCACCACATCCTTTTGTACCACTTTGTTCGCCATAAGTTGGCAGGGTATGCTCAGACGTGAGTCCCTTGCTCACTTTGACACTGGATTCAAGCAAGCCGGGCTAAAGACGGCTGAAATGCCAGAAACCGGTCCTCGGAAGCTTGTTTCCAGTCCAGGGAAGGCATGGCTTGGCAGTTCGGGCTGGACTGTTCCTATGAGGCACAGGGTCAGACTGATTTGCATATGGCCATGTCTGAACTGGGGTGCCAGAGTGGGCTAAAGAACGGTGATGGATTAAACCCAGATCTGTTGACTGGGTGTGAGTGTTTGATTGGTTCAGATGTTCCGTCCATCACCACCCGGTTTTATACCACTTTGTTCGCCATAAGTTGGCAGGGTATGCTCAGACCTGAGTCCCTTGCTCACTTTGCCACTGGATTCAAGCAAGCCGGGCTGAAGATGGCTGAAATGCCAGAAACCGGTCCTCGGAAGCTGTGTCCGGTTCAGGGAAGGCATGGCTTGGCAGTTCGGGTTGGACTGTTCCCATGAGGCACAGGGTCAGACTGATATGCATATGGCCATGTCTGAACTGGGGTGGCAGAGTGGGCTAAAGAACGGTGATGGATTAAACCCAGCTCTGTTGACTGGGTGTGAGTGTTTGATTGGTTCAGATGCCCCGTCCATCCCACCCCCTTTTGAACCACTTTGTTCGCCATAAGTTGGCAGGGTATGCTCAGACATGAGTCCCTTGCTCACTTTGCCAATGGATTCAAGCAAGCCGGGCTGAAGACGGCTGAAATGCCAGAAACCGGTCCTCGGAAGCTTGTTTCCGGTCCAGGGAAAGCATGGTTTGGCAGTTCGGGCTGGACTGTTCCCATGAGGCACAGGGTCAGACTGATTTGCATATGGCCATGTCTGAACTGGGGTGGCAGAGTGGGCTAAAGAACGGTGATGGATTAAACCCAGATCTGTTGACTGGGTGTGAGTGTTTGATTGGTTCAGATGCTCCGTCCATCCCCACCCCCTTTTGTACCACTTTGTTCGCCATAAATTGGCAGGGTATGCTCAGACGTGAGTCCCTTGCTCACTTTGCCACTGGATTCAAGCAAGCCAGGCTGAAGACGGCTGAAATTCCAGAAACCGGTCCTCGGAAGCTTGTTTCCGGTCCAGGGAAGGCATGGCTTGGCAGTTCGGGCTTGACTGTTCCCATGAGGCACCGGGTCAGACTGATTTGCATATGGCCATGTCTCAACTGGGGTGGCAGAGTGGGCTAAAGAACGGTGATGGATTAAACCCAGATCTGTTGATTGAGTGTGAGTGTTTGATTGGTTCAGATGCTCCGTCCATCACCACCCCCTTTTGTACCACTTTGTTCGCCATAAGTTGGCAGGGTATGCTCAGACGTGAGTCCCTTGCTCACTTTGACACTGGATTCAAGCAAGCCGGGCTAAAGACGGCTGAAATGCCAGAAACCGGTCCTCGGAAGCTTGTTTCCAGTCCAGGGAAGGCATGGCTTGGCAGTTCGGGCTGGACTGTTCCTATGAGGCACAGGGTCAGACTGATTTGCATATGGCCATGTCTGAACTGGGGTGCCAGAGTGGGCTAAAGAACGGTGATGGATTAAACCCAGATCTGTTGACTGGGTGTGAGTGTTTGATTGGTTCAGATGCTCCGTCCATCACCACCCCTTTTTATACCACTTTGTTCGCCATAAGTTGGCAGGGTATACTCAGACGTGAGTCCCTTGCTCACTTTGCCAATGGATTCAAGCAAGCCGGGCTGAAGACGGCTGAAATGCCAGAAACCGGTCCTCGGAAGCTTGTTTCTGGTCCAGGGCACGCATGGCTTGGCAGTTCGGGCTGGACTGTTCCCATGTGGCACAGGGTCAGACTGATTTGCATATGGTCATGTCTGAACTGGGGTGGCAGAGTGGGCTACAGAATGGTGATGGATTAAACCCAGATCTGTTGACTGGGTGTGAGTGTTTGATTGGTTAAGACGCTCCGTCCATCACCACCCCCTTTTGTACCACTTTGTTTGCCATAAATTGGCAGGGTATGCTCAGACGTGAGTCCCTTGCTCACTTTGCGACTGGATTCAAGCAAGCCGGGCTGAAGACGGCTGAAATTCCAGAAACCGGTCCTCGGAAGCTTGTTTCCGGTCCAGGGAAGGCATGGCTTGGCAGTTCGGGCTTGACTGTTCCCATGAGGCACCGGGTCAGACTGATTTGCATATGGCCATGTCTCAACTGGGGTGGCAGAGTGGGCTAAGGAACAGTGATGGATTAAACCCAGATCTGTAGATTGGGTGTGAGTGTTTGATTGGTTCAGATGCTCCGTCCATCACCACCCCCTTTTGTACCACTTTGTTCGCCATAAGTTGGCAGGGTATGCTCAGACGTGAGTCCCTTGCTCACTTTGACACTGGATTCAAGCAAGCCGGGCTGAAGACGGCTAAAATGCCAGAAACCGGTCCTCGGAAGCTTGTTTCCGGTCCAGGGAAGGCATGGCTTGGCAGTTCGGGCTGGACTGTTCCTATGAGGCACATGGTCCGACTGATTTGCATATGGCCATGTCTGAACTGGGGTGGCAGAGTGGGCTAAAGAACGGTGATGGATTAAACCCAGATCTGTTAACTGGGTGTGAGTGTTTGATTGGTTCAGATGCTCCGTCCATCACCACCCCCTTTTATACCACTTTGTTCGCCATAAGTTGGCAGGGTATGCTCAGACGTGAGTCCCTTGCTCACTTTGCCACTGGATTCAAGCAAGCCGGGCTAAAGATGGCTGAAATGCCAGAAACCGGTCCTCGGAAGCTTGTTTCCGGTTCAGGGAAGGCATGGCTTGGCAGTTCGGGTTGGACTGTTCCCATGAGGCACAGGGTCAGACTGATATGCATATGGCCATGTCTGAACTGGGGTGGCAGAGTGGGCTAAAGAACGGTGATGGATTAAACACAGCTCTGTTGACTGGGTGTGAGTGTTTGATTGGTTCAGATGCTCCATCCATCCCCACCCCCTTTTGAACCACTTTGTTCGCCATAAGTTGGCAGGGTATGCTCAGACATGAGTCCCTTGCTCACTTTGCCAATGGATTCAAGCAAGCCAGGCTGAATACGGCTGAAATGCCAGAAACCGGTCCTCGGAAGCTTGTTTCCGGTCCAGGGAACGCATGGCTTGGCAGTTCGGCTGGACTGTTCCCATGAGGCACAGGGTCAGACTGATTTGCATATGGTCATGTCTGAACTGGGGTGGCAGAGTGGGCTAAAGAACGGTGATGGATTAAACCCAGATCTGTTGACTGGGTGTGAGTGTTTGATTGGTTCAGATGCTCCGTCCATCACCACCCCCTTTTGTACCACTTTGTTTGCTATAAATTGGCCGGGTATGCTCAGACGAGAGTCAATTGCTCACTTTGCCACTGGATTCAAGCAAGCCGGGCTGAAGATGGCTGAAATGCCAGAAACCAGTCCTCGGAAGCTTGTTTCCGGTCCAGGGAAGGCATGGCTTGGCAGTTCGGGCTGGACTGTTCCCATGAGGCACCGGGTCAGACTGATTTGCATATGGCCATGTCTGAACTGGGGTGGCAGAGTGGGCTAAAGAACGGTGATGGATTAAACCCAGATCTGTTGACTGAGTGTGAATGTTTTATTGGTTCAGATGCTCCGTCCATCACCACCCCCTTTGTACCACTTTGTTCGCCATAAGTTGGCAGGGTATGCTCAGAGGTGAGTCCCTTGCTCACTTTGACACTGGATTCAAGCAAGCCGGGCTGAAGACTGCTGAAATGCCAGAAACCGGTCCTCGGAAGCTTGTTTCCGGTCCAGGGAAGGCATGGCTTGGCAGTTCGGGCTGGACTGTTCCCATGAGGCACAGGGTCAGACTGATTTGCATATGGCCATGTCTGAACTGGGGTGGCAGAGTGGGCTAAAGAACGGTGATGGATTAAACCCAGATCTGTTGACTGGGTGTGAGTGTTTGATTGGTTCAGATGCTCCGTCCATCCCCACCCCCTTTTGTACCACTTTATTCGCTATAAGTTGGCAGGGTATGCTTAGACGTGAGTCCCTTGCTCACTTTGCCAATGGATTCAAGCAAGCCGGGCTGAAGACGGCTGAAATGCCAGAAACCGGTCCTCTGAAGCTTGTTTCTGGTCCAGGGAAGGCACGGCTTAGCAGTTCGGGCTAGACTGTCCCCATGAGGCACAGGGTCAGACTGATTTGCATATGGCCATGTCTGAACTGGGGTGGCAGAGTGGGCTAAAAATGGTGATGGATTAAACCCAGATATGTTGACTGGGTGCGAGTGTTTGATTGGTTCAGATGCTCCGTCCATCACCGCCCCCTTTTGTACCACTTTGTTCGCCATAAGTTGGCAGGGTATGCTCAGATGTTAGTCCCTTGCTCACTTTGCCACTGGATTCAAGCAAGCCGGGCTGAAGACGGCTGAAATGCCAGAAACCGGTCCTCGAAAGCTTTTTCCGGTCCAGGGAAGGCATGGCTTGGCAGTTCGGGCTGGACTGTTCCCATGAGGCACAGGGTCAGACTGATTTGCATATGGCCATGTCTGAACTGGGGTGGCAGAGTGGGCTTAAGAACGGTGATGGATTAAACCCAGATCTGTTGACTGGGTGTGAGAGTTTGATTGGTTCAGATGCTCCGTCCATACCACCCCCTTTTGTACCACTTTGTTCGCCATAAGTTGGCAGGGTATGCTCAGACGTGAGTCCCTTGCTCACTTTACCACTGGATTCAAGCAAGCCGGGCTTAAGACGGCTGAAATGCCAGAAACCGGTCCTCGGAAGCTTGTTTCCGGTCCAGGGAAGGCATGGCTTGGCAATTCGGGCGGGACTGTTCCCATGAGGCACAGGGTCAGACTGATTTGCATATGGCCATGTTTGAACTGGGGTGGCAGAGTGGGCTAAAGAACGGTGATGGATTAAACCCAGATATGTTGTCTGGGTGTGAGTGTTTGATTGGTTCAGATGCCCCGTCCATCACCACCCCCTTTTGTACCACTTTTCCTATTTGGGGCAATCCATAATGGGCTCCAGTGGCCAATCTTTTCAAGCCAAGAGAATGTCATAGCAGAATGACAAGTTCTCCCAAAAGAGAACATTTATGGTACGTGGTATATCCCCCTCCATTTAGAGTTGCAATTCATATAATTGACTAGGGTCACACAGTCTATGCTCTAGTGTTTCCACCTGGACATACTCAGACACTCCATAAGATTCTGGTAAACTATCTTGACTTCTGCAACCCTGTCCAGTATAGTGAGAACCAACTCCCCATTCATAAACAGTAACCATGGCACGCTTTACTTTGATGCCAGCTACCTTCTTCTTTTTGAATTGAGGTTTTGACTATGTAGGTTTGTCTTCCATTTTTCTTATGAAGTCAGAAGGGCATTATGAGTCCTTCTTCAGGTTCACATACTCATCTGATCTGCTCTCTGATAGTCCTCCTCTCTCTGAGCATTTTTCAGATGACTCCTGAAAGGAACAAGAAGGACACGTATCAGTATCCTGATGCCTATCAGGCGTTTTAATTGTATCATTGTTGCACAGATTGTAGCGCTTGCCCGAGGACTCATTTCGAGAAGATCCACTCTGTGTTTTAGTCATTTCATTTTGTTTCTTATTATACCACATCTTCCTCAAAGACTTGGGTGCCTGCTTCGGGTTATCCTTTTCAGGATTACCCTTAATTTGTGGTTAACTTGGCCTGGCTCCTAAATTACCTCTACCTATTGATGCATTGGTTTCTTCAATAATTTTAGGTAATTTGCGCTCCTGGTTCCCGAAGCTACTTGCGCGAGCCACTAGCGTATTTCCTAATGCTGCTGCTTCCCTTTCCATTACTTAGCATTATTACGGTTGTGAAATTGCCCATCAGTTTCATCCCTGAATCCAGGTTAGGGGCTGTCCTATACTAATTCTCAATCTGTTTAAGCACCCCTGGCAAAACAGCTAATGAGGGTTTACCATGTGTTATGGGAAATGCTGCAGCAAAGACTGTGCCCCAAGTGGTACAGTCTTCCACTGGAGGAGCCATCCCCATTGGTAAGCATATGGTGAGAATTCTCTGTTTAGCTTGGGGTCCCTTTTTGGAAAACATTACTTCAAGTGGGTTTGTTTTCTGTGTAATCCAGAGCGAAATTTCTTCTTGTCTGTTAGGAGCCTAAATCATGATGCATTGATGATGAATGGCCTAATTCCAGGCGTAGCTATTGTGGTTGTACAGTTGTACAGTTGAGCAGTCTGTGCTGGGTTTATTGTTATTGTTCACATCTCAAATTATGCGTGTACAGTGTACGTAGTTCTACTGCTCACAAAGGGAATTGTAGGTCTGCACCCATAATGATATCCCTGCAAAGACTTGATGTTTACAGTTTCTCCCTATCAACAAATTTCAGCTGTGGCTTGCCTGGAAATTAGTAGCATATACTGTTTTTTGTTGTTGTTTTAAATGTTGCTTTTTCATCAATGAGGAATTGTGCACTGTGTACATTCACACAATAAGGAAAAAGCAGCCTGGCTATGGAATTATATCTTAAGCTTGCCTTTTTTATCCAGCGCAAAAACATTTGACCCTATGGAGAAACGTCTTCCTCTCCAAGCAGATAAAATTTGGCGTTGCTCTGTTCCAATTCCTGTACCAGAATTGGGGCTTCTACTCGTTGGCTGGAGCAAATCGTCAATCATTTCAACGTTGAGAACGGGTTGAATAAGAGTTTGCAAATACCCAAAAAGTCATACATTTATCAGTGTTCACAAACTGTCAAGGCAAATAAGGTTTTGATCTGCCCACCCCTAATGTTCTGTGTACTACTGCTCAATTGTACGCAAAACCGTGCATTTACTTACATAATGTTCCGTACCTCTCAAGCTCATTGTCTCTTTGTCTGTAAAACCCAAAAACTATATATAAAGGCACAATCACACTTACCAATATTGCAGCTAAAGACAACGACTACTTGTTGGTCTCTCCATTAAAAGAGTTTTTTGCTACACATACGATAAACGTTTGCTCACTCAGAGACAGTATGAAGGAGGTGACATTTATACAAATATTTGATATGTTTCAATTATCTACTCAGCTGTTGGAAATCATCTAATATATTAAAACATGTTAATAATTAGTCATCATTACAGTAATGTCCTTGTTTTCGAACACCTTGAATGTGTTATTCGTTTTAATATTCTACCTTTAGTATTTTTTATGTTTCATCTAGCAAACACAATTTTAATTATATTTACATTAATATAGCAATGATTGAACGTAGAATAGAATGTTAAAAAACTAATATGATTACTGCAAATTACAGATTTAATTATACAGGTTCTAATTGAATCCCTGCAAGATAGCATCCATACAAGTGGTTAGAAGTGTGGCATGCATAAATTGTATTTCTAATTTACATAAGCAAATGTTTAATAATATTTCGGGCACCAGATGTCTGAACTAAGGGACTTTGTATGATGAAATAATATTCGATTTAGGACCACTGTTTTTACATTTATTTACATGATAACTATAATTGTAGAAAAATGTAATTATACTTGTGTCTGTGTTTTATCCAAGAAACTCGCAGTAAGTGCCAAGAAAATCTTCATTGTCAAATATTTAACAAGTTAGTTCAAGATACATTGGGCACTGGACTGAAAAGAGGATATAAATTATATCTTTGAACTACCTGCAACACAAAAACTTAGGAGCATATTAGCAAGAACCTTGTTAAAGTTATCGCCGTTTTAGCGGCAGTTTCCTGCCGCTAAAACGGCGATAATTTGAACGATGTTCTTGCTAATATGCCCCTTAGATTTATATCCATCCATGCAAGCTCCAACATTACTCGTTAAGAATCAAATTACAATATTTTTATTCATGCAAAAATAAATTCGTTGCATGTCGTTATACATTGATATATAAAATTACAAAATTATCATATTCTCATTTAATCATTAAAACCAAATCTAAAAATAAAAATATCGAACTAGCAAATGAGCCCCAAAATAGCGATACTTCTCCAGTCCGTATTCTTAATTACTGGTTAGGGAAGGCTTCGGTTCCTGCATTTAGATTCTTTGCTGCCAAGGACAAGAACTTTCTAAGTCGAGTTTCCTTGACTGAAGGATTGCTTTAGCAGATTGTTTCAGTTTTGCATGAGGACCAGGAAGATACACACCAGATGAACCCTGCTTTCCACTGCTTTATTACACTGTCTGCGCGCATTGCCTTTTTCTCTCTTCAGCCCACTTCGGGATCTGGCCATGGGTCAGCAGACCTCCAAAGAGTAGATCATAATTGTTGTTTTATATATTTCGAGCACCCTGACGCAAAGTGAATCCTGCTTTCCACTGCTTTATTACATTGTCTGCGCGCATTGCCTTTTTCTCTCTTCAGCCCACTTCGGGATCTGGCCATGGGTCAGCAGACCTCCAAACAGTAGATCATAATTGTTGTTTTATATATTTCGAGCACCCTGATGCAAAGTGTGGTTCTCTATGCTCTCAGTAGTTGTTTAACACCCCTTGCCTGCTGATGACGAGCCCAGCTCCTCATGAGCTAAAAAACGGTGTTGGATCTAGCCCTGATCTCTTGACTGGGTGAGAGTACTCTGCTTAATTCAGAGACTCTGTCCATCACCACCCCTTGTTGCAAATAATTTTGTCCACCCTAAGCGTGGAAGGGTATGCTCAGATGTGAGTCCCTTGCTCATTGCACCATCAGGATTCAAGCAAGCCGGGCCGAAGACGCCTGAAATGGCAGAAACCGGTCCCCGGAAGCTTGTTTCCTTCCCAGTGTAAGAATTGGCTTTTGTAGTCTGGTCTGCCCTGTTCCCATGATGCACTGGGCCAGGGACAGACTAATTTGCATACAGCCAGGTTCTGAAACTGGGATGGTGCAATGAGCTAAAAAATGGTGTTGGATCTAGCCCTGATCTCTTGACTGGGTGAGAGTACTCTGCTTAATTCAGAGACTCTGTCCATCACCACCCCTTGTTGCAAATAATACAGCTCCTCATGAGGCACGTTGGAGCTGTGCTCATATGACAAACTGGGCTTGTCATAACGGCCACGCAAATCCCCCGCGAGGTGAATTCCACACCTGCGCGGACGTTCTATGGGAGTGGGCGGAGTCATGACGAGCCCAGCTCGGCATGAGAACAGCTCCATTGTGCTGGGCTCGTCATGAGCACCACGGCGCCGCGCGCGGCCCCCCTCTCCCCGCACAAGAGGGGAAATACGCCCGCAGTTAACGGGTTAAATTATTATCCAAGCATGTGACTGTTTTGACAGGTCATTTTCATTTTGATTTCGTAGTAATTTCTTCATACATGCTTAAATGTTTTTTGAAGTCTGTTAAGGTGACTGGTGCATTCCTAGGTGCTCTATTTGAAGTTTAGTGAGTGATTCCTCCAGATATAAACAAGCAGGGGATTTCACAATGCTTCTGTTAGTTTCTGCTCCTCTCTTGCTGACCTAAACATATGACACCATTTTATAAAAGCGCCTTACAGTTGCCGAACCTCTGCTATGGCGGAGGAGCATTGCCCCACTGCGTTCAAGCAGTGCGAGAAGCAGAAACATAAAATTCTAATAACTTTTGGTTATTATCATTTTACGGAATGTGCTGCTTTGCAAGCTGGTGGGTGGGTAGGGCTGCTCTTTTCTCGGAGCAGGATAGGGCCACCCAAACCAGTCATGTGTACTTTCCCAGTTCTCCATGCAGGTTGCATTTCAGCCTGCGTGGAGAACATGCCCAGGCTGGTTAAGCATTGAACCTGGATGCTCAAACCCAATCACAGCGCTGCATTGTAGCGTTTTGATTTGTTACGGGACCATGGGTGCACAGTTTCAGTGTTCCATCCATCATCTCCTTGTGTTTGCTTTGTTTGCCCTAAGTTGGCAGGGTGTGCCCAGACGTGGGTCCCGCTCAGTTTGCCACTGGATTCAAGCTAGCCTGGCTGATGAGGGGTTTTAACCCGAAATCGGTCCCAGGATGATTGTTTCTAGTCCAAGGAAATCCTGGCTTTTCAGTTCAGGCTGGACTGTTCCCATGAGGGACAGGGTCACGTCTGATTTGCATATGGCTGGGTCTGAACTGGGGTGGCAAAGTGATCCAGAGAATGATGATGGTTTTATCCCAGATCTGTGACTGAGGGTGAGTGTCTGAAAGGTTTCAGCGCGCTGTCCATCATCTCCTTGTGTTTGAGCCTGGGTGTCTACCAATCACAACGCTGCACTGCTGCGTTGTGATTGGTCAGTGGGGCCTGGCTGTGATTCCTGTTCCTCGAGGAGAGCAGGCTCAGAGACGCAGGACCAGGCCTCAAGTTAAGTACCTTTTTTGTAATTGTTCATTATTATGCACACTCCCTCTCGCAATTGTGACCCCACATTCCCCCATGCGCCCCCGCATCCCCACCCGCGAGCCATGTCGGCCGCCCCTGCTTCCTTATTCTGCAATATTCTGTTTTGTTACTCCAAATTCCAATTGAACTAGATTCTCTTCCTCCCAATGCTTCCCCGTCATAAATTATAGTGGGTAATAATTTGGCATCAGCAATTTTCCGCATCAATCTCAGTGTAGGGACCCTTAAGGTTTTTTATAGAGTGACAAATGCTGACTTTAAGGCATAGGCATAGTTGCTTATTTGGAAGAAAAGATCCTTCAGAATTATTAATCACTCTCACTTATTTATGTTCAGTAAACCCTCTCAACTTTGCGATCTTTTAAGCGCCATTGTTGGAAATTGAGTTATTAGTTGAGGGGCGGTGAAACCCTACTCAAGCAGCAACCACAATTGTTAACAATGTGAAACACAAGCAAACCCCATATTAATCTCTGCTTAACCCTCTGCTCTAGTAGCTTGGCACAAAAGCAGATAAGCCTCACTTAGAAACAATGTTTAAAGTATTTCGTTAGCACTTCTAACAGTAATAAATGAAAAGCACAATACAAGAACAATCCCACACCAATTTAGAAAAATTAAGTAAAATATAATACACTTTTGACACCAAAATGCCAAATATTCAATCAGTAGAACCAGAGATATGCAATTTTAAAGATTTCCGGTAGGTAAAATGCCTAAAAGCACAAAGCACCAGTCACAGCTATATGGTCATGCAAAACAGATCAGGCTGACCTCAATGGAGTGTGGGATGGAAAAGAGTGCCTTCAAAAGTCCAGCATGAAGATTTCAGTACATGGTGGAGTGGGCCAAGAGGAGCAAGGAGAGTGTAGTTAATGGTTGTTCATTTAGCAAAAATAGCAGGATGGGCGCTGTGGACGGTAATCTCTGGTAGCATGAAGATCATGTTTGTGTCGCTGACGATCGTGGCTGGAGCTTAGTGTTGGTGGTCTCTGTGGGCTGTCAATGCTGTAGAACTAAGTACAGAACTCTCGCTGCTGGGTGTTGTGTGCAGTCGCTATGGTACAAAGTGTTAGTTTCATTGGAGCTTTGCGTTAGTAGGCAGTGGGGGCAGCATATTCTGGCACTAACAAGCCCATTCATAGTCGCTAAGAGCCCAAAACCTCAGGATTTTTCCTCCTTTGGAAAGAGACCTCAACTGAGACAACAACAAGGGTTCAGGGCCTGAGGGCTACGTCTTGGGTTTCAGAAACGTGCTCAGCAAGCACGAGCATGGCTCAGGCAGGTTCAGTTGCAGGTCTAGGAAGCATTTCAGCAAAGCAGGTGCATGGAGGTCTCATGGGCTCATGTGCCCCTCTAGCTCAAAACAGGAGGTCAGTCATCTGAGCCTTGGAGTCATTTTAACCTGGGATGAAGGGTTTAGGTCCAGTCATCATTCTCAGCCAGCAGCACAGCAGACAGCAAACCAGCAGAGTAGCCTTCTGGCATCAAAGCAGCACAACAGTCCTTCGTCTGTAGTATCCACAGATGCAGGAGTATAAAGAAGTTTTGGGTCTAAGGACAAACTATTGATACTGGTGCCCTTTTTGAAGTAGGAGCAGAAGTTTCAAGAGAATTGCCATTGAACTCATTGAAGTTACGTGCATCCTTTGTCCTGGTTCAAAGCTGGCGGCATGTACAATGCAGTGGTGACAAGTCCTTTGTGTGAAGGCAGTGCACAGGCCATTCAGTTGCACGTGGGGCTCTGCCCAGTTCTGCCACCACCCATCCTGCCAGTCAATGGCCCATCCAGGCACATCCAATTCCTCTATTGTGTGGCTTGTCTGGGAAAAATAAACAAAAGTCCATCTGCCATCTACAACAATTCATGTGACCCAGAAACAGGCTGCAAGTGCCCAATAGTTAGGGAAGGAAAATGACAACTATCTAAATGTGTAAAGTAACAGCTATGATGCACTCGGTTGAATACTTGTCCAAGTGTACTTGGTATTCATAATTAATCACAGTTGGTGTGCTCACTCTGGGGTGGTTCCACTCTACCATCAGTTCTGAAAGAAGAATTTGCAAACAGTCCTAGGCAAAATGTGCACTACCTGTTGCACTCAAAAATTAGTGTATCATCAAATTATACAACAAATAAAATAACATTTTTAAAGCTTTTTGTTAGGCGCTCAGCGTAAACACAAAATATATATCAATGCATCTGCATATCCAGTTGAAACAAAGACTACATCCAACGTATTTTCAACGCTTCTTTTTATTCGGAAGCAAAATTCATGAATGATGTACAGTTTCAATGTACATTACTCAGATTCCTGACAATCATTAGGTGGAGAAGCGTGGCTCAGTGGTTAGAGGCGGCAGACCCGGAAGCTGAGATCGGCCGTGGACCAGGGTTCGATTCCCCGCCTCGGCGGGTCTCGGGCTCAAAAAATTCCACGGACTCGACAATTCTCGCTCCGGTGCCTACTCGACTCACGGGGTCACACTCTGCGACTCTGGGCAATAGCTTGCTTAATCTCCACTACGGCCCCTCGCAGCGGGATGCCTGGCTTTCACCTTGTGGATACCCTGCCGGGGTATCTCACAGGGGAATACCAGGACGGGTTCCCTAAGCAAGCGCCTTGATACCTTCGGGTGATACGTGCGCTATATAAGTCGCAATACAATACATACATGAAGATGAACATTCCCAATGCATTTGAGGTGTGTCATACACCCTTCGTCTGGGGAATTCTACAACAAAACATGTATACAATGAATAAATATTACTTCATATTTGAAAATAATTGGCTTTATAGGCCTCTCATTATCCGGGAAAGGAAAAAATGGAGTGTTAATGTAAAGAGCATTAATTGTTAGAACCAACCATGTGGTGCCACAAGGAAGTGAAATACGAGGTCCTTAAGGAAAAGAAACAGAAAAAGAAAAGGAAAATGCCACACCACCATTCAAGTGAGCTAAGTAACTAATAGTGCTGATAGAATACTACATCCTTGGTGTGGTTAATCTCGCTGACCCTGTTATTATGGTGAATGCCTGCACTTTACACACCCTAGCTGTAAAAATAACCTCTTTACCTCCACTTGTCTCAAATGTTGAGACGCAGCCCACAAGTTCTTCTGATGCTCCAACCAAGAAATAAAAAGAACACTCAAGAGATGTCCCGTCTTCATTCTAAAATGCAAAAAATGCACAGTTGTGTAATTTGCATCTTGTATAGACTAAGCGACTCTCTGACCATCTGTCATGATTCTCACCTGCCACTCCGATGTCGACAACCAAAGAAGATCTTTGCTCCTGACAACAAACGATGTTGATTAAAACTCCAGAATCCAACCTGCCCCAAATGCAAACAAACAGTAAGACCAACATCCCCTAGCTCTCACAACGCCCTTAGAACGGTAGAACATTGAGCCACTAGCTTTGAATGTAACCCGAGGACCCCTGTGGCCATCACCTGCCAGCGGGAGACCCAACTCTGAAGTAAATCAAGACGCTAGGCAACAATTGATCCCGTGGTTTTACCTGCATAAATTACAAACACTGTTTGAAATAACAGTTACCCCGCACCCTCTGCCTGCCGATTGCACGTTCAGTGACTTCCTGGGATATAGTTAGCTGGAACATGAAAGCAATCCTCTGGAACGCGCTCACTAAAGTTCAAAGACGCTCTCTCCTATACTGATTTTTATCGCGTCCAGCTCACAACCCTCATGAGGCACATAGACTACATCAGTGAATGGAAACAGAGAAAAGGCTCACATACATAGAAAATACTGGAAAACCTGGCAGCCATCTTGCCCTATCTGGAGTGTGTGTAAACCCCCAGAAGGAAACAGGAAAAGAAACGAGAAAAGATATAAAGAGACATAAAACCCAAATGAGTGTGCGTTCCACTGTGGTTATATCCAGTAAAGTAGCCCGAAGTCATCTGTATGCGGATTTCGCTGACTCCGTGTGGTGCCTGCTTCAACACCCTTAAGCATATTGGTTTTGCTAAAGTGAAAACATACAAGACTGAAACACTTTGCGTTCTCTTTGCTTGGTGCCAACATATTGCAAGAGACATGAATAAATGCAAAAATGTATATAAGCTGGAATCTGTCTCTTAATTAATGGTAATCGTGTATGTGCACAAAGATTTCTATGATTAAAACCACTAAACATTATACATATGGTGAAAAACATGATAAAGTGCAGAAATGTGATGTGTGCCAGGAACTGGCTCTTAATGGATGATTAACATATAGATACACAATCCAATCTCTGAACATTAGAACCAGTGATGAATGAATGTGAACCCCCTCATGATTATACAACATTGGCTTCATGCAAACCTATGTCATGTTCACACTCGTATGTACAACACTTCTAATCTGGATATTAACATGAATTAAGATCAGGGTAAATAGAGAAATAAACGAAATAACAACAACAGTAGTAAAACACAGGCTAATAATTCACTTTGTGGATCAACCTAAGCAAAGAAATAGAATGAATGATACACCCTAAAATGCCGTCCCCCTCTAGTGCGCATCATTCCACATGGAGTGTGTAAAATTCTTGTACTGGTTTTGCTACTATTAAATTCCAAATTAAAAACAAAGTCTCTAGGTCCAGTCCCAAGTATAGCCCTAAAGAAAGCAGGATATCTCTAATTTGTCATTTAACCCCTTTGGGTCAAGGTATCCAAGTATCTAATTCCGAAAGTCTCCCTCTGTTTGATGTATTTAGTCATGTCTCTGTCGTTCCGGTGTGTCACTACCTCTAGTACTGTGAATCTCAACTGGTCTATAGAATGGTGTGCATCAGTCCAATGACTGGCTAGCGGCAAACTCAATGCTCTGGTTCTAATCCTGCTCTTATGTTCAGTTATGCAAATCCTAAGTGATCTTTCTGTCTTCCCTACATAATGCAGAGCACTTGGGCCTCGGATCACATAAATGACATTCTGAGTGTTACAGTTTGAAGTGAACCGTAATTTTAAGGCTTTTCCTGACCAAGGGTGTGATATGGATGTAACTGTGTTGCAATGCGAGCAATTATGACATTTTAGCATACCCTTGTGCTGCTCCATGTCCTTAGGCTTTTTTTTAGTGAGTAGCTCCCGAAGATTATTGGATCTTTTGTATGTAAAAATAGGGGGATCCTGAAAAAGATTTCCAAAGTCAGGCTCTGTTTGCAAGATACCAACAATGTAAAATTATTCTCTTTATGGCTGGTGACTGAGTTGAAAATGTGGAAACAAACACTGCTCTGATAACGGATACTTCCACAATGTCAATGGGGTACGCCCGGTCCAAAAAACACTTTTTAGATTCTGTTAAAACTTCTGTATGCTGAATACTATCTGATGAGATGCGCTTAATCCTAAAAAATTTAGAAAAAGGGAGGTGTTTCTTTAAGGTCTTGGGGTGAAAAACTACTGAAAAGTAGCGTATTATTGCTGTCTGTGGGCTTCTTGTACACATTAGTGGTGATTTCTGTATCATGCAATTCCACGTTAACGTCCAGGAATGAAATTCTTTGTCTGTCCAGTGTGTAAGTGAATTGAATTTTGGGGTCTATGTCATTCAAGCTAGTGAGCTTGCGTTCCAGATCGAGTTTCGTACCCTGCCAAATGATGAATATGTCATCAATATATCTGCGATATATGATTAACTGATCAGTCCAAGATGGGTCATTCAGTACATTCCCCTGCTCACATTTCATCATAAAGATGTTAGCATAGCTGGGTGCCCCTGCAAAACCCATGGAAGTACCATTGGTTTGTAAGAAAAATCTATCTTGCCATTTGATGTAACTGTTAAACAGACAGAACTGTAGTAGTTCTAGAAGGAAGACATTGTTGACCTGTGTTTCTCCCTGCTGCAGTAGTGCCCCCTATATTGCTTCAATGCCCTCCGAATGAGGTATCGAAGTATAGAGGGACACTACATCCACTGTACCTAACCAAATCTCTGTTGTTGGTGGCAGCGTAAGCTCGCTGAGCAATTTAAAAAAATGAGTGGTATCCTGTACATACATCGATCCCGACTGTATGAATGGTTGTAAAATCGTATCAAGGTACTGCCCCAATGGTTCATGTATGGAACTACAACCCGAAACTTTAGGACGGAAAGGTGGGTCTTTAAGATTTTTGTGAATCTTAAGCAGCATATAGATTGTGGGTCTGCGAGGAAATGTGGAATATAGAAAATCACGTGTTTTTTCAGAGATCCACCTCATATCCACTGCATGTGATAGTATTTTTGATAAAGACTCCTGAAACTCTAGTGTGGGATCCTGATTCAAAGGTAAATACGTGGTTTCATCAGATAGCATTACTGCTATTTTGGCTTTGTAATAACTACGGTCCATCACCACTAGTGCTCCCCCTTGTCAGCTGGGAAAAATACTATAGCCTCATTCATCAATAAAGTTTTAAGTGCCTTTCTGTCAGCTGGTGTCAGATTGTGTCATTTTGAGAAGTCTCCTGAAGGTCAGCAGGTCCTGGGTCTTCCGCAGGTGGATGGGGAGGGTGTTCCATGGCTTGGCTGTGAGGTGGGAGAATGACCTGCCGCTGGTGGTTGTTCGGCGGATGCGTGGGATGGTGGCGAGGACGAAGTCAGTGGAGCAAAGCTGGTGGTTCGGTGTGTAGAAAGTGAGTCATTCGATGAGGTAGGCTGGTCCAGCATTTTGGAGAAACTTGTGAGCATGGGAGAAGAGTTTGAAGGTGATCCTCTTGTTGACTGGGAGCCAGTGCAGGTCTCTCAAGTGGAAAGTGATGTGGCTGTGGCAAGGGATTCCTAGGATGAGGTGTGTGGAGGTGTTTTGTATGTGTTGGAGTCGTTTCTGGAGTTTGGCCATGGTTCCCGAATAGAGGGCGTTGCTGTAGTCCAGCCTGCTGCTGACGAGGGCTTGGGTGAACGTCCTTCTGGTTTCGGTAAGGATCCATCTGTAGATCTTTCGGAGCATGTGGAGGGTTTTGAAGCAGGAGGAGGAAACAGCATTGACTTACTGGGTCATAGAGAGCGTTAAGTCCAGGATGAAGCCCAGGTTGCGTGCGCGGTTGGTGGGTGTCGGAGCAGCTCCCAGCATGGTCAGCCACCAGGAGTCGTCCCATGCACTCCTTTTTGTCCGTCATTTTACAATTGTTTCGTAGGATCCGCGATGGGTGTGTTTTCATTCGCTAACGCTATGCGACCCGTACGCAACTTCAAGTGCATACGCGACATAAACGTATCACGCCATGCGCGCACGTTTCCACATGACATCATCTACGTCTTCAACGCGGTGGGCGCACAACTTCTGCTAAATTTTTCGATACCCAAAAAGATATATATATATATATATGTATTTAATGTAAATATTAAGGCAAAAAAATAATATTATTTTAGTTGTAATAAACGTATATTACTTTTATATGCAATTTTGCAGAATCGCGCTAGGTGCGTGTTGCTTGTACGCATCCAACGCGGATCCCATGTGACTAAAAAAAAGAGATTTGATTGGTTTATAACACTTACTGTTCTAACTATTGAAGAACCCCACCCATTTTACTTACTCTTCTTAGACCTTCCTTAGGAGAAGACCTGTTCTGAGAAGAACCTCACTTTTTCTTCGCTGGAAATCTGAATTTCTTTTTTGGAGAAAAAAATGGCTACACCGCTGGAACAATTTACAAAAAAAGGGGTGACCCGGTGTCCCTCAGAACCTGGGTATATGATAGTTCAAAAAATATTTGGTTCTGTTGGGTGAGACAGGTTATTTGAACAATGCTCATAGATGCATAAAAAAGCAAATCAACTCTCTGATACAAGGAATAGTGTTTCAATGAGAAATCGATTACTCAAAACACGGAAAAACCAAGTTTATATATTCCAAATTATTGTATTGTACATATTAACACACGTTTGCTCCTTTATAAAACTGAATTACTTCATTCATGAATAAATTTATACAAACATAGCAAGACCAAGAAAAACTATTTTGTGACTTATTGTGAAATGAGTACTTAGTGAACAGGGAAATATATACAGTGCAGGGAATGAATCTGTACAGATATATATACAAGTACACTTGGAGTTTGGTCAGATGGTGGTTTGATCTCAACCAAGGATTCATTCGATTACTGTGGGAATCCCGGTGATTCTGAACCTTTAGATTCGTCGACGTTTCGACCCTGGTGTGCCCCAATGGGTAGTCACGACGGGTCTTTCTCAAGACAGAAGGGGAAAGGGATGGTCTGTAGGGAAAGAAGACCAGGTATCAGAGAGTTGTGGGGGTGTTTCGCCCTGTGTCAAAACACCGCAGAGTAGCGAAAATACAGTACTTACTTAAAGATCAAGGCAGGGGTATCCTTCAGTTGATCTAGTGTGGCTCGGTGGCCTCTCGCATCTATGAGAATGGAATATACATCTAAGATGGAGGCTGAAATTGCCACAATTGTTCAAGACTATTTAGCATAGAGGCATGCAAATGGTGATTATATTAGTCATGCGCCGGAGTGCTCGAATTGAATTGAGGTGTATTAGTTTAATAAACAATAAATGGTGTCTGGCCGATGGGGGCGAGTGGATAGTAATCATGCCTGTGACCGGTCATATTTACATTCAATCATAGGCTTGTCAAAACATAGGCCTGAACCATGTAATTAATTTATCATGGTGGGAGCGGTGTCAAACACTAGTTATTCATAATGGAGCCGTGACATGACCTGTGCTCGGCGAGGCAGCCGTGTGTGCAATGGCACCCTGAGCTCAGCGCGGCTCAGCGGATATGCGGAGAGCCTGGGCGGTGTGCTCGGCGAGGCGGCCGTGTACGTAATGCAACCCTGCGGGTGTGCGGAGAGCCTGGGCGGATGTGCGGAGAGCCTAACGGAGCGTCAGGTTCCTCACCGCTTACCTGTCGCGTGTATGTCGGGGAAGATTAGTGATTTCTGTTCCCGGAAGCGGCATCAGTCTGGAGTACGGCCAGGCTGGGATTTGGAGAGGACGTATGCGTGAAGCACGTCCGTTGCTAGGGGCAGCATGACGCATTGCGTATGTTGTCTAAGGGGCACGTACGTTGCTAGGGAACCACGTGACCTGGGGCGCTGAGTGGCTCTCAAACAGAGTTAGATAAAGGTGGAACTTCGGATAGTAAGAACTTTAAAGATTAATTCATAATGAATCATGATTGCTGAAAGCAAATATTCTGAACAATAAATCATAAACATCAAGCTAAAAAATATTAAAATCATTATGTCAACAATATATGTACAGCGTGTCATAAGTATTATAACGTCCACAATACGTATACGGTGCATCCTGCTAACACTGTGGGAATCTATTCAGATATTATGGACCTATTTTACCTAATAACATTTAAATGTGTCAGACAATGTACAGCGCATCATGGTATCACAGTAACATTTAAATATGTCAAACAGTATAAGTACAGCGCATCATGGTATCTCAGTATCCTTAGTTCGTGTACATTGCATCCTAAAAGACACAGTGAGAAGTGGTTCAATATTTATAAATTAACTGTATCAACCTTTACATTTGTCAAACCAAGCATTTCTTAATGGTTAAATACACTTTAAAGGCGCAGTTTAAATACATCAGTCTCATCAAAAGATCAAAGGAATTATTGTAACTAATTATGTATACAACAAAAATCCTTTCTTCCTAGAGTCAATGGAAAAAGTATGACTATGTGTGCAAGTTGTCAATTGCATGCGGTGTCACGTATATATGACTTCTAAGAGATCATGTTAGTATATCAGTCTGTTCTGTAACAGGGACCCCTATTCATTAGAGCAACCCCATCTGTTTTGCTATCTCCTCATGTTTGTTCAAGCCTTCAGCTACCGAGTTCAAAATGTGGATCCACTTACATTCTTTTCTGTTCAGAGCAAGTGTTATGGAACCACCTCTTGGGTTTGCGTTGATTTTTTCAATCACTCGCCAGCGAATGTCTTCAGGGTTGTGATTGTGACTGATGAAGTGGTCCACTAGTGGCGCTCCTTGAATCTTGCACCTGATCTTGCTCATATGCTGTAAGATTCTCATCTTGACTTTTTGTGTTGTTTGTCCTACGTATACTGCATTGCAAGGACAACATATGATGTAAATGACGTTGGTTGTATTGCAGTTAGTCAAAGAGGGTAAACGATATGTTCTGTTTTCATGGGAAAAGGAGATGCCTTCCATGCTCAGAGGGCAAACCTTACATGTTCCACACTTGAAGTGTCCAAAAATTGGTGGCAGACCCAATTGATCCCTTAAACTGGGGGGCTTTGGTGGTTCCAAGAAAGCTTTGACAATACTGTCTTTTATGTTGCGACCCCTCTTGAATGCAAACAATGGTTGTTCATCCATTTTTAATTCTGGGGCTACCAGGTTCCAGTATTTCAATACTGTTTTTTTCACCATGTTACTTTTTGAGTGAAAGGTGGTCACGCAAATTAGATTGTCAGTGATGGGTTTCTTTTCTTTCGGGTTCAGTAGATGTTCCCTCGGGCAGTACCAAGCCCTCTTCTTGACGCGTTTCAGCAAGCCAAGTGGATAGCCACGTTCCCTCAGCCGTTTGGTGAGTACTTCACATTCCCTGAAGAAATCAGGACGTCTGGAGCAGTTCCTCCTCATCCGCAAATACTGTCCATATGGTAGGTTGTCACGGAGGCTGCGGGGATGGTGAGAGTCATATTTTAACAGGGTGTTCCTCTCTGTCGTTTTCCTATGAAGGTCACAAAATATCATTCCATCCTCTGATTGAAATGAGAGATCTAGGAAATCTATCTTGTCTCGGACATATGTTGCTGTGAATTGGATGTCTTTGTTCCTTCCATTTAACCACTCGAAGAATTCCTGTAAATCATTTTCCGTGCCTGACCAGATCATAATGACGTCGTCAACATATCGTTTCCAGATAGATATCGAATCTATACATGGATTTTCATGGGAATATAGATGTGTCTTTTCATAGTAATCCATGAATATATTCGCCAGACTAGGTGCATATGTCGCGCCCATGGCTACTCCCTTACATTGGTAATAAAATTGTTGTTTGAACAGGAAGTAGTTTTTCTTCATTGCGATCTCAAGTAGGTCAATCAGGAAACTGGTGGGGATCCACTGAGGTGCAGGCCTGTTGTCCAATGCCACTCTAATGATTTCAATTGCCTCGTTCTGGGGTATCGAGGTATAGAGTGATGAGACATCCAATCTTGCCATGAACTGTATGGTGTTATCGTAGGGTTGATTCTCCAGCAGTTTGATGATATGCATGGAATCCCGCACATAAGACTTTGTCTGTGGGACCAACGGCTGTAGAAAGTGGTCTATAAATTGGTTGACGGGTTCCAATATTGATCCACAACCGGAGACGATGGGTCTCCCCGGGGGATTTATCAAGCTCTTATGAACCTTGGGTAAAGTATATAAAGTTGGAATTCTAGGTTCCTTTTTGGTCAGGAAATCTTTCTCACCGGTGCTGAGGAGTCCTTTGTTCACACCATCCTCTACAAGAATATTGATGAGTGATCTAATGCTGACAGTGGGATCTTTGGGGATGGGTTGGTAACTCTCCCGGATACTCAATTGCTGTTCAATTTCCGCAATGTAGTCCTGGGTATTTTGTAATACTACTGCGCCACCCTTGTCTGCTGCTTTCACTACGATGGAACGATTCTCTCCCAAACCCTTTAGAGCTACTTTCTCTTCCTTGGTGACATTGTGTTTTATATATTGTCTTTCGTCCAAAGATTCCATCACTTCCTGCATTACAACTTGCTCAAAAGCTAGGATGCGTTGACTCATACAAAAGGCTCCAGGTGTAAATGTAGAGGCAGGTTTAAATGGCGTGGCTGTTGTCTTTGGAGTATATTCATTCTTGCCAAAATGGTACTTCAGCCGTATTTTGCGAAATAATTTTTGTAGCTCCAACTTAGTAGTGAAGGAATCAGGTCTGCTGGTTGGGACAAAGGAGAGTCCCTTGCTTAAGACCTCTCTTTCAGCCGAGGAGACCACATGATCTGACAAATTTATAATTGGATCAGTTATGTCCATTGTATTTCTTTCCCTTGACGGTAGAGATGGTGTCACTAAAGGGATACTGATGTTCATGGGTGCCTCTATCGTCGAGGAGGTGGAAGGTCTTGGTGATGTCAACTGTGCATTGATATTGGTGAGTGTCACATATCCTCTTTGGATGAGAGATGTCTGGTCGGATATATTTTGCACCCCATCACTTTCTGTATTTTCTGGTGTTGATAATGTCACTTGTGCCACATTGTTTCCTACCCTCTCCAGTATGACGGCTGTCAAACTGGTGTGTGACACTGTTGTTGTAGGGACGTGCATGGTCTTTTCGGTTTCGCTTACTATCACACAATCCATTCTTGAGGATATTATTTCTGCATTGAGTGGTTGTGTCATTTCTGTTGCCAAATGTTGATCTTTGGGAACGGATGGGGACTCTGTTTCTTCCATTACCAACGGTACGTTTGTTTCCGTGTGGAAATTTCTCCATGTTGGGCCGGTTGGTAGAACCTTACACGTGTGTTGCCCCTCGGGTTTCCTCCACCTCTGTTCCATCTTCCTCTGGGAGCCCAACCTCGATCGGTGGCATCGCCCCGGTTGGATTGGCGGTAACCTTGGTCTAAAAAATTTTGTTGTTGCACTTGGGGGCCTTGTCCGCTTGTTGAGGGACCCTCTTGTTCAGTCTCAGAGCTACTACCAGCAGAAGAGTTGGAGAAGGTCTGAAAGTGCCTTGGTCCTTGTCTGCTTCTGTTGGAAAAGAATCCTTGTTCGTCCTGCTGATAGTATTCGTCAGATAGGTACGGGTAGGTGAGTTTTTAGTCGTAATTGCGGATATCTTTCGCAAGTTTGTCGAGTTTCCTGTTCAGGGTTATTGTGTTAAATTCCGTGAGTGTTTTTTCAGCTCGTTCTAAGGCTTCTTTGGCATTGGTTAATGCGGTGTCCTCTAAGATTTCTTTTTTCAGGTCAGCAATCTCTTGTGTCAATCTCTTGACATAGTCGATGGCTGTCTCCACACCTAACACCATCCAGTGCCTTGAGCAGTTGTTTGCCACGAAGCTGAACGCTTCTCTGAATTTTGGCACGTCAATAAATTAAAAATGGATGAACAACCATTGTTTGCATTCAAGAGGGGTCGCAACATAAAAGACAGTATTGTCAAAGCTTTCTTGGAACCACCAAAGCCCCCCAGTTTAAGGGATCAATTGGGTCTGCCACCAATTTTTGGACACTTCAAGTGTGGAACATGTAAGGTTTGCCCACTGAGCATGGAAGGCATCTCCTTTTCCCATGAAAACAGAACATATCGTTTACCCTCTTTGACTAACTGCAATACAACCAACGTCATTTACATCATCTGTTGTCCTTGCAATGCAGTATACGTAGGACAAACAACACAAAAAGTCAAGATGAGAATCTTACAGCATATGAGGAAGATCAGGTGCAAGATTCAAGGAGCGCCACTAGTGGACCACTTCATCAGTCACAATCACAACCCTGAAGACATTTGCTGGCGAGTGATTGAAAAATTCAACACAAACCCAAGAGGTGGTTCCATAACACTTGCTCTGAACAGAAAAGAATGTAAGTGGATCCACATTTTGAACTCGGTAGCTGAAGGCTTGAACGAACATGAGGAGATAGCAAAACAGATGGGGTTGCTCTAATGAATAGGGGTCCCTGTTACAGAACATACTGATATACTAACATGATCTCTTAGAAGTCATATATACGTGACACCGCATGCAATTAACAACTTGCACACATAGTCATACTTTTTCCATTGACTCTAGGAAGAAAGGATTTTTGTTGTATACATAATTAGTTACAATAATTCCTTTGATCTTTTGATGAGACTGATGTATTTAAACTGCGCCTTTAAAGTGTATTTAACCATTAAGAAATGCTTGGTTTGACAAATGTAAAGGTTGATACAGTTAATTTATAAATATTGAACCACTTCTCACTGTGTCTTTTAGGATGCAATGTACACGAACTAAGGATACTGAGATACCATGATGCGCTGTACTTATACTGTTTGACATATTTAAATGTTACTGTGATACCATGATGCGCTGTACATTGTCTGACACATTTAAATGTTATTAGGTAAAATAGGTCCATAATATCTGAATAGATTCCCACAGTGTTAGCAGGATGCACCGTATACGTATTGTGGACGTTATAATACTTATGACGCGCTGTACATATATTGTTGCCATAATGATTTTAATATTTTTTAGCTTGATGTTTATGATTTATTGTTCAGAATATTTGCTTTCAGCAATCATGATTGATTATGAATTAATCTTTAAAGTTCTTACTATCCGAAGTTCCACCTTTATCTAACTCTGTTTGAGAGCCACTCAGCGCCCCAGGTCACGTGGTTCCCTAGCAACGTACGTGCCCCTTAGACAACATACGCAATGCGTCATGCTGCCCCTAGCAACGGACGTGCTTCACGCATACGTCCTCTCCAAATCCCAGCCTGGCCGTACTCCAGACTGATGCCGCTTCCGGGAACAGAAATCACTAATCTTCCCCGACATACACGCGACAGGTAAGCGGTGAGGAACCTGACGCTCCGTTAGGCTCTCCGCACATCCGCCCAGGCTCTCCGCACACCCGCAGGGTGCCATTGCACACACTGCTGCCTCGCCGAGCACAGGTCATGTCACGGCTCCATTATGAATAACTAGTGTTTGACACCGCTCCCACCATGATAAATTAATTACATGGTTCAGGCCTATGTTTTGACAAGCCTATGATTGAATGTAAATTTGACCGGTCACAGGCATGATTACTATCCACTCGCCCCCATCGGCCAGACACCATTTATTGTTTATTAAACTAATACACCTCAATTCAATTTGAGCACTCCGGCGCATGACTAATATAATCACCATTTGCATGCCTCTATGCTAAATAGTCTTGAACAATTGTGGCAATTTCAGCCTCCATCTTAGATGTATATTCCATTCTCATAGATGCGAGAGGCCACCGAGCCACACTAGATCAACTGAAGGATACCCCTGCCTTGATCTTTAAGTAAGTACTGTATTTTCGCTACTCTGCGGTGTTTTGACACAGGGCGAAACACCCCCACACCTCTCTGATACCTGGTCTTCTTTCCCTACAGACCATACCTTTCCCCTTCTGTCTTGAGAAAGACCCGTCGTGACTACCCATTGGGGCACACCAGGGTCGAAACGTCGACGAATCTAAAGGTTCAGAATCACCGGGATTCCCACAGTAATCGAAGGAATCCTTGGTTGAGATCAAACCACCATCTGACCAAACTCCAAGTGTACTTGTATATATATCTGTACAGATTCATTCCCTGCACTGTATATATTTCCCTGTTCACTAAGCACTCATTTCACAATAAGTCACAAAATTGTTTTTCTTGGTCTTGCTATGTTTGTATACATTTATTCATGAATGAAGTAATTCAGTTTTATGAAGGAGCAAACGTGTGTTAATATGTACAATACAATACTTTGGAATATATAAACTTGGTTTTTCCGTGTTTTGAGTAATCGATTTCTCATTGAAACACTATTCCTTGTATTAGAGAGTTGATTTGCTTTTTTATGCATCTATGAGCATTGTTCAAATAACCTGTCTCACCCAACAGAACCAAATATTTTTTGAACTATCATATACCCAGGTTCTGAGGGACACCAGGTCACCCCTTTTTTTGTAAATCATTACTTTGCAGGTGCTCACCTGCGAGGGTTACTATATAGAAATAGTTTTGTCTTTCTATATTAGCAACAAATTGAATGTAGAACGAGTATTAGTATGTCAGATAAAGATACTCTTTCATACAGTGAAGATTATATTGCCAAACTAATTCAGGAACAGTCATCATCAGGTTTCCTTTTGGGTGCTGAGCGCACCTCAACTGATGTTACACTCAATGAAAAATTACTCAAAATTGAACGATTGGAAAAGAAATTGATCAGGTCACGCCTTCATGGGCATGTGCTAGCGAAATACCTTTCTGCAAATATAATACCGAAAGGGCTACAAGTGAGAAACGAACCAGCTATATTTATTGACGTGTCAAAATTCAGCGAAGGGTTCAGCTTCGTGGCAAACAACTGCTCAAGGTGTCATGTATTCCTATAGGTTATGAATCGATCCCCCTATTCCTGACCCTATTCTAGTTAAACAAACCAACAAGTTAACTAGCAGTCAGCCCATGAGGCAGAAAACCCCCATGATGCAGATACCGTTATCTGACGCAGTCACACTACGGCACAGGAACGTGTTATCTGATTAGGTCATAACGCTTGCGATCTAATTAGACAAGCGATATTCCTCCAGCCCTTGATAAGGCATACGGAGTTCTCATAACAAATCAAACCTATGACAACCTGGGCAAAACCCTGCGGCCATTGTTTTGATTTCACAGAGAACTTCAGTAAAAGAATGTGCTAACGAGCAAGTCGTATGACATCCTTATTGACGTATCTATGTCCATCCTTACGTCAATCTCGGCACCTTAAAGGTATAAATATTACCGATCTTGCCCTATGCAAACACACGCGTGGTGACGAGACGGAGCAGCCATACTTGCCGAAGCCAAGAGCAGAGCAGACCCCGCTGGCAGCAGCCCCGCCTTCCTGATGCGCTGAGAGACGCGCTGCTTTCTCCTGCCGAGAATCCAGCACCGGCGTTTCTGGGTAGCCCTCGCAGGCAGCCTGGAATATCGAGACCAGAGAGAGAGTTACCATTCCTCATTCATCCTAACTTCCAGGTACAGAACTGAATGACCCCTCACAGAGAATTCTTTAGTTATTCACTTGGCAAAAACAAACTTAACTTAAACTGTAACTTTCTATTCCCGCCCACGTATTAGACTTAGGTCAGGTACACGGGGTAGGCGTATCTAGAAACACCAGTTGAGTACGTTTAGTCAAATGTATATGTGTATGTAATATATTTTATTCATTTTAAAACATCTTATGGCTTAGAAACCATATCAATGTTTTTACAGTATTATTTTATACTATTGCTTTTAATGTATGCACTTTACTTAGCTATAAGTATTGCAATAATATCGATCCATTTCTCTTGTATGAGAAAAGAGACTGATCAATAAATAACACCTTTTTATTGAACACGCCCGTCTCTTCCTTTTCTCTACATTCTGATGAGACTAAGAATGCACGTACTGACTGAGTAAAATAAATTGCCTTTTGTTCACACGACTCTCGAGATTTACTCTTGATTAGGGGAGAGCAAAGTTGTCATGTTCTATGGTTGTCAGAAACTAAATCCCTTCTTGTCTAATCAGGGAAGTTAAGTCCTCCTTGAACATTCGAGAAAGTTTCTAGTGAACTCTGAGCTAAGCTGGCAAACCCAAAACTTTAAGTCTAGTATCGACAGTAGTAGACCTAGTTAACGTCTGGCCTAGGCCTTTACTGCTGTAGGTATTATTCCAATGCGCAGAGCCTATTGGGATGATAGGAACTACACTACAAAGGCACTGGATGGTGTTAGGTGTGGAGACAGCCATCGACTATGTCAAGAGATTGACACAAGAGATTGCTGACCTGAAAAAAGAAATCTTAGAGGACACCGCATTAACCAATGCCAAAGAAGCCTTAGAACGAGCTGAAAAAACACTCACGGAATTTAACACAATAACCCTGAACAGGAAACTCGACAAACTTGCGAAAGATATCCGCAATTACGACAAAAAACTCACCTACCCGTACCTATCTGACGAATACTATCAGCAGGACGAACAAGGATTCTTTTCCAACAGAAGCAGACAAGGACCAAGGCGCTTTCCGACCTTCTCCAACTCTTCTGCTGGTAGTAGCTCTGAGACTGAACAAGAGGGTCCCTCAACAAGCGGACAAGGCCCCCAAGTGCAACAACAACATTTTTTAGACCAAGGTTACCGCCAATCCAACCGGGGCGGTGCCACCGATCGAGGTTGGGCTCCCAGAGGAAGATGGAACAGAGGTGGAGGAAACCCGAGGGGCAACACACGTGTAAGGTTCTACCAACCGGCCCAACATGGAGAAATTTCCACACGGAAACAAACGTACCGTTGGTAATGGAAGAAACAGAGTCCCCATCCGTTCCCAAAGATCAACATTTGGCAACAGAAATGACACAACCACTCAATGCAGAAATAATATCCTCAAGAATGGATTGTGTGATAGTAAGCAAAACCGAAAAGACCATGCACGTCCCTACAACAACAGTGTCACACACCAGTTTGACAGCCGTCATACTGGAGAGGGTAGGAAACAATGTGGCACAAGTGACATTATCAACACCAGAAAATACAGAAAGTGATGGGGTGCAAAATATATCCGACCAGACATCTCTCATCCAAAGAGGATATGTGACACTCACCAATATCAATGCACAGTTGACATCACCAAGACCTTCCACCTCCTCGACGATAGAGGCACCCATGAACATCAGTATCCCTTTAGTGACACCATCTCTACCGTCAAGGGAAAGAAATACAATGGACATAACTGATCCAATTATAAATTTGTCAGATCATGTGGTCTCCTCGGCTGAAAGAGAGGTCTTAAGCAAGGGACTCTCCTTTGTCCCAACCAGCAGACCTGATTCCTTCACTACTAAGTTGGAGCTACAAAAATTCTTTCGCAAAATACGGCTGAAGTACCATTTTGGCAAGAATGAATATACTCCAAAGACAACAGCCACGCCATTTAAACCTGCCTCTACATTTACACCTGGAGCCTTTTGTATGAGTCAACGCATCCTAGCTTTTGAGCAAGTTGTAATGCAGGAAGTGATGGAATCTTTGGACGAAAGACAATATATAAAACACAATGTCACCAAGGAAGAGAAAGTAGCTCTAAAGGGTTTGGGAGAGAATCGTTCCATCGTAGTGAAAGCAGCAGACAAGGGCGGCGCAGTAGTATTACAAAATACCCAGGACTACATTGCGGAAATTGAACAGCAATTGAGTGTCCGGGAGAGTTACCAACCCATCCCCAAAGATCCCACTGTCAGCATTAAATCACTCATCAATATTCTTGTAGAGGATGGTGTGAACAAAGGATTCCTCAGCACCGGTGAGAAAGATTTCCTGACCAAAAAGGAACCTAGAATTCCAACTTTATATACTTTACCCAAGGTTCATAAGAGCTTGATAAATCCCCCGGGGAGACCCATCATCTCCGGTTGTGGATCAATATTGGAACCCGTCAACCAATTTATAGACCACTTTCTACAGCCGTTCGTCCCACAGACAAAGTCTTATGTGCGGGATTCCATGCATATCATCAAACTGCTGGAGAATCAACCCTACGATAACACCATACAGTTCATGGCAACATTGGATGTCTCATCACTCTATACCTCGATACCCCAGAACGAGGCAATTGAAATCATTAGAGTGGCATTGGACAACCGGCCTGCACCTCAGTGGATCCCCACCAGTTTCCTGATTGACCTACTTGAGATCGCAATGAAGAAAAACTACTTCCTGTTCAAACAACAATTTTATTACCAATGTAAGGGAGTAGCCATGGGCGCGACGTATGCACCTAGTCTGGCGAATATATTCATGGATTACTATGAAGAGACACATCTATATTCCCATGAAAATCCATATATAGATTCGATATCTATCTGGAAACGATATATTGACGACGTCATTATGATCTGGTCAGGCACGGAAAATGATTTACAGGAATTCTTCGAGTGGTTAAATGGAAGGAACAAAGACATCCAATTCACAGCAACATATGACCGAGACAAGATAGATTTCCTAGATCTCTCATTTCAATCAGAGGATGGAATGATATTTTGTGACCTTCATAGGAAAACGACAGAGAGGAACACCCTGTTAAAATATGACTCTCACCATCCCCGCAGCCTCCGTGACAACCTACCATATGGACAGTATTTGCGGATGAGGAGGAACTGCTCCAGACGTCCTGATTTCTTCAGGGAATGTGAAGTACTCACCAAACGGCTGAGGGAACGTGGCTATCCACTTGGCTTGCTGAAACGCGCCAAGAAGAGGGCTTGGTACTGCCCGAGGGAACATCTACTGAACCCGAAAGAAAAGAAACCCATCACTGACAATCTAATTTGCGTGACCACCTTTCACTCAAAAAGTAACATGGTGAAAAAAACAGTATTGAAATACTGGAACCTGGTAGCCCCAGAATTAAAAATGGATGAACAACCATTGTTTGCATTCAAGAGGGGTCGCAACATAAAAGACAGTATTGTCAAAGCTTTCTTGGAACCACCAAAGCCCCCCAGTTTAAGGGATCAATTGGGTCTGCCACCAATTTTTGGACACTTCAAGTGTGGAACATGTAAGGTTTGCCCTCTGAGCATGGAAGGCATCTCCTTTTCCCATGAAAACAGAACATATCGTTTACCCTCTTTGACTAACTGCAATACAACCAACGTCATTTACATCATCTGTTGTCCTTGCAATGCAGTATACGTAGGACAAACAACACAAAAAGTCAAGATGAGAATCTTACAGCATATGAGCAAGATCAGGTGCAAGATTCAAGGAGCGCCACTAGTGGACCACTTCATCAGTCACAATCACAACCCTGAAGACATTCGCTGGCGAGTGATTGAAAAAATCAACACAAACCCAAGAGGTGGTTCCATAACACTTGCTCTGAACAGAAAAGAATGTAAGTGGATCCACATTTTGAACTCGGTAGCTGAAGGCTTGAACAAACATGAGGAGATAGCAAAACAGATGGGGTTGCTCTAATGAATAGGGGTCCCTGTTACAGAACAGACTGATATACTAACATGATCTCTTAGAAGTCATATATACGTGACACCGCATGCAATTGACAACTTGCACACATAGTCATACTTTTTCCATTGACTCTAGGAAGAAAGGATTTTTGTTGTATACATAATTAGTTACAATAATTCCTTTGATCTTTTGATGAGACTGATGTATTTAAACTGCGCCTTTAAAGTGTATTTAACCATTAAGAAATGCTTGGTTTGACAAATGTAAAGGTTGATACAGTTAATTTATAAATATTGAACCACTTCTCACTGTGTCTTTTAGGATGCAATGTACACGAACTAAGGATACTGAGATACCATGATGCGCTGTACTTATACTGTTTGACATATTTAAATGTTACTGTGATACCATGATGCGCTGTACATTGTCTGACACATTTAAATGTTATTAGGTAAAATAGGTCCATAATATCTGAATAGATTCCCACAGTGTTAGCAGGATGCACCGTATACGTATTGTGGACGTTATAATACTTATGACGCGCTGTACATATATTGTTGACATAATGATTTTAATATTTTTTAGCTTGATGTTTATGATTTATTGTTCAGAATATTTGCTTTCAGCAATCATGATTGATTATGAATTAATCTTTAAAGTTCTTACTATCCGAAGTTCCACCTTTATCTAACTCTGTTTGAGAGCCACTCAGCGCCCCAGGTCACGTGGTTCCCTAGCAACGTACGTGCCCCTTAGACAACATACGCAATGCGTCATGCTGCCCCTAGCAACGGACGTGCTTCACGCATACGTCCTCTCCAAATCCCAGCCTGGCCGTACTCCAGACTGATGCCGCTTCCGGGAACAGAAATCACTAATCTTCCCCGACATACACGCGACAGGTAAGCGGTGAGGAACCTGATGCTCCGTTAGGCTCTCCGCACATCCGCCCAGGCTCTCCGCACAACCGCAGGGTTGCATTTCGTACACGGCCGCCTCGCCGAGCACACCGCCCAGGCTCTCCCTGCATATCCGCTGAGCCGCGCTGAGCTCAGGGTGCCATTGCACACACGGCTGCCTCGCCGAGCACAGGTCATGTCACGGCTCCATTATGAATAACTAGTGTTTGACACCGCTCCCACCATGATAAATTAATTACATGGTACAGGCCTATGTTTTGACAAGCCTATGATTGAATGTAAATATGACCGGTCACAGGCATGATTACTATCCACTCGCCCCCATCGGCCAGACACCATTTATTGTTTATTAAACTAATACACCTCAATTCAATTCGAGCACTCCGGCGCATGACTAATATAATCACCATTTGCATGCCTCTATGCTAAATAGTCTTGAACAATTGTGGCAATTTCAGCCTCCATATTAGATGTATATTCCATTCTCATAGATGCGAGAGGCCACCGAGCCACACTAGATCAACTGAAGGATACCCCTGCCTTGATCTTTAAGTAAGTACTGTATTTTCGCTACTCTGCGGTGTTTTGACACAGGGCGAAACACCCCCACAACTCTCTGATACCTGGTCTTCTTTCCCTACAGACCATCCCTTTCCCCTTCTGTCTTGAGAAAGACCTGTCGTGACTACCCATTGGGGCACACCAGGGTCGAAACGTCGACGAATCTAAAGGTTCAGAATCACCGGGATTCCCACAGTAATCGAAGGAATTAAGCATGGGCGGATCTAGCGGATCTCGCGTACGCGAAATTGCGGATTTACGGATTCGCAATCCGCGAAGATACGCGAACTCTAGCGGATTTGCGGATTTTCCCGTTTTTTGTGTTGGCGCGCGTTCGCGCCGATTTTGGGACAAGTTCGCAATTGCGAACTTACTTTTCGGCTCGCAACGGCCGCGACTATGTTGTTTCTACGTCTGGTTTATCATCACAGGTTCACAGCACCCTCTGTTTCACCACTGCCACCCTCTGGGACACCCATGCCACCCTCTGGTACATCCTCACTGCCACCCATTAGGTTTATTTATCACTGTAGATTATGGTGGTTGAAAAAAGCAAGCACACCTGCCCTTCTTCAACTGCCATCAATTAATTTGTGGGTCATTAATGTGTCAGTAATTTTGAAAGTTCCAGTCTGGCTGGCACCTGCTTCCTTCCTTATCTGTAATTTGCTTTTTGTTGCAGTGAATTTTTTTTTCACAGGACCTTTATGGTCTACTTGTAGCTATTCTATGAGCCTGCTGTTTGGGTCATAGCAGGGTCATAGAATAGTTGCAAACTCTGGAGGGGCCCCTCAGAAAGCACTACCTTGAATGTTACTAATGTTAAGTTTGAACTATTGCACCTGCTCATTGCTTTCAGTTTAGCTAAAATCGTTGCGTGCGAATACAAAATTGTTTTTTTTGCGACGTGTATGTTCGCGTGATCTTGCGCGTGTTCGCGAGGCGCTTCTAGCTATACGTTTGCCAAGTTACCCTATCGGTCGTACACGGGCGCGGCCATCTTGTTTGCGTGACGTAATTCCGTTTCCGGCCGCTATGTGTAATCTCGCAAAGTGTGCTGCTCGCTAGTACAATTTCGCGCGTGCTCGCGAGGAAAATCTCACGCGAACTTACCCACGCGGTCGTGAACGGGCGCGGCCATCTTGTTTCTCATTCATTGCTATGGTTCTGGGCATGCTTTCTCTATCCTCTCTCAATCTCTGCCATCCTTTGCTTGTTTGAAGTTTATTTGATCTAATTTTACTTATTATCTATCCCTCTATTTTTCTAGCTCTATATTTTTGTGTTTTCTGCTGCTTTTAGTTACTTTTAAACTACTTCTTTAAACTCTTTTCTTTTCTTCTTCACTATTCTATTTCTTGTTTATCATTTAACTGTATTTCTGCCCAGACCATGGTAAAGGGACCCGGGAAGCACGTGCGGGCGTTTGAGGGGGGAGCAAGTGGTCCCGCGGGAGATCTTCAGCGCGGAGGAAGTGGCGGCACTCATCTTCCACGTCCAGCGCCGCCTCCCCAAGACGATCCTGGGAGGCGGCAAGATCGCTATGGCATCCGGGAGCGCCGCAAGCGGTGGGAGAAGGTGTGCCGGGCCATGTATAAGCTCTCTGGGGTCCGGCGCACATATAACCAGGCCACCCACCGCTGGACCGATGTCATGGACCGGGAACGGGACTTGCTGGACGCGCTCGGCGTAGAGGTCCCCGGGCTTGGTGAGTAGTAGTAGCTATTCATTTACTACTCTGTTTTATCCGGCTCTGTTATTTGCAAATCTTTGTTCTTTACCAAGAGCAATAATGCTGCCGATTACATTGAGGTAAATTATATTTCAAAATCTTCTATGCATTTCAGGTGCACTGCTCTCCTTCTCAGTAGCCTTGCTTGCTACTATGCTACTATGCTTCTTTGTTTTGTATGTTGTGTTCAGAAGCATTTCATTGGCCTGAGAAATTATGTATGAGTGTAGTGTAAAGATAAGAACTGCGTAATGCTAGACACTAAGGGTCATATTTTCAATTACCGGCGCATCCCTGCAAAGTAGCAGGGATGCGGCAGTAATTGTGTGCCATGCCACCACCACCCATTGGCCCAAAACGTCACAGAAGCCTTACGTATCTGTGCCGTAAAGGCAGCGCATTGCTGGAGTTGCGTGCCAATGATGGCGCAGCTCCAGCAATGCTCTGGGGTACCCTATCTCCCCAATGCTGCATCAAGCCGTACGTCGGCTTCAAGCGCGCAGGGTTTGAGTCATGCATCATTGTCCTAAAAGTGACTGATTGACATCTTGTAGATTTCCCTCAGCCACTTTTAGGATTCGTTCCTGCGCAGGTACGCCCTCCCTTGCGCCGGAACGCCCCCTGATGGCGCAGGGCTTTACAACGTGATGCATCGCCCATATGCCCATATGTGTTTTTTTTTAATATATACGCCGCACCAACACCATGGCGAGTCTTTTGTTCTGCCGCTGCGTCACAAAAGGCACGCAACAATGGAGGAAAATGAGCCGCAAGGCACTTCTAAATCAGCCCCAATAGACTGAAGTCCAGTCCTTCCTTTAGACACATGGCTATAAGAAGAAATAGTGGCGGTGGTGGGTGGATTGATAGTTTGAGTATTCACTGATCTGCAAGCAGGATGGACTTTGTCTGTCACTTCGCGTGCTGCGGACTGCTGCCTGCAGTGCCAGGCCTAGGCAAACCTCTTTAGTAGTCTGTTTATTGAGTTACATAGGAACTTTCTAAGTCAACGTTCCGCAAATCAGGCAATACGAATAACGTAGTATACCACATGAGATAGATCCCGTGGAATAGTTGTCTATCTATTTGCTATTTCTCCAAAATATTTTGTTATTGTTCTTTTGAAATGTTTGATTTGGTTGAAAAATCTCATCCATGTTTTCTGGTTTTTCTTTCTTTCATGTTGTACATCAGCTCCCCCCAAGGGCAAGAGGACACAGGAGGAGGGTGCTGAGGATGCAGGCCAGGATCGAGCAGGCGAGGGCTCCTTTGGTGGCCCCAGTAAGTTTACATTTTAATAAAGAGTACCTATTTTTTCCTAGCGTTCCTCATTCGATTTTTTCTAAATCGTCTTTGATCTTCTTGTAGACTGGATATAAATTCTTATCCTGCCTCGAATATGACTCCCTGTGGTATTACTAGACTATTCTTATTAGTCTGTCTGTGTAGCTAACTAAGATTGGACATTTGGCAATTCCATTGGACTCCCATTCTATTCAGCAATAGCTCTATGCACTGTCTCCTTACTGACTAGATAGTGTGGCAGAGTCATTCAGCTCCCGAAGTCACCGATTATTGATCCCCAATGATCTCTAGATTATCGTACGCAGGACAAGAAAGTACGGAGTCACAGCACAGTCAAGAAGTGTCAGAGGCACTCATACTTGCAAAAATTCCAAAACCTTTAGCTCATCCACTCTAGTCTGGAGGAACAAAAACCACAGAGTCTATTTAAGTTTAAAAGCTTTATTAAAAGTAAACACATTTATTAAAATCTACTTTGTCATAAAACTATTTAACTGAAAACGGAAAAGTGGTTAGTGCTGACGATTAATTGGACACATTTCTTGTGGTCGAGCCGAGCTCTCACCTGGTTTGAACTTGATCCTGGTCGTGTTCTTAGGAGTCAAGCTTCTGTCTGTTAGGAGAAAAAGTGGTGCGTGTTAAAAATCAAAAGCAAGCATTCATCAGTTGTGCATAAAAGTGCAGCAAGACAACAGCCTTCCCTGGAAAATGGGACATTTTTACTTTGGAGTAGACAGTCACAAATTATTACATTGTATTCAGTTTTTTTAACATTTCTCCTAGACCAAATATTATATAGTAGTGAGTGGTGTATTCTAACATTCTTAAATGTACTTTGTAGGTGTAACATCTGGTGACGGGGCCAGCGCGGAGGTGGCTGTGTTGGGCGAGGACTCGGCGGACTCTGGGGAGGAGGCGGTGCAAGAGCCGGCGGACGGTCCTGTGGGGGTTCAAACGGTGGTGGCGGAAACAGGTAAGCTATATATTCCTTACTTATTGAGATTGAAGACTGCATAGTGTGCTTTCTGCACGGGTGTATTACAAATCAACCAGGTAGTAGCCTCCTCGAAATGTACTTCGACTTAGCTGTGAAGTTTTTGGTGAGAAGAATCCCAATAAGTTCTTAGACGAACGTGATGGATGGGATGAACGAAAAGCGAAAGAAGGGTGTAAGTAAGTGGGACGCGAACTTGTATGATGGCTGGCAAAGAAGAACGATATGTGTTTGCTTGGCCCCCGAGGTGGCTGGGAAGGAAAGAATATGGTATGGTGCATGGCTGGGTCAATGATGAAGCAAGGATGGGTGGAAGGACAACAGCCTGGGTGGGTGAAACAGAAACTGTATGTGTGCGTATACTTTGACTGAATGGATGCCCGGAGCATGGTATTCTCTGACTCTTAGATAGCACATGTGTATCTAGAGAGAGTAGATGGTCGCCAGATGAAGTAAGTGTTACCTTGAAGAGCATGTACCACCGCACCCGCACGTCCGTTCCAGTGCAGGGAAGGCAAGGAAAAGAAATTGTAAATGTGTCCAATACTACCATGAATAGTAGCAGTACTTTGTATTGCGTCTGCAATCACAGCATATATCTGGTTATTACGGTGGACACTCCGTACCTCTCTTAATAACTTTAGTTTACTTGTAGTACGTCATTCATGTGTGGGTGTATCACTGTTCACTCAATATTAAGCAAAGCACCTAAAGTCATCCCATATGTCATCAAATACGTCCCATGTGAAGTGATAGATAATCAAATTAGTTAGCTTCTTCATTTTCCTTTTCTAGTACTCATTTGCACTGTAGGGTGAAAGGTAAATTAATTAAGCAGTAGCCCTTGTAACAGAGTATTCTCAGTGCCACCCGTAATAGAAAAGTAATAGCTTCACCACCTGCATGTACTGGACCGGTACAGTAACGCAAGTCTGTCTCACTCATCATGGTGTGCAACTTTTTTTCTCGGGTGCAAGTTCACTGTGCTGTCCATGTCATTCTGCCGGCTTGCATAAGATAACGTACCAATTTCCCTAAACAAGAGAGAAGAAGAAGAATAAGACTGGTGTACTGTCATAGTCGACTGTAATGGAAGTCCATAGTGGTCGTAGAATTTGTTCTTTAAACTACCACTAATGTTAGAGCAAGGATGCAGAAGTGGGAGGTTACATAGATACTGTCCTCAATAGTTATGTACTGTGCTTTCAATTTGCTACTTGTACTGTGACCCAACTTTCGGCTCAATCACTTTGTGTTATTAATGCTAAGGAGCATTGGTTACAGACTATGTCTTTCTTTCTTCATATAGTTGCTCCTTCCAAATCAACAACACGGAGGGAGCAGGCTAGAATGGCCCGGCAACGGAGGCTGGAGGCCACTGTCGCCGAATATCGGCGGCTGGTGGCCCTGGAGGAGGAGGAGGACACGCAGTCGAGCGGGGCAACAACAACATCCTCGACTGTGACCACTGCATCCTCCTCCGTGACTAAGCCAGCGGGACCGAGCCGGGCTAACAAAGACAACCGCCACCGCCAAGCAACAGAAATACCAGCTGCCCCCACAGGAGCTGCAAGGAACGCCAACGCCGCCTACGAGTCCGAATGTCCAACCTGGAGCAGGAGGTCCTGAAGTATAAGAACTTGGTTAAGGGCCTCCTCTCCGAGCTTGCCACCCTCCGCAAGGAGTATGATGCCCATGCCGCAAAATGCACCAGCACCAGCACCCTCCAGTAGTGGAGTGTCCCTTGCCCTTTTTTTATAGACTTTTGGGGGGTGGGATTTGGGAGTTGGGATCGTTTTGGGACGTTTCAAAGACAATCGTTGGGGTTAGGGTGGGTGAGGGAGATCATTTTGTTAGGGCTACATAAATATATTTTTAAACTTTATCTGACCATACCTGTTTTTTACTGCTTTTCAGTCTGGTGGGTGGGGGGCGGGGGTGTAACAGTAACTTTGTTTTCCTGAACAGTCGTAGGACTTTAGTAGTACAACCGTCAATCTCTTGTCTACTCCGAAATAATACTCCATTATACTACCTCCCACCAAACGCTTATCTTACCTGTAATTTGTGTTAGAAATTAGGGCTAGGCCCAGGGCTGGCTCCACGTGAAATGGGGATTAACGTTGTCAATCCTGGGCGGGTGACATTTCCTCATTGCGGTGGTACTAGTGGTGTGACACAGTGGCAGTTGCATGCCTATGGAAAAAAAGAAAACGAAACCTTGTTTGTCCTTACTGTAGCATTACAACGGTTACGGTACGATCGAGAATATAGCAGGTGACAGACAGAACAGTGCCATAATGTAGCCTAACAAATGGTAAAGTATTTGCTTGCAAGTATAACTAGTACTTGCGTTGAATTTATTTGACATTGGCTACTACTACTAGAAGATATAGTACTGAAGCTGAGTAAGTCTAGAAGATATCCTCGTATTCTTTCACCAGCCTGTTGCTATGACCTTATCCTCCCCAGCAAGTGTGTGGAATTATTGATGTCATTTTAGTCAGACATCAAGCAAAACAACACAGCCCGGGGGAAGAGGGTTAGGGTTTGTAAAATGGATGGGAATGGGGGTTTCTTTTTGGGTAGGTTTTGTTGAGAGAAGAAAAGAAAAGCAGAGAATGGACAAACAATAATTGAAGATAAAGACAATCTTTGGTTACAAAGTAAAGCTAAGCACATGCAGTCACACTCATAGAATAAAACAATGGATACTGTATCTGTATTGCGTATGTTGTTGGAGTTGTCCTTGAATTTGGTAAGTAAGTTGCATGCAGCAAACAATTCCTCTTATTGGCGGCACTCCTCCATTCCAGCTGACGCTTCGTCCATCAATGTTGGTGACCACTGACAGAAGACACCCTGTCCACTGCCTGCCTGGCGGATGTTGACTGAAACCCGGCCTGTAATTATTGAACGGAAAACAGGAAGTGCTATTACAATACCACTGATAAATAAATAAAAGGTATGTACGCTGTGTGGTTCAAAATGTGACACTTTGATTTCCCTAATAGACAGTACAATATTTTTGAAATTGCGTGCTCTGTCTGAGTCACCTTTTTAAGGATAAATAAGTATGGCCAAAATATTATAGCGGATCTTTCCCCTCAAGGTAGGTGTACTGTAAACTGTGTTTTAGAACAAAATTTGACCTTCCCAGCAATGCTCCCACCAAGACCCTTACTAAAGCCAGTCGCAAAAATGTAGAAGAACCCCAATCAGATCTCCAAAAACGATGCCTAGCAGAAAAATGGTTACAAAACGTACTTTGAAAGTAACAGTAGGCCCAAATACAGACCGTGGATTGTATTCAAACCACTTGCAAGCAAGCAAAAGTATCCATAGCCAGCATCGCTCCAACAGTGCTCTACAACACCAGAACTGCATTGCAATAGAACCCCCCGAAACACATGCAATCCTGCTGCTAGGGCTAACCCTAACGAACCCTAACTTACAAAAAGTGCCAAAACTGGTGTTTCCTTCAGGATTTTGTCCAAAACACTTCTATCCGGTATTAGACCTTCCCAGGAATGCCCCAGGCAAGACCCGCCAACCCACCCGGAAAAAACCACCCGACAACACCCCCAAACAGCGAAAAAGCGAAATCTCATACTTACAATATCTCTCGGCCTTCGGTCCAAACGCGGCACTGTGCAGCTAGGTCATCATCATCATCAATCATCATAACTCCTGTTTTCCACCACGGATTTCCTGAAAAGCAAATGCAATCAAGATTAGATTGTCGCAGCAGTGCTTCGACAGAGACCCCGGCCGCAACCCACCCACGAACAGCAGGAAGCCCCCCAAAACGCTACATTGAGCAAGATGACAGAAGAAATAGCAAAAAAAAGGCTGTTCCTTCAGGATTTTGTCCAAAACACTTCTATCCGGTATTAGACCTTCCCAGGAATGCCCCAGGCAAGACCCGCCAACCCACCCGGAAAAAACCACCCGACAACACCCCCAAACAGCGAAAAAGCTCAATCTCATACTTACAATATCTCTCGGCCTTCGGTCCAAACGCGGCGCTGTGCAGCTAGGTCATCATCATCATCAATCATCATAACTCCTGTTTTCCACCACGGATTTCCTGAAAAGCAAATGCAATCAAGATTAGACTGTCGCAGCAGTGCTCCCAGACACCAAAAATTACCCACAAACAACCGGAACCCCGCCAAAGAGCACCTCAAAGGCAAGCAAGTCAGCAAAAACGGCAAGAAATTTCCACCTCATATTTGGTCCAAAACACTTTTGTCCATTATTAGAGCTTCACAGCAATGGGCCCAAATCAGTCAACTCACCCGCAAAGAAGTACAACACCCCCACAAGTGCTGAGTCTTTCTTCATTGGGCGTAATCCAGCACTCTGCTTTGAGGGAAATCGCATTCTGGAGGAGGAGGATAGAGGAGCATGTTCTTCAGAACTTGTGAACCTGAGGAATGTAGACTGCGGCACCTTCAAATCAATAAGCAAACAAGTGAAGACAGTTCTGATGATGGTCTTGTTTTTGGGATTAGGTGATTAAAGTTTGAATTAAATTAACTGTGCAAAACAAAGAAAGAGAGACACAAAGCACACAGGAATAAAAGTGAATAAGGACGAAAAAGAAAGTTCTTGATTGATTGTCTCATTTTCAGGGCTCGGTGTCAGGGAATAAGAACAAGATTTCGTCATCATACTCTGCGAATTCAGGCTGGATGAGGTCAGTGCCACCGAACAGAGAACAAATCCCCTCATCTACGTTGCCGTCCTCCTCGTCTTCATGCGGCGTGCTTTCTCGTACTTTGTAATCTGGTGGTATGAGGTGCTGATTCATCTTGATCATTGTCAGCCGCTCCACATTTTTGGGCGAGAGGCGGCTCCGTTTGGGAGTTACAATGCCACCAGCAGCACTGAAAACACGTTCAGAAGACACACTTGGGAGTGGGCAAGACAAATAGTTTATAGCCAGGTTGGAGAGCTGTGGCCACAATTGTTTTTTGCCATGCCAATACTGCAATGGCTCATCATTAAGAAAGACCTCTGTTGAGTCATTCAGATAGTCCTGCACCATCGACTTAAGGTCATCAGCGGTTCCTCCACTTTGCTTACTTTTTGCTGTGCCTGTGACTTTTTTTCGAGAACCATACCCAAGCAAACTTAGCCAATCCTCTACAGCAGCCACTGTTTTTGTTGTGTGTGGTGCAGATGATCCAGTTGCCGGTGTCTTTAACGGCTGAGAGGTCACTTCAGCCACAGGTGCAGAAGTGGATTCTTGTGACTGGGGATGGCCTGCTGATGCTGATGCTGATGTACTGGCTTCTCCTTCAATAACCTGCCGGTCTTTTTCAAACCTCTTGGCTGACCAGGCTAACCAATGTTTGTACTTTTGAACATCTGCATCAGCAAAAGGAAAGAATGCTTCGTCTTCCAGCGCCTTTTTGTAGCGTGGATCCAGAATAGTAGCACAAATGTAATGCTGTTCTGAGTTGATCATTTTAAGACGTTCATCACCACGTAGGCGCTCTAATAATTTCTCAGACAAAATAAAATGGTCTTTTTTTTTTTCATCTTTTTCAAACTCAGAACACACCGCCATCAGTTGGTGCTCCAGCATGCACAACAATGGGATAGCTTTTCCCAAATTACAGTCCTCCTGGCTGACTGCACGCGTGAAGAACTCAAAAGGACGAAGCATGTCTGTCAGGCTTTTAACTATGTCCCATTGCGCCGCACCCATCCGCATGTCCTCCTTCTGAGATGTAGCCTCTGTGAAGAAATAGTGATCGAGTACCGTATACTGCTCATACAGACGCTCAAGCATGTAGAAGGTTGAGTTCCAACGTGTTGCCACCTCCTGGATGAGTGCTTTCACTGGCATTCCACGTCGAAGTAGCAGTCTCCGCAGATGCTTCCGGGCCTTAAAAGAATGGCTGAAATGGTTGCACATTTTGCGGCAGGTGGCCATTACCTCGAACGCTGGACTCTGTTTATCACTCAAGAATTTTTGAACTACCAGGTTGATACAGTGTGCCAAACACGGCACTCTAAAATGGTCACCCTTCAACATGGCCTTAACTACATTGGCGCCATTATCCGTGGAAACATAACCAATCTTGCGTTTTAGGGGGGATAGCATTTTCAAGACCTTTTTGTTAAACTCTTCCAAAAGGTTTTCTGCTGTGTGACTTTTCTCCAAGCCAAACATGGCTAGTGTTGCATGTTTCCGAGCAGCTTTGAAAACTTTGTCCGGGTCAACACCTGCGTTTAGCTTTGCTTTAACACCTGAAAAAGAGACCCAGTGTGCAGTGATGCACATGTAATCAGCGCCTGCGCCACTGGTCCACATGTCTGTTGTCAGATGTATTGTGTGAACAGCACTCTTCTGCAAAGCTGCCCCAATCGCCTCCAGCACATCTTCATGTAGTGCTGGAACCGCAACTCTGGCAAAATAGAACCGGCTCGGAACCTTCCATTTAGGGCAGAGCGTTGCCACTAATTCAAGAAAACCTACCGCTTCTACAAAAGAAAAAGGTAGAAGGTCCACAGCTAGCATTTTAGCCAGCTTAGTGTTATACAGACGCGTCAGTGGGTGGTTGCGTTCATATGGCACGTCTGAAGTAAGCATTGTTCTAATGTTGGCCTGGACCAAGCATTTACGGGCTGAGAATGACTTCGTTGACCCAATTTTGCTCGCTGATGAACTTTTGTGCGTTGGTGTCTCACTCGCTCCAACACTCTTAGTGTGCCTCACATTGGGTGTGCTGCTGACAGGGGTACTGGGTGTAAGGGAAGTGTTTGACACGTCTTCTTCCTGCTCATCATCATCAGATGAAACATCAACGTTTCCTTGAATTCGGCCTTTCTTGATCGCATCTAGGTGCGCAAACCATTTGACAGTGTGCTGTCTCCTAAGATGACCTCTCTGGCCTCCGGTACCATAGTTGGTACCTGGCTTACCACGACTAACTGCTTGCTTACAAATGGTACAAATGGCAAACTTTGGATTTTTTGGACAAACAGTAAAGAAGTCCCAAACTGGGGACTTGAAGTGTCTGTGGGACATGGAGGAGGCGGCGATACTGGTGGTGGTGGTCATGAAGCTAATGCCAGATGAAGTGGAGGATCTGGATTGCCCAACTTTTGTACGTTTTGCACTTTCACCGCCACTAATTAAGGTCGAGGTTGACGGAGGTCTCTTCTTGCCAGAAAGAAATATGGAAGCGGGACGAGTTGGTGTACTACTTAACTCCAATGATTGTCGTGTTTCCACTGCCTCCTCATCGACAACATCATCATCATCATCACGCTCAGCAGCTCTTCGGGCTAGGGTCAAAATGTCTGTTTGCTGCATGCCCGCTGGGGCTGCAGGGACCTTTATGATGACTGGGTCGTCGTTGGCAGAGTCTTCATCAGCAGCAGTATCCGCCACTTCTTGTTGAGACTCATCACACTCCATAACTCTGAGACTTTGGACGAGCTTCCTTTTACGCTTAACTACCTTTGTCGGATCATGGTGTGCCTAACTCTCAGACGGCTGTGGTGCTGGTTCCCAAGTTTGATCCGTATCATCAGAAGGAGGTGTGCTTGAAGAAGATGTAGACACCACCCTTGATCTCTTCCTTGCTAGGGGTGTGGAAGACAATGAAGGATCATCAGGAGGAGTGGCTTCCTCAAATGATACCTCGCCTTGATTGTCGATTTCCTGATGTGCCCCTACTTCGGGAGGAACAACTATTGTGGGCACTTGTGACCCTCCATGCACCTCTGCTTGCGCATCTCCTTGCGCTGCCTCTCCTTCCACATGTACTTGGGCTTGTACTTGCACATGTGATTGTTGTTGCGGCTGTGGTTGTTCAACACTCGTCAGATGAGCTACAACAACCTGTGTTGATTGAGGGACATTGCTGCTGCTTTCTTGCGATGAGCCAACATCACTGGTCAATGGTGATTGAACAACTATACTGGCTGCCTCTGCAGCACTCAAGGGCTTGGACTTAAGTTGGCGTGGTGGTGGTGGTGGCACTGAGCCCAATGGAGCGGGGGTGCTGCTGCCAGCTTGGTCCCCAGCAGATCCCGCTGCTGCTGCTGCAGGCATACTTTTTTTTTTACTCCCAAAAAAAGGGGCGGGCAGCACACCAGTGTCCTTGGTAACTTGCTTCTTCTGCTCCTTACTGGCACCTTTCTTGCTAGAGGAGCTACGGGTTACTTTTTTTGGGGCCATCTTCTTCAGAGCAGGTCAGCAGGCAGCAGTTGCACGAGTTGCAGAGGGTTCTGTGTCCAGACGTGACGTCGCGTGACGCTATGCTGCACACACACACCGCTGCAGGACTTCTTCCTGGCACTGGTGGTTCTCTTGAGTCTTCTTGTGCACCTAAAAGCAATGGAAGACAGAGGAACATCAGTTCAGTTATACACCCCAAAAAATCGAAAAAACACAGAAAAATGAGCACAATCCCATGCCATCCATGATGTTTACATTGAAGACACCCCACAGAAAGACTAGGGACATGCAAGTATGCAACACTCACTACCCCTGGGCATAATGGATGAAAAGTAGGCAAAATAAGTGCAGGCCTCAGACACTGCCTCTCCTCAAAATGGCCCCTTACACCCCAAGCACATGTTGCCTGTACCAGCCAGCACTCAAGATGGCCACCACCACCACACACATGGCCAGTCCACATCAACAGTACACCCCCAAAAAACAGAAAAACAGCCAGAAATCACCACAATCCAATGCCATCCATGATGTTTACATTAAAGAGAGTGAGACCACACCACAGGCACACTCAGTCCATGCACCACCACCCCTGGGCAAAAGGCCACACCAGCAGCCCCCCAAAAACGACAAAAAACAATAAAATAAGCACAATCCCAGCCCATCCATGGCCTCAATTATGTTTAAATTCAAGAAGACACCCCACAGAAAGACTAGGCCCATGCAACACTCACCACCCCTGGGCAAAGGGCCCCACCAGCAGGCCCAAAAAAACGACAAAAAAACAATAAAATCAGCACAATCCCAGCCCATCCATGGCCTCAATGGTGTTTAAATTCAAGAAGACACCCCTCAGAAACACTAGGCCCATGCAACACTCACTACCCCTGGGCATAATGGATGAAAAGTAGGCAAAATAAGTGCAGGCCTCAGACACTGCCTCTCCTCAAAATGGCCCCTTACACCCCAAGCACATGCTGCCTTAAATTCAAGAAGACACCCCACAGAAAGACTAGGCCCATGCAACACTCACCACCCCTGGGCAAAGGGCCACACCAGCAGGCCCAAAAAAAGGACAAAAAACAGCACAATCCCAGCCCATCCATGGCCTCAATGGTGTTTAAATTCAACAAAACAGTTGTATCATGCACCCCTAACCAACCCTGGTCCTACTGGATACTGTGGCTACCCACAATATAATTTATTTAATGTTCTGAAAAAGTTCCAAAATTTTACTTGCAGCAACTGTAATGCCCCAAACAAACTTACTTGTGAAAGTTGATTTCTAATCCAAAAGTGATCCAAAGACAGTCAAAAAGGCCTCAAATCCAAATATCCAGCAGCACCCGCAAAAAGTAATCCTTCCAGCTCCAGATCCAAATGAAAGTGACCAGGAGATGGACAAAGCACTGGGAGGAGCCTGCTGGACAGGAACAGGAAGTTGGAGACTGTGGGGCACTTCCTTCCTCCCCCCCCCCAAAATGGACTCCTTGCAAAAAAAAAGGCCATGCAAATGTCAACCTGAGGAGTGATTCTGATAAAAATCATAATTTTCTGAAGGTTTATCCTGTTTGCTGGTGATTTTCTTGTGCGAAATTGCAAAATCTCTATTTCGCAAGTGCGAGATTGTTCCTTTCCGCCGCAACTACGTGTTCGCAATTGCGAACTCTCGCGAGTTGTGCTGTGCAAGGTGGCAAGCCGCGATTACGTATTCGCGGGCGCCAAACTCCCGCGGGAACACGCAGCAAGATCTAAAATGGCGCGTCACTTGCAAAGAAAAACAACTCGGCAAACGCTAAATGACGGAAAGTGAACGCCGTGCACCACGCCGCGCGCCGCAACCAAGCAAAAAATCCGCCGCGAGCGGATTCACGGATTTTCGACAAATTCGCGAGCGTTCGCGGATTGCGAATTTGCCGAAAATCCGAAAAATCCGCGAGCGGAGCGGATTTTACGCCCATGCTTAGAAGGAATCCTTGGTTGAGATTAAACCACCATCTGACCAAACTCCAAGTGTACTTGTATATATATCTGTACAGATTCATTCCCTGCACTGTATATATTTCCCTGTTCACTAAGCACTCATTTCACAATAAGTCACAACATTGTTTTTCTTGGTCTTGCTATGTTTGTATAAATTTATCCATGAATGAAGTAATTCAGTTTTATAAAGGAGCAAACGTGTGTTAATATGTACAATACAATACTTTGGAATATATAAACTTGGTTTTTCCGTGTTTTGAGTAATCAATTTCTCATTGAAACACTATTCCTTGTATCAGAGAGTTGATTTGCTTTTTTATGCATCTATTAGCATTGTTCAAATAACCTGTCTCACCCAACAGAACCAAATATTTTTTGAACCTACACCGCTGGAACAATCATCTGATTCTGATGATTTTGTTGCTGGACAATTTCTACCAGAACCTCCACCTCCCGAAAGGTACACATCCATTGTATGGTATTTTTTTACTTTTCCGGAGGGACAAAAGAAATGTAATGCCATGAAGGTGACATGCAAGATTTGCCAGACAGTGCTATACAGAGGAGATCCTAATAAAAAATACTCCTGTGGCACTGCTAGTATGCGCAAGCATCTCCAATCCCTGCATCCTGTGAACTATGCTCACGAAGAATGTAGAAGACTGCATCAAAATGCACCTCCACCACCGGCAATACCAAGTACCTCTGGGGCATCACCACCAGACATATGTCCCCAATTTATGAAAGTCAGAATGTACTGCGTGAAGTGCAATCGTTTAATTTGTTATGGGGAATAGATGGCTGGCCTTCATCTACTCTGCGACAGCCTTCATTCCCTCATGCAGGTTGGATTTGGCAGTGGCTGGGTCCTTGGTGAGGGAGAGGATCAGCTGGGTGTTGTCGGTGTATGAGATGATATTGAGGTGGTGTGCTCGGATGATGTCGGCGAGCGGTGCCATGTAGATGTTGAGAAGGGTTGGGCTGAGGGATGATCCTTGGGGTACACTTCAGATGAGCGTGGTGGCTTTGGATCATAAAGGGGGGAGGCGGTCTCTCTGGGTTCTGCCAGTGAGGATGGAGGTGATCCAGTTCAGGGTTTTTTCACAGATCCCTGCATTGTGGAGGTGTGTGCGTAAGGTGTGATGGCAGACGGTGTCGAAAGCGGGCGAGAGGTCTAGGAAGATGAGGGCCGCTGTTTCGCCGTTGTCCAGCAGGATCCTGATGTCATCGGTGGTGGCGATGAGAGCGGTTTCGGTGCTGTGGTTGCTGCTGAAGCTTGAGTCCAGGATGTTCTCCAGGAAGTGGGTCAGTTTTTGGTTTGCAGTCTTCTCAATGACTTTCGCCGGGAATGGGAGCACGGAGATGGGTCGAAAGTTCTTGAGGTGCTTTGGGTCCGCTTCGGGCTTTTTGAGTAGGGTGTAGATTTTGGCTTGTTTCCAGCTCTCCGGGAAGGTGGCGGTTTCGAAGGAGCTGTTGATGATCTTTCGGAGTTGGGGGTGCGATGATGGAGCTTGCTTTGTTGAAGATGTGGTGTGGGCCTGGGTTTGAGGCTGAGCTGGAGTGGATGGTGTTCATGATTTTGATGGTGTCTTCGTCGTTGACATTGTTCCAGGAGAGCAGGAGGTCAGTGTATTTGGGGGGCGTTGAGTCGGGGGTGTCGGCGACTGTCATGGGTGTCTAGGTGTCGAAGCTGTCGTGGATGTCTGTGATCTTGCGGTGGAAGAAGTTGGCCAGGGAGTCGCAGAGTTCTTGTGACAGCAGGATGTTCTTAGAGCTGGAGTTGGGGGAAGCTGTTGTGTGCGTTGTTGGTGATGTGTTTTTGGCGGATCAGATGAGTTGGTGGTGCCTAAGTCTGGCATCCTTTAGGGCCGCATGGTTGTCTGGTGTCTGGTCTTGGTGCCACTGCTTCTCGAGTCTTTGGCAGGTTTGCTTGGTAGTCTGGAGGTTAGTGTTGAACCAGATGGTTCTTGTGTCGGTGTGCCTGTTTGAGGGTTTCCTGAATGGGGCGATCTTTTTGGCGCGGGCGAGGGTGGTGAAGGGGCTGGTCTTTGGTTACTTTGTTCCAGCTGTGGTGTGGGATTCGTTGCATTTGGCTGTATGCGGTCTGTTTCGCGAAGGAGAGAGGAGCAATGGTGGTCGGTCCAGTGGAGTTCAGTTGTGTGGCTGATGGTGATATGATTGCTGGCGGTGAAGATGGGGACTAGCGTGTGTCCGACGTAGGAGTTGTGACGAGCTGTTTGAGTCCGAAGTTGTCTATTAGGGTTGTGGAGTTGCTGTCGTTGGCATTCTCGAGGTGGTAGCTCAGGTCTTCAAGGAGGATGTAGTCTGTGAAGGCGAGGGCGTGTGTGCTGATGGGGTCGGCGATGGAGTTGCTGAACTGTGGTCAGGCCCGGGTGTCTGTAGACAAGGGTTCCTCTGAGGGTAGTGTTGTGATCAACGTGGATCTGGAAGTGTTGGTGTTTGTCCATGCCGAGGGAGTCTTCAGTGTTGGTCAAAATTCTGATGGTGTTCCTGTGGACGATGGCAATTCCTCCTCTTGGTTTGTTGTTGTTTTGATCCCTGCGGGTGATCTTGTAGCCATCCGGGATGGCTAAGGCTATGTCAGGCGCCGAGGAGGTGTTCATCCAGGTCTCTGTCAGGAAGGTAACGTCCCGGGGAGGAAGAATCGAGAAGGTCCCATAGTTCGATGGCATGCTTGTAGACCGAGTGGGTGTTGAGTAGTATGCATCTTAGATTGGTGTGGCCTGCTTTGTTGGGATTTGGCATTGTATCAGCACCAGGTGTTGGGACTTTTGCGGGCTTAAGGGGGTCTGGTGCTGGGCGTGATCCAGGCGCAGACGGGCTTGCCTTAGGCACGCCAATGGCGCGACAGCGCAGCGGTCTCCATTAAGGTCTCCATTAAGTAGGGACGGTGGAGGGAGGAGCAGCTGGGAGGCGAGAGCAGTCTGGGTGGGAAGCAGAGGGCAAATTGGACGTGGGGACACAGAGAGGAGTCAGCGGGATCAAGAACCAATACAATCAGGACAAAACCAAAACAAGAAATACAATCCAGACAAAGCAAAACAATGTCACAATAATAGCAGAAAAAACTGTACCAGCAACAGGCACCAGCAAGGTGCAGACTTGAACCCTGCCTGGGAGTGCCGCAGCCAGAGGACAGCATGGAGGAGCTGCGGGGTAGGAGCTGATCTCTGGCCAAGGGTCAGAGGTCTAGCTGGCGCTCTCTTTGCAGCGGGTAAGGAGATGATCCCTGGCCGAGGGTCAGGGGTCTAGCTCGCACTCTCTGCAGAAAGGAATACTCCCTTGACTCACAGAGGTTTGGAAGCAAAACATATATATTGTGCATGACTCCTATTATGTACCCTTCCCACCCATCATTATTCACCTCCCTCTGACTCCAAGGCTCACTTCTGCTCCAGTCCGTACCCATGTCATTTTTTACTGTGTCAGCCATGGGTGGCCTATCAGCTGCATGGTAACAAGTACTTACAAATCACTCAGTATGTCATCATCGTCACATGAGTGACAGGATGTCAGGCCACTGTATATCATCATTCGTAAGAATGTCATCATCATCATGTGCCTTATTGCAGTAGTCAGGGTGAAAGTGAAATTGTCTGAGCATTTGCCATTAATTTAACAGAGTATGGCCGTTATGAAAAAAGTAAATAATTGTATAGTACAGCTGCCCCACATGCAGACAGTAGTAAAGAAACATAGGGCACAAGCTGACAGAGCTAGCATGCCTACAAGATTAATTGTGCTAAACAAGAGAGAGATGAAGAATACTTCTACTCTACTCCATAGTGACTGAAAGTCTAATCATCACATCCAAATCTTAGGGGCAGAGGAAGTGAGGAGGATACCACAACTGCTAGTGCTAGTGTGCCACTATAACTTTTATGTGTATAACTTTGTGTTACTGTTTTACTAAGAGTATTGCTTACAATTGTATTTTTTTTCTTTCTTGATATAGTAAGCAGCCAGGGCCTGGCAAAGGAAGCTGTAAGCCATCCCGGATGAATATCGCCGGCTGGTTGCCCTGTCAGAAGAGGAGCAGCTGCAGCTTTGTGCTCCAATGCCAGCCAGCCCCCTGTGTCTCCGGTGGTACGGCGCCATGTCCTGGCAGCCGCCCGCTGCCCATCAACTTCATCATCTACTGCTGCCCACCCCTGTTTTTCCTGCAGGATCTTTCGGCACCACATGCTTATCTGGATTGCGCACCTAGGGGCCAAGCTGGAGGAGGTCCTGGAGTGAACTAGCCAGCACCCCTGCCTCTAGACCTCAGTCTTCAACCCTTGCCCCTTTTTTAATCTTTTCTTTGGTGGGTGGTATGTTGGGAGTTGGGGAAACTTGGTCTTTACTACTTTTTTCTTCAACTTTGACATGGATGGCCATTTATTTAATTTATTGGACATTGGTTGGGGTTAGGGAGAGGGGTGGGTCAGGTGTTGAGACTTTTTCTTCTTCTAGTTTATATTGTTAGGGTAATAAAGTATTTATAGTTTTACAATACAGATGACACTAATCTTTTCTGAGGGGTTACTCTCTTACGTCACCTTGTTTGTTTTTTCCTTTTGCTGCAGGGCCGCAGCCAGATTTTGAAATCCGCAAATAGTGTAACACACCGACATATTGATGCAGTACCCTCTCTTGTCCTACTACTGTCAGTCTCTCCTCCTAGTCTATGCATTCTGCAACTAGAACCCCTTTGTAGTAAGTACTAAGAAGGATGAGCATGTGTGAATTATTTAATTTTTATAGTACATACATTATTGACTCACCCACACTTTTTCTCTTACCTGTGATTGATGTTTAGGCAAAGCGATGGCTGCATGGTGATGATCTGGTTTCCTGAGCTGCCATGGTGGGTGGTGATAGCAGTAATTGACTGTTACATTTGCAAAAAAAGAAAATGAGATAGTCAGTCACCGCAGGTAGACTATGGAATGAATAGAAGAATTACAGTAAGGAGTAAGTATACAAGAAGACGACTGTTGAACAAGAAACAAGATGATGAATGATAAGCAATGCTAAAGTAAAATAAAACATAATGGTGGCAGGGATAGCCCAGTACAAGTTAGAACAAACTGAAGTTAACTCAACCTATGAAGTGGACAAGCGTAACCTTGAGTGCTAGAAGGATGATAAGTCAATGCAGGCAATCAATAATTAATAATGGGTTAATAAATATGTTCCTGTGGAAAAAAAGAGAATAGTGAATACTGCTGTGCATGGGTGGGCACTGGGCAATCTAATCTGTTGTCAGTGTGGCCGATATATTTCTCAGGCTGAAAAGAATATGCAGCATAGAAATTGAATTAGAGAAATGCATACAAGAAGCCAAGGGTAGATTCAGGCTGAGGGGATATGAGGAAACAAACTAATGGCAGAACTAGGTAATCCTTATTAGAACAAAAGATACATCATATAGAAGTAGACACTGCAGCCACATATCAAACTTCAAGAAGTATGAAAGATGACAACACAATGAGGATCATCACTACATATAGCTGTCAACAAAGACAGTTGAGGTCCATAGTTAATATAAATTGCCCATCATACTTTCAGATAGTGGTCTGGCACCAAAGCTACCAACATTACCAACTGTTACCTTTAGACAGGCATCAACAATGAGGTCCCATCTAGTCAAAAGCAGCCCTGAACTTGGTCCAAGTACCACCTGGCTGAAACCAAAGCAGGGATTCTTTAAGTGTTCTTCATGCAGTGCATGCAAGTTTGGTGAGAACACAACACATTATGAAACACCTTTTAGTCCCAAAAAATAGCTATCAAAGGAAATTATAACTGCCGGGCAGAATATGCGGTATATGTGCTGACTTGTATTGTATTGTATTGTATTTATTATTTATAACGCGCAACTGTCACCCTACGGGTATCCTGGCGGCCAAACAGGAAGTATTCAGATGGAACAACAATACACTACCTGTCATGTCATACAAAACAACCGCCGGAACTATTAGATGGAATCAAGAGAATTAAATTTTGGCGAACAGCCATGTTTTCAGGCTCTTTCTGAACCCCAACAAGGTGTCAATTTGCCTGATGTTCTGGGGAAGCTCGTTCCACAGCCTCGATGCAGAAGTGCAGAAAGCTCTGCCTCCCATCCTCGTTCTCCTGATCCTAGTGGTTGCTGCCAAACCCAGGCTAGAGAAGCGCAGGGTCCTGGTAGGCTTATACCAGGTGAGCCTTTCCTGTAAAGGAATAGGTCCCATGTTGTACAGAGACACGGGAAGAACCTCTTATTATGACCTGAATATCATTCAGCACTTTTAGCAGTTAAGTCAATTATTTGTACATAGGATGCATTACATGACACAATAGACTTTTCACATATTTGTTATTTTTTTATAAATGTATTCATTATACAAAAATATATACTTTTTTAAATTTTTCTGCAGTTTTCTTTCACATAAAAAACATAATAAATATAACTAAATATCAATTAATGTGCGTTTGTTGAGGTGCAACATATTAACTGAAATTGTTGTTCTAGATAGAACCCCTCATTATTCATTTATGTACAGATATGAACATTCATTCTAGCATCCATACTCACACTTACTCACATACAAACAACAATGACAAAAATACATAAATGTTTCCAAACTTTGTGGAAATGTATTATCAGTGTCCAATACAAGACTCCTCGTAGTATGATTTCAGTCTATCTTAAATCATGAACCAATCTATATATTCTTGTTGTGATCTCGATTTGGATTTATTTTCCAATTTAGTTCTTATGATCTTTCAGTTTGTCCTATTCGAGGGTCTTTGTATGCGTACGGCCTACGTACGTTTCAGTGATATTTTATTTGTGTTTCACCTTCTTCAGGGCCAACTTGGACTAAGCAAATGTCTGCAAATAGTCAGAAACCATGGGGTTCTCTTAATCTGAAATTTAAACAGAGCTGTGTCAATATTACATTTGAATGTATCCTAAACGATCAATTCTCAAAAGCTATAATGACTAGTTATCTAGCCATAGTTAACAGAAAGTGGTTCACACCAGTCTAGGTTCTTGACCTTATATCCCAAAGATAGAACAAACCCAAAGGTGAAATTGTGCATTTAGAAGAAGATAAGGAAAAATTGTGATGGAGGTTGATTTAAAAAAAAGGAAATTATTAGTGGTGAGGCTGCTACCAGCATGCAACAAGATGGTGGTGTGGGAATGACCTCACAGTAGACACTATTGAAATACAAAATATGTACCTTAGTATATAAGGTCGTAGAGGTAGAATGGATCTGCTGTGGCTTTAATAAAGCGCCTGATTTTGCTGGCTTATTACAATTCTAAAGAAAGAAAGGGCATATCGCTTGTTATATCAATTCTACATTAGTGGTTTTGGTTTTCTAAACAGCCACACTCCTCTCAAAGTATTACCTTTAGAGGTCCCGTCCATGTCTGGCTGAGATCTTATAATTTAAAAAGATGATCTAGTTATTCGCTCTCAATGGGAGGTGAGGCTGGTAAAGAGAAAGCAAGAGAGATGTTTAAATCTATGTTATTTTAGTCTCTTGGTCTTGATCTGTCAAAGGTAGCTGAAAATATTGATTGACTCACCTCCTAAATAACAGAAGGCAGTGTTCCTTTATAGCGTATTATCTGTTCTTTTTGAATTTTTATGATACCAGAATGGGGAACATGTGCCGCAATTTGTTCTAAAACAATAAAACAAGGGAAAAATTTGGGGCATTTATAGTGTTAAAACGGAAGGTTTCTATTAGAGCCGATGCGCGCGTTGCAGAAAAAGAATATGTTCTGGCAGCTCATTAGTGCTATATATGTCTATATTTGTTTATAGCCTGCTACAAAGAAGAAACTGCCCGTGTCTATAGTTGCTGGTTGCAGACTTACTCCAGATTATATGTCTCTGAGCCCACCTTGTTGCTTGGTTATATACTTCCCCGAGGGCTGTGACAGAAAACGGCATGTAGCTTTATTTTAATAATTCTCTGCATATAGCAGCTTGATCACTATGATAGATTCTATCAATGTACAAGCAGGGGTACATAAAACTGCTTTATCTCTAAAAAAATATGTTTAAGGGAAATACTTCTATCTTAACGTTTTGGTATAATTATAAGTGCACATGCTGGGATTACTCGTTAAACTATGAAAAAAGAGAGAGGCTTTGTTTAGTATTGGTAACAGTATGTCGAGTATCCTATTTTCTCACTGTGCGCTGATAGTAATTAAAGCTACTAAAATGGGTAATACACCGAGCTGATCTCTGTAACAGTACTTACTTGGGCAATTGCTCACGTTCTGTCCTGCCGGGGTGCCGACCGCCGTGTCTCTGCCACAGACAACCGGAAGGCGATGGCAGAGGTCTTTAAATACGTGCACTCTCTTGGTTGATTCTAATCAGCTGTGTGTGTATACGGCGTGTAGGCAAAAGTCACATACGGTGGAAATAGTGAGCGGACTGCATGTGGCTAGCTTGTAAACAGTATTAGACATAGTTGACGGACTGGCACGATGTGATAGCATTACCAAGATGGCGCTATATTTTGGTATATGCTGTGTTGATTATATGACGAGGGATTCCATGTTTAAGGTTGTGATATTGCAACGAAAAGATTTGGTTAATAGCAGCCAACACCAGTATGCAAACTGCATTGTTCAATGAATCTGGTGTTAAAAATAGTTTTGATGTTGGCATATTTGTGCTATCAATAAAAAATAGATTGAGAAAAACACTTTATGTGGGGTCAAACATGCTTGCAAGATGTAGCCATTAATGCAAAAAAGTGCTTTTATGGTTTGATATCAGTGCCAAATATCGAGCCTAATGGTCTTTAATATGCAAGCTTTATACTATATGAGAAATGGTTTGAGTTTATGCTGTTTAAAGTGCTACGGACGATAGCCAGGATATTTTTAAGTCCTCTATTAAAAAAAGAGAACAGTGGTAAGGGCGTTTATTCTTACAGAGGGTGTTTGTGTGGTACACTAGGTCTAGATATGGGACATGAGGGGTAGCCTGTGTACTATTTAGATTCAAGGTTCAGATTGCACTAAATGAATGGGCAGCGTACATGATATATCTAAGCTATTTAGTGGTTATCCAGCAAATTTCTTCATTGAGCCCATATCGTACCGTATCTAGATGATAGATCCAAAAGGTCTCGCGTTGTTTCCGTAGCTTTAGCATTTCTTTACCAGGGACATGCGATACCCGTTCTAGAATTAACCAGCGCATGTCTTTTTCTGTATGGCAGGATCGGATGTAATGATCTACCAGGGGGGCATTGGTTTTGTTAGTTCTCACTGATGATTTGTGTTCAGAGAGTCTTACTCTGAGTTCTCTTGATGTTTCACCAACATATCCTATGCCGCAAGGGCAGAGGATAAGATAAATCACATTGCTTGTTCTGCAATTTGTCATTTCTCTAAATTTGCCAGTTTTGTTCCTGTATGTCCAGGTTTCACCAGTTATAACTTGGTCACAGGCGTGACATGAGCCACATTTGTGATTACCAACAGGAAGGGGCTTGCCATCTACTGTGAGTTGGCGTGCTTTCTCCTTAGGTCTGTTCCTGCTATGTACCAATTTATCTTTAAGATTTTGATTTCGTCTGAAGGCTATGGTTGGTTTTGCCAGAGCTTCATTGGTGTCATGTGTGTTAAGAATTTTCCAATGCTTATTAATGACTTGTCTGATCTTGTTATTTAATGTGGAGTGGTTAACTACACATACTATATTCTGATTTTTGGTCTTAGTAGTTTGGTTTAGTAAGGCATCCCTGTTGTAATATTTGGCCCTTTTAAGAGAGCGACGAACAAGTTTTCTAGGATACCCTCTCGCCAGTAATCTATCTTGAAGTTTCAAGGCGTGTGTCATAAAATCTTTGGTGTTAGTGCAATTTCTCTTAATTCTGAGAAATTCCCCGAAGGGGATTGAGTCTTTTTGGCATGGGGGATAGTAACTGCCATGTTCTTGAATTGTATTCTTGGCTGTTGGTTTTCTGTATAGGCTCACTGTTATTTCACCAGCGGTATTCTGAATCCAGATGTCCAAGAATTCTACTTGAGAATTGGAGGCATTGTGTGTGAAATTAAGGTGTGGGTCTGCCAGATTGAGCCATTCCATAAATTCTTTAAGGTTCTCCTCACTCCCTGTCCAAATAAAAAAAATGTCATCAATGAACCGATGCCATCGTGAGACATTTTCATAAAAGGGAGCCAATTCGTTGAAGATGTTTCTCAACTCGAATTCTCCCATATAGATATTGGCTATACTGGGGGCACAAGATGCCCCCATGCTTACTCCCTTGATTTGATGGAAGAGGTTATCTTCAAATTCAAAGAAGTTATTGTGTAGGACTATCTCTAAACACTGTAGGATGAATGGGTCAGGTCTCTGCCCTGGTGTCCTAGCAAGGAGCGCTGCCACCGCTACCATTGCTAGGTCCTGGGGTATGTTTGTATAAAGTGACTCGATGTCACATGTGACCAGCAATTGTGTGTCTTCGTTGAAAACTGTGTGTTCTAGTATGTTTATCATATGTCCAGTGTCTTTGATATAGGATTCGTATGTAGTGGTCAAAGGACATAGGAATGTGTCCAGATATTTGGACAGTGGTTCAGTTAGGGAATTGATAGACGCTACTATGGGTCTTAACGAGGGATCAATGGTATTCTTGTGCGTCTTTGGTACACCATAGACGGCTGGTGTAATTGGATTTCTTTTAATTAAAAAATCCATTTCTTTGTTACATATATAGCCATCTTCAAAGGCTTTGCCTACTGTCTCTTCTATCTGTGTGGATAGTCTAGCGAGGGCACGTCTGTTTGCTTTTCTATAGTGTTCGTCTACATTCAACATATCTTTGATTTTGTTTGAGTAATAGGTAGTGTCCATGACCACTATTCCCCCTGCTTTATCACACGGTTTAATTGTAATTTCCGTGTTGTCTTGTAGCTGTTTTAGAGCTAATCTCTCTTGATCACTAAGGTTCTGACGTGGGTCAGGAATGTATTTTAGTATTTTTTCAAGCTCTTTGAGAACATTTTTCTCAAAAATTCCTACCTCGGGTCCTACCATGTCTAATGTAGGAGTAAACGTAGCAGGTGGTTTACATCCAGACATATTCTCTTGTTCTTCTCTATGTTCCATGTCAGCATAGTATTTTTTAAGTCTGACTTTTCGGAAGAAAGAAAAAATGTCTGAGGTGATGTTATATCTATTTGCCCGGGAACTAGGGACAAAAGAAAGTCCTTTACTCAAAATAGCCACCTCATCACTTGAGAGTTGGTGTTTGGATAAGTTGAAGATTGGGATACCAGTTGGTATATCTGATGTTACTGTTTCCAGTATTGCTGTCTCCTGGTTTGGACATAGGGCTGAGGATGTGGAAGGTTCGGTTGCTGGTACTGATTGGTGTTCGGTCCATGATGATATGGTCTGTTTGATCCGCGGCCTCTGGATAAAAAAGAGGACTGTCTACCTCCCCTGTTGAATCTACCTTGTTGTTGTCCTCTTTGATTGCTATCTTGGTACCCATAATCATAGCTATCAGCTAATAATCCATCAGGGTCTGAGTCTGATGTGTTGCTTTCTGAGAAGTTCTGTATTCTTACTCTTCTATTTTGTCTGAAATTAGAGGGTCCAGGATTATAATATCCGGCATTCACAGGAGCATGGTCAGTTTGGCCTGTTTGATAATAATCAGGTTTGAGATAGGGGTATATTTTTTCATGGGCGAACCATCTTATATCTTTCTTAAGTTTGTCCATTTTTTTCTTTATTAAGTAAGTGTCAAATTCTTGTATTTCCTCATTTATTTCCAATAGTATCTTCTTGGCTTCATCTATGGCAGGTGTGGCTTTAAGTTTTTCTTCTAACTCTGCAATTTCTTTCTGTAGGATGTGTAACATCTCTTTTACTGTATCTATAATGAGTAACATCCAGTCACGCGAGCACCGGTTAGCTATTAATGACCAGCGCTCGAGAAATTTACGTACCTCAATAAATAGTGCCGGCATGTTTCTGACTCTGAGGCCTGTGGGGATAACCCCAGCTTTAAGGTATTCGGCCATAAAGAAAGCATGAGATTCCATACGTTTAGCTTTCTTTTTTAAGTTAAGTAATTTAAGCCACTCACTGTTGGAATTGGGCATTGAATTGGTGCTGATGTTGCTGCTGCTAGTGATTTGGCCTAACATGTTGGCATAGTCTTCGTCAGTAAACCCAAAAGTTTTTAGGTTATCCATAGTTGAGTAGTCAGAAAGAATAGACCACCACAAGTGAGAGTTTTAGCTTACAGAACTGAGAGTGAAAAGCGGAGTTACTTCTGATGAATTTAGAGTAGAAAGGAATGGTGAGTGTTGATAGTAACTATAATTACCTAACTGTGTGAGGAGAACCAACTATCTGTTTAGACTACGGCTAAGGACAGAACATATCTCAAACAGACAACCCTACAGTAAAAACTGTTGAGAAAAAGCAATAAGAACAGGGGTACTCCGTATTTTGTTTGTGGTCAAGAGGTGGGAGTAGCAAATAGTACAGAGACACGGGAAGAACCTCTTATTATGACCTGAATATCATTCAGCACTTTTAGCAGTTAAGTCAATTATTTGTACATAGGATGCATTACATGACACAATAGACTTTTCACATATTTGTTATTTTTTTATAAATTTATTCATTATACAAAAATATATACTTTTTTAAATTTTTCTGCAGTTTTCTTTCACATAAAAAACATAATAAATATAACTAAATATCAATTAACGTGCGTTTGTTGAGGTGCAACATATTAACTGAAATTGTTGTTCTAGATAGAACCCCTCATTATTCATTTATGTACAGATATGAACATTCATTCTAGCATCCATACTCACACTTACTCACATACAAACAACATGTCCCATGTTGTGCAGGGCTCTATATACAATACATAGGGACTTAAAAGTGACTCTACTCCCGATTGGCAGCCAGTGTAGGTCTCTGAGCGCCAACGTAGTGGAAGAACTGCGTGGTCTTTTAAGTGCCAGCTTGGCCGCTATAGACTGGACCCTCTGGAGCCCCTGTAAGATGTATAAGGGGGCCCCTAGATATAGAGAGTTACAATAGTCCAGTCTGGCCAGGATCACACTCCTGACCACTAGCGGTCTAGACTCATCAGGCAGAAGGGGCAAAATCTGTCTGAGCGCTTTCAACAATCCAAAGCAGACACTAATGGTTTTATTGGTCTGAGAGGTCATTTGGAGATCCGCATCAAACAATACCCCTAGATTGTGCACGGTCTTAACTGGGATGCAAGGATCAGCTCCCGGTGCAAGCCTGATCTCGTAAGAAGGTTGCTGACTCAGTTTGGCTGACGAACAATAAACTACCTAAATTGGAGGGAGTTTATTTTCAGCCACCTGGAGACCCTGCTCATGCAGTTCTGAAAGGTCTCCATGGTCACCGCCTGTCTTCCTTCTAAGGAGAACACCAATTGGGTGTCGTCGGCGTAATTTATCAAATCTATTCCATAGGATTTAATCATGGGGATCAGAGGCTGCAGATAAAGATTAAAAAGAATAGGGCTGATCGATGAGCCCTGAGGTACTCCATGACAGACCAGGGACTTAGGAGATGAGAAAGGTGCTAAGGTCACCACCTGTTGTCTGCCTGTCAGGTAGGATTGTATCCACCTCAGGGCCTTGCCCTTCACGCCCAGTTTTTCCAGTCTACTCAACGGAACTGCATGGCTGACCGTGTCGAATGCGGCCGACATGTCCAACAGCACCAAGACTGAGGAGTTGCCATTGTCGGCTCGCATTCGACACGGTCAGCCATGCAGTTCTGTTGAGTAGACTGGAAAAACTGGGCGTGAAGGGCAAGGCCCTGAGGTGGATACAATCCTACCTGACAGGCAGACAACAGGTGGTGACCTTAGCACCTTTTTCATCTCCTAAGTCCCTGGTCGACTTGTACCTGTGGCTTGAGATACGTGGGAAGTACCAAGCTACAGGTGCATGTGAGATTTTTACAGCACCTGCGGGCCATTGTCAATAACAATGCCACATACCCCGCGGCTTGTCATTTTAAAACTGAACATGGAAATAACCTCAGCTGTCTTAAATATTTTGTAGTAGATGCTTTCCTTAATCTCCGTCATGGAGGTAATAGAGATTGGCTAATGAGTCAGTTAGAGTCACGCTTTATACTTGAATTTGATTGCAAAGCACCAACAGGACTTAAAAATACAGAGGACTTACATTTTTTTTGTGAAACCGCCAAGTATTGCACAAGGTGGATAACATCTTAAATGTAATCCTAAACATCTTCAATCATGTATAGCATGGCCCCTCTGTGATAAAGTAAGACTAGTAAACAAGTAGAGAAGCAGATAAGCACATAATATATTAATAAGTGATCAGCCTAACAGTCTGTGTAACACATATATGATTTATTGTCAGTCAAGACTCAAATAGGACTATGACAGGACATGTCCACAATATGTATAATATATTTAATTTTAGGCTGCTGCCTAGAGAAAACTGGTAATTTTTTAATAAAAAACATATAAAACCCTTTAAAAAAATGTTTTATAGATGTGTTATTTTTAGCCATCTTTGACTATTACATGTACTGTAAAGCACTTAGCACTTTATAGCAATGTTTGCACTAATAAGGCACTTATTATGCACATAAGCCCTTTATTAAGATGGTTAGGCACAATTTGCACATAAGAAGGCGGAAATGATTTTGAACTTGGAGAATTCATTAATGTATTTCTGTGATATTTATATTCATTTTATGCTGAGTACATAAATAAAATGAGTGAACAGTAGAGAATTGTTTATGGTAAAAAATAATGCATGTTTGCTAATAAGAAACCACTATACCATTTCCGAGTGTTGATAAGAACAATAGTAACAAACTGGTAGAACAAGTAGGCCTTAAACGGCCATTCTGCGTAAATAGGAGAGTCTACACATGACAATGTGTGTGTATATGTACTTTCTTATGTATTTATTTAGGCATCATGTATTTATTTATTTGAACAATTTTAGCAATTGTTTAAATTGATAATGAATTGAAAGTCAAAATGAACTTGAATTCTTATGTAAATTACAGGCTGGTAATGATATTGCGATATACAATGCGATTTGTGACAAATTGAGTCTTTCTACACTGCTTATTTAGATCATGTGACATATAAGGGTTGTACAAATTAGCTTACCGTAAAGCATTTTGTTATGTGAGCATCACTGATGTCTAAGGTTTTTTAGATGATAATTCCTAACTATACCCTGTCTGAAACCTATGGTTTTTTCAGTGAATTTCAAAGGTTTTTTAAATGATAATTCCTAACTATAACTTATGTGAAACCTATGGTTTTTCAGTGAATTTCAAAGGCTTTTTTAAGACAATTTTTAAATGTATTAATTGTTATATTTATTTCTTTGGTACTGATTTACTATATTCTTTAAATCAATTTATTTTTAGATATCTTATTTTTTACATTACATAACACATGTTTAATATTTTTCTTTAAAAAAATATATATATTTAATACATTTCTTTTTTTATATTTTTTTACAATATTTTTATAATATTTCTTTTTTCTTTTTTTGCAATTTTCTGAGCAGTCCCGCACCCAAACCGCACCTCTCTCGATTACTGCGCCAAACATAGCCGTCATTTTACAATTGTTTTGTAGGATCCGCGATGGGTGTGTTTTCATTCGCGAACGCTATGCGGCCCGTACGCGACTTCAAGCGCATACGCGACATAAACGTATCACGCCATGCTTGCACGTTTCCACATGATGTCATCTACGTCTTCAACGCGGTGGGCGCGCAGCTTCCTCTAAATTTTTCGATACCCAAAAAGATATATATATGTATTTAATATAAATATTAAGGCAAAAAAAATAATATTATTTTAGTTGTAATAAACGTATATTACTTTTATATGCAATTTTGCAGAGTCGCGCTAGGTGCGTGTTGCGTGTACGCACTCAACGCGGAGCCCATGTGACTAAAAAAAGAGATTTGATTGGTTTATAACACTTACTGTTCTAACTATTGAAGAACCCCACCCATTTTAATTACTCTTCTTAGACCTTCCTTAGGAGAAGACCTGTTCTGAGAAGAACCTCACTTTTTCTTCGCTGGAAATCTGAATTCATTTTTTGGAGAAAAAAATGGCTACACCGCTGGAACAATCATCTGATTCTGATGATTTTGTTGCTGAACAATTTCTACCAGAACCTCCCCCTCCCGAAAGGTACACATCCATCGTTTGGAATTTTTTTACTTTTCCGGAGGGACAAAAGAAATGTAATGCCACGAAGGTGACATCCAAGATTTGCCAGGCTGTGCTGTACAAAGGAGATCCTAATAAAAAATACTCATGTGGCACTGCTAGTATGCGCAAGCACCTCCAATCCCTGCATACTGTGAACTATGCTCACAAAGAATGTAGAAGACTGCACCAAAATGCACCTCCACCACCGGCAATACAAAGTACCTCTGGGGCATCACCTTAAACATCACCACCAAACATACGTCCCCAATTTATAAAATTTAGAATGCACTGCGTGAAGTGCAATTGTTTAATTTGTTATGGGGAACAGTCAGTAGACCTAGTTTGCAGAGCAATTGATAACCATCAATGCTAGTTTTTTTTTATTCCTTCAAAGTTCACGGTTTTGTTCGTCCTGTTGACTTTTTTTTACAAATCAAAAAAAAAGAAAAGGTTAAAAAAATCAACAAGAAATATATAAAAGTACAATAAAAAGAAGTTATTTTCAAAACTAACTACTCTGGTTAAAGGAAGAGCTAAATTTGTATGGTGTATGAAAGTTTATATGCATGTATACGTAATACATAATTGAGTGAAAGAATGCATTTGTGGTGTACGGTAAATGTATAACTGCAGAACTATAAGGAAGTTCTGTAACATTATACTGTAAGCTCTTTACCTACAGTATGCTAAAGTATTTCCGAACCACAGGGATGCAACATATATACATAAATATATTGCAACTCTGTGCTTCTCTCTGCACTGGTGCCTAAACTACATCCATGTGATGACATAGTTACCCTTGCACCATGGTGCAAGAATATCTGTGTCATGTGTAGTTTATTTTTGTACAACAAGGCTCCCCTTCCTGCACAAAAACAATCAATGAACACATTTTTCACCTTCAATGTATGGTGTGCATTTTAGCATATATTGAAAGAGAAAAATGAAGGAGTAATGAATAGAAGTGTCCTTGTTGTGCATTGCTACATCAATTGGAGGATGGTGCAGTATTTATACACATGTCCAGACTTATCATTTCTGATAAATCTGGTGATGTGTCTTGTTTTGTGAGTTTTATCTGCAAACATGCACAACAACATCTATAGAATGCCCTTTCAACATAAAGTGGTGTGTATGATGAAGTCGTATTTACATGGAAAAGAAAAGGTACACAGACTGCCTTTTCCTCTCTTTGTTAATATAAAAGATTTTTTTACGCTATCATTATGTTATAAAAAGTGACATATTGTTGGCATAGGAAGCTTTCTATACATGTCTGTTGGGTTAGTTGGTCCCCAGTGACACTCTGGGGCAGATTTACAAGCTCTCTGTGCCACCAGTACGTCACTTTTTGTGACGTACTGGTGGCGCAGGGGGCTCTTCCATATTTACAAGGTGAGGAAAAGTCACCCTGCGTGACTTTTCCTTTCCTTGTAAATACGGCCCCTTCACATGCAGTACTTTGCGGTGATTGGGTGTTTCATGGGTGTTGCTGTGGGTGTTCCCGAACAACAGTCATGGAACAAGACCCATCTCTAGATTTACGAGAAATCGTCAATCTGAAGATGTGTCTGAATGCTACGCCACCCTAGAGGTGGCGTAGGGAGGTGCAATGAAGAGAAATGTTTTCATATATCCTCGTTTTTTCCTCTTTCAATGCGTGCTGTATTCTATAGCACGTATTGAAAGAGGAAAAAGCTTTTAGTGATTGTTTTTGTGCAAGAAGGTGCCCCTTCCTGCACAAAAACAATCTACCCATGGCACAGACATCCTTGCACCATGGAGCAAAGGTGCCTGCGCCGGCGCTTGGCAGCTGTGTTTGCGCCAGCGCAGGGGAGAGCACAGGAAGGTGACAATAATATAAATAAAAAATGCTGAACATTTTTTTCAGTTTTTTTATAAAATAAATTTGAATAAATTTGATACTTTAGAATTAGAATCTGTAAAAGAGAAGACCAAATACAGTTATAATACATAGTACTATACTTTTTAGAAAACAGAATAATTTTTACATTTCACAAAATATTTTCTTTGCCTTTTTTGCTGTTCTCAGAATATATTGAATTTCACTAGAAACAGTGATTTCAATTGTACTCATCACATAACAACGGGCAAAAAAAAACCAAAGAAGAAGATTGTTTTAAAAAAAAAATCCATCCTAAATAAAATACCATAAAAAACAAATCACACATATATAAAATGCTTACTGGTAAGAACATTTTATAACTTACATTTATAAACACTGTAAATGCTGTTGCTTAAAACTATATGTGAGACAATGTGCAGGAAAAAGTCCGTAATTCAAATAAACACCTTTCTTCAAGACCAAATAGTATTCTTGAAATCCGTTATATTGAAATTTTGTAACAGCAGTTGTATTAATACATATTAATAAATTTTCTTGGCAAACATTGTTTAAAAACTAACTGAGCAGCATTACCAAGTGTCCAGCCTTTTTCACATTTAGGATAGGCAGTGTAATGTCCAGATATTGTGGAAGGACCATCATGGAAAATGATTGCTACTGCTACAAAAGTCCTGCCTGATATTGATAGTTGACTTGCTACAAAATGTTTTAGTAAAGTTTCTATTTTTCTTCTATCAGCTGTACAACATTGCATCATTAAAATTATATATTGTCCATATCTTTGTATAAATCATGTTGATAACATTTATGATTTGCATTGGCTGCACTCCATGTTCTAATTTGCTGCTTTAACTAGTTTAATGAAAGACACTGATTTACAGTCTGACAATGTCAAATATAAAAATCTTTCAGTGTCTATGTTAGTGCTACATGTATACATACAATTTTCACAATGATGTTCCCATTTATAACAAAGGCCAAAAAGGTTTTCAATTTGTATACCTTAATTTTCCAATATGGTTAGCATATACATTAGAAATTCCTGAGCATCTTGTTGGATATTTTGCGTAAATTGTGTAGAACCAGAACATACATCCAAAAGATTACGAATATCACAAACACTTTGTATTTTACTTTTATCAGTTCTCAATTTTTCCTAAACGCAATGCAACAATGAACAAAATCTTTCTTCCCGATTCTCTATAATTTGCTCTTGCAAACCTTAAAAAAAAAAACAACATTGACCACTACATTAGCATAGCAATTGACACCTGAACTATTTTCAAACTGATAACCAACAATCTCTTCAACAGAGCCCTTTTTCTTTTTGCTTGCAATCACAACTTTATCTTGTATTTTTTCTTTCTCTATACCTTCACTACAGATATTCTCATATCTTCTTTTTCGACCTACCACACGCTTTTCAAATACTGGATATTGACCTAAACTGGGAGCATATTCTCTTGTTAACCTATTATACTCTTTCACACAATTTGCATCTGCACTAATCTTTCTCTCATCAAAATCAATCAAGTACCATCCAGATAAAGTTCTGAACCGAGACAAAGCAACATATGCCATACCCTCTTTAAACACAGTATTTCCAATGTTCATCAAAGCAATTTCTACACTTAAACCTTGAGATTTATTAATAGTCACTGCATATGCCAGAGAAACTGGAAACATAAATCTTTAACAAGCAAAAAGTGAACTGAACATTGACCGATTTGTTTTACTTCTTCAATCTGATCAAATTTGATTTTTTTAAAAATTCAATACCATCAATATTCGGATATTTAACAAAATCTACAACTTTTCCCATTGCTTCATTAACTAAACCTTTTTCTACATCCAAATTACGCCTTAAAATTACCCGTTTCCACATACATATACATTATTTTCTAAATCAGCAGATTTAGATATCGAGTTTTCTAAAGAATCCAATTTTGTTTTTAACTTTTCTGTCAAAATAATAGTGATTCCTTCATGCTCAATGTTATCAATGGCTTCCATTTTTATTTCTTCATTTTCCAGCTTCCAAAGTTGTTAGTTGAATATAGAACACTCACGAGGAGTTGGCATTAAGCAGATTACATATTTGTTCTCTGCAATTTTCATATATATTTTCTCAGGAATTAAATTTTTATTTGGAAACAAATTGGAAAGTATTGGACAATGCAAAGCTTCTCTGTCATGTTCTGTCAGTACGCCAATTCTTATATCTTGAAGAATAGTTCCATAATCAACATCATTTGCCTGTCACATATTTGTAATGAGTTCCTTGTATTCAAAATATGACCAAATGTTTACATTTCCAACACTACACAGAGACTTTCTGGTGTCTTCATGCGCAAGTGATTTAAATACTGGTTGTCCTTTTACGGGAGTAAGTTGCAGTAGATCTCCAAAAACTATGACGTGTTTTCCTTCAAATAGCATGTCATACTCTGCTTTAATAATTTGCTGCATTCTTAAATGCACAAAAGCAAGCATTAGGTTTGAGACCATGCTTACCTCATCAATAATCATAAGTTTCATTTTCTTCAGCACTCTTGAAGCTTCACAACAAGCTTCAGCAGATAGCTTGTGATATACCAATTTATTTTCATGCTCCACAGGTAGCATTAGTAAATGATGCATTTTAATACCTTTAACTTTGTGTGCTGTTAACCCAATTAGAGCAGTTACAACACAAGCCAAATGTGACTCAGTTGTTTTCTGTAGATAACTGGTGATTACTTTAATTAAGAAACTTTTTCCTGTTCCAGCTTGTCCACTCACATACATTCAGATAGGTGGAAAAGATGAGCATGTACATTCTTTCTTTTCATGAAGAAATCCATGATCAATCTGTTGTCTCACTTGCTGATATATTTCTTTCTGTTCAACATTTAGTTGTTCTTCCAAGTTTGCTGAGTCTGTTACATCTTCTTGAGCTTGATGCATTACTGTTTCCAACTTAGTCAAGCCGATTGCTGCTTTATTTTCAACAATTGGTTGTCCTAGTGGATCTCAGCAGAACGTTGACTGTCTTGAGAACTGTCTCTAGCAATCTCAGCTGCAATAATAGCTTGTTGATCAATTTCATTGTTCAACATTTTTATATAATTTGAAAAAGCAGTACATTGTATGTTATCTTTACAAGCATTGAAGAAATTTTCATAGCTCTGAAAATCTCCAAGTAATTTCAATTCTGAACGCCACGGTTTGAACAGTTGCAAAAGAGCTAATTAGTAAAATTTCCTTTTATCAGCAGTTTCACAACTCAGCTTCCTGTGATTAATCAAATTTCCTTTCGTTTGTTTTACCAAACATCCTTCGGATCCAATCACTCCATATTTTCCATCATTGATGCTCTCAGTAGTAATCCGTTTAAAAGTGTAGAAATAGGGGACGCGCTGAATGTCTGTCTACACCTGCCGTGAGGGGAAAGGCCTGCACTTACCCTCCATTCTACCCACATCCTGGTTTGCGGGGGCGAGCAGTAACGCTGCATTGCCGCACCGCCGTGAGGGGAATGGCCAGGCGGTAGGACCACAACTCCCAGGAGTCCCTGCACGGCGTACGAGACCGGCATCACCAGAGGGCGCCTAAAGTCCTCATAATCAGCAGCCCCTCCGCACCACGGGACGCGTGCGAGCCCGTCCCACGCACGTCAGCACCAGTAAGAGCCAGGCCTTATATCTGCAGTCTACCAGCTTATTGTTGGGCTTTGAGGAGAAGTGTGGACCGATCCTGGAAAACTCAGAAGGTACTGTTTACTGTTGTGCATGTCGCGAATACCAGCTTGAAGGACCTTTTGATACTGTCTGTGGACTATTTTTGTAGCCTGTTGTCTACTAAGATTTTCCTTTTAGCGGGGAAGGGCATATCAGAATGGGCAAGCGTAAGTCAATGAAAGGGAGAGGCGGAGGACTGAGACTAGTGGCCCCGTATAGGAAAAAAGCAAGAAGGATGACCAAGCATGCTGCTAGTAATTGTGTTCTTGATCGAATTGATAGCCGTGTGGAGGAATGTGAGGCAATCCTATTTTCTGAGCCTATCCCACAATCTGAGGGGGATTTAGCTCATTGGAATATAGTTGGGTTGGGGCTGGAAGGTTCATGTAAGGGTCCTGCCTCTCCAGCTATCTCCGCCATGTTTCTCTTAAAACCAAAAGGCCCAAAGGGCGGGGGTGCTGAGAGTGGGGGGCTTCAATAAAGGAGAGCGCTACAACTAGTATACTGATAACTCCTTACTAGTTGATGGTAGTGAATCCCTAACATCTGTACCTTTAGTCCTCTGTACTAATAGGTTCTCTATTTTTGCTTGTGTACATAGCGAGAGTACTACGCAACAACCCTGTCAACCACCAGGAATAGTCACGGATGTTGACCCAAACCATCCACTAGATTCCCAAATCATTGATAAGGTTAGAAATAATACACTAGATCTTCAAGACTTAGTGAAGCTGGTACTTTTACTACGGGATGAGATAGTCTATAAGGGCTATGATTGTAAATTTAACTTCTATGGTAGGGCCCGCGCCTAATGGTGGGGCACGTTCCTTGATAAACCCTACCCCGAGTGACACTATCTCTTGCCCAATAAAAGCTGGTAGTGCCCTGGTAAATCCTTTTGTAATTGAAAAAGTGGGTGGTGAGCATAAAATTACTTCCTATAGTGAGGTGGCTAAATGTGGAAAAAAACACCCCTCTCACATGCACAAAATAGACCCCCACTCCTCACTAAAAATAACTTAACTCATTCTACAAAGGAAAAGGAGAGGGAGTATTTGTTACCTAGTGCGAGGTGGAATACTTGTCCAAGGACCAATCAATATAAATTTAAAGATAGCTGGGGGGTGCGAAACTAAGTATAACACAAAGTACTAACAAAATCTACATGACCAATGTCCCCAAGCTAGCACCAGTGAGTAGTAATGAGCGTGCCGACTCACTGACTAATAAAGCTATCCATTGGATACGTCATGTTAGAGGGTGCTGGTCTGTGATTAGGGATGATATCTCTAAGGTGTGTAGGCTTACTTCGGCCACTGAAAAATGTGACTGTGTTGAATTGACACTTCGGACAGAGGAGCTGTCTGATAACCTATTTGCCCTTGAGTTTAGAACTAGCCCCCCTGCCTATTCGTCCATTCAGTTATGGAAGGCCCCACCTGTTTCTCAGGTTACCCACTACCCTGGGTAATGGCCACGTGGTCGTGTGGGAAGTTCTGGACTGGAAAATATTGATTGACTCTCTGGTGAATATGTCAAGGGCTATGTACTGGTAGTGTAGAGGGCTTAGCTGATAGCTGCGATACTGCCAGCTATATCCCCGAAATTAGATATCTACAAGGGCCAGGTAACTTGCAGTGATGAGGTTGTGGCTGTTCATACAGTTAGGTCCCAGTATGATAACTTTGATATTGCTAGTTGTATCCCTGAAGTGAGATCTCCCAATATAACTCAATCCATGGATGCCTCTGACTTTGGTTCACAGAGACAGCCTATGGTTAATTTCCAAAGGCAAAGCAATGATCCACTGTACATTGGTTATGTCCCCATTAGGGGCTCACTTATGTCATGGAACATTGCAGGTTTGGGTTCTAAAACATCGTTACCGGATTGGCTCACCTTTGTAAATGAGTTTGATATTCGTACCTTTCAAGAGACTTGGCTCCTTGAACCGAAATTCTGTGCAGGTTATTTAAATGTTTACGTTCCTGCTACCAAAGGTGCCAAAGATCGTCCAGCGGGCGGCATTACTATATGGGTTCATCAAACACAGGCCCTGAGTATTAAAGAATTGCCATCCAAGAGTAGTGATATACAGGTGCTAAGGCTGGACCTGGGCCCCCTAGGACTTCTGGACATCTATAATGTCTATGTGAGGGGAGTCCGGGGGGGAAAGTCCCACGTTATAGCGGCTTTGGACAGTCTCCTCAAGCTCTACTCAATGGACAATAGTGTGATTGTCACGGTTGATTTAAATTCAACCTTCGAACCACTTGCTACTCCCGATTGGCACCTTACCGATGATCAGGATGTCCAATGGGGAGTACCAAAATTGGAACTCAACCCCGTAAAAAAATGGACAGAAGTCGTCATCCAGATTAATACTATCTGTTATGAAAGGGGACTTAGGACCCTTAATGGTAGGACACCGCAGGATAGGTTTGGGGCCAATACGTTCAACAATTCGTACAGCAAAAATAGGATTGATTATATCCTCTGTAGTATAAAATTCTGGCAAACGATCAATGATATGGTGGTTAAGGATCTCCTAAAAAGCGACCACAACCCCTTGTATGTCACTCATGGTTAGTGGATGTTAGAGCAACCACAGGTGGGGGATGTTGAATTCCATGTCCCGGATGCTGTCCCTACCAACGAAATGCGTTGACTTAATTGGTCACATGTAATTAAAAAACCTGAGGTTCTGGCAAGCATCATCGAAGATGTAGACAACACTGTGCTAGAGATTTCTGGAAAGGGGCTGAAATAATTCCAGTATACAAAAATGGAGATAAAATTCAGCCAGGGAACTATCAGCTTGATAGACATGATTCCCTATCAGCTTGATAGACATGATTTAATAGGTATTTGGGTGGATGATCCTGAATAAAATTTTAGATTGGATTGAGGAGAGCAGTATACTGTCCCCTTCCAAGCAGGTTTCCGTAAATATACTAGCCCCATTGATCAAGTCTTTTGTTTTATTCTCTTATATTGGAAGACAGTGACTCTGCGCAATGGCAGCCTTTATGCTGCTTTTGTTGACCCACGTGCAGCTTACGACCTTTTTCCTTGTTCCTGTTTATGGGTGACGTTGAATGATCTAGGTCTTTCTGATGAGATTTTAACTATGATAATGAGGTGCACGAGGCAAATTATGCTACAATTAGATGGGGGGGGCAGGGTAGGGTCACCACCCTGTTTCCGGCTAAACGAGGGGTGTGGCAAGGTTGTGCCAAGGCACCAACGTTATTTTCTCTGTATATTAATGGAATAGTGGACCGTCTGTTGCCAGTGAACACTGATGCCCCATCCTTAGCTGGTGTAAAAATTCGGATTGTAACCCCTTGGCGGCGGCGATAAATCCGCTGCAGCGCTGGGGGGGGGCGTGCGGCGCCGCCATGCTGGTGACGGAACCACTCCGTCACCAGCCACGGGCGCGCTGTGCTTGTGATGGAGTGGTTCCGTCACGGCCCCGTCCGCTCAATGGAACACTCAGCGCAGGCGTGGAAATAATGCCGTGCATGCGCGGCGGCCGGGCCGTGACGGAACCACACTGTCACCAGCACAGCGCGTCCGTGGCTGGTGGAGTGTTTCCGTCACCAGCATTCAAGGGGTTAATGTTTGAGGATGACACATCAATTATTTCTAAGACTCCTAGTGGCCTCCAGCGAGCTTTACACATTTTTGAAGATTTTTGTGTTGCACGAGGTCTGGAAGTTAATGTGGCAAAAACGAAACTTATGGCCTTTAATCCGCACCGAAATTTTAAAGGAAACATTTTTATGAATAATCAACCACTCAAACTGGTCAAGGCGTTCACCTATTTGGGTATGCACCTGGAGAAGGATCTAAAGTGGGATTGTCATATTGATATAGCTGCTCTAAAACATCAACAACTCACGGGAGCCTTAAGCATAGAGCACTAAAGGTCATTAACAAAACCGATTAGACCAGTGCTCCAAGTTTATGAATCAAAAGCCATCAGATCCGCTCCTTATGGCGCTGAACCATTGGGGTTTGAGAACGCAGTTTCCCTAAGTCTCTCTGAAAATAAGTTCCTCCGCAGTATTACTAATCTCCCGCAAAACACTCCCCTAAAGCCGCTTAGGTATGATCTGGGTAGAAATGCCATTACAGATTTTGCCAAACTCCGCCCTATTTTATACTGGCGCAGGTTGCGGACAACATCTGAACTCTCATTATACACCGCGGGTTTTCTTGATGTAATAAAATCCGATGGCTTTCACAAAATTGGCTGGTTATGGGGTGTTAGAAATAGCCTAGTATTCTTGGGTATGAAAATGCTATGGGAGAACCCAACAGAAGCCTCCTTCCCCTCTAAAAAGATCTTAAAAGAGAAGTACTGGGAAGGGGCTACCTATAATGTTTGGAGTAACACTGATTCATCTTCAATGGTGGGAATTTTCTTAGAAACAAAATTCACCCCCAGATTTGAATCTTACTGGGATGCCATCACTAAACCAAGAGATAGGAACCTGTATTTCCAACCTAAGGGCAGGTTCATTACCCCTAAGATCTCATACCTCAAGGTGGACCCCCACAAGTGATAACTTCTGCCCTGCCTGAGGGAGTCACAACAAAACAGTCGCTCATATGCTCTTTGCCTGACCTGCCTATATCACCCCTAGGAGAGTTTGGCTGAACCCCATGTGCAAACTACTTGGCACAAATAGGAGTGCTGAAGCTGAAAGGCTTATATGCACCAGTACTTTGCCACTTATTACAGTAGCAGTAGCTAAATACCTTGGGTGGGTGTGGGTAATAAGGCTCAACTTTATATCTGGGTAATTCTAAATTGAGCGATATCTTTAGTTTGCCCAGTTTGAACATAGAATGTGACTGATTCGATATTAAACTGTTTTTATCTTTAGCCATAATAATCCTTTTTAATGTAAGGAAATTATTAATATGAAAGTTGTACCTCTTCCATTTGGTCAGACCTTAGTTTTTAAATTAAGACGTTTTAATCATTTGGACTATGTATAATCCAGCCAAGAAATGTTTTAAGTGTGTAAAATTAAATGTTGTTTGTTTTGTGCTTTTATGAGTATATCTCGAATGAAGCTACTTTGGACTGGACTGGAAAAGTGTAGCTTTGCAGCACTCCATGGAGACACATGTTCTCAAGATGATGACTTCTGTTTGAGTAATATGTGTCCAACATATTCGTTTTCAAAATATCTGTACTTTCTGGATCTTTTTCTGCTAAATATTCAATTTCTTGCACAGATTTGAGTACCCGATTTCGTATTGCAGCAAGACCTAGACTCAATCAAATAATTCTTCTAGATTTGGAGTATAGACTTGCAGATGATAACCGATCTGAGCATTCATATGCTCCAATTTCTCGATGGGATAAAATCTTCAAACTGAAACTGGATCATTTCTGACTTTGACTCTGAGAAATATCTTCGCACATTTCTTTCAATTCTTTCTGATTTTGTAATGTAGGACATTACATATCAAGCAACAGCAATGGAATTGTCCGCAGCATATTGAATATCCATGTTAGCATTCCACATGGACAGAATAACCGGATTGTACTCATTCATGTATTTTGACTCTTCGCTTCTTCTTAAATTTTAGGTATTTTTTTGAGACTTTCTTGTGATGACAGGTCGCATAGCTGACATAAAACTGTTCACGCTTCCTTTGGATATTACAGGACGTGGAAATGCAAAACGACATTTGGTATAGAACTTATCCTTAGACGTGTACTTTCGTCTGCAGTATTTTCCACATCGATGGCTTTGGAATCGTAAGACTTGTTGTCTTAAATTGTTTCCTTCTTTACTTTTGGGTACAACACATGTGGCATATTCTTCAATAAAAGACAAAACAGTATCATCTGAATCTGTTCAGAATTTGGGGGCATCCTTGATCCATAATAGCATATGTATATGAGGAGCACCTCTTGCTTGATACTCCTATCTCCAAATGAAATCCAAAACTTCTCCAAGAGGAGGATTTTTTTATTGCAGATAAAAGACATCATAGCTTCAAATCTATGATTAAAATACCGGCATACATTAACAGGAATCAAAGAGCACAATTCCCCAGGTATCTTGTATTCAATATTTTTTATATTGGAATTTGCCTCTCGAAGAAATTCAAGTAAATCATCCCAAGTGTATTCAGCACAGCTTAGGTTAAGGAACCATGTAGGAGTTCCTAAGTTCAGTAGCATACATTTCAGTTCTCCATGACGATGCTACCAATATTTATTAGTGCCGCGCTGACATGCCATTAGATTAATCAGCTGAGAATCTAAATGACCATCCCTCTGGTGCACTTTATCCATAAAATACTTTGCAGAAACATTTTGCAGATGTCCCCCTGTTTTCAATATGTGATTGACTGCATATGAAAGTCCAGACAAGTCACTTTTAAACAAAAGATGAAATATATAAGGTATACATTGTCTAAATCTTGGATCTTCTGCATATAATCTTGTTGTCCGATATTCAGATGCAGGAATTTTCACAGTCGTTCATGATATTGTCCTCCATTTCCTGTTGGAAACAACTGCGGAAAACAACGAGCATCCACGCTCTCTTCCCATACACTCATGGGACTTCCCTTAGCTTTTTTCATTTGAAACAACTCAATAGTGTTCCCCATTACTTCTTTTGAATGAAGAGGATGTACACTGTCTTGTTGTATACATTTCTTCACTTCTTGACATATCCTTTTTTTTTAATTTGTCCACTTGACGTTTCAGTATCTTCTGCTAAAAGTATTTCTTTTTCTCCGATATACACATTTTTATAGTACTCATTGTTTTTTATTAAATACAAAGTTGCCTTCTGCACTTTCCTAACATCCACTAACTCCTTTCAGATTTCCTTACTCTTAGTAGGAACGCTATTAACTAGAATCACTAGTAGTTCATTTTCTACACACTCTACACCAATAGTTTCAACAATTTTCTTTAAATCTAATGGTAAATACACAACTCTTCCTTTTAATCCACTCTGTAAATCTGAAAGAGGCAATTGACCTGTTTTAGACTCTATACGAACAATAGCCTGAAACGGGTGCACACATTGAATGAGAATAGACTCATAGGTATTTAAATCTATCAATTCTGGAGGAATAGCAACCAACTCTATATTATTATGGACAGCTCTGGCGGGCATTTTATTTTCATCTAATTTGTTATAACAATATTTACAAATACGCTGATCAGAACCCAAATCAAAACAATTCTTTACCAACAAATAAGTTGCAAATTCCTTCCACATATCATTATTTTCTCTTTCACTTTTTAAATACAGATCAACACTCCTAGTCTGATTCTTATAGTGAGTTCACTATACAAGAGTAATTTTGCCTTTCACCTGAAATCACCTTAAACCTTGTAATTTCACCTTCAAATTTTTTTGTACAACTATGTTCAACATTCTCTTCAACATTTTATTCTGTTAATGTTTGAGTTTCTTCACTCTCAAAGTAACAAAACTCAATATCATCACAAATCTTCTTCACATCTGAAACTGACCCACGCAAAATAGCACTGTTCAACTCATTTAAATTTAGTGCAGGACTTTTTGCATAATACAATCTTCTGACTAACTTCCGCATTTGAGTATGATGTACTGCCCACCTCCTGAAATGATGAAAAACACTTTGACATACTTTTCTGGAAAAACAAGCCAGAGAAGGACCTTGCAAACCAGTATTCTTTCTCACTCTGCAAGGGTATAGTCCTTGCAATATCTTAATCTTTTGTTTAACACTTTTTTTTACTATATTCTCATAAGACATTACGTAAAAGATCAATAGATTCTTGTCATTCACTATAAATACTACTGCAATCCCATGTGTACACTGGGGCTTTAGCACGTCTGCCTAGAACTTCATCAGCTATCACTTCTTCTGCATTTCGGGGAAGCGTTTTCTCTTTCTTAATTGGACAACCATTTCTAACCTCATAAGCTCAACCACTGGTGTCAAATGCATGCAACAAATCATTGGTCTGAAAATAACCCTCTTTATTAAAGAAAGGCTCTGAACTGGAACTGTGATTGCATTCCCCCCAAAAAACATCACAAAAATAAGTTATGTTAATTACCCTTTTCCTCTTACTTTTGGCCTTCATTGAATGAATTGATTTATCTAGTGATCGAATTCTGTTTAAAACTAAAATAAATAGTTTTCTTTTTACTTCAAAAGCCTTTTCAACAATGGATTCAATATGCTTCTTCTTTTCATAAAATAGTGATCTCTTTTTATATTTCTTCAAATCTTTCAGCAAATTATGTCCTACTCTAGTATAAACTATTTCCTTTTGAATCTCTTTATACTGATTTTCTCTTTTTTTACCAAAAGTCGATTTTTTTGAATCTACATTTGCTTTTTTCCTTTCCTATTATTTCAAATTTTTTTCTTGTTGAAGCGTGATCACTGCTTTCAACATTGTGAACCTTATTTTTCCGTCTAGAAACATTTTTAATGAACTTCTTAGTAATCTTACCAGAAGATTTTCTCTTTTTGGCCACATTATGTTGCTCATCCAATACTTGTTGTGGAGTTTTCTTCAAGTAAATATCCTTTAGCTCTATTTTTCTTTTTTGAGCTTTTTCAGGCATGATAACGTTATTTTAATGATGATAAACAATATCTGTAAAAAATAAACATAAATAAAAGTATATTACTAATCTTATAAATTATACTTTTCTAGAATTATGCAAACACATTCTATATAGATACTGACAGAGACATTGTATACTTTAAATACAAATTTGAAAGTGGTTACACTACACCACATGCACCATGCATAGGAATTTGAAGAACTCTGTGCCCTAAAGCCTGGCTCACTATATGAGTACATGCACACTAACGGAATAATTAGAATGATACAAGAAAAGACACTAAGTAAATGTATAACTAGTTGAATTTTACTTTACTGAATGGAGAAAAACATAGTGCTGAAAGATTCATTATGGCATTGCAAGAGCAGTGACAGGGTGTTTGCTGTAGTGTAGGTATACTGACTAGAGAATTATAGGCCTGAGACACAATTGTAAAGGTGATTAGACCAGTACATGCATAGTGTATAGACGGAAGGACAGACTTCCAACATATTTATGTACAGATGTTGCATCTTTGTCCTTCGGAAGTAGCAAAGCATATTGTAGCTAAAAAGCTTACAGTGTCATGATACAGCACTTCCTTATAGTTCTGCAGTTATACATTCACCATATATGACAAATGGATTGGTGTCACTACATCGCGGTTTTTTACAACGCATTCCGTTACATCGGAATTTTTACAACGCAGGATCCATTACATCGGATGCCATTACAACGCATGGCATTACATAGCAGATGCTATTACAACGCATGGCATTACATCGTAAGTATAGGTAAGTATAAAAAATGTAATTAAGTTAATTTAATTAATCTAATTTAATTAATTTAATTAAAATACATTTTAAAATAGTAATTAATTGTATTTAATAAATTTAAATCTATTTATTTAAATTAATTTTAATAAAATTTTTAATTAATTTTATTTAATTAATATAATGAAATTAATTTAATTTAAATATTTTTTTAATTGTAATTCAATTAAATTAATTAAAATAATGTATTTAATTTAATTATTTTAATTAAGAAATGTAATTAATATAATATAATTAATTTAATTTAACCTAAAAACACCCCTGTACCCCAAAACCCAAACCCTACCCTGAAACCTAAAAACACCCCTGTACCCCAAAACCCAAACCCTACCCTGAAACCTAAAAACACCCCTGTACCCCAAAACCCAAACCCTACCCTGAAACCTAAAAACACCCCTGTACCCCAAAACGCAAACCCTACCCTGAAACCTAAAAACACCCCTGTACCCCAAAACCCAAACCCTGCCCTGAAACCTAAAAACACCCCTGTACCCCAAAACCCAAACCCTGCCCTGAAACCTAAAAACACCCCTGTACCCCAAAACCCAAACCCTGCCCTGAAACCTAAAAACACCCCTGTACCCCAAAACTCAAACCCTACCCTGAAACCTAAAAACACCCCTGTACCCCAAAACCCAAACCCTACCCTGAAACCTAAAAACAACCCTGTACACCTGTACTTATTTTAAAAATTACTTTAATTAATATAATAAATAATAAATTAATAATATTAAAAAACATAAATAAATATATTTAATTATAATTAATATTAATAAAATTTAAAAAAATTAAATACTTACCTATACTTACGATGTAATGTCATGCGTTGTAATAGCATCTGCTATGTAATGTACCCCAAAACCCAAACCCTACCCTGAAACCTAAAAACACCCTTGTACCCCAAAACCCAAACCCTACCCTGAAACCTAAAAACACCCCTGTACACCTGTACTTATTTTAAAAATTACTTTAATTAATATAATAAATAATAAATTAATAATATTAAAAAACATAAATAAATATATTTAATTATAATTAATATTAATAAAATTAAAAAAAATTAAATACTTACCTATACTTACGATGTAATGTCATGCGTTGTAATAGCATCTGCTATGTAATGCCATGCGTTGTAATGGCATCCGATGTAATGGATCCTGCGTTGTAAAAGTTCCGTTGTAAAAGACTCCCGTTGTAAAAGTTGCGATGTAACGGTGCATCACCATGACAAATGTATCCTTTACTGTACTATGCAGTATACATACATTTATGTAAACTTTAACACACTAGCATATACATTTAGCTCTCTCTTTAGCCAGTTCTGAAAATAACTTTTTTTTGTTTTTTGTTCTTTTATAATTATTGTTTTATTTGTAGAACAATTTTTAGTTTTTTTGTTTTTTTTAGAAAGAAAAAAAAGTCAACTGGACGACCAAAACCATGAACTTTGAGAGAATAAAAAAAAAACTAGCATTGATGGTTATCAATTGCTCTACAAACTAGGTCTACTGATTGCTCCCCTTAACAAATTAAATGATTGTAGTTCACGCAGTTCATTCTAACTTTCACGAACTGGGGACGTATGTCTGGTCGTGATGTTGAAGGTAATGCTGCAGAGGCACTTGGTATTGCTAGTCGTGGAGGTATATTTCGGAGCAGTCTTCTACATTCTTCGTGAGCATAGTTCACAGGATGCATGGATTGGATGTGCTTGCACATACTAGCAGTGCCACAGGAGTATTTCTTGTTTGGATCTCCTCTGGACAGTGCTGCCTGGTAAATCTTACATGTTACTTTGGTGGCATTACATTTCTTTTGCCCCTCTGGAAAAGTAAAAACCGTCCATACGATGGATGTGTTTCTTTTGGGAGGGTGAGGTTCTGGGAGAAATTGTTCAGTAACAAAATCATCAGAATCAGATGATTCTTGCAGTGGTGTAGCCATTTTTGAAACCAAAAAAGAAGTTAAAGTTTATGATGAACAAAAAGTGACTTTTTTTCAGGATAGGTCTTCTCCTAAGGAAGGTCTAAGAAGAGTAATTGAAATGGGTGGAGTTCCTCAATAGTTAGAACAGTAAGTGTTATAAACCAATGAAATCTCTTTTTTTTGGTCACATGGGATCCATGTTGGGTGCGTATACGCAGCACGCATCTAGCCCGACTTCTCCAAATTGCATTTAAAAGTAATAAAAGTTTATTAAAAGTAAAAGAAATATAGTTTTTCCCCTTAATATTAATATTAAATATTATATATATTTTTTTATATCGTTAAAATTTCACAGATGTTGCGCGCTCACCGCGTTAAACACGTACATGATGTCATGCGGAAACGCGAGCGCGCAGTGTGGTGTGATACGTAAATGTTGCGTATGCGCTTCAAGTCACGTACGGGTCGCATAGCAATAGCGCATGAAAATATGTACCCATCGCACACCTTACACGCATCCTACAAAACAATTGTAAAATGGCAGCCACGTTCTGCACAGCAATCAAGAGAGGTGCACTTTGGATGTGGGAATGCTAAAAAAAAAAGAAAACAGAAAATATTATAAAAATATTTTTAAAAATGTAAAAAATATATATATATTACATTTAAAATATATATATATATTATAAATGTGTAATGTAATCTTAAAAATAAGATATCTAAAAATTAATATATTTAAAATAAATTTGTAAATCAGTATCAAAGAAATAAATATAACAATTAATAGATTTAAAATTGTTATTGAATAAATCTTTCAAAATCACGGAAAAAACCATGGGTTTCAGGCAGGTTATACTTTGGAATCATCATTTAAAAAACCATTGAAATTCACTGAAAAAACCTTAGGTTTCAAGCAAGTTATAGTTAGGAATTATCATTTAAAACAACTTAGAAATTCACTGAAAAAAACATAGGTTTAAGGGTTGTTATTGTTAGCTGGATATTTCACTCATACAAAACCATTAAAATTCCTCCGTTATAGTTAGTTTTACTAACTGTAACTCTCGCGCCCTCAATCCACTGGGGATGATGTCACATATTACATCATTCATGACATGGACAGTGACATCAATAATGACATCACTGATGACATCTCAAATGACATCACTGATGACATCACTGATGACATCATCCACGTGACAATAAGATACACTTTATCATACACTACTATAATCTTTCATCACTCAGTGTAAAATACAGAGTACCATATTTGAATCCATTGACACACCAATACAAGTATCTAAAAACCCACTCAGTCATTGCTAGATCTACACAAACATGTAATTAATTACCTATAGATGCACTCATACATGCTGTCAATGATCAATAGAACACTATCAAATATACTAAAACACCTATATTTACATTACACACCAGCACATATCCTATTTACTTATGCAGTCATCCTACTCACTTATGCAAACAATGGATCTTACTTATATTTACTCAGCTACACACTTATACAAACACCACTTTATGTATTCATACAGATGGTAACTCATACTTAGTGTGTTATAAAATCACTATTACAAGTATACAGTTATCAATACAGTCACTCATGCAATCAATGAGTCTTATGTATACTTATTTATATACAACAAATGTCACATACACAGCCTTTTAATATTCTAGTTTGTTGGACATGTACCACTGAGAGATATATTTGCTCATCAGCACATCCATATACATATTCATTCACCCAAACAACTATTATTACATGTACTCTTATGAAATGAAATGAAATGAAATAAATTTATATAGCGCTACTAAGCCCAATGGGCATCAAGGCGCCTAACCAAATAAAGAAATCAGCTGTTACAAATATACTCTCACTGTGGGTAGGCCTTGATAAAACACCAGGTTTTTAGCGCTTTTTAAAAAAGGGGCAGAGAAGGTTGAGTTTTGATCTCCGGGGGAAGGGAATTCCACAGTCTAGGGGCCACAATGGAAAATGCTCTACTTCCCCAGCGTACCCTTCTGGCACGGGGGACCACCAACTGATTCATCTCCGATGATCTGAGGGATCTGCTAGGCATATAGCGAGTCAGAAGGGAACCTAGGGGGTCCAATGGCCCATCTGCGAGAGCTCTGTATGCTAAACATAAGATCTTAAAAGAGATCCTCAGATGTATGGGGAGCCAATGCAGGCTCCTTCTGGCCGCTGTTGCGGAGGATACATTAGGAAGCGCCAGAACAAATCGAGCAGCCGCATTTTGTACGACCTGAAGGCGTTGGATGAGTCCCTCGTTGGAGTCTGCATAAAGTGCGTTGCAGTAATCCAACCTGGAACCCACCAATGCAACCACCGTCTGCTTGCATGCTGAAGGAGAGAGATAGTGAAGAATTCTCTTAAGGATTTTAATGACCCCCCAACAGGTAGCCACTGTTCGATTGACCTGTAGAGTCATGGACAGTGAAGTGTCAAAAATTACGCCGAGATTTCTAGCTGACTGGGAAGAAGATGGACAAGTTCCCAGAGCTGACGGCCTCCACTCACTAGACCAAACATCCTGGTCCTTGCCAAAGACCAGAATCTCAGTTTTATCACCATTCAACTTAACGTCATATACCTCGTGAATCAACTATTGACACATCTTTGGGCAGTCACACCTCCCTCACCGAACACACATTTACTCTCCCCTACAAATAATCAGTTAACTAATCAATAACTAATATACACTTTCAGGGAGCTAGTAACCAAATGGTGCAGCAGTTTGCACAACAACTGAGAAAATAATACAGATATTCAAACAGTTTAGTCACTATCCAATATATTTATTGAGACACTATAAATCAGTCAAGTAAACAGTCAATCACACTGCTACTAAATCCTCCATCCAGACACGTATACATCATCTCATTCTTCAATGCAGATTGCTATATATATATAATACAAATTGACATATGGAACCAAACCACATTCACTGGATGATGTCATCAGTGATATCATCAGTGATGTCATTTGAGATGTCATCAGTGATGTCATCAGTGATGTCACTGACCATGTCATGAATGATGTAATATGTGACATCATCACCAGTGGATTGCGGGCGCGAGATTTACAGTTAGTGCAACTAACTATAACGGAGGAATTTCAATGGTTTTGTATGAGTGAAATGTCCAGCTAACCATAACACCCTAGAATCTATGTTTTTTCAGTGAATTTCTAAGGTTTTTTAAATGATAATTCCTAACTATAATCTGCTTGAAACCTAAGGTTTTTTCAGTGAATATATATATATATATATATATATATATATATATATACACATATATATATAACCCTGGGTGAAGAACTACGCTCCGTTCGCGGAGTTTGTGAAATTTCGGCAACTTCGCACTTCGTGGCGAGCGCGAAGTTGTCGACTACTTCGCAATCTATAGCGTAGCGCAGTAGTTTTTCTTCCTCGCGCGCTCAATAGCATTCTCGCGTGTGCGGTGTTGACTTACCGTGGTTCTGCGTTCGCTTTCTCGCTTATCTCTCCCGGTCGTGTTCGCTACGATGTTTGGAATCCGGCCGCACAATCCCATGCGACTTTGAGAACGCGATTACGTCATTCGGACGCGCGAACATGTCATTGGGACGCGCAATCCTCCTTGCAGCGCCATGTTGGTAAGATCGCATTTCCGAACACGCAGAAACTGCAATCTGGCACAGAATATCTCTTGAGCATGTTAAAATCTTCTCAAAAATGTTCATTAAACCCCTCAGATTGTGATTTGGCTGTATTTTTTGGGCTAGGAGTCCTCTTTTTGTTTCTACTCTTTTTTTCAAGAGAAAGGAAGTGTCCCTGAGTCTCCAACTTCCTGTTCCTGTGCACCAGGCTCCTCCCAGTGCTTTGTCCATGTGGTGTTCACTTTCATTTGGAATTGGAGCTGGAAGGATCACTCTTTGTGTATGTCTGCTGCATCATAGCATTTAATTGGATTTATTGAGTAATTTTGGATTTGAACTTTTCATTTACAAGTAAGTTTGAGAATTGAGAATTGGTGTACTGTAAATGTTTGTTTGGTTTGGTTTTTTTTTAACTACAGTTTTCTGTGCTTCTCAATCTTTCTTAAAAATTATTATTGAGGGAGGCCTGTACTTTCATGAGGGGCCAAGTTGTATGTGTTTGAAATTTCATCCAGTAGGCCTAGAGGTACCCAAGGGTCCACCCATGTTTTTGTTGTGTCTGTAAAACATCATGGATGACATTGGATTTAATTGCATACTCTGTTGTAGTGGAATTTTTTTTTTTTAGTAAAATTAGGTAAGCTTAGTAGTTTATGTAGTTAGTGTAGGCCTGCTTGAGTTCATTTACTTTCTGTGGGTGGCTTGGCCAGGTGGTGGCGGCCATTTTGTGTTTGTAGCCACTGTGTTTTTGCCATAGGCCTCCAAGCTTGTGGCCTACTTTGCCAGTAGGCCCAAGGGTACTACTAGAGTCCTCATAATGGGTGCATGAAAGTTGTTCAACTGATTTTGGGGTGTTTAAGTTGTAAGTGTAACATCATAGGTCATGAATGGCTTTGGATTGATTAGCAAAATGTGTTTTTGGTGTTGAATTGCATGTTGTGGGTGTGTGTTGAATAATATGGCTTTTTCTGCGCACTAGGTAACCCTAGAATTCAGCTCGCGTAGTTTTGGTAACTTTGCACAGTGCTACAACGCGACCTTACAGTTTTTGTCTTCTTCGCGCGCTCAATGTGCGTGCTCGGGCTTGCGATAACGACGTTTTGTACAGTTTGCGCTGCCGAACACGCCGAATTTGCATTCTCGCGAGCAATATCTCTCGAGTTGCCTAAAACCTTCCCGAAAATGTAGATGCTATTCATTTTGCTAAAAGAAACTCCTCAGGTTGTCATTTGCTTGTAGTTTTTGGAGCATGGACCACTTACTGTTTCTGTCCTCTATGTACTTTATTGTTTGAGGTGTGTTCTGCTTGACTTTTGGGCTCTATTTATGAGTGATGGTGACTTTAAGCTTGCTACCATCCTGAATCCTTATTCTTGCCTTGTGTTGGTCCTTTTAAGGCCTTTTTGCCATACCTAGAAGCATAAACTAGAGGATAGCTGCTTAATATGATGATAGATCCCTGATTATTGACTCTAATCCATCTATTGCCTATCGGCTTTGACATAATTATGTGTCCTTTCATGATTCTACCTATAGTAGAGGGTGGATCCTGTTGTTTTTACTTCATATTACATATTGGTATGGTTTGTGTAGGTACTCTGATAGAGCTAAGTGTTATTTCATCCTTCTCAGGCCTGCAAGGCCCAGAGCTAGAGAGACTCCATTTTGCTTTCTGTCCCTGCAGACTGAGATGCTTGCAGGGTAAAGGTAATGTTTTAGTTATGAGGTGTTGTTCGCCTGGAGAGAACCGGCTCAGGCTGGCCCTTATCGAAAGAATGTATTTTTCTCTATGTTGAAGACGCAACACCAGGCTGGCCAGCTGGGGCCGTGTCCTTAGCATGGAGTGGTACAGGAATTTGGTGGGCGGCAGGTTACTGGATGGAACTTTCCACTAGAGGAGAGCATTCTATATTAGCGAAGTGCAGAAGAGGAGGAGGTTCAGTTGGTGTTTTGGACCGTTCAAGTCAGTTGCAGTGGATTCTGTGAATGGAGAGAGAGAAGGCAGATGATTGCTGAAGTTGGAGACAGCAGTCAGTCAGCTGGAGCTACCGGTGTATCCGGATGCAGATGGAGGAGTGGAAGTTGCCAGCTGGGGCAGCTGAGCCAGAGGAGTGAAACTGTGGTGATGGAGGGAGAGAGAGAGAGCCCTGATTCCACCAGGAGAGAGAGAGAGAAACAGTCCTCCTAATAGGGTGAGGTGTTCTAAACTAGTTTGCTTTACACATATATATATATTAACCTTGCTTTGATTTCCTAGGTTAGATTCCCTACTGTAATGTTTTATTGTATTACTAATCCTTTTCCTTTCAGCAGTGTGCAGTCTATGTACAGTCCCTGTTAGTTAGATGTGGATGTGGTCTTCCCAGAGACCCTGCAGATCTGTGTATGTGTCTATTATGTGTGGCTAATGTTGTTTATTGTACTGAGAAATAAAGCTTAGTGAACCATTGTGAACCTTTCAGCAGTGTGCAGTCTATTTACAGTTTCTGTTAGGTAGATGTGGATGTGGTCTTTACAGAGACCCTGCAGATCTGTGTATGTGTCTATCATGTGTTATCAATGTTGTTTGTTAAATAAAGACCCCATTGTGTAATTGTTGTTGTCTCTAGTGGGGCTAACCTTTCTTCTAGTCAGGTGCAGGTGAACGGATGCATCTCCCGTCCATGTGGGTCTGAACAAGGGGGAGAGGAGAGCTTACATTTGATAATAACCTTTGCATAGTGTGCTTCTTATCCTTGCATGAAACGGTAACCTATTCTTCTAGTCAGATGCTGCTATGTGAACAGATGCTAATCCTGATCAGGTAAGTGGTAACTGAATAAGGGAGAGAGGAGCTCTTGGATTGAAGGATAGGTGGTACATCACCTAATTTGGCAACTATTGTGTGATCCAAAATAATGTAGTACTATACCCCTGGTGAATAGTGAGACTGATCCCTTTATGTAACGGTAATCATAGGATAAGCTGCCGGTTGGGTAGGTTGACTGGGTTCGACTGGGACCGCGAGATCATTGTGTTTCTACTGCTGCCGGTTGGGTAGGTTGACTGGGTTCGACTGGGACCGCGAGATCATTGTGTTTCTACTGCTGCCGGTTGGGTAGGTTGACTGGGTTCGACTGGGACCGCGAGATCATTGTGTTTCTACTGCTGCCGGTTGGGTAGGTTGACTGGGTTCGACTGGGACCGCGAGATCATTGTGTTTCTACTGCTGCCGGTTGGGTAGGTTGACTGGGTTCGACTGGGACCGCGAGATCATTGTGTTGCTAATGCTGCGGTTGGGTAGGTTGACTGGGTTCGACTGGGACCGCGAGATCATTGTGTTGCTAAGGCTGCCGGTTGGGTAGGTTGACTGGGTTCGACTGGGACCGCGAGATCATTGTGTTTCTACTGCTGCCGGTTGGGTAGGTTGACTGGGTTCGACTGGGACCGCGAGATCATTGTGTTTCTACTGCTGCCGGTTGGGTAGGTTGACTGGGTTCGACTGGGACCGCGAGATCATTGTGTTGCTAATGCTGCCGGTTGGGTAGGTTGACTGGGTTCGACTGGGACCGCGAGATCATTGTGTTGCTAAGGCTGCCGGTTGGGTAGGTTGACTGGGTTCGACTGGGACCGCGAGATCATTGTGTTTCTACTGCTGCCGGTTGGGTAGGTTGACTGGGTTCGACTGGGACCGCGAGATCATTGTGTTTCTACTGCTGCCGGTTGGGTAGGTTGACTGGGTTCGACTGGGACCGCGAGATCATTGTGTTTCTAATGCTGCCGGTTGGGTAGGTTGACTGGGTTCGACTGGGACCGCGAGATCATTGTGTTTCTAATGCTGCCGGTTGGGTAGGTTGACTGGGTTCGACTGGGACCGCGAGATCATTGATTGCTAATATTATAGGAGGTACATGGTATGTATCTTAGTAATTCCCTGTCCTTAGGTGGTAGATATATGTTGAAAACCTTGTAAATAGGCCCTAGGGAGAGGGAGGTGGTAACGTTCTGGCTGGGTTAGTGATGCTCTGAGGAGCAGGTTCTATCTGATCCGAAAACCCAAGCAGAACATTTGGCGTCACTGAACCGTTTACGTTAACCTGTGTGAAAACCCTTTGAAAATTTGACATCTGTGTACAGTCTGTGAATTGCATGGTGGGGTGTGGTCCCTGACCTATTGGCTTGAACTGTTGGAGTGTGAGGAGATTGCAGTACATCATGGCATCTGACTTATGCAGTGTAGGAGACATGCTTTTCATCTTGGTGTTTAGCCTGTCAGGCTGGAAGGGTGTCTGTGTGTGTGTGGGGGCCAATTACGTGGTCCCTGACCTATTGGCTTGAACTATTGGAGTGTAGGGAGATTGCAGTACATCATGGTGTCTGACTTATGCAGTGTAGGAGAAATGCTTTTCATCTTGGTGTTTGCATTGTCAGGCTTGAAGGGTGCCTCTGTGTGAAAATGTCTTGTAAATTGCTTATCAAATGGCTTGCTGCATTTGCTTATGCTGTGAAGTGTGAACTGTATTCTGTGATATAACTTGCTGAAAATCTTGTAAATAGCGCCTTCTGTCTAAGGCTTGCGTGCCTTGTCCATAGCGATTTGCGCTTCTCACTTGTGACTTTTTCAGGATCTTGTAAATAGCGCCTTCGGACTAAGGCTTGCGTGCCTTGTGCATAGCGCCTTGCGCTTCGCACTTGTGAATTGTTTGTTGAATCCATGTGCATAGCGCCTCGGTGTGACTAGTGGAGTCATTTGTGAATTGCGACTCCATGTGCATAGTGCTTTGTGAGTGAGTAGCTTTTTAAGGATCTTGGTCATAGCGCCTTCTACCTAAGGCTTGTGTGCCTTGTGTGTAGTGCCTTGTATATTTGGCCTGTGAATAGCGTGTTATCATTGTGTTTCTTGTGAATAGCGCCGTGTGCTTAAGGCTTTTGAGACTTTGTGGATAGTGCCTTGTAAATGTGGTCTGTAGTGCCTTGTATATTTGGTCTGTGATTAGCGTGTTATCATTGTGTTTCTTGTGAATAGCGCCGTGTGCTAAACATGTGTGAGTGGCTTCTTTAGACCATGTGCATAGCGCTTTGTGCCTGAGATTCGTGTATAGTTTGCTCCATTGAGCAAGGATGGGTTGGATCCTTTCTGTCTGTTGGGGGAGAAAATGTGTTTTTGAAAGGAGCTCAACTGTTATGTGAGAACGTGAGTGTTTAGTCCTGGGATTTTCCATTGTGTCTGCTGCGCTCGGGGAAGGCTTACATTTCAGCGGCTAAAGGGTTGATATCTTGAATTGTGACAGCAGTGTTCATTTTTACGTACTGTTTGGAATGCATCCACGGGTTTCTGTGTGTCTTCTCTTTGTACACATGATTTAATGTGTTTGACTCGGAGGTGTACATCAACCTGTCGGAATGTGAGGGGGTGTTTTGATCGTTTTCAGCTGTGCACGGATGGTGCAATCTTCGGTTGTGGAAATGAAATTATTTCAATGTAGAGTGTGCTTTAATTGGTGTAATGCAACCGTGTGTTTTTCAATGAAATAATGAATCTGGCCCCTTTTTATATGTAAAATGGAAAAGTTTGCACATTTAATTATGAATTCTTGCTTATGCAATGCAAAATGTTATGTTGTCCCTTGTTTCATTTGATGGTGCTTCACATGTTATAAAAAATGAAATGTGTCTGCATGCGTTTTTGGTCTAATATTTTTTCCCTTTCAGCAAATAGTGAACCGTTATGACACAATTGTTTGATGTTCGTGTATACAGTCAAGGGTGGATATGAGGGTCTATTTTGATTTTGACTTTATACACTCACATCCCTTATATCAGTTTAAAATTGTTTTAGTGCAGAATGCCGTCTTTTGAATGTTGGTTAACTTTTCATATGGCTTTAGAAAAATAATAGCTTAAGAACTTGATTACATTAGTTAGAGAAATACGGTACTTGTCTGAAGGGAGAAGGGTAGAATACCGGCTGCATGGAGTTTCATTTAAAAATATGTGAGCACAAAGCAGAAAAATGTTGTTGTAACCTTGAACGAGATAACTCAGGCCCGTCCTCAGACCAGATGGTGGGGGCCTTGTATGAGTGTAGGCTCCCTTTGGCCATTACCCAATTTCAGAGGAGAGAGAGCTGTCTCCTATTTTTTGTTATGGTTGGAATTGAGCCAGCCCCTGAGCGCGGATGGCTCTGAAGGGAGGGGCTGTTTCTCAAAGGGATAAGAGAGAGTGACTAGGTCCCAGCCCTTCTGACTTGTGTAAAAAAAATTTTTGGGGGGGATTCTGCCCAAACAAATTATGATTTAGATAGAGTGTTCAAATTATCCCTTGGATTTAGAGAGTTCTTTTCAGGAATTAGGAGGTTTTCTTTTTTTTACAGAAATGAAAAGCACTTGGGGTGCTTTTTGAATGGAAAATTTTCTTTTATAAGATGATTGATGCTTATCTCTCGTTTCAGGTTGATGGCTTGTGCGGGAGTGCATGGATGGTCTGACCCGCCCCGTTTGTTATTTTGGTTTGTTATGTTCTTGTTGTTATGTTAGTTTGTTATTTTCTGAAATGCGGAACCAGCTTGGGCCCAAACTACACCGGAGCTGATGGCGAGAAGCGATGTCTTACGGCGGATAGCTGGAGTTCCATGGATGACAAGATCAGATGGGATTCCTTCCTGGCAAAGAACTTTGGAGCGGTGTGTCTTGCACACTGGAGAACTGTCATACCTGCTTTCTGTTTTAGAAAGAACAGACTAATTTTTTGATAGAGACACTTTTAATTCCTAAGAGAAATTTTTTGGTGACAAAGCCAATAGTCCTTTATGAAAGGAGTCTACAATGTAATTCCTTGGCCTGCATTCTTGAGTCTTGCATTTTTCCCATGTTTCTATTCCAGATGGACATAATGCCACTTTTTGCAGTTACCACAAACAGGCCCCAATGATAATGTTAAATTTGCAGTCCTGATTATGCTTTTGATTTTCCAATTTGAAAGATGAGGTGCCACATTTATAATTTGGCCTTTGGTTTAATGATTCCTTTTACTATATGCAAATGATTTTGTTTGAAAGTCATAGGGTGCAGTATATATTTAGTGAGCTGCTTTAGTAATCTGATGCCCTGTGATACATGATATTTTGATCTTAGTATGCTATGCTAGTACAGATTGACTTTACACTTGTTTATCTTTCACCTATTGGATAGTTTTTCTGTTTTCTGTAAAACAGTTTTGCCAATGAAGGGACAGTAGTGTTCTGCATGATGGTGCACACATGTGTTCCACAGATTGATACAGAGGGACTAGTGCACACTGTTTCCTGAGTTAGATGACTTATGACCTTTGCCTATTGACTTTGGCATGGTCTCCTATCACTTAGTTTTTCAAGTTTCAGTTTCAGCTATTTTAGCTATAGGGATTTCTGGACAGACTATGTCTGAATTATCTTTTAGAAGAGTATATGCACCACACTTAGATCACTGTTTCTGATTTCTTGCTTGATATGCATAGTGCTACACCAGCTATTTTGTAGGAATGGGGTTATCCTTGTTTTCATGTTGTTACACTTTCACTTTGATCCATCAACTTTTAATTGGAGCAGTGGAATTAGTTCCAAGGGTGGTCACCCTAGTCTTTAAGTTGTCCTGGGAGGTGTGTCATTTAGTTACGTCATGTCCTAGATTTACTAGTAATAGTTGCACAGACATTGAGGACCATTTGTTATGTTTATTTGTCAGACTTTACCAAATCCTTTCTTAAGTTGACCGAAGTAGGTAGGCCTCGTTTAGGCCCTTTGTTATTTTTACTTCACAGACATGTCACTTTTACTTTGATCCATCAACTTTTAATTGGAGCAGTGGGATTAGTTCCAAGGGTGGTCACCCTAGACTTTAAGTTGTCCCGGGAGGTGTGTCATTTAGTTAGGTCATGTCCTCGATTTACTAGTAATAGTTGTCCAGACATTGAGGACCTTTTTGTTATGTCTATTTGTCAGATTTTGCCAAATCCTTTCTTAAGTTGACCGAAGTAGGTAGGCCTCATTTAGGCCCTTTGTTATTTTTACTTCACAGACATGTCCCTACATTGATAGATTTCATGGGTTAGTACTAGAAGCTGAGGCACATTTAATTCAAGGGTGCTTAGGTTAGTTTCTTAAGTTGACTGAAGTAGGTAGGCCTCATTTAGGCCCTTTGTTATTTTTACTGCACAGACATGTCCCTACATTAATAGATTTTATGGGTTAGTACTAGGAGTTGAGGCACATTTAGTTTAAGGGTGCTTAAGTTAGTTTTTGTGGTTATTAGATATTTTGATTTGTTCCTTCGGTGGTATTTCCTTGGTTGTCATTCATTTTAGGGAGTCTTTTTGTTTTTGATTTTGTTGATAGATCATGTCGATGTTTGTTTATTTGGTTGTTGTTGTTTATAGATGTTAGCAAGTTAAAGTCAAGGGTGCAATGTTCTGCTTGACTTTTGGGCTCTATTTATGAGTGATGGTGACTTTAAGCTTGCTACCATCCTGAATCCTTATTCTTGCCTTGTGTTGGTCCTTTTAAGGCCTTTTTGCCATACCTAGAAGCATAAACTAGAGGATAGCTGCTTAATATGATGATAGATCCCTGATTATTGACTCTAATCCATCTATTGCCTATCGGCTTTGACATAATTATGTGTCCTTTCATGATTCTACCTATAGTAGAGGGTGGATCCTGTTGTTTTGACTTCATATTACATATTGGTATGGTTTGTGTAGGTACTCTGATAGAGCTAAGTGTTATTTCATCCTTCTCAGGCCTGCAAGGCCCAGAGCTAGAGAGACTCCATTTTGCTTTCTGTCCCTGCAGACTGAGATGCTTGCAGGGTAAAGGTAATGTTTTAGTTATGAGGTGTTGTTCGCCTGGAGAGAACCGGCTCAGGCTGGCCCTTATCGAAAGAATGTATTTTTCTCTATGTTGAAGACGCAACACCAGGCTGGCCAGCTGGGGGCGTGTCCTTAGCATGGAGTGGTACAGGAATTTGGAGGGCGGCAGGTTACTGGATGGAACTTTCCACTAGAGGAGAGCATTCTATATTAGCGAAGTGCAGAAGAGGAGGAGGTTCAGTTGGTGTTTTGGACCGTTCAAGTCAGTTGCAGTGGATTCTGTGAATGGAGAGAGAGAAGGCAGATGATTGCTGAAGTTGGAGAAAGCAGTCAGTCAGCTGGAGCTACCGGTGTATCCGGATGCAGATGGAGGAGTGGAAGTTGCCAGCTGGGGCAGCTGAGCCAGAGGAGTGAAACTGTGGTGATGGAGGGAGAGAGAGAGAGCCCTGATTCCACCAGGAGAGAGAGAGAGAAACAGTCCTCCTAATAGGGTGAGGTGTTCTAAACTAGTTTGCTTTACACATATATATATATTAACCTTGCTTTGATTTCCTAGGTTAGATTCCCTACTGTAATGTTTTATTGTATTACTAATCCTTTTCCTTTCAGCAGTGTGCAGTCTATGTACAGTCCCTGTTAGTTAGATGTGGATGTGGTCTTCCCAGAGACCCTGCAGATCTGTGTATGTGTCTATTATGTGTGGCTAATGTTGTTTATTGTACTGAGAAATAAAGCTTAGTGAACCATTGTGAACCTTTCAGCAGTGTGCAGTCTATTTACAGTTTCTGTTAGGTAGATGTGGATGTGGTCTTTACAGAGACCCTGCAGATCTGTGTATGTGTCTATCATGTGTTATCAATGTTGTTTGTTAAATAAAGACCCCATTGTGTAATTGTTGTTGTCTCTAGTGGGGCTAACCTTTCTTCTAGTCAGGTGCAGGTGAACGGATGCATCTCCTGTCCATGTGGGTCTGAACAAGGGGGAGAGGAGAGCTTACATTTGATAATAACCTTTGCATAGTGTGCTTCTTATCCTTGCATGAAACGGTAACCTATTCTTCTAGTCAGATGCTGCTATGTGAACAGATGCTAATCCTGATCAGGTAAGTGGTAACTGAATAAGGGAGAGAGGAGCTTTTGGATTGAAGGATAGGTGGTACATCACCTAATTTGGCAACTATTGTGTGATCCAAAATAATGTAGTACTATACCCCTGGTGAATAGTGAGACTGATCCCTTTATGTAACGGTAATCATAGGATAAGCTGCCGGTTGGGTAGGTTGACTGGGTTCGACTGGGACCGCGAGATCATTGTGTTTCTACTGCTGCCGGTTGGGTAGGTTGACTGGGTTCGACTGGGACCGCGAGATCATTGTGTTTCTACTGCTGCCGGTTGGGTAGGTTGACTGGGTTCGACTGGGACCGCGAGATCATTGTGTTTCTACTGCTGCCGGTTGGGTAGGTTGACTGGGTTCGACTGGGACCGCGAGATCATTGTGTTTCTACTGCTGCCGGTTGGGTAGGTTGACTGGGTTCGACTGGGACCGCGAGATCATTGTGTTGCTAATGCTGCCGGTTGGGTAGGTTGACTGGGTTCGACTGGGACCGCGAGATCATTGTGTTGCTAAGGCTGCCGGTTGGGTAGGTTGACTGGGTTCGACTGGGACCGCAAGATCATTGTGTTTCTACTGCTGCCGGTTGGGTAGGTTGACTGGGTTCGACTGGGACCGCGAGATCATTGTGTTTCTACTGCTGCCGGTTGGGTAGGTTGACTGGGTTCGACTGGGACCGCGAGATCATTGTGTTGCTAATGCTGCCGGTTGGGTAGGTTGACTGGGTTCGACTGGGACCGCGAGATCATTGTGTTGCTAAGGCTGCCGGTTGGGTAGGTTGACTGGGTTCGACTGGGACCGCGAGATCATTGTGTTTCTACTGCTGCCGGTTGGGTAGGTTGACTGGGTTCGACTGGGACCGCGAGATCATTGTGTTTCTACTGCTGCCGGTTGGGTAGGTTGACTGGGTTCGACTGGGACCGCGAGATCATTGTGTTTCTAATGCTGCCGGTTGGGTAGGTTGACTGGGTTCGACTGGGACCGCGAGATCATTGTGTTTCTAATGCTGCCGGTTGGGTAGGTTGACTGGGTTCGACTGGGACCGCGAGATCATTGATTGCTAATATTATAGGAGGTACATGGTATGTATCTTAGGAATTCCCTGTCCTTAGGTGGTAGATATATGTTGAAAACCTTGTAAATAGGCCCCAGGGAGAGGGAGGTGGTAACGTTCTGGCTGGGTTAGTGATGCTCTGAGGAGCAGGTTCTATCTGATCCGAAAACCCAAGCAGAACAGGGTGGCCTGACCATGTGGGCGGCTTGGCGGCCATTTTGTCAAGCCAAGCATTGTCCTTTTGCCATAGGAATGTATTGTCTGTCTTCGCTTTCTTTTCATGTTTTTGGGGGTGGCCAGGCCATGTGGGGGCGGCCAATTTGTGTGACCTTCCATCGTGGTTTAGTTTTTTTGCCGCAGGCCTACAAACTTGTGATTTTCTCTGCCAGTAGGCCTAGAGTCCCAGAGATAGTCAGCGGGGATGCTTGATGTAGCGGTTTCCATTTTGTCTGTTGAATTTAACATCATTTAGGGCATGGGTGGCAATGCATTGAATTTTCAAATGTGGTGTTTGGGGTGTAGTTAACTGTTTGGGTGTAAACTCTAAATGCCTTTGTTGTTTGTGTTGTTGTGTAACTTTCAAACCTTTTAGCCATGGGGATTTTCTTTTTTGCATTAAGCTGTGATGCAGGCATCCTCCTTTTTCTGGCCATATAGGGAGGGATATAGGCCTGCTTGAGTTTATTGTTTTCTGGCCTTTACCCATGTACCTGTGATGAGAGTGCCCATGTGGAGCTGTGGTGGTAGTAGTAGTGTGCTGTTTTGTTTTTGACAAATTGGCCTGTGTCTTGCCATTGTTCCTGTTGGCTTACTACTGTTCACATCCCCATTGCTATCTGCTGGAGGTCACTGATGCTGCATCCATCCGAAATGATGCACAAATTAAGGATAAACAAGTTCCACTTCCATTTCATTTGCATTTTAGTTATTTGCTATTCTTACTCTTACTGGTTGTACTAATACTTCTAGTAGTAATTAAAATTAAAGCTAAACAAAATCCACCTTCGACTGATGTTGTTCTGCCTTCCTTGCTTGTAGGTGCACAAAAGACTGAAGTGGAGGTGTCTGTCGTCATTCATCGCCTGTTCTACTGCCAGACGGACGTCCTTCTGTACTACGTCACATGTGGTGTGACTAACCTGACCAGACATCATTCTCAGCAACTTGTGCAACTGAGTGCTGCTGCTGACATCTGAAGAAGATGGGCCCAAAGAAAGCAGGTACCAGGTCCTCCAAGACCAAGAAAGTTGCTGAGAAGAAGAGGGAAGAACAGAAGAAGGAAGTGACACTTTTTTGGGAAAAAAAAGTACGACTGCAGCAGCAGTGACCGGGGTCCAAGCTGGGGCCAGCACCTCCGCATTAGTGGGCCCAAGCCACCAACCCAGGCCCAAGCAGATTAGAGGGGAAGAGGTAGCCAGCCTAATGGTGGAAAGCAGTGATACTGAGCCTGACCTGAACTTATCGCTATCTCAAAGTAGTACACATTCCACGCAAGAGGGAACACAGCAGAAAAGTGGTGAACAACAACCAGCGCCCGCAATAGTAGATGTTCAACCTGAGCCACCGCCCGCAATAGTAGTTGTTAAACAACCACCGCCCGCAATAGTAGATGCTCAACGAAAAGAACAACCACAACCACCGCCTGCAGTAGTAGTTGTTCTAAAACCACAGCCCGCAAAAGTAGATGTTCAACGAAAACAACAACCACAACCACCGCCTGCAATAGTTGTTGTTCAAGAACCACCACCGGCAATAGTAGTTGTTGTTCCCCCCGAAGTCGGGGCAGTTCAGGAAATTGAGCCTGATGCAGAGCAAGAAGAGGCAGCACCTCATGCAGGAGATCTATTGTTTTCCAAATCCCCACCAAGGAAAAGGAGGGTTAGTCCATCGAGTTCTTCTCCAAGCATCCCTTCTGATGATCTTGATCTCAATTGGGAGCCACAACAATCTGAGCATGAGAGGGAGAGACATCCCAAGAAGACCAGGCTAGGGAAAAGGAAGGTTCCAGGAAGCCTACCACTTATGGAGTGCGATGTTGAGCAGCCGGATAATGATGGTGATGATGAGTCAGACCCAGTCATCAAAAGCATTACTCCTGGCCCTGAGGACATGGAGACCAACATTTTAACCCTAGCAAGAATGGCTGCGACTAGGGATGTAGCACGCATACCACCAACACAGGCCACACCAAAACTACCTCCAGCTTCCATTTTTACATTTGCACAGAGCCGGCAGCGTCCTACATCCAGCACAAGTTCCACCTCAGCAGAAGTAGGTAGTGGTACTACTGCGCAGCCACATAGTGAAATTCTCCATACAACCTCCAGTTCATCCGGCATTGGAAGTGGCACATCTAGCAGGAGACAAAAGTTAAGCGCCCCAGTGTGGGACTTCTTTACAGTTAGCGCAAATGAGGAGAACATTGCTATATGCTCCACTTGTCATTCCTCTGTTAGTCGTGGTAAGCTTGGTACAAACTATGGTACCGGAGGCCAAATGACCCATATGAAAAAACACCACACAATAAAGTGGGAGGACCACCTACGTATCATAAAAGCAGGAACCATTAATGTTGGTGGGGAAGCAGTAGAAGGTCCACGGGTCGAACAGGAAGAAGAGGGAGACATTCTATCTGGTAGTGGTACACTAAGTACCCCTGTCCGACTCCCCAGCACTACAGTGGTAGATCCCACATCCTCCGCATCAGCAACATCTCTGTGGCACCAGAGTAAGGGTAACTGCATGTTTAGGCAGGAGGGAAAGTACGAGCGCAACCACCCAATAGCACGTTTGTACAATGCTAAGCTTGCTAAAATGTTAGCTCTGGACCTTCTCCCTTTTTCTTTTGTTGAAGGGGTGGGTTTCCTGGAATTTGTGACAACCCTCTGCCCAAAATGGAATGTTCCCAGCCGCTACTATTTTGCCAGAGTTGCTCTTCCAGCACTACACCACGACGTGCTGGAATTGCTTGGAAAAGCCTTGCAGCAGAGTGCTGTGCATAGTCTCCACCTGACAACAGACATGTGGACCAGTTGTCAAGCCACTGATTACATGTGCATCACTGCACACTGGATCTCCTTTTCAGGTGTTAGAGACAAGATATCTGCAGGCATTGACACTACTGAGATTTTTAATGATACTCGCAGACATGCTACTGTAGCCATGTTTGCTATGGAGAAATCGCACACTGCTGCAAACATTTTGGATGAGTTCAGCAGCAAGGTCTTTGAATGGCTGCGACCAAGAGGCCTTAACATTGTTTTTTGTTGCCACCGACAATGGCAGTAATGTAGTTAAGGCCATGGAAGATGGTCGCTATTTCAGGGTCCCGTGTTTGGCACACTGCATTAACATTGTGGTTCAAGACTTTCTGAAAAATGAAAGCAAAGTCAGCAACTTACTGACCATTTGCAGAAGAATCTGCACGCATTTCAATCATTCTTTTAAAGCCCGGAAGCAGCTACGGGTCATTCAACGTGAGTATAAAATGCCAGTCAAAGCACTCATCCAGGAGGTACCAACACGTTGGAACTCTACTTATTACATGCTTGATCGGCTGTTTGAGCAGTACATACCACTTAATGCTTATGTCATGACAATGTCAAGAAGATCAGGGGATCCAACTGTTATTAAAGCCATGACAGTTGAGATGTCGCAATGGGACCTCATTAAATGCCTGACAGAGATGCTACTTCCTTTTGAGGTCTTCACACGTGCAGTCAGGAGGGAGGACTGTACTGTGGGCCAAGCTATCCCATTGTTGTACATGCTAGAGCAAGAGCTGAAGGAGGTGTCTGAAACATACGAAGGTGTTGAAGGAAAACTTGAAGCATGTAATTTGGCGAAGTCCTTAGCCGGCCGCTTATCTGAGAATACAAGGATTCAAAATAAGATTGTGTCACATCAACATTACATTACTGCCACAATTTTGGATCCACGGTACAAATTATTTGTGAACAGTAATGCAGTAATTCCTTTTTCAGAAGGGGATGTTTCCAAGTACAAAACTGTAATAGCCGAGGAAGCCACTGATTTAGAAAACGAACGGCTCTCAATTAGAGGCCTGCCAGTGCTAGCCCAGGACAGTGCAAGTACTACTGAGCATCCTACAGAGTCAAGTTCTTCTTCACAGCATGCGAGCAGTGCGTTTGCTTCCCAGCAGTCACCAACACAAACAATAACAACAACCGCACAAACAGGATCTGATTCATCAGATACAAGCAAAGAAATAGCTGCTTGATTTCTACAGAAAGGGATGGGTAAGTCCATTGCTGTCGCAAAGCAAAAAGAGGACGAGCAAACCCGGCCACCAATGAACATTGAGCGGTTGGTCCAGGACTATCTGGATGACACAACAGAGGTGTTCATGGAGCAAAGCCCATTGGTGTATTGGTATAGGACAAGAAAGCAATGGCCACTGCTCAGCAGGCTGGTGATAAAGTATCTAGCTTGTCCTGTTGCAAGTGTCTCTTCTGAGCGTGTTTTCAGTGCTGCTGGTGCCATTGTGACTGTGAACAGGACCAGTCTCTCGCCCAAAAGCGTGGAGAGGTTAACCATGATCAAAATGAATCAGCACTTCATACCACCAGACTACAAAATACGTGAATCAGAGCTGGAAGAGGAGAGCGAGTCGGAAGACATAACTAGACGGTTACAGGACCTACTTCTGTCAGAAGAACCACCAGGGTTTGAGGACGAGCTCCTCTTCCCTGACAACTAGGCTTTGAAATGGTTACATTCTCCCTTCCTTTATTTCTCCCTTCCTTATTTGTGTGCATCTGTCTTTCTGACTCAAACTTCAAAACCAACACCATCTTCCTTTCTCTTTTAATTACCTATTGGAGTTGCACATCTGAGCATTTACTGTGCACTCCACTCATCAGAGTCCTGCTCCATCTTCCTGACTCACCCTAAATACATTTCCATCTTGCCATACATTGGATGGAGATGGACAATAGTGCAATAATGTAGCCTTTAACAGTCCCTCCATAACAAGTGAAACATACGTGACTATAGCCATCTTCTGTTTTGTTTCCAATCTGAAATGCATCACTGTCTTAAGGCTACACCTCTGTCTGCAGGCATACACAACTCTTCAATGTCAGAACTTGAGCAGGGCTCCAAAATTAAAGTAAACTCGTCATCACTTTCAGAAGACTCTGCTGCATCTGTGATCTGACAGCCACAAAGAAGAGAAAGACAGGTATATGAAATGAATGATGCCATACATTGCATTGGCTGCTTGCTGACTCAGAGCAAATTTGAATGAAGTAGAAATATACTAGTAGTTTAATATAATAACAAAGTACTTGTGTCTCAAGTGATGGTCAATGTTTCCATGTTGTTTAATAATATGTATTCAATTGTACTCCTACTACTGCAGGTGCAGTCTGGACTTAATCGTAGTCACTCACTACAGACTGAGTTGCTGTTGGTGGTCTGCTGGAGAACACGTACACGTGCCACACCGGATGATGATGATGATGACCACCATACCATCTTTGCACGCTGTCAGTCAGTTTGATCAGAGATGATTGATGGAATATGTTCAGGAAGTGGAATACAAGATAATCACACAACCAATCAACAAGAACCACAGCAGACCTAGGCTACATGTGTGTGCAGTGGTGGAATAGAATAGTGGTATGATTGACTGATATTGGCGCATTGATTTAATCACTTGTTTTGGAAAATGCTAGGTTGATGTATATGCCTTTTGTCTGAAACTGTGAAAAATGTAGGTAAATGGAGTTTGGGCCACGGACTCACGGCCCGGTGTTGTGGTGTGGCCCTGTAACTGTTCTGTGCTGGCTCCTATCTTGTTGTTCTTTTCGATGACTGCTGTGCAACTAGAAGAGTAGAGTTAATCAATGTATCCAAGCAGCCTCAGTCTGAAAATCTTCTCGCTCACGAGTCTTGTCTTTTTTGCACTACACCGTAATTGATTTTTATCTTTTCATTCAGTTAACTTATTTGTAATACCCTATTTCTTCTTTCATCAACACTTACATGCCGGCCTTTCACCCAGCACTATTATACGTGGAGCAACAACTCACACTTACCTTACCAATCCTCCTCATCATCATCCAGCCATAGGCGCCCAAGAATGATATAATCAGTCACAGTGTCCATGGAAGGGAGGACAAAGATGAATGACGAGATACAACTACACATTTGGCCCTGGATAATACATTAACTTTAGTATCATTTTCATATTTTTCTTTGATTCCTTTTTCCTCTTCATTTATTTTACGCTTGTGTTTGGTAATTCATTGTTCACTTAAACTATCTCTTAATTTTCTATGCTAGCTTTCAGCCCGCTACATCAGGTATTACAGTTTCTCAGAGGGCATACAGCCTAGGCAAAAGTCATATTCATATCATATATAAGAAATACTTCCTTTGAATTGTGTAGTAGTAGTTAAGTAATTACCACTTATTATTAACCATCAAGTTAATAATAAACCTTCATCATGCATCCATTTCGTTTTTCTTACTTGACTTTACATTTATTGGGTAGTTGTGGATCAGCAATCATCTTCTTCATTGTTTTGCTTTTGTTGTCTCCATGCGTACTGTTTTTCTTTGTCAAACCTTTCCCCAAACCCCCGTTCCCATCCATTCATCAAACCCTAACCCTCTTCCCCCGGGCTGTATGGTTTTATATTGAGGTGTGATGTTCCTACATTAAATCTACACCAACAATTGATCACACGCTAGCTGGGGCAGATGTGGTGAAAGCAACACTAATGAAATCAAATGTCAATGAGGCAGGGCGAGGATCTTCTTCTGCTTGCCCACCCAATCTCACTTTATGTACTAGTATACAAGGCAATTAATTTCCCAAAGTGACCCAACGAATACATGTAAATCATTGCTGGCATTGTTTGAATTTAATTTTAGAGCATTTAAGTTTACGATTTGTATTGTGTTTTAATGACTCCAACGCAACTACAGTTATCTTCTTGTACTTGGCACAGTCCCCGACACCATTGATTTCTTTGAGTTCGTTTAGCAGTTGCAATATTGTTTGTATTTTTTTGTTAGTATTATGTACTGTAATTTTCTACTTCTCCCACATTCTCTCTCAGGCAAATGACTGTCTCTTTGTTTTTGTTTGCCAATGCTAGTGCCAGTGTCTAGTCTACTACTACTATCACACAACCACGGCATATTTTCCGTTGTCTTGGGAAACCATGCAGCCTTGCGGTACCAAACCTAATCATCATCAATCACAGGTAAGAAGAGAATTTTGCTGGGAGGTATAATGGAGGAGAGGCTGTTAGTACTACTAGGACAAATATAACTGAGTGAGGGGTACAGCATCTATCTGTTTGCATGTTACACATGTGGTCAATTAATAAAGTATTTCAATCAAACACTGGCCGCTGCCCTGCATCTAGAGTAAACCTTGTGACGTACAACAGTAACCCCACCACAAAACAACATCATATGTGTAAGTTGAAAATAAATAACATTTATTTATGTCAAAAAAGATCCTCCTAGTCCTCCTATCCCACCCCTATCCCCACCCTAACCCCAACCAATGTACAAGTCCAAAGAATGTCCCACAAAAATAACCCCAACACCCAATTCCCACCCACCAACAAAAGTATTAAAAAAGGGGCAAATCAACAGGGTCAATTACAATTGGCGGGCTTTGAGGTGTTTGTCCACTATAATCTTGATGCGCTCCTCTAATTGGTCCTCCAGCTTGGCCACCCGGAGGAGAAGTTGTTGCCGAAATGCACGGCACCTACATTTGCATCCATGTTGTGTGGGGGTGGCAGATATTAATTGCAGGCGGTGAGCGGCTGCCTGGCCACAGCGCCGTACTCCTGCAGGTGGGGCCTTGCTGGGGCCAGACGCATTGGAAGAGGCAGCAGCTGCTGCCGCCGCCTCTTCCTCCTCCTCCTCGGCCTCAGCCACCAGCGTGCGGTACTCCTCCACAATGGCCTGCAGTTTCCTTTGCCGGGCCCTGGCTGCCAACTCCTTCCGTGATGGTTTTTGGGAAGGAGTATGAGTATCTATAAAAAAAGAAACAGAATTGTAACTGAAACTCTTCAAAATTAATTCAACAGTACATTGTGGCATAGTAGCACTACCAAGCGCAGTACATACAATTGGTGTCAACTTTTAGTATCTATCTAATCTATCCTCCTGCTTCCCCTGCCTGTAGCATTTGTTGAAGTTTTTTCGGGCATTATACTTGCCCTAGTACTGGGTGGCCTTGAGTACACAGAAGAACACCAGTCTTTTTTGTATCTCCTTTTATTTTTTCAAAGTAAGACTCTGCTTCCAGTGACAGTCTTCACCGATGATGAATACAATACATTTAGGGGGCATCCACCCATTAAAAGTAAATGTCTATCATTCTTTATTATCGGCTTAGCTGGTTTCACTTTCACCAGCAACCACCCATGCGTCCACTCCTTCCTTGCCTTGGGTTTCATTGACACAAACTCCGCTCATGATTCTTGCTATCCACTATATCCATGCACCCAAATTGTTTTGCCCAACCAGTCCTGCATTTTCTTTCACCTTCCAGTTCTACCCATCCTTCAACAACCCATGCATCGGATTCATATCAGCCACGTGAATGAACCTTCCAAAGTATCCTTCTATGGTAGTTAGTCTTATTATTACATCTCTTTAGTCCTTCCTCCTTCCACACTGTTCACTTCTTTCCCTTTTTGTTCAACACATCCCTCAAGGTCATCTGATCTGACTTTTAGTCTTCTCCATAACTTTCACAGCTGAGTTGGAGTCTGATGTAAGAGGCCTTGTTTATTCAACTCACACTGGTAATGCCACAAAGGGTGTCTTCTTCAACCATTGTATATTGTCCAGTACAACTTCAAATTCATACTTTCTTAATACGTCTCATAGCACAGTGAGGGAAATGTCCCCCTTCCACCTAGTAATGCAAATAAGTAATGAATATAACTTACCACCGCCCACCGCTGAAGTTTCCTCCCCAACTGATGCTCCTTCAGGTGCCGCAGGCACTGTCCCCTCCTGGATGGTAATCGCATCGCCGCTGGCCCCGTCGGCACTGGTGGTTGGTAGTGATTGTGCACCTATAAAAGCAAGTACACCTTTTTAGATGCCTGCACACCTCCCCCTATTTTACTAGTTGTACTTTTTTCACCAGGAAGGAAGATTGAAAAAACAGTTACGTACAACATGAATCGTTGTGTAACTAGTCCAAATTGCGTCCTACTGTACAGCAGTCACATTAGACAGAGTTTAATTTTAATTTATTAGATGGTCCCTAGGGTCATCTAATCTCTACTCCTACTCTAGTCTTTGGAAAGTTAGCCTGAGCCATATAACCATTTTAGATCCGGGTCTACTGCTTTGCCCATGTTACCTTGCTGCTTGTTGCAGTAAGAAAGACACCTTTGAGGCCACATGAGTGTTGCATACAACTAAAGAGGTTGACAAACCAGTATTGTTAGTCCCTTTTGCTTATCCATAATTTTGCACTTTTTGCCATGACTGCTAAAAACTGGCATAGTTGTATTCACTGTCTAACGTGCAACATTTTTCTCATAGGCAGATGAGAAGAGAAGATTGCCTTCTACGAAACAAGGGATTTGCAGAGCTTTCGAAAGATGCATGTGTAACCAGTATACGTTCAACGGTGAGCGTTCTCCCACAATTCACACATTTCTCTATCGTGCACTAGATGTACAAAATGTATAGTATTTATTCTTCTTCATTTTGCATGGTGGAGCAGGATGTTTTTCATGGAAATACTTACAAGTTACAACAATACAAAGCTTGTTATTAAACAAATAAAGTTTTTGAACTTGCACATAGACTCTGTGGTATATTTTGAGTGTCTGGGGTGTTGTGGACTGAAACGAGTGAGTGAGCAAAAGGGTGTTCTTCTGTTCTGGCCTGGGTTGTGTAATAAAATCATTGGGTATATATATCTAACTATCTTCGTGTGGGGGTCGGGAGTGGGACAAATGACTATGACCGAGACACTTAGGTAGGTAGACGGTCATTGGATTGTGGGTTCTTCTGACTGAGTTCTGTGACTAGGGTGTAAGGTGTAAGGTCCAACCTCCCTATCACCAACATCAACATCCTATTTTCTTGTGCATAGTTCTGTATGTGTATGTGCAGAGAATAATAACCACAACAATAGTAGTAGTATACTAACTGAACAAAAAATAGTAGGCAAACATTTGGTTGTGCATTTTGTTGGTGGGAATTGACAAAGACTGGAGATTACAGAGGACAACGCAAAAGACAAGAGTGGACCCAGTGGCTACAGCTATTCTATCACAGCTTTATTCAAAAGAATACCTTAACTAAAGAGTGGCCAACAGGGCAAGCTTAGCTACACACAGTCTAATAGTAGTAGCACAGAGAGTCTTAGGGCAGAGGCAGTTTGAAGGAACTGAAAGTCAGGGATGGCATTGGATACCCAAAATTTGGAAAACAAATTTAAGACCAAAGAAGGTTTTGATAACATTGAATTAGGAAGGAGGCTTAATAGGTTGAAAAAATAAGGTGCGTTAAAAAGTTAGGGAAATATAATTGTTAATAATATAAGCACTGTAGGACTTACTGGGGCCAGCAGCAGGATCCTCGGTAGAGGAGCGCTCCTCTTGTGGTTGTCCCGCCAACTCGGACCCCGTCTTCTTGCCCCTGGGTGGTGCTGATCATGTAAGAAATAATAAAGAAAGAGAAACATTAAGTGCTGTGAAACAAAGACATCATTCAAAAATCCTCTCAAACATTTTAGGAAACAACAATTCCAATAAAATTGACTTCGAAGTATAAATGACTACTGGCTTGCAGGATTCACAGACCGTCTACTTATAGAACACTAATCAAATGTTCCATAAACATTCTGATTGCAGAATATACTAACGAAGCCAGTACCACCTGTCCTACACCACCTATTCAAGAATCCAGACGGGCCAATTGTTCAGTAAGTCGGCATATCCATTTTATTTTTGCCTGCAAACATGCATAGATGATGAGATGGAGGACACATGCATAAATTTGTGCATACACGGAATTGTTGGTTGCTTGCGTCATATGAACTGCTACTGACTCACCTGACCATGCTATTGCTGCTAAGCCTACCACTCAGTAAACAAACTTCAAACCGGTTCTATAGAGGGGTGGGGTAAATAAGAAGAACTAAGCATTCAGTGACAGAGGAGGCGTCATGCAGACCGTTAAAAAAATATGAACTAATACTATCCATCCACCACTATTTCACTAAAGGACAATGTAAGGAAGGACTAGACTCCAGCAATAGCATTAACTAACTTCAGTTCTCTAAAAACTCTAACATCAATAATCACCAGCCCAAGCTAGCGCAAAGTTACAAACCAGTAAGAGAAGTGGCGAGCAGCACCTGTGTCATACAATAACAGAAGATTTTGAGACGGAATTGATCTGCAATGTAACTAAGCGCACCAGTAATCGTGTTACTTTTTCGTCTATGAAATATACACAATACTTATACTACTATATTATATATTAAATATTACTAGCTACTCACCAAGCCCCACGACCTTGACACCTAGCAGGTCCAACAGGTCCTGCTCCCTGTCCAGAATGTCTGCCCACCGGTGGGCCAGCTGCTGGTGGGTGCGCCGGATATCCGAGCGACGGTAGACTGCCCGGCGCACCTTTGCCCACCGGCGGTGACGCTCCTCTGGGAGGTAACCGGAGCCTGGCCTGCCGCCTGCTGCCAAGGTCAAGGGGAGGTGGCGCTGGATGAAAAAAAAGAGGGCGGCCACCTCCGCCTCCCCGAAAAGATTCCGGGCATGCACCCCTGCAGGTCTCATTCTGCCGCAAGGCAGCCGGCTCTTGGGCGCAGGCACCTTGCCCTTCGAGCCGGTTCTACTGCTCCCCTTTGCCATGGTTCTGGGGTGGAGGTGGAGGTGGAAAAGAAAAGTTAGAACAAAAGACAAAAAGTTAGGGGGAAGAAGTAGGAGCTTAAATAAAGAAGTAAAATAAAACAGTAGAAAAGTTTAAAAAAAGGTGGAAAAGTAGAAATAAAATGCAAAATATAAACTTAGGGACAGAGAGAGATAGATGATAAGTAAAAAAAGTAAGAAAAACTGTGAAAATAGGTAAAGATTGCACAGCTATAAGGTGGATAGAAAACTAGGCCCAGAACCATAGCATAGAGTGTGAAAAACAAGATGGCCGCGCCCATCGCGACCACGTGGGTAAGTTTGCGCACGATTTCACTCGAACACGCACTTTGTCAGCGTGAACAAGTAGTTGTGTTCCCGAACAAGACGTGCACCGCGCAAACACGTTATACGCGACCCAGAACAGGAAATAGGGGACGCGAGCGGGCGGGACAATTGAAAAAACAAGATGGCCGCGCCCATAGCCCACCACATGGGTAAGGTCGCACGCTACAATCACCCGAACATGCAGACAGCGCCCCGAAAGCGCACAACGCGCTCCCGAGCAAGAAAAACGGCTCGCGAACGGGACCAGCAAGCTACTGCGCACGCTCGCGAAGCTCGCGTAGTGCGAGAACGTCTTCGCGTAGCGCGCCTACGCGTACTACGCCCAGGGTTACATAAATATTACCTACTGGCAGTCGCCAGTGGGTAGTTATAGTTAGGACCTATTTTCCATAGGAAATCCGCAACTTTCTATTTGGAATAACTTTTGCGCGAAGCTGTGAGAGGCAAGATGGCGGCCGCAACTGTGGCCCTGTGAGGTGCTATCCCGTTGCTCCCGGTCAGCTTCCTTACCTGCGGTGACCTCTCGTCGGCTACGCCGTTGGCTGCATCGGAGTTTAGGCGCTTCCACACCCGCGCTTCACCCGCGCTTCACAGGTGTGTTGGGCGGTATCTTTGCGCTGGTGTCGGAGGATTGGAGAGCCACTCGCATGCAGAGGTGAAGGTGACGCAGCGTTTCATGCAGTGGCAGGTTTTTGGTTGCCGATTGCTGTGCAGCTGTGCCGGACGTGTGTGTGGAGGGAGGCGTAGCGGCTTTGGATCCCACTGTATCTCTACTTCCCCGACAGCTTTCTGTATTCTGTTCACCGGAGCTGGTGTTGACGCTTCTGGGTCCTGGCTGTGAATGGGATTGCCGAGGGAAAAGGATTCAAAGACCTAGTACCGCTCTGCAGCAGGCAATGCTCGAAAAAACTGCGAAAAAACTGTGAAACAGCGAAAACAAGTAAGCTAGTCTGGTGAACTCTGGGACTAGTAGTTTCTCTTCTTCAAATTTATTTTCTTAATGAAAGCATTGTGGACAGCTGTTGTTTAGAGAGTGGTATATCAGAGACTTGGCAATAAAATTTGTATTTTTCGAGGAGGGGATACTCTGTCCTGATTTAACCACCAGTTCGAAGGATGGCACCGAAGGGCAGGGGCACTGCCAGGAACAAGGGAGGGGCAGCGATTGAAACGTCAGCTGGGGTTTCAGCTACTGGAGAGCAGAATCCAGGTACTGCAAGTACTATTGATAATGATTCTAAGGCTAAGGAGAATGCTACAAAGATTAAGTCTGGAGGGGCCAGCAGCAAGCAAGTTCAGAGCGCAACGCCCGAAGATACTCCGCTAGCTTCTTCTAATCAAGCATTGGCGCTGCAAGGTGCGCTAGGAGACATACAAAGTCAGTATCGTGACTCAGCAAGAGACACCTAAGCAGAAGACTGTGGCACCAATATTCGACAAAAGAAGAATTGCGAAGACCAAAGAGACCATAGTGGCTGCAACTGTGCCGTTAAATGAAGTCAACGACCCTCTACAGCCAGGATCAGGAATGGTGCTGGAATCAGCTGATAAAACTGTTGAACTGGAAGCTGATGGGAAATTCTATTCTATGTCGGATTTAACTACTTTGTCAGATAAGGAGCATGAGTTAGATAGCTCTAGCAACCTGGGGGATTGGGCGGACCTACCAGACGATCTTGAAGGAGAAGAGCTTGACCAGTCTGCCTCATTGTCTACAGTGAGGAAAACGACTGATTTTATGGATGGAGTACAGCAGGATCAAATCCAGCTGGTCACGCAGCTAAACCTAGATGTGGAGCTGGAAGAGGAGCTGGAAGAGGGCTCAATCACTCTTGGCCTAATTTACAAGACTATCATGGCTCATCGAACCGAGACGAAAGCGGAGGGCTTACGCACGCAAGGAGCAGTAAGGAAACTACAGAACACCGTGAGACGGCTGGTCAAAACCTGTGCTGAAGTAACCACAAGAGTGGTTGAGGTTGAGGAGAGAGTCTCTTCGGTCGAAGATACTTTAGTGAAGCAACAGAGGGCTGTGGAGTCCCTACAAAGATCTGAGTCTGACGTAGAATGGAAGCTCACGGACCTAGAGAACCTGGCACGCCGCAATAACGTACGCGTGCTAGGAATAGCTGAATCGAAGGAGGGTGCAGACCCTCGTAAATTTGTTGTACAGCTGTTCAAGAAAGCTTTCCCCGAACTTAGTGCTTGGAATTGGGAAGTTGAAGTAATCCGTGCTCATAGATTCCCGTTTGTGTTGAGAAATCGGGGTAAGGAAGGACAAAGTGGTCAGAACCTCTACCCAAGGGCGATTCTAATTTGCCTGAACAATTACTTGCTGCGTGAGGCCCTGTATGACTTAGCAAGGCCGGAGAAGAAGAGAGCCACTATGGGATGCGAGTTCTTCGTTCGCCCAGACTTTTGCCCAACGACTGTTAAAGAACGCTGGCAAATGCGAAAACGAATCGCTCCCTTTCGAGAAGCGGGAGCCCAGGTGTTCCTGCTCAATCCTTCAAAGTTAAAAGTTATTGTGAATGGGAAAGCGCGGTTCTTTACATCGTGTAATTCAGCACAGGATTACTTAAAGGAGATGGTTGAGCACACTAAAAGATAGACATTACTTTTATAGCGCTTGCCCTGTTAAGACGGAACCTTTTTGGCTGATTTGCTTGATTTGTTTGTAGACTGCAGTCTGGGGATCACCGCTTAATTTGCTGTTAGTCTATGTTAATAAGTGCCTACCTTTTTTCCAGCGATCTCTGCTCCCAAATTTTTGTCATTCAAATGTTTAGTTTTGATATAATCGAGTACCCCGGAATTTCTATCTTTACGACTAAGACATTAGTCGGGGCACAGAGGTTGACTGTAATGATTAGGCTATGAATTTTAATAGTGTGTAATTGTGTGGGGATCTTTTTTTTTTTTCTCTCTTCCTTTTCTTTTTGGTCCCGAAAAATTATTTCTCTTTCCTGTGGTACCTACAATTACTTGGATGTTTTAGGAAAGGAAATATGGTGCAAGGAGTAGAGGGGAAAAGGTGTGGCACAGGTGTTGTAGGGTAGCTGATGGGGGGGCACGGTTATAGCATCACAACATCACTGAGGACTTGGTCCTTAAGCCTTACTATGAGTGGTGGGGGTGTGGGGGGGGGAGGGGATGGCGGTGGGTGGGAGGGCATAAGGGGGGGAGGGGACGGGGTAAAAAAACAAAAAGAGAATGGATTTGCATTGTAGAAATGGTATTACAGTTTGAGTATTTGCACATCTTGTTCTGGCTTCTGATTTCTTTCTTTTATTCTGATGGGGCAGGATAAACTGGCTTTATGTACATGGAACGTATACGGCCTTAATGATGGCAAAAAGCGGGCTCTCTTTGCTAAAATTATTTATCTGCTGCGGGCAGACATCCTTTGCATACAGGAAACTCATGTACCATGGGGGAAGCGTGATCTCCTCAGGCTGGCTGGCTATGAACTCCTTATTAGTTCCAAACAGACCTCTATGATTAGAGGGGTCGCTATATTAATGAAGCGGGGTTTAGGTTCCTGTAAAAGAACATTGGGGGACAGAATGGGTAGGTGGGCCATAGCTGAAGTTTGCATAGGTGGTAAACAACTAACGATCTGTAATGTGTACGGGTCGAATTTAGACCATCCGGAGGTGGGACAACAGCTAGATGTGGAATTGGCAGCTTGGCCTACTCCACTTTTAGTATGTGGCGATATGAACATTAATATTTTAAGTAATTTTGATTTAGCTAGAGATCCAAAATATGTGGGTAGGAAGCCAAAAGTATTTAAAGCGCTTCAGACTCTCCTCCAGGAGAATGGTTTGGTAGACCTTTGGTTTTTGCATAATAAAATGGAAAATGGGTATACGCATCACTCTATTCCCCATAACAAAAATGTTAGGTAAGATTATGTTTTTCTCACAGAGCAGGTGGAAGTCGCTTCTTCTATTTCCTGTTTTCCACGACTTATATCAGACCACAACCCATTAATAGCAGAGTGCGAATGGCCTCGAATTAGGAAACCCCCTAGGGAGTGGACGTTTGAAAGGAAGCTGCTTTGCGAAGATGAGTATCGGGCCTATATTAAAAAGTGGATAGCACAGTTTCTAAATATAAATATTGGGTCGGCATCTGATCAAGTGGTATGGGACACGCTGAAAGCTGGACTACGGGTGGAGACCAAAAGCTTCACTTCGTATAGATGGAAGTCTGAACAAGAACAGATGCGTAGTCGTGTTGGGGAGCTAAGAGAGGCAGAGCTCGAACTAACTTTGAATATCAAGAATGGCAACGAAATTCAGTCGAGTCAACAAAAAGTAGCAATCTTGAAAGCCCAATTATTGGAGTCATTCGGAAAAGATCTCGCATTGAAGTACTTGCAATATCGTACAGAGATGTTTGAGTTTGGGGAGAACTCCGGTAGGGTTTTGGCCAAGAGACTTCGTCAGCGCAGTATACAGAATCAGGTAGTAAAAATCCAAGATCAACATGGAATAATACATGATATCCAGGAGGCAGTTAATAGAGTTTTCTTGGATTTTTACTCCTCTCTGTATACGGAAGATAGGGAAGATATTCCTAGGCCAGATATGGAGAGGGCTGTGGAGGAGTTTTTTAATGATATGGAGACAATCAAAATTTCTCAAGAACAGGCTGAATTTCTGGGCTCTCCCATTCAAATGGAGGAATTGGAGCTGGCTGTTAAATCTTTAGCCAATGGCAAGGCCTGTGGCCCAGACGCCGTTCCACTTGAATTCTACAAAATCTTTCTGGACGATATTAAATTGTTTTTCCTCGAGGTCCTTAGATCAGCGCAGAAGGGCATAGTGCCTGTATCTTGGCAAAATGCAACTATAGTCTTGTTCAAGAAAAAAGGGAAACCAGAGCTGCTCCTGTCATCATTTAGGCCGATATCATTAATTAATGGAGATTCGCAAGTTTATTCTAAAATCTTGGCTTGCCGACTTGCGCAAGTGATTACTCCGTTGGTCTCCATATATCAGCATGGATTTATTCCAGGCAGGGACACAGCGGACCATGTCAGGCGCTCCATTGCATTGATAGACTGGGCCCATGTCACAAAATCTCCCCTCGGGTTGATCCTGTTGGACGCCGAGAAGGCGTTGGACAGGGTCTCCTGGGGGTTCTTGTGGGCGGTACTTAGATGGAAGGGGTTCCCAGAGGGATTTATACATGCAGTTTCTGCTATGTATCTTTCTCCAAAGGCCCAATTGCGTATCTCAGGGCAGCAGACTAGCTTTTTTTCTATTACTAGGGGCACACGGCAGGGGTGTCCCTGTTCACCCCTGTTGTTCGCCCTATATATAGATCCGTTTCTCTCTAAAATCATGGCCAGTCAGGCAATAGTTCCAATTAGGGCTGGTGACATCTCCTACAATCTGTTAGCTTACGCGGATGATATAGTTGTGATAACATCTGATGTTCCATCTGCGTTTCTGGCACTGAAGGAACTAGCTAAACAGTTTGGAGCAGTGTCGGGTTATAAGCTCAATGTTTCAAAAACGCAGGTGGTTCAGACTCCCGATATGCCTATATCCGATGCTCCAGTTGTACCCGAAGCTACGTATTTAGGGGTGCGGATAAGTTCCACAGTCGATAGGATTCCGGACCTAAATATCCTCCCAACGATAGAAGCAGTCAACACTAAATTGGAGAGACTTGACAATCTACATCTATCCTTATATGGACGCTGTAGCGTCCTTAAAATGATAGTCCTCCCGAAATTTTTGTATTTGTTTAGAACCATTCCTTTGTTATTTTCTCAAAATAGCTTGATTAAGGCAGAGAGGGTGTGCAGTAGGTTTTTGTGGGGATATAGGCGATCGCGACGAGCAGCTAAGTGGATGTATCTTCCCTGAGATCGGGGGGGCTGGGTGGTTCCCAGCCTTGTTATGTATTACTGGGCAGCAACGCTACAAGCGATGGGAGTGCTGATATGTGGAGATAAGGCGAATGTACCGATGTCCAACCAACCTACTATATATGAGATAGGGTTAGGTGAAGCTGCCAAGGTTATACTGTTGGAAGTTTTGGAGCCTAGCTATTACAAAAGGACACGCTTTAAAGTTCTGATCGCTGCATGTTATATCTGGCGGAAAATTAGGAAAAATTTAGACATTCCAAATTTGAATTCCTATACACCATTTAAAAGCAGCAGAGTCTTTCCTAGTATCTTTCAAGATCATGTAATGCTTAGTTGGCAAAGGAAGGGTGCCTATACGCTGGGTGATCTAGTTGAGGAAGGGCAAATTCTAACATACAGTGACGTTAGGAATAAATATAAATTATCCCCACGCGATTTTTTTAAATATTTGCAAATACAAAGCTTTGTGCACAAACAATTGAAGACCTCACCAGCTATACTTGATAAACTACCATTTATTGAGATGATCGGGAAAAGAAGTAGAATAGGGGCACTTTATCAATATATAGTATCAACTTTTCCGGATGACTTGTCAGTACAAAGTGCCAAGTGGGAAACTAAATTGGGACGGACAGGTATTGATTTAACCCCGGTCATGGAATTTGCTAGTAAGGTTATTGTATCAGGTTCGCTGAAGACACAAAGCTATATGGCCATGCTAGATCTTTATTACACGCCAATGAAAATCGCAAAATGGGGTGCTAGGAAGGGCAACACATGTGCTCGCTGTAACTCATCGACAGCGGACATAATACATATGCTTTATGCTTGTCCAGTATTAGTAGGGTTTCTTGACGACATCGAGCATTTTATCAACTCCGCACTTAAGATAAGTTGTTTATTGACTCCAGCACTAGTAATATTCGGGGTTGACGTGGGTAATAACTTAGCTGGTACTCATTCTTCTATAAATCAGCCCTTCTATTCATTGCTATGTCCCAGGCACGTCTGTGTATTACATCTCAGTGGTTATCTGTGGAAGCCCCAACGTTTGCACAATGGCGAGCAAGATTGTTAGCCCTTCATAGGTTAGAATTTTCTGCATTTTCTTGTAAAGGTGGGAGGAGCCGGCAATTAGCAACCAGTATCTGGGCGCCGGTGGCTGAATGGGTTGGCTAAAGATTCATTGTGTTACGGGGTATTGACTGATTTCTGTTCTTTCTTTTATGATTATTGCTCATTATCCCCTTGTCGATATTGTTTTCTATTGTATAAACCGCTACATAAGTGCCTATCATTAGATTATTTACATGGATGTGCAATGTTATACTTTTCTTTATAGCGACGTTTCTTTGGGTTAAAAACCAACTCTGCAATGTGTATTGTAATGTGCTTTTTGTTTATCAAAAAAAAAAAAGGAATAACTTTTGCGCTGGTTGACGAAATCGTGAAATTTTCAAAACTGGTGGGGCGCTCCGGTCTTCTCCTATCCTGAAAGTCTTGTGGTGATTCGTCAAGCGGGGGCCGAGAAAAAAGGGGGGTCCCAAAATGTGTTTTCCCCATGCAATTTCCCATAGGAACATTTAATCGCAGCTACAGCCCGAACTGCTGAAAGGAATTACACCAAATATGGCAAAAAGGCAGCCCTTGGTTCGGAGTCATGCCTTTTGGTTAAATGGTGTAAATCAGTTCAGTAGTTCCTAAGAAAATCAAAAGTGAAATGACATATATATCTAGGGCCGCTGAACGTCCCGAGCACAAGTTTTATGCTAATTGGCTGTCAACACTTTAAACCAGGAAGTTTTGGCAGCTATCTTGTGCCTCGGTAGAACTGAGACACAAGAAATCAGTGCATAAATAAACCATGCAAAACACACAAAGGTGGAAGGATAGAAACACCCTCACCCCCGAGACCTGCTCAGGGGCTCCTACAAAGACCCCAAGGCCTTTATTTTTTTAAATCGCGGGATGCACGTAGGATCTGTGCATCCCGCTGCCAGTAATAAAAAACAAAGCGCTGGCTTGTTTCTAATTAGCCCCCGGGGGGCCATGTCCAGCGAGCAATATATTATAGTAATGGGGGCCCCCAGGGACATTAGTATTCAAGGGGACTTAATACCCCAACTTAAAATGCGCCACGGGGTGTGTTTGCACAGTGGTGAAGGGAGGGGCCTGAGATACGCCATGGAGATGCGTTGCAGAGTGTTGTAAAAAGGGGCTAAGCCTCTGAAAACCTCTCTACAACGCAGCTCCCTGGCACACACTGGAGGTACCTGGTGGGCTAATTGGCCCCCAGGAGACCTCAGGAATGGAGAAGAATTAATTCCCCAACATAAAACCCGCCACAGGGCATGTTTGCAGACATGTCACCTCAGGCCCGTCCCCTTCCTTCACCATTGTGCAAACGAACCCTGTGGTGCGGTTTAACTTGAGGAATTTATTGCTCTTCAATCTTCAGGGTCCCTGGGGGCCAACTAGCCCACCAGGTGCCTCCAGTATGCACCAGGGAGCTGCGTTGCAGAGAGGTGTTCAGAGGCCATGCCCCTTTTTACACCTCTCTGCAATGCAGCTCTGTGGCGCTTACTGGAGGTACCTAGTGGGCTAGTTTTACCCTAGGGACCCTCAAGATTCAAGGGGCTTTAATCTCCCAACTTAAAACGGACACAGGGTGCGTTTAAACAGGGGGAAGGGAGGAGGCGGGGCCTGAGGTGACGTGTGAAAACACGCCCTGTGGCGTGTTTTAGGTTGGGGAAATATATTTGACTTCAATCCTGAGAGCCCCTGGGGGCCAACCAGCCCCCCAGATGCTTCCAATAAGCACCATTGTGCTGCGTTGCAGAGAGGTAGTCCAGGCTGTACCTCTTTTTATACCTCTCTGCAACGACACTTACTGGAGGTACAGAGTGGCCTGCTTTGACCCTAGAGACCTTCGGGATTCAAAGGGACTTAATCTCCCAACTTAAAACAGACACAGGGCGTGTTTACACAGTAGGGAAGGGAGGGGACGGGGCCTGAGGTGACGTATGCAAACATGCCCTGTGGCGTGTTTTAAGTTGGGGAAATAATTCCCCTTCAATCCTGAGAGCCCCAGGGGGCCAACTATCCCACCAGGTGCTTCCAGTAAGCGCCACTGCGCTGTGTTTCAGAGAGGTGGCCCAGGCCGTGCCCCTTTTTACACCTCTCTGCAACGCAGCTCTGTGGCGCTTACTGGAGGTAGCTCGTGGGCTACTTGGACCCAAGGGACACTTAGGATTCAAGGGGACTTAATCTCCCAAATGAAAATGGCCATAGGGCTTGTTTACACAGTGGTGAAGGGAGGGGATGGTGTAGGAAAGTGGCTCTATATATACTGGACCAAAATAAAATCAGCCGAACTACGAATTCCGATTTACTCACCTGTTATCAGGACAGACCTCAGTGCTGCATCTTTGAGCCCAGTACTGAGCCTGAAAAGTAATTCTAACCGTACTTACCAGTAACTTGAATTTCCTTCCATAGGCTAACATTGACTGGTTTCAGTTGGAACTTCATCTAAGTGTGGAGTTTTCGAACTTACAAATATTCCTCTAAAATCAGCCGAACTACGAATTCCGATTCACTCACCTGTTATCAGGAGAGACCTCAGTGCTGCATCTTTGAGCCAGGTACTGATCCTGAAAAGTAATTCTAACCGTACTTACCAGTAACTTGAATTTCCTTCCATAGGCTAACATTGAATGGTTTCACTTGGAAATTCTTCAAAGTGTGGAGTTTTGGAACTTTAAAATATTCATCTAAAATCAACCGAACAATGAATTCTGATTTACTCACCTGTTATCAGGAGAGACCTCAGTGCTGCATCTTTGAGCCCAGTACTGATCCTGAAAAGTAAATCTAACCGCACTTACCAGTAACTTGAATTTCCTTCCATAGGATATCATTGCCTGCTTTCTGCTGAAAAAGTTTCCAAGTGTCGATTTTTGAAACTTACAAATATTCCTCTAAAATCAGCTAAACTACGAATTCCGATTTACTCAACTCAACTGTTATCAGGAGCGACCTCAGTGCTGCATCTTTGAGCCCAGTACTGATCCTGAAAAGTAATTTTAACCGTACTTACCAGTAACTTGAATTTCCTTCCTTAGACTAACTTTGACTAGTTTCACTTGAAATTTTTTTAAGTGTGGAGTTTTGGAACTTTAAAATATTCCTCTAAAATTAGCCGTACTACGAATTGCGATTTACTCACCTGTTATCAGGAGAGACCTTAGTGCTGCATCTTTGAGCCCAGTACACTCATACAATCACTGAGTCTTGTGTATACTTATTTATATACAACAAATGTCACATACACTGCCTTTTATTATTCTAGTTTGTTGGACATGTACTATTGAGATATTTGCTCATCACCTCACCCATAAAGATATTCACTCACCCAAACGACTGTTATAACATGTAGACTTAACCTCATATACCTACTGAATCAACTATTCACACATCTTTGGGCAGTCACACCCCCCCGCACCGAACCACACACACATTCACTCTCCCATAGATATACTCAGGTAACTAATCAATAACTAATATAGACTTTCACATAGCTAGTAACCAACTGGTGCAGCAGTTTACACAACAACTGAGACAGTGATACAGATATTCACACAGTTTAGTCATTATCAAATATATTTAGTGAGACACTATAAATTAGTCAAGTAAACAGTCAATCACACTGCTACTAAATCCTCCATCCAGATATTTATATTTATATATCCACTCATTCTTCATTGCAGATTGCTATATATATAATACATATTTAAATAACGAAGCAAACAACATTCACTGGATGATGTCCTCAGTGATGTCATTTGAGATGTCAATAGTGATGTCATCAGTGATATCACTGACCATGTCATGAATGATGTAATATGAGACGTCATCAACAGTGGATTGCAGGTGCGCGAGTTATAGTTAGCAGAACTAACTATAACGGAGGAATTTCAATGGTTTTGTATGAGTGAAATGTCCAGCTAACTATAACATCCCTGAAACCTATGGTTTTTTGAGTGAATTTCAAAGGTTTTTTTTATGATAATTTTTAAATATAATAATAGTTATATGTATTTTTTCTCATTCTGATTTTTTATAGTTTTTAACATGTCTGAAACCTATGTTTTTTTCATTCTATATATATATATATATATATATATATATATATATATATATATATATATATAAATATATATATCAATCAAAACAACCTGTCCTTCCCCTTCTTGAAAGGATGTCAGCCCACACAGTGCAAAGAAATGATGGGCATGATGCATTTCAGCCTAATAACTTACCTCCACTGCATTTGATCAAATGGTGATTCACTGTTGACTTTTTCAAGCGCCTCACTCCGATTGGTAGAGACACTCCCACATGATTTCAGGGGTGGGTATTCAAACCAATGTCCGAACTTCCACACCTGCAGCACCACCTGCGTAAGTACTCGCCCAAGTGGGCGGTGTCTGCAGCTACACCACTGAATCCTGGATCTTGTAGTGAAATATATAGATATAGATATATATTACCTACTGGCTGTCGCCAGTAGGTAATTATAGTTAGGACCAAGTTTCCATAGTAATAGCATTTTTTGTTTTCCTTATAACTTTGGCGTCGTTTGATGAATCTTAATGACATTTTCAAACTAATTCTTTGCTCTTATCAGATCCTATATTGAAAGTTTGGGGTGATTCATCAAGGGGGGGGAGAGAAAAAAGGGGGGTCCCAAAACATGTTTTTTCCATGTTAATTGCCATAGGAAACTTTAGAAAAGGCTACAGGTCGAACGGGTGAACGGAAATTACCCGAAATTTGGCAGGGAGAAGGGTGTTTGTCTAGAAAGCACGCTTTTGTTTATTTGGTATAAATCTATTCAGTAATTTTTGAGAAATATCGAAATTTACAGATATTGATATTTGGGAATTCTGCCATCTGATTGGCTAAGGGGTTACGAGCACGAGCTTGCTACTAATTGGCTGCGAACTGTTGCAACTATGAAGTGTTGGTAGCCATTTTGTGTTAACGTTGAAGCAAGTAAGGGGAAAAATGGGTGAAAAAACTAAGAAAGTGGAGGGTAGGAGTGATGTGAGCTCTGTGGGGTGGTTAGGGTGAGCTATAGAGGGAGTGTAAAGCGAAGTATTTACCCCTACCGATGTGAAAGTGCTGTTTTGCCCACAGTGAGATGGTGGTGAGGTGACGTGCCAGTACACTCGGGGATGAAAGCGTGCGCCTAAAGCGTGAACTGAGTGCTGTAAACTGATGTGCTCTGGGAGCTCTAGCATACTGGCCGAAGCAAAGTATTTACCCATAACCTACCTCCACTGCATTTGATCAAATGGTGATTCACTGTTGACTTTTTCAAGCGCCTCACTCCGATTGGTAGAGACACTCCCACATGATTTCAGGGGTGGGTATTCAAACCAATGTCCGAACTTCCACACCTGCAGCACCACCTGCGTAAGTACTCGCCCAAGTGGGCGGTGTCTGCAGCTACACCACTGAATCCTGGATCTTGTAGTGAAATATATAGATATAGATATATATTACCTACTGGCTGTCGCCAGTAGGTAGTTATAGTTAGGACCAAGTTTCCATAGTAATAGCATTTTTTGTTTTCCTTATAACTTTGGCGTCGTTTGATGAATCTTAATGACATTTTCAAACTAATTCTTTGCTCTTATCAGATCCTATATTGAAAGTTTGGGGTGATTCATCAAGGGGGGGGAGAGAAAAAAGGGGGGTCCCAAAACATGTTTTTTCCATGTTAATTGCCATAGGAAACTTTAGAAAAGGCTACAGGTCGAACGGGTGAACGGAAATTACCCGAAATTTGGCAGGGAGAAGGGTGTTTGTCTAGAAAGCACGCTTTTGTTTATTTGGTATAAATCTATTCAGTAATTTTTGAGAAATATCGAAATTTACAGATATTGATATTTGGGAATTCTGCCATCTGATTGGCTAAGGGGTTACGAGCACGAGCTTGCTACTAATTGGCTGCGAACTGTTGCAACTATGAAGTGTTGGTAGCCATTTTGTGTTAACGTTGAAGCAAGTAAGGGGAAAAATGGGTGAAAAAACTAAGTAAGTGGAGGGTAGGAGTGATGTGAGCTCTGTGGGGTGGTTAGGGTGAGCTATAGAGGGAGTGTAAAGCGAAGTATTTACCCCTACCGATGTGAAAGTGCTGTTTTGCCCACAGTGAGATGGTGGTGAGGTGACGTGCCAGTACACTCGGGGATGAAAGCGTGCGCCTAAAGCGTGAACTGAGTGCTGTAAACTGATGTGCTCTGGGAGCTCTAGCATACTGGCCGAAGCAAAGTATTTACCCATAACCTACCTCCACTGCATTTGATCAAATGGTGATTCACTGTTGACTTTTTCAAGCGCCTCACTCCGGTTGGTAGAGACACTCCCACATGATTTCAGGGGTGGGTATTCAAACCAATGTCCGAACTTCCACACCTGCAGCACCACCTGCGTAAGTACTCGCCCAAGTGGGCGGTGTCTGCAGCTACACCACTGAATCCTGGATCTTGTAGTGAAATATATAGATATAGATATATATTACCTACTGGCTGTCGCCAGTAGGTAGTTATAGTTAGGACCAAGTTTCCATAGTAATAGCATTTTTTGTTTTCCTTATAACTTTGGCGTCGTTTGATGAATCTTAATGACATTTTCAAACTAATTCTTTGCTCTTATCAGATCCTATATTGAAAGTTTGGGGTGATTCATCAAGGGGGGGGAGAGAAAAAAGGGGGGTCCCAAAACATGTTTTTTCCATGTTAATTGCCATAGGAAACTTTAGAAAAGGCTACAGGTCGAACGGGTGAACGGAAATTACCCGAAATTTGGCAGGGAGAAGGGTGTTTGTCTAGAAAGCACGCTTTTGTTTATTTGGTATAAATCTATTCAGTAATTTTTGAGAAATATCGAAATTTACAGATATTGATATTTGGGAATTCTGCCATCTGATTGGCTAAGGGGTTACGAGCACGAGCTTGCTACTAATTGGCTGCGAACTGTTGCAACTATGAAGTGTTGGTAGCCATTTTGTGTTAACGTTGAAGCAAGTAAGGGGAAAAATGGGTGAAAAAACTAAGAAAGTGGAGGGTAGGAGTGATGTGAGCTCTGTGGGGTGGTTAGGGTGAGCTATAGAGGGAGTGTAAAGCGAAGTATTTACCCCTACCGATGTGAAAGTGCTGTTTTGCCCACAGTGAGATGGTGGTGAGGTGACGTGCCAGTACACTCGGGGATGAAAGCGTGCGCCTAAAGCGTGAACTGAGTGCTGTAAACTGATGTGCTCTGGGAGCTCTAGCATACTGGCCGAAGCAAAGTATTTACCCATAACGGTGTGAAAGTGCTGTTTTGCACATAGTGTGATAGTGCTGAGGTAATATGCTGGTACACTCGGGGATGAAACTGTGCACCTAAAGTGTGACCTGAGTACTGTAAACTGATGTGCTCTGGGTGCTGTAGCATACTGGCCACTGTAGCATAGCTGTGCAGTTGGTGTTAGTATGCTTTTAGAGTATAGCGGGAGTGGGAAGCAAACTACTCACTGGTACCCGTTTGAAGACTCGTGATGAAACCGGGTGCCTAAGCTGTGAGCTGATTGCTGTAAAGTCATGTGCTGTAGGCGCTGTAGGATACTGGCCACTGCAGCATACCTGTATAAGTATTGATAGTATGCGTTTATACTATGCAGGGTAGTGGGAAGCGAACTACTAACCCCTACCGATCTGAAGAGTCAAATGCAGCCTTTTAGCAAGGAGGAATAAAGAAATACTTGTGAAGAATATAATGCAGAATGTTGCAATGCCAAAGAAGATAAATGGCGAAATCAGGTGTGTCTAAGAAAGTGGCTGTGTGTAATAAAGGGATGGAGTTTGAAAGTTTTATAAAAAGTGTCTTTATATAAGTGCCATAAATGGACTTGTGCAAGAGCTAAGGCATCCAGCTGAGGCAAACTCCAACCGCTTATGCTGTATTCAAACAAAAGCTCCTGCTCCAGCATTAGTGAATCCCACAGTACATGTTACAGCTCTATGTGACATAAACAATCCATATTACACTTGTATGACTCTGAATTATATAATGAAAATACAGGTTGGATACCATTACCACATGTATCCTTTAAGAAAACAAACAAAACAAATTGCAAAATGTAATCATCAAACTTCTTAGGTACCCTGGTACTCCTGTTTTGTAAAACAAAATTATCAACAATAGAACAGTCAGCAATCTCTTCTACAGTAAATTCAATCTGGGGCATGTCAGAATTGGTTATAGTTCTACCCACATCGGAACTTTGAGGAGGAACACAAACATGGCACTTCTGAGGAGCACATTCAGTACCCTTCTGGTCAAACCATACATTAATGCCTTTAGCTGTTTCAAACAAACATTCTTGTGCAGAGAGCTAAGGCATCAAGCTGAGGCAAACTCCAACCGCTTCTGCTGTATTCAAACTGAAGCTACTGCATCAGTGAATTCCATATTACATGTTACAGTTCCATGTGACATAAACAATAGCTATTAGACATGAATGAGTAAATGTTATATTAAAAATAAAGGCAGGATACGATTACCACAGTGTGCCAACCAGTTGATAAAACAATGTTGTGTTTTTTTATCTTGATCGCCAGCTTGTGAGCAAATGCTGAGGATGAGTACATTTGTGTGAAAGGGCTTTGTGGATAACAGGCAGATAGAAAGACGTATGCACAAAAAAACAACATGGTTTCAAAATGGATATCGGGTGTAGGCTAATTTAGCAAGTAAATAGCGTATTTGTATAGGCCATACATCACCGATCTCTGATAGAGTGGAGACGTAAGGGGCAATAATGAAAACAGACTTCAAATGCCTGAGAATACTTAGAAAGTTATTATATGAAAGTAGTACAATTGAAGTGTATTAAAATGTGTTACAGGAAATAGTAAAAAGGAGATGGAAAAATTCAATACAAGAATTACGTGAGTTTCTTACAAGTCTTGGAGATTGCAGTGCGGAAGTTCTTCAGCGGCTTCAGATGCGTAATGTTCCAAAAGGTCATTGCTGCCATTGTGTGAGAAAAGCAAAGCGATACAATTCATATCCTCGAAGGGACAGTAATGTTCCTCGAATGTTGGAGCGGCAATTTGAATTGGCAGGCAATCTGGGATGTTGTGAAAGGTCACATGTTGCAGAAGATCTTTCGCAGCTGCGCAGAAATCCCATTCCACCACAATACCTGTTTGCGTTGCATCCGCCATTTCTCCACTGCCTGAACAATCAAGTTCATGGTTTTCAAGATACTGCATTACCTGCTGGATATCTGGTGCGATTGTTGGGATGTCGGCAAGGCATACATCCATTCGCCAGTCGAATGGCCAAGTTTTGCAATAAAAATATGGTTGTACGCAGATTGCATATGTGTAAATAAATATCATGTTGTAGCTGGCTCTGATAATATATAGAGGCAGGCAGCCGAAAAGTAGTTCCATTTTGTTACGGTATTGATGTAGCTTCGCGTAGAGTTGTATTCTGTCGCACATGCTTGTTACCACAGGGAGTGCAGCCATTTTTTAGAAGCAAAAATAGCAGTAGGATGGCTGCAAAAAGAGCGAGAATTTTGGTCACTGTTCCTGTTATTCCAGAGATGATCGAATGAATGAAGTCTGGTATTATACCAAAAACAGTTTAAAAGGCTGTGAGAAGGTCGGAGGAGACCGTGTTAAATAATTATGCCAGACCTTGAGTGTGAGATGTGTTGAAAATTGTGTAACAATTCACAAAGTGTAGCGGGAGGTTAGATTTTAAAAGGGACTGTATTTAACTCGAAGTTTGTGCTATCTGCAGTCAATAAATTTCTTTTGCAGAAGTGAGGGACACTTCTGTTCTGAACAAACACGCTTTAGTTTGGTTAGTTTAATGAAATGTGTTGTCAAAGTAGGGATTGAAGGCCAAGTTGAAGTTTGGGAGTTACTTTGTGTGGGTGGGAATAGTCATTTCCACAGGAAGTTACTCGGTTTGAAACAGTAAGAACATGCAGTATGCCAGCTCACATTCTGTAGGGGTGCATGTTATTGAGAAGCAGATAACTGCCGTTAGAAAGCTGTGTGAATGTTGTTCTGATTGTGGGGGTTGGAGTGCTTTCAAGAAAACACGCAAGATTTGGGGCTGTAAGCTTAGATGCATCGTGTAGTTGAACATTCTTGCATAGTGATGAATGACTGCCATTGTGGTCGCACTTTTCACCTGTGAGAAAAACTTCTGTATGCTCTTTAAGACAGCGATATGTAAATGGGAGAAACCACTGCTCATGATTAAACATGCTACCTTGTATAATCACATACAATATGACAAACAACATGTACACCTAGCAGACACAACAACACTACATACTGGGGGAACCGTGGCTAGCCCTATATAGAAACAAAACATGGCATAGCACCTCTGTTACACAATGCAGAATGTGGGGAGAGATGGGAGCAAAATATGTGTGAAGGTGGCAAATGATTCTTGACTATAAAAGTATACAATGAAAAGTGTTGAGGGGATGTGCCAGACAGATTTGAGTATGCAGAGTAGACATGTACTTGTCAATATATACTGATGGTCTATTGAGTGAAGTAGACAGTGGACGCAACAATGATAGTACTGTCAGTAGGGAAGATTATGGAAACATAGTGTGTACATGCCTCCTCCCCCCAAAATCTTTAGCGTAGTGGGCTGGCTCGGCATACACAAGGCTAGCCTAGGGGTATGAATAAAAGGCACATTTCTCTGGGTGTGGCTCTCTTCCGGAATGGCAAACGTGTCTGCCAGGTCTGTGCAGCTTACACCGCCACGAGGTTGACCCCTTGAGCAAAGGTGGTTGCATGAATGATACTCTCAGCCTGCTGGTACTCAGAAACCGTAATGACCGCTGTAACGCATATATGCACCACAGTTCACCTTTCGGCACCGCCGTATGTGAAAGAGGGCTCACCACATGCTGGTGGAAGCTGCTGGGCCGAGGTCTGCGAGCATGGAAGGTTCCTGAGATCAACGCTGGCAACCACAACACAGGTACACAGCGCCCAGCCTGAAGCCCAGCAGGGTGGAGTGCTCCGTACTACTAACACAGTAGTCGAACAGGTACCAACAGTGGAACGGGGTCTTGATGCCACAATGGATGATGTTAGAACTGCATCTGCGAGTGGAGATGAAGGTACTCCCTTCGACCAGGTGCTACCAACTCTAGGTCCCAACACTGGAACGGTGTCTTGATCCCACAATGGATGATTTTAGAACTGCATCTGAGAGTGGAGATGAAGGTCCTCCCTTCGACCGGGTGCAACCAACTCTAGGTCCCAATAGTGGAAGAGTGTCTTGATCCCACAACGGACGATGTTAGAACTGCATCTGAGAGTGAAGATGAAGGTACTCCCTTCGACCAGGTGCTACCAACTCTAGCTCCCAACTGTGGAACGGTGTCTTGATCCCACAATGGACGGTGTCCGATATTACCTGCTGCTTGGTTTTCACAGAACTCTCTCTTCGTTGAGGTGCATCAGACTCTGTGCTTGCGTAGCTAACTGTTGCACATGATTATTTGGCTTGGTTGACACCAGTCAGAATCTGGAAAGAGGCTGACCCTGAGCTGTACCCCTAGTACCTACAGAGGAGGATGTTGCTCAAGTGGGTATCCTGATTGATTTGACCAACTGGTAGCAGGTAGAGTGTCCATCCAGGGAAGACTCCTGCAAGGTGCAGAAGGCGTGCCATACTCTTGTGGATCTTGGGCATCAGGCTGAGACCCAGGCAGCTGGTTATGCCTCTGACAAGGGCCTAACCTACTGAGAGAAGGATATCCTGTATAGTGAGCCTAGTGCTCCTAAGACTGGTTCAACACATGTGTAGGTGGCACCCCAGTGCTTCAGGACCTTCCTACTGGTTCTGGCTCACGATGTGCAATGGCAGGCCAATTGGAGCAAATTAAGACCTTTGACAGGCTTCTATTGGCCTCAAATGCAGAAGGCCTAAAATGCATTCTGCATTTCCTGTCCTACCTGCCAAGTGAGTGGCAAGTGAGGGTGGCAAAGTGAAAGACCCTTCTGCAAACCTTCCATGTTGAACTGGTTGGCATTGACATTGTGGGACCTTTAGATACCAAGTTAGTCATGGGCAACAGATTAGTTCTGGTCTTAGTGGACATGCCACCCGGTACCCAGAAGCTAACTTGATGAGGACACCGATTGGGCCCATTGGGGCCAGGGAACTGATAGGGATCTTTGCCCATTTTGGTTTCCTCATGGAAGTGGTATCCGATTAAATGAGGGCCAAGTATAAGGAGTTTCAGGTGACCTATATTTTCACCAATCTTTCCACCTCCAAACCAATCGGTTGGTTGCAAGGTTTAACCATTTCCTAAAAGGCAATGTTTGAGCTTGAGCCTTATCAAAAAGTGTGGTTAATGGAGCCAATGGAGTCCCGGGCCCGTCAAGACCATTGATCGGGGCCTTATAAGGTGAAGGAGCGTACTCGCATCTAATAAATTCCTTTTATTGGGGATATTAACTTTCATGGGGAAGATTATACCAACTCTGAAGTTAACACCTTCTTGTTAGCCTAGACCTAATTGGACTTATTCAAAGAGTTAAAGGCCCAACACATCTGGCCGGCCACTCGCTTGATTTAATTTTTTCAAACATAGATCATCTGGCCAGTAACTCATTGGACCCTCTTACATGGACAGACCATTCTATGATTATGTTTTCTATTCAATCACCATGCCTGACGGCTTGGCAGTGTATGCAGGACCGAAAAAAAAGAGGTGCGCAGACCATGGCGTGACCTTAGTTTGGAAGCTTTAAACGAGGCATTCCATCCTAAATTACCAGATAGTGACTTGGAAGTATCCAAGCAGTTGGAAGGCTTTAATTCTACCTTTGTGATAGCATTGGATACAGTAATTCGACAAAAGAATGATGGTACTCTACAGCGGCATCCATCAGCTCCTTGGTACACATCTGATTTAAAAAAAATTAAATCCAAATGTAAGACATTGGAGAGACTCTGGTGGTATAGTAAAGACCCCAAGATAGGCAACTACACAAACAGTCTTTATCCAGCTATCATCAGAACATAAAAACAGCCACACAAACTTTTATCATGAACCAAATAGGTCACGCCAGTAACTCCTCAAAAGCTCTTTTTAATATAGTAAGGGACTTGGTGTCTTCACAAGTCTGCAGACAAACAAAGAAAAGATCTCTAATATCTATGCTAATTTTCCATCTACTGCCTCTCAGAACCTAGAATCTAACACTAGACTAGGCAAATCAGAAAAGGTGACACCTAATACTTTAGACTGTTTTGAAACAGCCACGCTAGAAGAGGTTTCTAATTTGTTGTCTACAGCCAAATCTGGTTTGCCTCTAGATCTCTGTCCCCCGAAGACAATGACTGTTCTAGCTACCAGCCGCACCCAGGAATCGTGACATTTTTAATTGTTCGATACAAACGGGTATTATTCCCACAATATGGAAGGAAGCATTTGTACGACCAATACTGAAAACACCCACGGCTGATCCCAGAGTACTTAGAAAAACCGTCCTATTTTCTTGCTACCCCTACTGGGTACGTAACTGGTAAGCATAATAAATAGGCAACTAGGTTTATACCTTGAATCCAATAAAAGTCTGGATCCTTCGCAATCAGGTTTTCGACCAGGGGTCAGTACTGAGACTGCTATTCTGGCCGTGACTGACTCCCTCAGACAGGTAATGGATGCGGGCGGATTGGTAGTATTGATCCTATTAGATCTCTCCACAGCGTTTGACACCATTTTGCACTCAAAGCTTGTGGAGTGATTACACACCTGTGGCATCCAAGGTACAACCCTAAAATGGCTGCAGCACTTAATGTCAGACAGACAACATTATGTTAGGGCCATACTTTTCAGAAAAAAAGTGTCTGGACAAGGTTGTACCTTAGGGTTCTTGCCTGAGTCCGACCTTATTCAATATATATATGGCCCCTCTGGCAAAAATTGAGGAGCAGCTCGGCTTTGAGATAATTTCATATGCTGACGATACTCAGCTTATGTTTACTGTCGGCCCTAATTTAGATGCAGAGAAAACCTGTTTCAATGCCGGAATGATAGCAATCTCCAGCTGGATGACGGAGAATTGCCTTCAACTAAACCCTGAGAAAACGGCAGTCATGTTAATGGGGAAAGCCTCAACTATCTGGTTGGATGAATGGAAGCTCCAAAAGCTGGGAGCAACTTCCATCCCTAAACAATATGTAAAAAACGTCGAGCTAAAACTTCATTGGACATTAACAATGAAAGATCATATTGCTGCTACAACCAGATCTTGCTATTATAGCTTGCGTCTTCTGCATAAGATCCTTCCTTATCTGCCCATTAATTGTCGCAGATCTCTGGTTCAAGCCATGGTGACTAGCAGATTGGATTACGGGAACGCTTTGATGGCCGAAGTAGGTGAGACTCTGCTTGCCAAACTACAGGTGATTCTGAACACTGCCGCAAGAATGATTCTGAATCGCCCGGCAGGCTCTCCCTCTGGACCTCTGTTGAGAGAGTTACACTGGCTACCAGTGAGGAAGCGATCAGTAGAGTATTTGTTGCTTAATAAATGATTGAACTTTCTTCACTGCCAACTGACTGATTATTTGGTAATGGGATTGAGGCTATTGGTAGGTATAGCCCTTTATATTATTTTTATGGTACATCAGTTGGCGACTCTGGTGGAACTCCGTGATAGGGTTGTCCTCCCCGTAACTGGGTAGAAAGGACAAAGAAGGGGAGCTCTGGTCGAGCAGGTGGACGGACCGAAATCTTTTTTTACTTACCGTATTTTCCGGCGTATAAGACGACTTTTTAACCCCTTAAAATGTTCTGGAAAGTCGGGGGTCGTCTTATACGCCGGGTACAAAATTTAAAGGTATGTTTTCAGGCGTTTTTTACATAGCGCGGACTTTACCCGAAGGTGTCAGAGCGCTTTACAGTAGGAACAGTATTGATACAAGAGGAACAATTACAAATGAACAAATTACAAAAGCAAACGTTAAGTTACATGGATCAAAAGTGACAATAGTGAGCAACCAAAATACATGAGGTAGCAATCAGTACATTCCTGGAGAAAAAAGTGATAAGTGTGCAGGTTACAAAAGCGTACAAAGTACGAGCCAACTATGCAGGACTGCGTTGGACTGCGCTGGAAGTGGGGGTAGTCTTATACGGCGAGTATAGCACGAAACCTACATTTTATCAAGCAAAGTAGGGGGTCGTCTTATACGCCGGGTCGTCTTATACGCCGGAAAATACGGTACTCCACTCTGGCGATCAGAGTGCCCCAGCTGCTAGTGACCCTTCGCCGGAGTCCTAAGGGCGTAACCCAGGAACTGGCCGTGTTGGTCTTCAGGAGTTGGCAGTGGAGAATACGCAATTGTAACTGCGTGCACCAGGTGAGTGGATTGTTTTTGATGTCTTTTGGAAACGCGCTGTTGAGCAGTGCTTTTGAAGCAGTTAACTGTGTAGGATTTGGTGGTCGGCGTACCACGGAGAATTTTGGGGGTCTGACAGGGCAGCATTGTGGCTGCACAGGTAGATGATCCACGGACATGTTTTGTGAAGAATAGAGACGCCCATTGGACGCCCTGGTGTGGCTCGTGTGGTGCGCACCCGGCCGGACTGGTCTCGGAAAGGACTGTGGTTGTACCTGGGTAGCCTTGGGGACATATCTGAAGCGATGCTAAGGAAGCGGGCTTAGTCGGAATAGTCCCAAGGGTGAACCAGGAAGACTTCAGGATGGTCTGTAGGACAGTTTGAGGTTATACCTCTCCGAGGGTCTCTTGGTAGTCTTTGGACTGCTTGATTTTGGAATCTGTTGGTCTGGAATCTGACTTGATTGATTCTCCATGAACAGGAGTCGACGGGCTCTGTTCTTTGTTTGGAAAGACAGAAAAGAGACATGTCCTTATATGAACATATATTATTGTTCTGTGTATGTGTGAATAAGAAGTGAGGTTGAATATGTTGTGAATGTTTGAAGATGGCCATGTTTGGAAGTATGTTTTTATGATTAAATGAGAAATACGTGACAACAATCACTATGCCGTGTGTTAGCATATTGAGTTGTTTTGTAAGTTGTTGCCGCGCTAATGATACGCACTTGACTGAAAGTCAACCTGCCCCACCTGAGGGCAGCATGAGTTATGATATGTATGTAAAGCATGGTATTACACATCTCTTGTTTAATACACTATGGCATAAATATACTAAAGATAATGTAGAGTTGCAATGGCCTTTAACCGGGTCTTTTGATGAGAAAAATATATATTTTCTGCAGGATCGATTGTTTTCTAAACGTAGTCGACAGTCAATGTTTGATTCCCTAAACCTATGGCAGAAGGAAGCAAAGCGTAGACGTATACGGGAGGAGAAAGTATGCAGAATGAAGGGGGATCAGACGTTTACGCAGACAGACATTGCTTATGATAAAGCTCAAACCGAACAGGGAATTGATTGTGCAGATAGGCAATTTAGATTGCAAGTAGGACTGAAGTGGAGGATGAAATGGAGGATTTATTGGATACTCGTCCACCTCCACCTTATGCCCCACAACGTATGTATCCTGTTGTTACCCCAACTCCAGCACAGGTCCCTTTATTCTCTGCCCCTCGTGTTTCCTCTTTCCCTGTCTCTCCGGGAACGTCCTCTGTTTTATCTCCCTCTGTGTCTGAGACGGCTACCTTATGGTCTGTTACATTGCCATCTTCGGTTATGTCCACAGCTGTTTCGTCTCTCCCTACCCTTGCGTGGGCTTCCTATTCCGCTAGCACAACCCCATCCTTAGCTGTTTCAACTCCAGCTCGTGCTCCGGGGGATTTCGACACACTAAAGTTGATCACTCGATTGACTGTAGGACTAAACGAGAAACAAATGTTTGAAAATCAGTCATCCCAGTGGATGCGACAGCCTATTTATACTATAACTGATATATGGAGCACGCTTCGAGATTTTGAGCCTGTTATGCATCAACATGCCCTGAAACACATGGCCACATGTCTTCATACTTTATGGAAACAGTGTTTTGCAGAAGGGATGGCCCCCCCAAGTGATGTATGATATTCGGGACAGGGCTCATAAGTCTGAACTTAGACCAGAGGAAGTGTACAAAAATGTTGAGGTTTTATTAAGTTATTGAGGGCGGATGCACCAAAAATTTTCCTCATGGGACTCTCAGCACCCTATGCGAAAAGTCCATCCTATCTTTCATCCTGAAATACCAGAATTAAAGAATGATCAGGATGAGGTGACTAGACCTTGTGTAGAGACACGAGTGCAGGAACAATGGGTTTTAGACCCCCTGGAGTAGGAGTGAAGTCCTCTCGCTAAAATCACAACTACCTGACCCCCATAAGAATCCGACGGCTTATTATAAAGAACTCACAGTGGAGGCTTCCTCAGCCCTTATGACCCTAGCTGACATAGAGCTATTTTTTGCGTTGTTAGTCCCTGTTGATGTATGGCGTCAGGTGCATGATCAGGACCATGTTCAGGAGGTGGGCGGAACATGGGAACAGATAAAAGAGTGGGATAAGGAACATAAGCCTGGTGATAAATCAAAACCCGAAGTATTGGCGTTACCTGGCTGCATTCTTACTTACATGCATTCCTTAATTCCGCCTCGTAAGGTGGATTGGGATAAATTGACAGCATGTAAGCAGAAGAAAGTCAAAAGTGTTTCTGATTTCTTCACTAGATTTGAAGGCGTATTCATTGATTTTAGTGGACAGGATTTATCATTGGAAGGCGGAATACAATTATTTGTTAATCGCTTTGTGACCAATTTGTTACCGGCAGTTTCTGCACGGCTACAAGCCGCTGAAAGTACCTGGACCACGTCTACGCCCTCGGTTATATTAAGTATGACCCAATATTACGAAAATAGAGAAAATGAGAGTAAGGATAAGGTGGAAAAGAAAACTTAAGATCATAAGACACCGGTGTTGTTATAACAAGTTGTTCAAGGACGAGCCACAGAGAGAGGTGGTAGAGGGTTCGTTCTGAGGGGGGCGGGAACCGGACGTGGTGGAGGACCTGTGGTTGTTTTGGGAATAAACCAGTGTGCTTACTGTAAGGAGGAAGGGCATTGGCGATTTCAGTGCCCATTGTTGCTGGCTCAGAATGGGGCTATGAGAGGAGGAGGAAGAGGTCGAGGTGGGGTGGATCGCAGTGATATGCAAGGAGAGGAGGCAACGCACGTCGGATCTGAAAATAATTATTTCGATAATCCGAGAGGTATGCAGTATTACAATGAGGACTGTGCGATGGATGCAACCGAAGGGAATGCCTATACATAGGACAGCCAAGGACAGAGTGGGGGCCAGGTGTCAGTACCTGTTGATCAGCAAGGTCCTTTCGTAAAGGCGCATTTGATGGGGACATCTGAAAAGTTTTTAGTTAATACGGGTGCGATGAATAGTTATATTTCTCGTTCTCTGGTCCCAGGGGTTTCTCTGTCCGGGCAAAATGATGTTTCAGTGGGATTCTCGGGAATGCCGGTGGTGAGCCCCATTTCCAAACCTACTCTGTTTACAATTGGTCCAGTTACTGTAGACTCCCTGTTTCTTTTGACTTCCCATTGTGGTGAAAATGTATTGGGCTTGGATTTGTTGAAGAAATTACATGCAAAAATGTATTGTTCACCTGATGGTGTTTATTTGACTATCAATCCCTTTGGCAAGCATACTTTACAGTGTTTCACCAAAAATGAACCCCTCCCTCCCGAGTTTGCTGCTATCCCAGCGATGCTGCGGTCCACTGGAGACACAGATGTAGGATTATTAAGGATTCCACCTGTTTCTATTACTTTGAAACAAAATGCTCGGCTTCCACGTATACCTCAGTACAAAATTTCTCCGGCAGGCGAGAAAGCTTTGCTCTCCATCATACAAGATTTGATCAAAAAGGGTGTGGTGGAAGAGACAGCTGCTAATATATGCAACAGCCCCATTTTACCGATCTTAAAAAGGCCCCTGTTGGATGTGATCCTGATTATGTTGATACTTATCGTTTTGTGATTGATTTGCGTGAAATTAATAAAATAGTGGTGCCCCAATACCCTGTGGTTTCTAACATCATTACTATTCTCACTATGATTCCTCCCACTGCTAAATATTTCTCTGTGATCGATTTAAAGAATGCTTTCTTTAGCACTCTGATACATCCTGATAGCCGCCATATTTTCGGCTTCTCATTATCTGGTTGCAGCTTCCCATTTTGTCGCGCTCACAAGGGGTACACGGTATTTCCCAAGGTGCAATTTTTTCCCAGAATGTGTTTCTAGGGACGCCATGAAATGTGGATTTAAAGTTCAGAAGTCCTGAAAACATAAATTTAGTTATGCATGTGTCTTCAGAGATTTTAGAAAAAGTACCATCAGATTTGTTGTTGTGCCTGTACCTTGGCAAAACCATGTTTTGTTTATGGGAGTTATCTTTACCTTCTGTTAAACCTGGCATCCTTGGTAGAGTTCCCCTGACTTTTTTCCTTCCGGCTTCCTGTTTTTGTTGACTCCATTTTTTCTCAAATTAGGATTTTAGTAAAGTTCACTATATTTGCTTGGGGAATATAAATTAAATGCTACTAGTGGGCTAGCAGCACTGATTTTGCCACCCACTTCAGTAGCACTTTAAACATGTCTTAGGCCTGTCACTGTAGAGTCTGTGTGTGTAGTTTTGAACTACCCTTTAAACCTGGCAAGTTATCTTAGTTGCCAGGCCCAAACCATCCCTTTTATTACATATAAGTCACCCTTAACATAGGCAATAGGCAGCCCCATGGGAGGGATACAATGTATGAAAATGGTAGGGAATGTACCTTTGAATTTTACATGTCCTGGTAGTGAAAAGCGGTCAGATTCGGTCTTCACTACTGCAAGGCCTCTCTCTGGTAATGGAATAACACTGGGGGTAGAATGTCTATTAAGTGTAATATTCTATTTGGAAAGCCTGGAGATCTGGAAATTGTTGTATCTTAATGCACAATTTGAAATCACAATTTATGGTGAAGACATATTTTTAATTGTAAGTCTGAAAATTCCACTTTTTAGAAAGTTGGCATTTTTTTACTTTAATCATTTAATCATTCTGTGTCTCTACCTGTCTCTGAAATCTTGTCTGGGTTGGGTGATAGCTGGGCTTTGTGCATGCCCTCTAGGCATTCACACAGAAAGGGAGCTGGGGCGTGACATTTGCATCCTGATAGCTCATCACCCGGATGAGGGGTCATCCTGATGTAGATTAGGAGGGAGGAGCTGGCACCTGTACCTGAATAGCATTGTGCCTACCCCCCTGTAGTGAGTCTTTTCGAAGCCTCCCCACTTTGAAGGCATATTTGCGTAATGTACCGGATCACAAATGTGCTGGAACCAAGTACATTCTGTCAGGAAGAAGAGCAGTTGTGCTGTACAAGGGACATCCACTCTGCTAACTGGTTTGCTGTGTTGGCCTGCTTATTGCTGTGCTGTAGGAAGGACTGCCAATATGCTACCTGCTGTGCTGTGCTGGCCTGCTGCTTCTTGTCTGGGAGTGAGAAAACTGGACCTGCTCTCTACATCATTGGACCCAGGTTCACTAAGAGCTTGCTGACTTACTGCTTGTTCTTGAAGTCTCAGGGTCCACAAAGCCTTCAACTCTGCTTCAGCTACTAGCATCTCCCAACTGTGAGTCTGCCCCTGCCAAGGGCTGCCAATCCTGACATGGGCCTTGTAAGAGGGTTCTACCGCTGTTTTAATGCAAATGTCGATGCAGTGATGACTTTGCTCTGATCAGAACTGTTGCAGTGCCCTTCAACGCCTACAGAGATGATCCAATGACATCCGAACGCGGATAAAAAATGACGTGGGTCCCGACTGCGAGGAATGACGCAGATGCATCGGCGATCTGACGACATCCTTTTGTGGGGTGACAATGACACAGCACCTGTATTGGAAGGGTTTCAATGATGACGGAAGACTCAACTGGGAGACTCGACAACTACCTATTGGCCTGACTGCGTCAATCGGATGCGATGCATCAAGTCTTCAATTCAGAAGCTTGCTCCATTAAAGGTAATTTTAACAGTGGGCCCTGCCTGGATGCTGTAGCGAGTCTTCCCTCCATTGTGGTCAGCCTGAAGCTTGGGATTTGTCCTGGTCCAGCGCTGCCTCAAGTAACCCCTAAGTGCTAATCACTTCTAAGCACCAAGGATCATCCCTCAGCCCGACACTCTTCAACATATACATGGCACCGCTCACCAATACCACCAGATCGCACAACCTCAACATCGTCTCATACGCCGAAAACACCCAGCTGATCCTCTCCCTCACCAAGGCCCCCACAACCTCCAAAACTAACCTCCATGAAGGGATGAAGGCCATTGCTGAAAGATGACGTTCAGCCACCTGAAACTGAACTCGGACAAGACAGAGGTCCTCATCATCGGATACACCCCCTCCTCCTGTGACAACTCTTGGTGGACGGCCACACTGGGAGCTGTACCGATGCCCACTAACCACACACGCAACCTGTGAGTCATACTGAACTCCACATTGTCAATGACCCAGCAAGTGAACGCCTTCTCCTCCTCCTGCTTCAACACCCTCCGCATACTCTGCAAGATCTACAGATGGATCCCCACCAGTACTAGAAGGACAGTCACCCAGGCCCCTGTCACCAGCATACTGATCTATGGCAATGCTCTCTATGCAGGAACATCAGCCAAACTCCAGAAATGACTACAAAGCCTACATAACGCCTCTGCACGCCTCATCCTCGACATCCCCTGCCACAGCCACATCACAGCCCACCTGAAAGACATACACTTGCTCCCCATCAACAAGAGGATCACCTTCAAGCTCCTTACCCACACTCACAAAGCTTGCCACAACACCGGACTAGCGTACCTCAACAAAAGACTCACCTTCTACACCCAGAACCACCAGCTGACCTCGCCCTCGTCACCGTCCCCCGGATCCGTCGATCGATCGTCGAAGTCAGATCCTTCTCACACCTCACCGCAAAAACTTGGAACACCCTCGCCATCCACCTACGATAGACCCAGGACCTGCTGGCCTTCAGGAGACTCCTCACGACCTGGCTGTTCAAGCAGTAGCAGCACCCCCTCCCCCCCAGCACCTTGAGACCGTCACAGGTGAGTTGTGCGCTCTATAAATGTATTCATTGATTGATATTTCAGTCTATTCTTAAAAAAATATATATCTTGAATTTTATTTATTGGATTTGTAATTGTGGTCTTGTTTGATTCAGACAAATATTCTCTATTTTTCTAAACTGGTGTGGAGTCTTTTTGTGGTGCTTTCACGGTGTTACTGTAATTAAAGTATGCACAAATACTTTACACATTGCCTCTTAAGTTGTAGTTAATGCTACAAGTGGGTGAGCACAGTTTAATTTAGGGGGGGATTCGACCTACCCTGACTAGGATTGTGGTCCCTTCATGGTCAGGGTGCATATCTCTGCCAACTAGAGACTCAATTTCTAACCATGGTGATTAGTGGTGAGGATAGAACGTGTGTTTGTGCTGTAACTTGTTGTAATTTAGTGCACTATTATCCACATCTACACCAATTCGAATCAATTATCTCTGATCCCCATTGACATTTTTTCCCACTCTCTTTAATTCGCATTCGTGCTTTTCTATAAATCATGTTTCTGATTGGAGGTCCCATACTTCCAACTGCCCCTGCAAACCTGGATTTTGAGTTGTCCAAATTGCAGAAGTACACAGTGCAACAACTCAAGGATTTTTTGCAAGGGGTTTGGGGTTTTTACCAAAGCCTACACCGAGAAGGTGAAGCGGCAAAAGAGGCTAATGACCTGGATAGAAGCTAAGGATGCAGCACATGAGATTCCTGATCAGGATGATGAGGAGCTAGAGGATGATGGGAAGATTGACAATGATTCAGTGTTGAATCTGGGACTACCTGTGGACTATGGGGTTGATAATTTGCAAGGAGCAGTAGTTACTCCCAGGTCAGGGAGCCGTGTGTCCTCTGCAGACCAGAGGACCTGAAGGACAGGAGGGAGGAGAGGGAATTAGAATTGGAGCTAGCTAAAAAGCTAAAAGCCAGGAGTGCTCAGTCCAGCCAATATGGTTGTAGCATTTCTTCAGTGACTTCTGACAGGAGTGTCCACATACCCAAGGGTCTGGAATCTGAATTTGTGGTGGGAGATAAAATACACAGATGGTTTGAGGCCTACAAAATAGCTTTACAGATGTACAAGGTCTGTGTAGAGTATTGGGGAGCTAGTCTGTAGAGGCATATTCATAGTGAGATGAGGGGCACTCTACGGCCCCTAGAAGGAAGTGACAGGATGAGGTATCCTCCCATGAAGGAGACCCTAGTCAGAAAGTTTGGGTGATCCCAGAAAAGTATAGACAACATTTCAGGGACAGTCAGAAGGTATCCCAACAGACCCAAGTAGATTGTGTAGTTTCCTTTTGCAAGGCACTGAATGGTTGGGTGAAGGGCAGTGAAGTAAAAGATTACCAGGGGCTGTATAATTTGTTTGCAACAGTGCATATGTTTAGTGTTTGTTTTCCAAAACTGTGCCAACACCTTCTAGTAATGAGGAGGCAGACTTCTGAGTCAGCACTGGGGTCCACATAAAGGTATCTGGGGAGGATCCCAACAACGGTGGGCAAGGTCCTCACCAGAAGAAGGAGGGGGGATAAAAAGAGCAAGGAGTTCTCCAAAGGCCCCAAAACTATGTTTGTAGGTCAGAGTTATCATCCCCGAACTGAGAAGAAAAATAAATGGTTTCCTGACAGTAAGTCTAAAAAGGGGATGCCAAGTGTCCTAAGCAGACAAAGCCCCCCCCCTCAGGTCACTGGGGTTGGCTAGTGTAGAATTTGGGGGGATATTGCTCAAGATAGATTTGGAGTGATAGTAGAATTGACCCTAGTGTCCCTGAGTGGTGGAGAGATAGCAAAGAGAACCTACATGCCTGAGAATACGAAGAAGTAAAGTTAGTGGGTATCCATAAATAGACAGAGAAAAGAGGTTCTGAGTGATGCAGGAGCCAGCATTACAATCATCAGGTGTCATCTAGTGTCTTCAAAGCAGGTAGTCCCTAATAGTTTCCAGCAAATTCTTGCTTCTGACAACCATGAGAACTCCTACGCAGTGGCTCTGGTTCCTTTTGAATGGGAGGGTCTCAGGTCTCTTGAAGGTAGCTGTGAGTCCTGCCATGCCTGTGAATTGTCTGCTGGGCAATGACCTGGAGCATACCATTTATTTATTATTATTTTTTTTTCCTCATACGCCAAAAATATACTCAGAGTGCATTTGTCAAAGCCTTCCACTTCGCAGCAGATGTAAGCCTTCGCCTATCGTGGACTCTGAAGATCTTAATGGTAGCACTTTCCGCATATACCCACAAACATAGTCAGTTCAGTTCTTCTATCTAACCAGCCATCAGACTGATCCTGCGGGTATATTGTCCTGCAGAAAGGCATAATCATTGGACAAAAAAGTAATTTCTCAAAGCTTGTCCAGCCAGTCAAAACAGGGGTTCCAGAATTGCTTTTTTCTTTTCCAATTAACGCTATCTAGGTTAATTGTATATTTAATTGCCTTGATCCAACCTAGATAGGTTGGTGCGGTATCTTTTAACCATAGTTTACAAATTTCTCTACGGGCAAGGATGATCAAATATAAAGACAGCTTGTTAACATCTCGAGGAATTAATTCATAATTAGGAAAAATGCCAACAAAAATTAGTAATATGCTCACCTGAATGTCAAATTTAAACAAGGCTTTCATACCTTCACATACAGCTCTCCAAAATTTATGCAAAACAGGGCACATAAAAACATGTGGAGATCGTCTGCCATGTCCCGTTGACACTTTGGGCAGCATGGAGTAGTATGTTTTGAAAACTTTGAAAGCTTAGCTGGAGACCAGTATACTCTGTGAAGAGAAAACAAATGGTCCGTTTTAAATTCGCTGGAGATATTGTAGTGTGTAGTAAATCATAGGATACTTGCCATATTTCTTCTATGTCCTTATCAGGCAGGTGATCTCCCCAGAGCGGAGCAGGCAGAATGAAGTTGCCATCCTCGACTTCCAAGATAGTCCAGTACAAAGTTGCCATCTTTACCTTATTACTCTTTTCTTGAAGCAATTTTTCCACATCATTTGTTGTTGCCACTACTGGGCCCATAGCCTGACTCCATCTGGTGATTTATATATATTTAAGCTTAGATAGGTTTCTCTCAGTCAAAATGGAAATCTCATCCCATCCTAATAGCGAACCTTCCGGCATTAACTGAGACCAGTACTTTATATTGGCTTCCAGAAGCGGTTTTGCTAGGACATCCTTGGTCCACTCAGGAGAGCCTGGTGAGTCCCATATGGGTGCCAAAGCACGATAGTATCCAATATTCAAAGATTTCCTTAGTCTTGCCCATGTAGAGGACATGTCTCTCAGCAGCTTTAGTCGAACTTTTTTTAAGAAGCGCGGGTCTCCAAACTTATACAAAAAGCCGTAGTTTCCCCCTTTAATTTCTGACAACATTATCTTGAACAATGCGCCCATCTCTGATCCATCTGGCTGATCAAAAAGCATTTCCCTGCCTTGAGTAATAGTGCCCAAGCATACAACTTCAGGTCTGGGGCACACAAGCCCCCTTTGCTGTTTTTCCTCCGGAACTTCCTCCATGAGATCCTTATACCTTTAGAGGCCCATACAAAAGAATTCAATTTAGATTGGATTTTTTTTAGCTTGTCTTCCTTAAATACTAGAGGAATGTTCTGAAACAAAAATATAAGTTTAGGCAGGAGCATCATTTTGACAATGTTCACTCTTCCTATTAACGTAAGAGGCAAAAGGGACCAGCCTTTTAAAGAATCTGGAATCTCTTTATCTATCTTGGCAAGATTTCTGTCTGAAATCTGATCGATGTCCTGGGTGATTTGAATTCCCAAATATCTTATCTCTTGTTTCAGGATTGGAAAATGAGCATTTATATTCCAAACCATACACTCCGACTTTGATTGGTTGATCTCATATCCGGAAATCTGGCCAAACTTTGAGGCAGCACTATAAATTAATGGTATTGCTCGTTTTGGATCTGAGGTATAGATCATCATATCATCGGCATAGAGTGATACCTTTTATGCCCAGTCTCTGCATTTAAAGGGCGGTATATTCATGTATTTTCTCAGCAAAGGGTTTAATATATAAATTGAATAGTAGGGGTGAAAGAGGACATCCCTGTCTCGTCCCTCTTTTAATAATGAAGGGTAGAGAAAGGCTGCCATTTACTAACAATATTGCTGTAGGTTGAAAGTAGAAAGATGCGATAACTTTGCCCAGATGATATCTTTCCAATACTCTAGCTAAGTAGGCCCAGTTTACGCGGTCAAATGCCTTGGTAGCATCGAGTGTAATAATAGCCATTGGCAATTTATATAAAGATGCTAGGTCTATAGCTCCTACTAAGGCATAGGTCAGATCTTGTATGCTCCATCCATTAACAAACCCCTTCTGATCACGATGTAAAAGGTTACCCACTACAGTATTCAATCTCGCTGCTAAAATCTTAGCAAGAATCTTATAGTCAAGATTAAGCAGAGAGATAGGTCTGAGTAATCGCATTGCTCTGCTGGTTTAGAGTGTTTGAGAATAAGGACCACAGTTGCCTCATTCCATGACGGGGGTATTTCCCCCCCTCCTCGAAAATAGAAGAAAAATGCCTATGAAGCACAGAAGCAATAGCTGGGGCCAAGATCTTATATAATTCTGCAGGCAGACCGTCTGGACCTGGAGCTTTGCTTCTTTAGCCCGACTCTATTGCGATTAGCACCTCGTTCAAACTAATGTTTCCATTTAAATTATTGGATGCCTCGTCATCAATTCTTAGCTGAGAATATTGCTCAAGCCATTCTTGAATTAAGCTATCCTGTGGCAATAGATCTTCTTTATATACATGCACAAAGTGATTAGAAAAAGCTTTTTCAACATCTATTGCATTCTCTAAGAACTCCCCCGAAATTCCTGACAAAACCCCTTTAATCCTATTCCTACTTTGCTCCTTTTTAGTCTTCCAAGCTAGGAGCTTCCCACTAGCTTCCCCATATTCGAAAAGTGCAAGAGTACTAGCCTGCCATCGCCTCCTGACTCTAGCATCTAGTATCTCTGACAGTTGTACTTTACAAGCTGAAAGCTCCCCCTGAATATTAGCTTTGAATAGAATACTCGGGACTGTAAGGTTATATTCTAACTCAGCAATGTTTGCCTCAGTTTCAGCTATCATAGCCCTAAACTTTTTTTGTCTTGTGAATTGAATGGCAGTGATGATCCCTCTCAAATACGCTTTATAAGAATCCCAAACAATTTCTATTGAGGAGGTACCTAAGTTAAGCTCAAAAAACCTCTCCGACTCATCTACCAATTTTCTTACCACTTAATCTTCGAGCAAAAAAGCTCGATCAAGAGTCCATTTTTTAATACCCTGTTGCTTAGACAACTTTAACACTAGAGATACAGCCGAATGATCTGAGAGGTGGTCAGCTAAATGCCTGACATCCTCCACTACACCCAATAGTTCTTCAGCAATCAAAAAGAAATCCAGTCTGGATTTATGTCCTAGTTTTTTATTATGGAAGGTATATTCCTTTTTAAGCCCACATTTTTTTCTCTAAACATCTAACCAACTCATTTGGCGCATTGCAGTGATCAAAAGCGATCTCATTTTGCAATTATGTGGGATTTTATCTTTATAGGTTTTATCAATTAAGGGGTCCAATACCAAATTAAAATCCCCGCTAAAATTATTGGGTCCTTAAAAGCTAGGAGTTCTTCCAGTAACTCCCTAAGCGGTGCCGGATCGTCCAGGTTTTGACCAAAGTACCCAGCAACCGTGAATTTATGTGTATGGAACTTGATCTTCGCTATGGCCCACCTGCCTTTATTATCGACTTTAGAGTCTTCCACTACGAAGGCTGCATTTCTTTTAACTAAAATGGCAACCCCCCTTATAGTTACTTGCTGAGTAGTGCATATAACATCTTGTATCCATTTTTTCTCTTTACAAAACTGCCTCAGCTCTTTTTCTGTAAGATGTGTCTGTTGGAGAATACAAATTTACTCAGGGGCATCTTTAAGATATTGTAATATTCTTTCCATTCTATGTTTAACCCTCAAACCATTAAGATTCTACAAGAGGACCTTTAAATATAGATCCTGGGCAGATCTAGCTTGTGACATTCCTTCTTAAATATATGATAGGTCTTATTTAATTACCTATTTTGAGCCAATTTGGCAAGTCAGACGTATTTTTGATTTTTTACCCATAGGCTCCCCACCCAGTGCCAACCTTCCCCCCACCCAACCCTCCAATTCCCCTCCCTAGTGCTTCTCTGGAGAACACCTCTTCTTCTTCTTATGGCCCTTCTCTGGCCTTGAGGCTCCCCTCCCGATACCTGGACGGTGTATAATGAACTCTAATTATATAAGAGATGTATTTTTATTCTTTTCTGTTTTACCTTTTTATTTTATTTAAATATATATATATATATATATATATTCTTTTTTTCCTTCTTTTTTTCCTTCCCTTATTCCTTTTTTTCCCTCTCCTTTTTTTAATTTATATTATTAACCTATTAGCGTGGCAGAAGAGAATTAGTGAGTACAAACAATTAAAGGAAATTAAAGGAAAACATAGAGGAACTATATGAAACCATAAGAGAAGTTACACCACTTCTACCTCACGGCTTGCCTCAGAAATCAATTGCAAATAAGCTTCCGCCTCCTCCACTCTCTTAAAGACCCTCATTTTATTTTTGAACATAACTTTCAAGGATGCAGGGACTTTCAATTGCGCTGTTGCGCCGAGCTGCCTAAAGGGATCTAATAATTTCCCTAACTCCCACTGTCTAGATGCTGTTATTGAGGAAACATCTGAACTAATCTGAAATGTAACCCCCTCGGCTGATAAAGAGTTACTTTTTAGAGCCCTATTAAGAATTTCATCCTTTAGAGCAGCGTTTCCCAAACTGTGGTCCGCGGACCCCCAGGGGTCCGTGAGACATTCCCAGGGGGTCCGCAGGACTCGGGTGTCTGCCGTCGTAGAAAAAAACTAAACACCCATGCAACCTCCCAGCACACATGAGCTGGGAATGTTGGCGCAGGGGCGGCGAAGGGAGGGCTCTTCTCCCTCTGCATGTGAGTGTTTTACAAGTGTACCTACGCATTTACAGTAATAGCATGCGTATGCTTTAAAAACATCTTTCCTTTTTTTGTCAGCTCATGTAACATAGTTGCTTAGATCAGAGAGGCGACATTACCTGTTACATAAATCCCCTCGATAATCCTTCATCCGTTCAGAAACAAAGTGACAAGCTGGGATTCGAACCTCTGACCTCCCGATTGCCTTAGTCTGCAAACCATCAGACCTTGGTCAGTCGACTAATCATCTTTAAACAGATATAAAATGGCAGTGAACCATTTTAAAAAGGTTGCGGCGCCTGCTCTATGATTTTGCACTATAGAAATAGTGCATACATCACCTCCAAGACGCTAACATTTGGGCCAGGAACAAGTTAACTTCCCACAATGCTGGAGTTTTATAACGCCACAAAATCCGAATCACTACTAGGCCTGCTAATATCTAGAGTGGATGTCATTTGGAAATTGCATCGTTTGGCACAACGCAATAACATGGATTGCTGCATGAGGCTGAGACCTTTAATTATGCGCGGTGCATAACGATCCCAGTTTAAAACTCCGCGGTGGCACCCAAGTCCCCCACCATAGTAATGCATGCCACGGGGTTCTTGAAAGGGGCGGGGTGGGGCAAAGGCATTAGGAGGGGCACTGCAAAGGCAAACGATTCCAGTGGCAATGCACAGGAAGTAAATCACTCCCACAACTGATATATTGCACCGTGAAGCAGAAAAAAAACAGCTTCTGCATTTCACCATGTCCCTAGGAACAAACTAAACAGCGCACATGGGCCCCCAGGATCATACCAACATTGGCCGTCCAGTCAAACCGGTGTGATCACAAGACTGTATTCTGATCTCGTGCCACAGTCCTGAAGTCAGCTGCGGAACTCCCGGGTTCCAGGATAATCGTCCACAGTGTGCTGCTACATACAATGGACCCGAATCCGACGGGAGACTCCCGATTTTCTAAGCCATAAATGGCTTTCTTTTGACCGTCTCTCTCCTGAATTTGCCTCTGCTTGAATAGAAGTCAACAGGGTGATACACTCTCCCGAATATTTCTGTGAAATCTTCAATTTTCTTCTTCGAAAAATGTTGGCATGTATGCTTCTAGTCTAAATCTATCCTGTCTGGCAGCATATATACATTTACACATTTCCAATAATAGGGCAGAGAAAGCCAGCTTCTTGTGAATTGTTCAGATCTCACACCAGGTACGTTTAGTGAGTGAATTGAAATACATATTTGGTGCGAATTAGCAGCATATGGTTATAGACAATCTTTGAAAAATAAATGTTATTCCTGCGGATCCCAGTGAAAAGTTTTGCAGAGATTTACAATTGCCAACCTCAAGCGAGGAAGCTCTGCCTCTTCCCTCATTTATGTCATGTTTGAGAAGCACTGACAAAGCAAACAGCAGTTAGGATTGTGGACACCACAAGCTCCCCAAACACTTCTTTCACTCACACACATAACAGATAATAAATCACATTGATTTAGGCCCAGATCTCTGTACTGGGGTGAATGTATGACATTGTTCTGCATTCTGTCCGTCAATTGTTCTTTTTAGATAATAAATCACAGGCAGCTGCAGAGCAAGCTTCCTCCGCGCGCACACATGCAGTGCAAGCTTCCACCAACAGAAGTGAATTAGTTGAAAGGTACATGTGTATAGGCTACCATTACTTGGCAGGCAGGTAAAAATAGATGCAGCCAGGATCAGCAGTAGGATGTTCGCGTTGCTGTCTGATTGCTCACTTTCCACAAGACTTTGGGTGAATTATGTGTGCTGTCAAGCTTTCATACTCAGACATATCAAGTTCTTATTCTGTGTAGGCTTTGCGGTTTGTTGTTGGCAAGGGACAGGGGCAGTGGGCATCCTGAAAGGAGAGAGTCATGTCAGGTGCCACACGAGGCCTCTCTGAAATATGCCTTAACTGCACTGCTCATCCCTTGGTGGTAAAATGTTGTTCTGCTGTCTGTGACTAAAGATTATGTCTAACAGGGGTTTATGGTAATTGGCATAGCATTGTTCCATGATCTCGCTAAAACAATTAGCCTCCTGTGCAGATACCATCCTGCCATCTCTTGCACTTCCATGATGAACTCCTAATTAGACCTTGAAGAATTTGCTCTGTACACTGGACTCATCGCTTTTGTGCACTATCTTGTTAGAATTTTCACAATATCCGTTGCTCCTTGGGGCATGTCTTTATTATAAAATGCTTCATAATTCTATAATATTTTAGACCTTCTTAAACTGTGCATAGGTAAACATGATAATAATTCACAGTCATTCAACCTGTTTCTGTAAGGAAGGGTCAGCACTCCGAGGCTCTGGAATGAGAATGTAGAGGTGCTGCTAAGATTGAGAGCAGGAGACTTGTACAACTAAATAATAATAATACACTGCTGTATGCATACATGCCCATGCCAATAGACCCAATTCAGGCTGTCTCCCTCCTGAAATTGCCTCTGCTTCAAAAGACGTTTTTAAAAATAAATTTAAATTGTGCAAATTGCTTGGGGGTCCCCGGCTTCCAGTAATGATTCAGTGGGGGTCCTCAGGAGTCAAAAGTTTGGGAACCACTGCTTTAGAGTATATGTCAGAAAGTGTATCAAGATCTTTCTTGGTCTTGTTTTATTTGGATTTAATCTAAACGGATCTCTATGAACTCTTTGAATATCTGTAATGAGATCTTGCTCAGAAACTTCCACTGCGGTAGCTTGCTTGATGAGTTTAGCTACGTATTCTTTAATGTTATTTCCTTCAGCCCCTTCTGGAACTTTCAAAAGGCGGAGATTATTTCTCCTCTGAGAATTCTCAATAGATTCCAGTTTTCCTGATAACCCATCTCTTGTTGCCTTAAATCATCATTTTTCTTTGTATGTTGGAGTGCCAGAGTTTTGAGGTCTGTAACTGATGCTTCTAGGGTAATAGTTCTAAGTGCTAATGAATCGAATTTTTCTTCTCATTTCTCGCAAAACAGCTTTATTTCCTGCTGATTCTTCTCCGAGACCCCAAGCCATTTCTCATTTCTTGACTAATGCCTTAAGAATTCGCACTACGGATGGATCGCTAGCTAGGCCCCCATCGTGTTCACTCTTTTCCTCAGACTCATCGCCGCTCTTGATTAAAAGAGTTGCCCCCTGGCACTTGACCTCTTCATAATCCGCCGGGTATTTATTTACCTCCTCGGGAGAAGTGGCTTCATTCTGTAAACTAACTTCTAAATCTGCCATTTCTGCTCTTTTCATTTCCGCTGAGTCGAGCTGGTGTTCCAATACCTGATATCTATTAGGACTCAGGAAATTTTCCGGAAGATTAGATGTCTCAGAAGTACGGGGATTAGTACCATGTAACAGAGGTTTTAGTTCCAAAGCAGAGGGAAGTACTCTAAAATATTCCTTGAGTGAAGAGGCAGGCTTCGCCCTGGGAATGATTTTTTGAGTGATAGACTTAGCCTGAGACAAATTCGATTTTTTGACAGAAGCCCATTTCTTTTATTTGCCCTCGGTTTTAGCTTTAGTGGGGAGGGGGGTCTAATTGTTGTTTCTGAGGTTTCTAATGTTTTTTTGCCACTAGACGTTAGGAAATCCTCTTTCGTTTTGTTTACAGATACATTAACCAAATCTGGTGCTTGTTTCCTGCCCTTACTCCTTAAAGTATACCTGGAAAAAGGAGCGTCATGCAGATCTTTTCTCTGGAGAAACAAATCATCCCCGGCTAAAACATTGCACCCACCATTTTACTCCTCTCCACTTATGGATTGTGGGGAAGTGAGTCCAGAGCAGTTTCTGTTCCCCCAGCCTCTGCCCCTGTGAGCAACTTTTGATGCTGCACTGCGGCCCCTTCTCACTTCCCAGGCTGCTCTGGCCCCCTGTGCTAGCCCTGTTTCCATTCGAGTGGTCTGAAGCTCACTCACCTCCGTGACTGCAGGGCCTGCAGGGGCCTCCGTGTCACCGATGTCACCGATGGCGGCCTCCACCACGGGAACACTATCACTGCCCCCCAGCGCCGAATCTCCAATGCGGACCGAGCCAGTGCTGATGAAAGAGCTTCCCACCGCCGGTGGAGCCGTAGAACAGAGCTCCGAGATCTCCTCTGATGGCAGCGTCTCCATAACCGCGAGTCTCCACTCTCAAAACTGCAGACTTTCGAGCTGCACAAGCAACTGGCAGGGAGCAGAGAGCCGTAAGCTGGCCTCCTCCACGGGCCTCACACAAAAAAATCTAAAGAAATTGTGTAATAAGAATCTAACGCAATAGCTCGTTATGAAAAAAAAGAAGAAAAAAAGAGCAATCTTCAAGGCATTCTCAAATAAGTCCGGATATCACGGAGCCTCGCGACTAGCTGCTGCTGCTGGCCATCCCGATCCCTAGCCTGGCTGTGACCTGGAGCATACCATGTGTAAGCAAGTGGAGCTCAGGTTACAGTTGGAGATGATGGGGTTTGCTGAGTGGGTGTGCCTGACCACACAGTCCATGGAGGCTCTTGAGAGTGGTCAGAAGGACCTGGAGCTGCCCATGGACCTTCAAAAATAAGAAAGGGCAAGGAGCACAGGAAACCTGCTCCTGGGACTGCCGCAATCCGGAAAGAGGCTGACCCTGAGCTGGACCCCTGGTACATACAGAGGAGGATGTTGCTCAAGTGGGGATCCTGCCTGAGTTGACCAACTGGTAGCAGGAAGAGGGTCCCTCCAGGGAAGACTTCTGCAAGGCGCAAAAGGATTGCCCTACTCTTGTGGTTCTTGGGCATCAGGATGAGACCCAGGCAGCTCGTTATGCCTCTGACAAGGGACTAACCTACTGAGAGAAGGATTTCCTGTGTAGTGAGCCTAAGCCTCCTAAGCCTGGTCCAACATATGTGTAGGTGGCACCCCAGTGCTTCAGGACCTTCCTACTGGTTCTGGCTCATGATGTGCCACTGGCAGGCCAATTGGAGCAAATTAAGACCTTTGACAGGCTTCTATTGGCCTCAAATAAGGAAGGCATCAAATGCATTCTGCATTTCCTGTCCTACCTGCCAGGTGCGTGGGAAGTGAGGGTGGAAAAGTGCAAGACCCCTCTGCAACTCTTCCATTTTGAACGGGTTGGCATTGACATTGTGGGGCTTTAGATCCCAAGGTAGTCATGGGCAACAGATACTGGTCTTAGTGGACATGCCACACGGTACCCAGAAGCTAACTCGATGAGGACACCGATTGCGCCCATTGGGGCCAGGGAACTGATGTGGATCTATGCCCATTTGGGTTTCCTCATGGAAGTGGTATCCAATGTCCGATTACATGAGGGCTGTTAGACCTGGCATCATTGGCATGAGTCTCTCCTCCATTTTTTCTGTTTGCCTCCTCTGTTTACGATGTTTTTGCTGGTAAATGCTTTGGGCACTGTGCCACTGCTGATCAGTGCCACAGTGCAAGTGCTCCCTATGTGAATCCAGCACCTCTGAAAGAATCCAGCAATCTCGACGCCGACGGACGCCGCCGAATCCAGCTCGACATCGTGAGTAACGGCTCCAGTGTCCCGCTTCCCCGACGCCGGCCGCCGGGCCCGATCGACGCCAGCAACAACGCCAGTGAGTAGTGAGTTTGGCTCCAGCTCCAAGTGACCTCGTGTCTGCACCGCTGCTGATCGCATCGACTTCGAGCCCTCTCGACGCCGTGAGCGCTGCTCACTCTTGCAACATCGACATCGACGACGCCGTATCCCGCTTCGCCTCGTGAGCGCTGCTCCTGCCTGACTTCGGTCGACGCCGCTGCAGATCGCCCCGACTCCGAGGCCCGATCGACGCCGAAGACGCGACGCCGGACATCTCGACGCCGCTGATCATCGAGTGCTTCACTTTTCCAAGGTACTGTGTTGGGGGGGTCTGTGCGACTCCGGGCTCGACGTAGCGCTCCTCGCGGTCGACGCCGAACCTTTGGATTAACTTTGCCTCGACGTCGTGTGACTCCCGTGTGGGTTACATTGTTGCCAAGAACTGTGTTTTAAAGAAGAAGAGTTGCTTTTGATACTAAAGACTTTGTGCTAAGAAGAAACCGTGCTTGAATTATTAATTTTCCTTCCAAGAGTATTTATTAAGACTGTGGTATATTTTTGTCGTTATTTGGTCTTGTGCTAAGCCTTATATAAAAATCCTTATTTTTATAATACTACTGTGTCGTGTCCATTTGTAGTGTATTCACTTTATTACTGTATGTGGTCATAAATGCTTAACGCACTGCCTCTGAGATAAGCCTGTCTGCTTTGCCAAGCTACCAAGGGGGTGAGCAGGGGTTATCTAAGTGTGTGATCCCCTTGCCCTGACTAGAAAAGGTGTGTCCCTATTTGTCAGAAGTGTATACCTCTGCCAACCAGAGACAGCCGCTTCTAACATTGGTGGGTCAGCGGTGAGGATTTGAACTTTGCATTTATGACCCATGTGCAGTGATTAGTGTACGCTACATAGTGAAAGCAGACCATAGCTCATTCACAATCTGTTTTGGTTGGATATTCTATTTTTGTTCTCCGCTTTCCTGGAGCTTGATTTTTGAAACTGCCAGTTTTGACCATGAGTAATGCTGGAGGTACTACACCTGTTGTTGAGGAGGAATTTGATAGGAGTAAGATCAACGACTATCAGTTAAAGGATCTGAAATCCTTTTGCAAGCAATTTAAAGTTCCTACCACAGGCTGCAAAAACAAACCAGAATATCTCAAAGCATTGCAGGCCTGGGTAGAGGCCAGAGATCCCTCTGATGCGGTGGTGGTACCGCCAGGGGAAGGGGAGGAGGAGGTGCCAGTGAATGGGCCCACATCCCCTCCTGGCAGCAGTGTTTCCTCCAAGGGTCTTTCTCCTGAAGAAAGAGAAGAAAGGGAGAAAGAGCGAGCTTACAACATGGAAATGGAAAAACCTAAGATAAATGGGCAGTTGGAAATAGAGAATGCAAGAGGCAGGAGAGAAGCTGATATGGAGATCAAAAGGTTAGAGTTTGAAAGAGAGAAGTTAGCTTTTGAGCGTGATACCAGGATGAGGGAGTTGGAGCTCAAAGCTAAAGAGTTAGAATTGAATCCCTCTGGTGGCAGCATCCCATCTGTGCCTGCAGAAAGTAGGTTTTATTTTCCCAAAGATGTGATCAAAGATTTTCAGAAGAATGAGGATATTGGTCAATGGTTTAAAGCATATGAGTTAGCATTGTTGGCCCACCGGGTCCCTGAGAAGGATTGGGGAGCGGGGTTGTGGGGTCGCTTTGTGAATGAGGGAAGAGATACCCTGTTAGGCATGCCTGTTGAGGATAGGATGTCTTATACTCATTTGAAAGATGCTTTAATGTTAAGGTATGGCCTAACCCCAGAAAAGTACAGACAGGCCTTTAGAGAATGTAAGAAGTTGCCTGGTAGTACGTGGGTTGAATATGTGTCATATTTTTTGCAGAGCCATGGATGGTTGGGTAAAGGGCAGCAAAGTGGAAAGTTATGATGCTCTTTATGATTTGTTTGCTTGGGAGCACTTGTCTAATAACTGTTTTCCAGAGCTGCGCCAGCACCTTATTGATAGCACGATATCTAACCCTAGAAAACTTGCTGAGGAGGCGGACCGCTGGGTCAGTACCAGGGTCCACAAGGGTCCAGTGGGAGACTCAGCCAAGGGTGGGCAGGGTCCCCAGCAGAAGAGTGGGGGGGACAAGGGTAAACAGAAGGAGTTCCAGAAAGGGCCCCAAAGTAATCCCCAAGGGAACCAAGGGAAGGGTTCCCAGCCTCCCCCAGATAAGAAATCAGAGGCCCGACAGGTAAACCTGTTCGTAGGGGCCCAATGACCTGCTTCGCTTGTAAGCAGGTGGGACACCGGTTTTATGATCCCCAGTGTCCCTTGAAGAACTCTAGTGCCCCACCACGTGCCGCCCCCCGTCAGTTGGCGAGTGTAGCCCTGGGAGGGGAGGAGATGGTTGCCCATGGTGGGGAGGGTCCCGCAGAGATGTCCCTGGTCTCTCTAGGAGACATGGAATTGGTCCCTCCACCCCCTCTGCCTAGTAACACTAAGAAATATAGGCAGTGGGTGACCATTAATGGCCATAGAGTGGAAGCTCTCAGAGACACCGGAGCAAGTGTGACAGCTGTCAAGTGTCACTTGGTGTCCAGAGAGCAGGTTGTTCCCCACGCATTCTACCCTGTGATAGCTGCTGACAACTCCCAGAGAGAGTGTGAGGTAGCTCAAGTTCCCTTTGACCGGGTGGGGATTGACATTGTTGGGCCCCTGGACCCCAAGACAGCCCTGGGCAACAGGTTCATCCTGGTCTTGGTGGACCATGCCACACGGTACCCGGAAGCCATCCCTCTCAGAACAGTGACGGCCCCCGTGGTGGGACGGGCACTGATGGGTGTTTTTTCCCGAATGGGGTTCCCCAGAGAGGTGGTGTCAGACCGGGGCACCAACTTCATTTCCAACTATATGAAGTCTCTGTGGAAGGAGTGTGGGGTAACCTACAAGTTCACCACTCCTTACCACCCTCAAGGTAATGGGTTGGTTGAAAGATTCAACCGTACCCTTAAAGGCATGATTATGGGTCTTGAAGAACCAATGAGGCGTAAATGGGACGTCCTCTTGCCATGCCTGTTGTTTGCTTACCGTGAGGTGCCACAAAAGTCTCTAGGGTTCAGCCCCTTTGAGCTCTTGTATGGTCACCCGGTAAGAGGACCTTTGAGTCTGGTCAAAGAAGGCTGGGAGCAATCTCCCAGGAAACCTCCCCAGGATGTATACAGTTACATGCTGGCCTTTAGGAACCAGACTAGGCGCTTCAGAGATCTTGCTCAGGCAAATCTGGAGGCCAGCCAGGAGGAGATGAAGCGGTGGTACGACAAGAAGGCCACTCTGGTAGAGCTTCAGCCTGGACAAAAAGTTTGGGTCATGTCCCCTGTGGAACCTTGTGCGCTCAAGTACAGATGGACTGGACCATTTAAGGTTGTGGAGAAAAAGAGCGATGTCACCTACATGGTGGACTTGGAATCTCCCAGGAACCCCTTGCGGGTCCTGCATGTCAACCGTTTAAAGCCCCACTTAGAAAGGTCCGAAGTGGGTATGCTCCTAGCTACAGATGCTGGAATGGAGGAGGAGAGTGAGCCTCTTCCTGACCTCCTGTCTGCAAAAGAGCAAGATGGGTCAGTGGATGGTGTTGTCCTCTCTGACACACTGACCCCTGAACAGCAGCAGGATTGTCGCCAATTGTTGGGACAATTCCCGGATCTGTTTTCCTTGATTCCTGGTGTCACTCAGTGGTGTGTCCATGATGTGGACACCGGGGACAGCACTCCTGTGAAGCACAAGGCTTACAGAGTGACTGACAAGGTCAGAGCATACGTCAAGGAGGAGGTCTCCAAAATGTTTGCCTTAGGGGTGGTTGAGTCCTCTAGCAGTCCTTGGGCCAGCCCAGTGGTCTTGGTCCCAAAGGCTGCAGCGCCTGGTGCTTCACCGGAACTTCGGTTCTGTGTGGATTACCGAGGACTCAATTCAGTCACCAAGACTGACGTGCACCCCATCCCCAGAGCTGATGAGCTCATAGATCGGTTGAGGGCTGCCCGGTACCTTAGTACGTTTGATCTAACGTCTGGGTACTGGCAGATCGCCTTGACTGATGGGGCAAAAGAGAGGTCAGCATTCTCCACCCAAGATGGGCACTACCAGTTCCGGGTTATGCCCTTTGGGATGAAGAATGCCCCTGCCACCTTCCAGAGATTGGTCAACCAGGTCTTGGCTGGACTAGAGGATTTCAGTGCCGCCTACCTGGACGACATCGCAGTGTTCAGCGCCAGCTGGGAGGAACACTTGCGCCACCTCCAGGAAGTGTTGTTGGCCCTGCGCAGAGCAGGCCTCACAATCAAAGCCAGTAAGTGCCAGATTGGGCAGGGTTCAGTGGTGTACTTGGGGCACCAAGTAGGGAGCGGCAAGGTGGCCCCCCTGCAACCCAAGATTGATACCATCCTGGCATGGGCACCGCCCAAAACCCAGACTCAGGTGAGAGCCTTCTTGGGTCTCACGGGTTATTACAGGAGGTTCGTCAAGCATTATGGTAACATTGTGCACCCCTTGACTTCGCTGACTTCCAGGAAGCAGCCACGACTTGTGATCTGGACTGACGCCTGTCAGACGGCCTTTGACACCCTGAAAACTGCAATGTGCACAGCACCCATACTCCAGGCACCCGACTTTTCTAAAGAATTTGTTGTCTAGACGGACGCTTCAGAGCATGGCGTGGGGGCTGTTCTAGCTCAGGTGAATGAAGAGGGCCGAGACTTACCTGTAGCCTTCATCAGTAGGAGGTTACTTCCCAGGGAACAGAGGTGGAGTGCGATAGAGAGAGAAGCATTTGCTGTGGTCTGGGCGCTGAAGAAGCTAAGACCCTACCTGTTTGGGACTCACTTCCGGGTTCAGACAGACCACAGGCCCCTCAGATGGTTGATGCAGATGAGGGGTGAGAATCCAAAGCTGTTGAGGTGGTCCATTTCCCTACAGGGGATGGACTTCACGGTGGAACACCGCCCTGGCACAGATCACGCCAGTGCTGATGGTCTGTCCAGATTTTTCCGCCTTAGTGATGAGGACTCCCTAGGGTAAGGGTAGTTCTCCCCACATTTCAGCTGGAGGGGACACGTGTTAGACCTGGCATCATTGGCATGAGTCTCTCCTCCATTTTTTCTGTTTGCCTCCTCTGTTTACGATGTTTTTGCTGGTAAATGCTTTGGGCACTGTGCCACTGCTGATCAGTGCCACAGTGCAAGTGCTCCCTATGTGAATCCAGCACCTCTGAAAGAATCCAGCAATCTCGATGCCGACGGACGCCGCCGAATCCAGCTCGACATCGTGAGTAACGGCTCCAGTGTCCCGCTTCCTCGCCGCCGGCCGCCGGGCCCGATCGACGCCAGCAACAACGCCAGTGAGTAGTGAGTTCGGCTCCAGCTCCAAGTGACCTCGTGTCTGCACCGCTGCTGATCGCATCGACTTCGAGCCCTCTCGACGCCGTGAGCGCTGCTCACTCTTGCAACATCGACATCGACGACGCCGTATCCCGCTTCGCCTCGTGAGCGCTGCTCCTGCCTGACTTCGGTCGACGCCGCTGCAGATCGCCCCGACTCCGAGGCCCGATCGACGCCGAAGACGCGACGCCGGACATCTCGACGCCGCTGATCATCGAGTGCTTCACTTTTCCAAGGTACTGTGTTGGGGGGGTCTGTGCGACTCCGGGCTCGACGTAGCGCTCCTCGCGGTCGACGCCGAACCTTTGGATTAACTTTGCCTCGACGTCGTGTGACTCCCGTGTGGGTTACATTGTTGCCAAGAACTGTGTTTTAAAGAAGAAGAGTTGCTTTTGATACTAAAGACTTTGTGCTAAGAAGAAACCGTGCTTGAATTATTATTTTTCCTTCCAAGAGTATTTATTAAGACTGTGGTATATTTTTGTCGTTATTTGGTCTTGTGCTAAGCCTTATATAAAAATCCTTATTTTTATAATACTACTGTGTCGTGTCCATTTGTAGTGTATTCACTTTATTACTGTATGTGGTCATAAATGCTTAACGCACTGCCTCTGAGATAAGCCTGTCTGCTTTGCCAAGCTACCAAGGGGGTGAGCAGGGGTTATCTAAGTGTGTGATCCCCTTACCCTGACTAGAAAAGGTGTGTCCCTATTTGTCAGAAGTGTATACCTCTGCCAACCAGAGACAGCCGCTTCTAACAAGGGCCATGTATAAGGAGTTTCAGGTGAACTATAATTTCACCAATCCTTCCACCTCCAAACCAATGGGTTGATTGCAAGGTTTAACCATTCCCTAAAAGGCATGATTTGGGGTCTACCAGAACCCATGAGGTGTAAGTGAGACATCCTCCTGCTATGCCTTTTGTTCTCCTACAGAGAAGTACCATAAAAGGGGGTTGGGTTCAGACCTTTTGAACTTCTAAATAGTAACCCTGGGATAGACGCTCTGAGTTTGGTTAAGGAAGGCTGGGAACAAGCTCTCAAGAAGCCACCATAGGATATAGTTAGCTAGATGATGGCTTCCACAACCAGAAAGCACCGCTTCCAGAAGCTCACCCAGGAGAACCTGGAAGCTAGCCTGGAGAACATGAAACCACGATATGACTAGAATGCCACTCAGTTTGAGTTTGAGCCTTATCAAAAAGTGTGGTTAATGGAGCCAATGGAGTCCCGGGTCCATCAAGACCATTGATCGGGGCCTTATGAGGTGAAGGAGAGCAAGAGTCATGTTGATGGAGCAAGGACTCGTAGAAAAGAGACTTGCTCAGTAGAAATACTCTCATTTAACTCCTTAACATGGTTTTAATTATGTATTATGCAAACCTAATATGCACCACAACAAGAATAAGGGTCACAGAAGCTTGCCTATGTGTTTACTAACGTAAGTAACTCAACCGAAGTTCTAAAATGGCTGCTAACAGGAAATCTTTATTGCGCATGCATCAACTGCATCTACGCAGTATGAAGAGCTGTCGCTTGGAGGGAAATTCTTGCGCATGAGCAAATAATACTAAAATGGCTTCCTGAAGACTCACATGCTTTGCATCTGCTTGCATGGAAATAAGTGGAGCTATTTTACTAATGCTAATGCAGGAAAAAGTATTAATGAATAAGGAGAAATAGAGTAGAAATGGGTGGGATACAGTGAAACCATTTATTCTTGAAAGTAACGTTTGTTTTTCTGACTTTATTACTAGTGCACATTTGGGCCTCTCAAGTATGACAGAAGTAAGGAGAGCCCTGTGATCATGCATCTGCGTATCCGTATTAAGAGTGAACCCGGAACGATGACTACAAACTTGAATACAAGCCAAGGCCGCAGAGTGATCTGGCCTGGGAACTGAGCGGTGAAGAGTTCACTGGAATGAAAGAATATGCGGAAGTTATTATAATTGTTGCAAAAATAATGTCAATCCGGGTGGGAATAAAGCTTGTGAATAAAAATTAAGGGAATGGGTCTATTAACATTGGGCTGACTGAACATAGAGCCTACTATCCTAACTATTAGACTTAGAAAGAAGAGAGCGGAAGAATCTCGAGGAGGAAGAGAGTGTCAGAGAGCGGTGCAACTTAAGCGTTGGTGCTAGAGAGGTCATCTATCCTGTCCTGAATCCTGTTCTGAAGTCTTTGTCTCTTGATCTATCCCAGGGGACCCATACCAGCCTTTTAGCCAGGGGGGTTGGTCTTCACACCAGCCTAGGTAATTATCAATTTTGCAAGGGTGCTGATGTTCTTTTCTCTCTGTCCGCTCCTTTCTGATCATAAGTCATTGCAAGTATGAAGTATGTGTTAATGATTGGAATGATTGAATTTACTCTCCAATGAGTGATGGTGAATATACTGTACTTTGGAATGGTTCTCACGCAAATAATTTAGATAAAGATTTAAAATGTTCCCGAGTCTGTGGTTATTTTTGCTTAAAGTGTAAAAGGTTAGAATTAAGTAAGAAATGTTCGCCATCATGTAGTTCAACTAATGGCCCATTGACCAGAGGAAAGAACTTTTTGATCAGTGAAAGATTGGTTAGGAATAAAGAAGAATCAATCTTGAGGTATTAAAAAAAAATAACTTTGACTCCAGTGGTATACACAAAGTTGTGAGTGTATATGGGCCCAGGTGAGTATATGGTATTGGAGTATTTGTTGCTGGTACGCCGCTGGATCAATGTCACCGACTTGATGGACCTCAAAACTCCTAGGAACCCTTTGAGGGTCCTGCATGTGAATTACCTCATGCCCCACTGTGAGACTTCTGAGATTAGAATGCTTCTGGTTCCTGATGGCGGAGTAGAAGAGGGGAGTGAACCTCTACCTGACCTCCTATCTTCCAAAGAGCAGGATGCCTCAGTGGAGGGTGTCAGTCTCTCCCCTATACTGACCCTAGATCAACAGAGAAACTCCCGTCATCTGCTCAAACAGTTTGTCTCCATGTTCTCCCTCACCCCAGGACTCACTGTATGGGATACCCATGATATGTGTACTCAGGACAGCAAACCTTTGAGGGTCAGAATTAAGGGTGAGGTCTCCAAGACGCTAGCGTTAGGGGTTTTTGAGTCATCAAACAGCCGATTGTCCATGCCAGTAGTGTTGGGTCCCAAGGCTGTTCCTCTGGGTGTCATACCTGAACATAGGTACTGTGGGGACTACTGTGGGCTTAATGCAGTCATCAGGACTGACACACACCCAATCCCCAGAGCTGATGAGCTCATCGATCAGCTTGGAGCTGCACAGTTCCTCAGCACATTTGACTTTTATGTCTGGTGTTCTGGCAGCTTGCCTTGACTGAGGGAGTAAAGAGAGGTCAGCATTCTCAATACCAGAAGGGCATTTCCAGTTCCAGATCATGCCTTTTGGTTTGAAGAATGCCCCTGCCACCTTCCAGAGGCTGGTCAATCAGGTCCTGGCTTGTTTGGAGAACTTCAGGCCACCCACCTTGACAACATTGCGGTCTACAGATCTAGTTGGTAGGACCACTTGAACAACCTCCAAGAAGTGCTTTGAGCTATGAGTGCAGGCCCTAATTATCAAGGCCAGTAAGTGTCAAAAAGGGCAGTGTTCTGTAGTCTACTTGGGACACCAAGTTAAGGGCAGCAAGGTGCAGCTCTTTCAGCCCAAAATCAACACCATTGTGGATTGGGAACCCCCCAGAACCCTGACAGAAATGAGAGCCTTTTTAGGCCTCACTGGTATTACTACCATGTCAGGTTATCTGTTCAGAGGCATGCCAGAAAGCGTTTGAGACCCTGAAGGAGGTCACGTGCATGGATCCCTTGCTCAAGGCCACAATTTCTACTAAGAATTTGTTGTGCAGACGGATGCCTCAGAGCATGGCATCAGGCTGTGCTCTCATACCTAAATGAAGAGAGCCTGAATTAGCCTGTAGCAAAAAGACCCACGTCTGGCATACCATTCTCATTTAGAGAGGCAAAAGCAAAAGGAACAATTGATCGATAGAATGCTGAACAATGCAAACATTCACTCCCAGTCACAAATATCTGTGTTTAATACATCATTCTTTTGCTCACCACGCCACCCCAGTTTGTACCCAGCCATATGCAAATCATTCTTTGCCCTGTTCCTCATGGGAACAGTCCAACCCGAACTGCCATGCCAGGTCCTCCCTGGACCAGAAACAAACATCCGGGGGATGGTATAAGTTCCTCACCCCTCAACAGCCATGCTAGCTTGTTTCCAGAGGATCAGTGAACATGAGACCACTTCTAGGCATACCCTTCCCACTTGGGGAGACAAAAGGAACAATTGATGTACAGAATGCAGAAGAATGCAAACATTCTCCCGCAGTCACAAAGATTTGGGCTTAATCCATCATTCTTTTGTTCACCATGCTAACGCCTTTTGGAACCAGCAATATGCAAATCAGTTTTGACCCTGTTCCTCATGAGAACAGTCCAACCTGAACTGCTAAGCCACGTCCTCCTTGGACCAGAAACAAGCAACCTAGGACTGGTTTCTGGGCCTCAACCCTCACCAGCCAGGGTTGCTTGAATTCAGTAATGCAGTGAGCACAGGACCCATTTCTGGGCATACCCTGCTGACTTACTGCAACAAAAGTAAAATGAATAATTGATGGACAGAGTGCTGAACAATGCAAACATTCATCCCCAGTCACAAAATTCTGGGTTTAATCCATCGTTCTTTTTCTCACCACGCCAACAGAGTTTGGATCCAGCCATATTATGCAAATCAGTAAGGACCCTGTTCCTCATGGGAACAGTCAAGTTCGAACTGCCAAGCCAGGTCCTCCTGGACCACAAAAAAGCATCCTTGGACTGTTTTCGGGGCCTCACACATCACCAGCCAGGCTAGCTTCAATCCAGTGGTGTAGTGAGCACAGGACCCACGTCTGGTCATGCCCTTCCACATAGGGCAACAAAAGCAAAAGGAACAATTGATGGGCAGAAGCTGCACAACGCAAACATTCAACCCAGTCACAAAGATCTGTGTTCAATCCATCATCATTTTGCTCACCACGCCACCCCCATTTTGGACACAGCCATATGCAAATCAATCTTGACCCTGTTCCTCATGGGAACAGTACAGCCTGAACCACCAAGCCAGGTCCTCCCTTGACCGGAAACAAGTATCATGGGACCGGTTTCAGGGCCTCACCGCTCATCAGAAAGACTAGCCTGAATGGAGTGGTGCAGTGAGCACTGGATCAACGCCTGGGTATACTCTTCCAACTTAGTGTGACAAAGAGACTATTGATGGACAGAAGGCTGAACAATGCAAACATTCGCCCTCAGTCACAAATATCTGGGTTTAATAAATCAATCTTTTGCTCACCATGCCACCGCAGTTTGGACTCAGCCATATGCAAATCAGTCCTATCCCTGTTCCTTTTGGGCACAGTCCATGCCAAACAGTCAAGCCAGCTGGACCAGAAACAAGCATCCTGGGACTGCTTTCAGGCCCTCACCACTAATCAGCATGGCTAGCTTGAATCCAGTGGTGCAGTGAGAACAGGGCCCACGTCTTGGCATACCCTCCACACTAAGGGAGATGAAATCAAAAGTAACAATTGATGGATGGAGTGCTGGACAGTGCAAATATTCACGCCTAATCACAAAGTTCTGGGTTGAATCCATCATTCTTTTGCTCATCACGCCACCCCAGTTTGGACCGAGCCATATGCAAATCAATGTTGACCCTGTTCCTCATGGGAACAATCTAGCCTGAACTGCCAAGCCAGGTGCTCCCTGGACCAGAAACAAGCATCCTGGGACCAGTTTTGGGGCCTCAACCTTCATCAGACAGATTAGCTTGAATACAGTGGTGCAGTGAGTAGGGGACCCACGTCTGAGCATACCTTTCCCACTTAGGGAGACAAAAGGAATAGGAACAATTGATGGACGGAATGCTAAACAATGCACACATTCACCCCCAGTCACTAAGATCTGGGTTTAATCCATCATTCTTTTTATCACCACACCACCTCATTTGGTACCCAGCAATAGGAAAATCAGACTTGACCCTCTTCATCATGAGAGCAGTCCAGCCCGAACTGCCAAACCAGGTCCTCCCTGAACCAGAAACAAGCATCCTGGGACCGGTTTTGGGGCCTCTTCCCTCATCAGCCAGACTAACTTGAATCCAGTAGTGCAGTGAGCACAGGACCTACATCTGGGTATTCCCTTCCCACTTAGGGCAACAAAAGTAAAAGCAACAATTGATGGACGGATGCTGACCAATGCAAACAGTCACCCCAAGTCACAAAGATCTGGGTTTAATCCATCATTCTTTTGCTCACCTCGCCACCCCAGTTTGGATCCAGCCATATGCAAATCAGTCTTGACCCTGTACCTCATTGGAACATCCCAGCCCGAACTGCCAAGCCAGGTCCTCCCTGGACCAGAAACAAGCAACCTTGGACTGCTTTGGGGGCCGCTCCCCTCATCAACCAGGCAGCTTGAATCCAGTGGTGCCTTTGAGCACAGGACCCACGTATTGGCATACTCTTCCAACTTAGGGTGACAAAAGCAAAAGGAACAATTGATAGATGGAATGCTGAACAATGCAAACAATCCCCCAGTCACAAATATCTGGGTTTAATCCATCAGTCTTTTGCTCACGTCGCCACCCCAGTTTGGACTCAGCCATATGCAAATCAGTCTTAACCCTGTAGCTCATGGTTACAGTCCAGCTCAAACTGCCAAGTCAGGTCCTTCCTGACCCGAAACAAGCATCCTGGGATGGGATTTGAGGCCTTACCCCTCATCAGCCTGTAGCCTTCATCAGTAGGAGGCTACTTCCCAGGGAACAGAGGTGCAGCGCATTTGAAAGTGAAGCCTCTATGTTGGTCTGGGCGCTAAAGAAGCTAAGGCCAACCCTGTTTGGCAATCACTTCTGGGCTCAGACACAGCACAGGCTTCTCAGATGATTGATGCAGATGAGGGGTGAGTATCCCAAGCAGTTGAGGTGGTCCAGCTAACTACAAGGAATGGACTTTACGGTGGAACCCTGTCCTGGCACAGGCCACACCAATGCTGCTAGTCTCTCCAGGTTCTTCCACCTTAGTGATGAGAACTCCCAAGGGAAAGGGTAGCTCTCCCCACCTTCAGCAGGGTGGGCTTGTGTTAGACTAGGGAGCTCCGTATTCAAAACATGATAACTTTCGCTCACTATAATTTGCATATTTATAAATCCCTAGTAAAGTGCACTATATATGCCCAGGGCGTACAAATCAAATGCTACTAGTGGACCTGTAGCACCGATTGTGCCACCCACTTCAGTAGCACTTTAAACATGTCTCAGGCCTGCCACTGCAGTGCTTATGTGTGCAGTTTTGAACTGCCTTTTCAATCTGGAGAGTCAAACTACTTGCCGGCCCACATCTTTCCATTTCTTACATATACATCACCCCTAAGGTAGGCCCTAAGCAGTCCTAAGGACAGGATGCAGTATATTTAAAAGGTATGACATGTACCCCTGAGTTTCACATGTCTTGGTAGTGAAAAACTATCAAATTTGTTCTTCACTACTGCAAGCCCTATCTCTTCCATAGGTTAACTTTGGAGTTGCCTTGAAACATATTTTAAGTGTAACTTCCAATTGGGAAAAATAGAGATTTGGAACTTGGTGTCTCTTGAATGACAATATAAATTCACAATTTATGGTGAAGTCAGATTTGTATTTGTAAGTCTGAAAATTACACTTTTAGAAAGTTGTTTTTTTCTTACTTTAAGCATTTGCCTCTGCCTGTCTTTAAATACATGCCTGTATAGGTGGCAGCTGTGCTTTGTGCATTCCCTCTAGACAGTCACGCAGAAGGAGCTGGGGTTTGACATTTGCTTCCTGATTGCCCATCACCCGGCTGATGGGCCTTCCTGAGGTAGATTAGGAGGAGGATCTGACACTTGCACCTGACTAGAGCTGTGCCTGTTCCCACACAAAAAGCTACATACCCCCCCCTGTAGTGACTATGGAGATAGAGCAGCAAAGACAGGGACCCAGTGATCTTAAAAGGCCTCTTTGAAGTCTCTCCGACTTCAAAGGCACAACTGGCATTAGCAGTGAACCCCTGCCACCACCAAATCAGAAGTTTGCTGAAACAAAGGACATTCTACCAGGAAGAAGAGCTGCTGTGTTTTAGGAAGGACTGCCACACTGTAAACTGTGTTTTGTGTTGGCCTGATGCCTGCTGATTGCTGCGCTGTAGAAGAGACTGCCATTTTGCTACCTGTTTTGCTGTGCAGGTCTGCAGCCTGTCGATGCTTGCCCAGAAGTGAGAGATACTGGATCTCTCTAAATCCTTGCACCCAGTTTCTCCAAATTCTTTCTGACTTGCCTCCTGTCTTGAAGTCTCAGGGCCATCAAAGTCTTTCTTCAACTCTGCTTCAGTTGCTGGACTCTGTCAACTGTGAGTCCTGCCCTGCCATGGGGTGCTACTTTTGTCCTGGGCTTTGAAAGATGTTTATGCAGCTTTTTACCTGAAGAAGTTGATGGAGTAGCGAAGTTTACACCAATTGGAACCAATGCAGTGCCCTTCGATGCCGATGCAGAGCCGATCTGACAACATCCTTGTGCGGCTTGATGATAACGTGGGTCCTGACTGCACAGTTCGACGCTGACACAGCACCGATCCAATGAAATCCCTGCATGACCCAACGTGGATGCAGTGCCTGCATAAGAAGGGTTTTAACGTTGACGTGGGTCCCTGATGCAAGGCCCAACAACAACACATCAGCCCGACTGCCTGAATTGGAACCGATGTATTGAGTCGTCAATGCCGACGCTTACTCCATTCAATACTTTTTTAGCAGGCCATGAGTGGTTTCTGTAGCCGACCTGCTCTCCATCGCTGTCAGTCTGAAACTTTGCATTTATTCTTGTACAGTGCGACCTCAAGTAACCCCTAAACACTATTTACTTCTAATATTGCTGTTCTTTCTTTCAAAATTCACATCTTGAGTTCTACGCACTGAATGTTTTACGCTCTGTTTTTATTTTGCTCAGATAACTATTCCCTATTGTTATCAACTGGTGTTGAGTCTTTTTGTAATGCTTTCACTATGTAACTGTAATTAAAGTGTGTACAAATTATTTATACATTGCCTCTTAAGTAAAGCCTGACTGCTCTGTGCCAAGCTACCAGAGGTTGAGCACAGGTTCATTTAGGGGTGTATATTGGACTTATCCTGAATTAAGCAGCACAGGGGCTGCATGGGCCCCTCACGCCTTTCACAAGCAGATCACTGCCACACCAACCACCTAGCATGTCCTGTTACCTGTCATGACCAACCCTCATGCTCACCCTACTTAAAACCCAAATACTAAGGGTGCAAAAACTCATTAGCAAGCGCCAAGAACATGCTTGGAGAAAGAGCTATAATATCTCAGAAAAAGAGAAACATAAACGCAGCCTATCCCTATATAAGGCTCTGTTAATAAAAACAAAAACAGTGTTTTTTACCAACCAGATGACTGAGGCTAAACCACCAAAGAACTTTGAGAACGGTTTTCAGACTAGCCTCTCCCTGCATTCCAATTATCTCAAGCAGCCAAACTCTAAGCGATGAAATTGCATTGTTCTTTTTAAATAAATTAGAACAAATCTTTTTTACATTCAACCATTCTTCGGCGATAACAAGAGAGGTCTCACCAATCCCAGATGACCAAAATTCACATATTATCTCTGGCACCTCGATGCCCTTGACTCTCTTTGCCGAATTTGCCCCACTCTCTCAAAAACAAACATTAGATTTACTCCAATCAGTAAGATCAGGCTCACCCGTTGATCCTTGCCCAGTTACAGTGATTAAAACGGCTCCAGAACCAATTGCTGAAATACTTACCTCACTGTTCAATGCCATGTTCATTCCGGGCTCTTTCCCAAAGATTGGAATGAGGCTTCTCCCCCTTCTGAAAAAATCAAGCTTCAACCCAAAGTATCCCAATAATTTTCGGCTTATCTCTCGGCTTCTTCTCTCGGCTTCTTCTCCCGGCAAAATTTATAGAAAGGTCTATGAATTCACAGCTAACTAGATTTATTCAGGACAGCCTTCTTTTAGAAGGTTTCAGAGGAGGCCATAAGACAGAATCAGCTCCTATCAAGTCCATAGAAGAAATTAGGGAGGCTATGGATGTCGGGTGCAATGCAGCATTATAATGCTAGATCTCTCAGTGGCCTTTGACGCGGTTCACTATGAACTCCTAATGGACGGACTGTATGCGTGCTGCACCTAGAGCACAGCATGGAAACTACTGTGCTCTTTCTTATTGGAAAGCAACCAAACATTGGAATGAGATACTTTTAATTCCAAACCTTTCTCCCTCCCACAGGGGTCCTCGCTAAGCCCTAAGCTATTCCATGTGTATGTATGTTCTCTGGCACAATTGATTAGAACTTTCGGATTTCACCTAACATCTTATGCGGATGACACACAAATAGTGGTGTCTCTGCTGCCAAACCAGGAAATAGAGAGAGGAGGCAAATTCCTCGATTGCATGTTGTCTGTAAAGACTTGAATGAGGGAAAACTGTTGAAAGAAGAACTCAAGTAAAATGGAAGTGATAATTTTGGGAAATAATGCCAACTTTTTGACACCCAGATGGTGGCCTGACGCTTAAAGTACTCTACCAACTCCAGTTAGGAAAGCAAAAAACTTAGGATCAGTAATTGACAGCAAGCTCACCTTTGGGATCAGGGGAATGCAGTCACTTTTCTACTTTCCGGACTCTTAGGATGATTAAAAAAATATGATATCTACTACCCCAGAAAAGTCAAAGAATAGTAATAACCTCCCTTACCCTGTAAAAACTTGATTACTGGAACGGTCTATACTTGAACATGCAGCAGCAACATATAAACAGTAACGGCTGGCATGTCTCACGAGTGGGGCCAGGCGCATTGGGGGTGCTGGCGAGTAGTCGCACAGGTCCTGCATTTTCCAAGCTCCGGCTCCTGTTTCCTGCCTCTGAAGGAACAGGAAGTAGGCAGACTCCCTCCCCTCCCCTCCCTAAGCCAATCACAGTGCTGCAATGGCAGCGTTGTTATTGGTTGTGACGCCGACCACACAGGCGTCTATGAGGAGGCCATTTTCTCCATGTAGGATGCATGCAGCCTACATGGAGAAAATGGAGAGTGCGCATGACTGATTTGGTCGACACCAGAGGTCAGGGCTCGCAACATTGGGCTAGCGACTCCTCCCCTGCCCTCGAGCAGGACCGCCCACCCGCCATCCCCCAACCAAACCCTTCTTATGCTTTCTCGCAGTGCGAGAAGCAGAAACATAAAATGGTATTTATAATACCATTTTATGTTTCTGTTAGAAAGCAGTGGGGCGACGCTCCTCCGCCCACATGGAGGAATGCCCCTGCATATAAACAAAATGTAAGTATTGCAAAATGTGGCAGCTATGTTGTAACAGGCATGTATGTCTGTATAAAATTAAATTAGAAAGCTCAACTGGCTACCAATCAGGCAACATGTTAGATTTAAATCCCTTTGCATGGCCTTTAAGGCTCTGCATGACTGTGCACCAGTCTATCTCGGGCAGTGTTTTAGATGGTACATTCCCAAATGAACTCTCCGATTGTGCCTAATTTTAAAAGAGATAACTAGGGCGGCAGAAGCTTTGTTACCTGTACAACCAGTGCATGGAATGAACTTCCTTTCCATATACGATCTTCTCCAGACCTGCTGACTTTTAGGAAGGCACTGAAAACTTGGCTCTTTAACAATTAGATCAAGCTCTGCCTTCAATGCTTATCCTGATATCACCGATTTCTTTGAGCAACGCGTCAGGACAGCTTCAGGTATCCGTTGCACTCTATACATTTATATAATATGACATAACATACTACCTTCACAGCTGGAGGGTCCGTGGAGCCAACAAGGATCAGCCCTGGCTTTGCAGGCTCTCGTTTTTTGAGGTTTAAGTTCAGCTGAGTAGGTCCTTGGGACCGGCACAGGCATCTAAGCCACTTTCTCAGCCACAGATGCCGAAAGATTATAATGTGCAGGCATGTTGGCACACTAACTAGGGGCAGGGGGATGCCTGGTATCATGTCTCATGCCCAGCCCCATGAAATGATGTTTTGTCCCGGAACTGTATTGATGTCTTATCTAAGGACTGTGGGAACAACAGTTAGTTGAATCAGTACATTTGTAGTGCAGTATGGTCTACAGAGGGTAAAGTATTATGTTATTGTATCTGATGGATTGTGGTGATATCTGTGATGGGTACGATGGGGTGTTTGGGGGTGGAAAGGAGTCGTTTGTGCAGATTGAAATCATTGATCAAATATTTAGAGTAACCAATTTTTGTTATAAAGATGTCATTTGCTGGCTTAATTTAAACGATTGTAGAAAATACTAAAAGGTAGCCAGAAAAGTAGCTACAAAAGAAGAAAAGCAGACCAAACGTAAGTAATTTATGTGAACTCTGTCAAACTTCGAAGAATACTTTCTTTGTGCAAGCGCTACCTGTTTCTAGCCCAGACACAGAGGAAACCAAAATAGTCTTTAGAGACGTTCATTGCTGAAACAACTTACAGGAACTAACATTTGCGTAATATTTTCACAGAAACTCCCAATTGCATTCCTAATCTTGTTTACAGGAATGAAATGAAATGATCATTAAAAAAATGTAGGCGGAAGCACGAGTTTGTGACAGTCAAGTCATCCCGCTTCCGTTTTCTACCGTTTCAAAAGTAATCCCCAGAAGTCCATGTGCATATTGGAGTTATTGAATGTCACCTCTGGAGCTCTCATCAAAGACAAACTCAAAACCAAACCCTCCAATGAAAGAAAGCGGGGGCAATGGACTAAAGCGCACTAACAAGAATCTAATGAACACACTCCAACAATCAATAACTGTACCGAAGCCTCGCAGAGAGGACACCGGCCCAGATTCTTACAGGAGACAATGGTCGGCTGCATTTTGTGAACTGAGCTCTCCCGAGACACACAGATGCAAAGGACATTTCGGTGTGAGGAACGGAGAAAAAAGGAATAACAGCGCGCTTCATGTTCAGCATCTCAAGTGGAGGACAGAGAGCAAAGGCTGAATAATAAAACAAAGCCAAGGTATTCTGCATGCCGGCTAGGCGCCGTTAGAGCTGCTGAAATTATTGAAAAAGGTTAGACTATGAATAAACATTGTTCATCAGGGTCTTTCGCACATGCCCAGAGAAACACTCATGAATAATGCACGAGTGGCGGCGGGGAGTGGGTGGGGGGGCGTTGGCAATGAAATGAATGTTAATCTTATCCAAAGCAGATACAAACTAACATTGGAGTAACATTTTTGTAATGACTTCTCAAGGCAAAAGTTACATTCATGTGACTGAACCAATATTTCAAATGCCCGTCCCTTGAAAGGCTGTTCGTCTCTCTTGATCTCGGCAGGATCCGCAGTGTGATCTGAGCAAAACCCTCAGGAAGATACTCACTGAGGCTTCTGACTGTTCCTCCTTTGAGAAAAGATCCTCTCTTATTCAGTAATCCCTCGTTCTCGTTCACACACCGAGTTATTTACGTCAAGCTCGCAAATGGGAAGGCTCCCATCAGAATGGCTCCCAACAGGGGAATCACTATATGAAAAGCAAGCCTATGTAAATGCAGAGAGGGGTTTACGGTTTGATTTTTCAGAAAACCCTCTCTTCTCAGTTTTGTTTCTCGGTGGAGGCGACATAGTTAATATGACAACCAGATCCAGCACCCGGATTATAATCGTAAAAAACAGAGCAGCAGTTTTGGCGTGATCCTGAGAAAGAACCAAATTGTAAACACGTCGAAATGAAAGGAGAGCATTGTTTTCCCGCCAAAGCTTGATTTTTATGAGAATCAGTCTGTTCAGCTCCAATAACAGCAAATCATGAAAGCAGCAGAGAGGCTGCACCTCTGCTTTGTGTATTTACAGGGATTATGGGACTCAAAACAGTGTCGCAAGAACTCACAAATGATGCATTCCCTTTCCCGCTCAAATAAGTTTGCATTTTCATATGATGCGGTGTTGCTACGTGAGCAGTAAGTTGCATTAAGTAAGCTGTTTTTCTTCAAGCCGGGGAACATAAAACATGTCAGATTTGCTGTAGGCCTAGGGACCGGGGTAAAGTGTACCAAACTAAACGAGGTCCCTCTGATTCGAAGGTTTGCAGCATTGTCGGCGCTTTGTTTGGAAAGTAATTCGTTGGCAGGTTTGTACAAGAGGTGTCGAGGCTCCACACTGCGATAAGAGTGCAATTCTTTGAAGCATGGTGCATTTGACAAATGGCCTTGCGCAACCGCGTGCTCAAAAGCAGATGGATATCCACACAGATCTAGCTTATTAAAATACCTGGGTGGACAATCTCCCTCCATGCCATATTCTTCTTTAATGGGATATTGTTCCCATGATAAAGGGAACATGAAATGGCTTCTTCGCTGAATGAGTTCCCTCGAGGTGCTGGGATTTGTCTCATTATAGAAAGCTTTGCTCTCCCCTCTGCAGAAATCTCTCTCATCTCTGCTTCTCATCTGAGCAGAGGATTTTCTGTCAAGAGCTTTAGCCCGCCGAAACCTGCTTGACACCGAACATGAAATATTCAACAGATGGGCAAACGTTATTTTATTTCTGTCAACAATTAAAGCATTGTTTCCGCTGTACCGAGCACCATTCACAAAGATTCCACATTTACCTCTCTTTAAAAAGGCAGGTGTTTCTCATGTTGTAGATGAAATGAAACATGATTAGACAGTGATATTTCAGAAGATGGTATCTGTGCGTGATTTCTAAGTGGTGATGCTCGGCAGGCCACATTTATCTAAGCACTGAGGCAACGCACTCAATGTTTGAAATATTCTAGTGTAAAATCAGCATCAAATAAGGAAGCGAGATAACCCCAGCATACATAATACCTGCTTGAAGGATGGGCATAGACAACAAATAGAGCCGAACACGCTGGAACTAACTGTATCACTTCCTGCATGTTATTCTAGGCGAGGTTCTGAAACTGCATATAAAGTACTGAAACCCACGAACTGAGCAAATTGAAAGAGCATTTGACACTTTCCTTCTTTTAATTAACCGCAATATCTGGGGACATGGTTCCAGCATTTCAGACCATGATGTCAAGCCTTTTAAACCATTAAAGGATATGTCAGCAACCTACCACTTGCACTATTCTTTAAACATTTTCTGTTTAATAAATCCCACAGGTGTTACCAAAGGAAAGTCACACACTACGATACTAATTCAGGAGTGCAGTTTCAGTTTTTAAAATATATATATTTCGGTTCATTTATTGATAAGGCATTCGTTTTGAGCCTAGTGCAATAAGATGGGGTGTCTGAAAGCTGTCAAGTTGGCCAATCTACACAAAATTCTAGAAATATCACCTTTATGGCTGTTAGATGTGGCATCTTTTGGGGTGTTTACCCTGTCTTTTTGCTCTCTGACCTCCTGGTTTTGAGACTGTTTTTGCTGGTTCAGTGTACACTGTATCACTGTTGTCCAGTGTTAAAGTGGAAGTGTTGCTATTGTAAATTGGATTATGGAATGGTGTTTCCATAATTGGCATATTTGATTTACTGGTAAGTTCCTAGTACAGTGCACTGAGAGTGCCAGAGCCTGTAAATCAAAGGCTACCTGTGGCCACCCCCACGAGTAGCAGTTCAAAGGGTTCCCAAACATGCCACTGCAGTGTCTGCACACAGTTTTTACTGCTGTATTGACTTGACAAGTGCACCCACTTTCCAAGCCCTAACCTTCCCTTTTATTACATGTGAGTCACCCCTAAGATAGGCCTGAGGTACCTCTATGGGTAGGGTGCAGTGTACATGAAAGGTAGGACATGTCCTGGTGTGTTTGACATGTTCTGATCGTGAACTACAGAGTCATTTGTGTTTCACTGTATAACTTCACATTGGGAAAGTATTGAGAAATGGAGTTTACTATGCCTGAACTCAGGAGGTAGAAATACATCTTTTAGTGAAGATGATTTTCATGTTCTGTGTTTGAAAATACCACTTTTAGAAAGTAGGTATTTTCTTGCTTAGCCATCCTGTTTGCCTCTGCTGGGTTGTGGATTGTGGAATGACTGTCGGGCTTCGGAGTAATTGGGGATGGGGATGGGGATCTACATTATCTTCAGACAGCCACTTGGGAGGTCTGTCCTGCCTTTCCTGGACGAGTCAGGGCTGAGCTGAATTGACCTGGGCTGCATTTAGAGTAGTAGGAGGAGATTTCCTTGCAACTAAATGGGTGCGGTCTTCCTTGGATAATGCTGGCTCAACCTACTGCTGGGAAGCTGGGCCAGAGACAACCAAACTGGTTTGGGCTGAGTACAGTCACTTTCTGCCCAAGAGAACAAAGAGAAACTGAGTATAAATATTGGGGCCCAGAACACAGAACTTTATAACTCGCTTGGATCAAGGAACCTGCAAAGAAGAAGAGCTGGAAGAACTGCCAGGAGGAGTACTGACCCTCTGCTCTATTGTTGCTTTTCTTGGTTGGCCTGCAGTTGCTGCTTCTGCATTAGGCAATGAAAGGACTGGACTGGACTTAACTCACTTGTTGCTGAGTATCTCCAAGTTGCCACAGAGGGAACCTGCAGCTGGATGCCTCCAACAAAATTGCCAGTGGTTCCGTGACCTGAAGGCACCACACTGGGCAATGCCGTACTTCAAACCGTAACCCTGGTTTCACCGACAAAAAACGTCGCTACCCCAATCTGCTGCTTGCACCGTGAACTGTGGACACTGCACTCCGTACCACCTTACTTCACCCCACCATGCTGGTCTCACCAACGACACCGTTGCCAGCTGACATTAAGGCAGTGGTCTGCACTGTGGGATGGGGGCACTGCGCATAAGCTACACGCAGCACCACCCCATCCCACACCGCAGCTGGAGTCAAACGAAGCCAGCCCCATTGACCGGCTTTCCGCAATGGCTGCCGAAGATTGCACCATGACCGTCAGCACTGCAGAGGGCACTGCCGCACTTTGCACAGCAACCCTGGTCTCAACTACGACTGCTGCCGCCACCGAGCCGGTGCTTGCACCGTGACCTGTAGACATCGCACTCCGCACCGCTCCGCCTCACAATACAGTCTTCACAACCACCACTGTCAGAGCCCACTGCTGCAGTCAGCCAAAACAAAAAGGTACTGTTTACAAGTCTACAGACACTGACGCTGATTCACACCCTGGTGGACTTAGTTTTATTCAGCACAGCGGTAGCACCGGATGGAGCTACCTCTTTCAAGGAATTGCATTTTTTAGATTATTCTTGCAAAGTACAGAGTTTGATCATTGTATGTTGGACATTCATAGTTTGGTCTTGTTTGCACATATAAATAGTGGTTATTTTTCTAAAACTGGTGTGGTGTCCTTTTGTAGTGGTTTTACTGTATTACTGTTGGTTATGTGCAGATGCTTTACACATTGCCTCTGAGATAAGCCTGACTGCTCGTGCCAAGCTACAAAGGGGATGAGCAGGGGTTATTTAAGTAGTGTATTCCCCTTATCCTGACTAGTAAGAAGGGTCCCTCCTTGGACCGGGTAACAACCTGCCAACTGGAGACCCCCATTTCTAACAATTACTTAACAATCATTTTTGTTTTTAAATATCAATCTTCAAATAAGGAAGGGAGGTGGAATTAAAGCATCCTCTTTATGACTGATCCATCCTGTTTGGAGCATTGAACTAACCTGTCTCTTTTGAATTACTTCTGAGATTTTCAGGTAGGATCGAGGTGGGTGTTAGGAATAGAGTGGTTGTGCTGTATAAAGCAACTAACTGAACTACCTTATGATTGAACCACTCACAATTGCATATATATCCATAAACTCTTTCATATGATGGTTTATTTTAGCCTGCCTTATCTGTGGCATTGCCCATGCCTAGTCTAGTGAGGTTACACACCTGCCTTACACTCATCCTGAGTTACTTATTCAACCTTTAAACTTCTGCTTTGATTCAGGAATTACTCTAACCAAGCTACCCGATGACAAGTGGGTGGCTCAAGGAGGATTGTGACAGTGTTTCTGGAACTACTGAGTGTCAAATAGCTGGAGAGAATAACGATTTTACAACTGTAGTTGTTTAGTGACTAAGGATCAGACAGATGAGTGAAATAAATGTATCTGATGATTCTGGAGTAAAGTTTGGACATTATGGCGCAGAGTTTCTATTACTCCTATGCACACAATACAAAGACTCCTACTTGTGATGGGATGAGAGTAGATAAGGCCTATAACTTCAAGTGGTTGAGGATAAATGTTGAAGTGTTTGGCATGCAGGCCATGAACTAGTGCGTGTCCTCTGTCAAATTGGTTGCTTTGCCTGTATACGTACTATGCTGAGAACAGATGCAGTGGGAATTTATTATCACTTGTAGGAGGCCATACCAATTGGTGGTACTAGCTTTCCTGCCAATAACTGTTTGATATATAGTCTAATGCTGCTGGGACCATTTGTTCTACTGCCTTTTGGCTATGTTTGCCAACACATAAAACATACATACTTCCTTACCTACTATATGCTTGAAGACCGGTGACTTAAAATGTTGTTTGTATACAAATATACCCAACAGTCAGTAGACAGCATGATTATCTAATAATATGACTACATCCACAATAGAGGTCTGGGGACATAAACATGCATCAGTTCCCCAAAGCAACTAAATATACCACATAGAGAGATGCAATTGATCATGTACAGCTAAGAATACATTCTATAACCCACATCTCAGGGAAATATTTCCTATTTAGGACAAAGTCCCTCACCCACCCTGAGTTGACGAGCTTCATAATCGGGTCCCTTCTCACACACTGGAAATCAATTCAGTGGTGTGGGCTACAGCTTCCTTACCTGCACAAAAAGAAGGCAACAGAACGAGCTCTTAGGAGTGTTTTAATCAAGTGGTGTCCCTTTGAGAGCTAGGTGTGGATGGGGTATGTGTGCACTGTGCAAAATGTGTGTGGCATGGGAAAAATGGAATAAAACTACCTTATGGTGACTACTTAGATGTCTCCAATAGGCAGATAAAAAGTCAGAAGAAAAGAAACCTTTAACCTGATTACAAAAACCATGTTGACGTTTTTCTGCCCATCCTAAGACCGTATCAGGGGATCCAGGCATTCATCGGGACAAATATGTTGCTTGTCACTCTGCTAAATAAAACGGAAAGCATTCCAAAGAGCTCCTTCTATTGCCTCCATTTGGTCTAGGATAGGAAGTTGCAACGCACACCACTGAATGGATTTTCATGGTGTGAGGAGGGACCCTAAGATGAAGTATGCCACCTCGGGGTGGGTGAGGTTCTTTGTCCTAAATAGGAAAGATGTTCCTGAGATATGAGTTCTAGAATTTTTAGTTGTATGGGACCAATTACATCTCTCTGTGTGGTACATCTAATAATATAACCATCCGATGGATACATATTTGCGTGATTCTGTGGGACTCATGCAGCTGATCAAAACCAGTGTGATGTATTCCTATAGGTTCTGTATCGATCCCCCTATTCCTGACCCTATTCTGGTTAACAAGTTAACTAGCAGCCATCCCATGAGGCAGAAAACCCCCATGATGCAGGAACCGTTATCTGATTAAGCCACACTACGGCACAGGAACGTGTTATCTGATTAGGTCATAGCGCTTGCCATCTAATTAGACAAGCGATATTCCTCCAGCCCCTGATAAGGCATACGGAGTTCTCAAAACAAATCAAACCTATGACAACCTAGGAAAAACCCTGCGGCCATTGTTTTGATTTCACCGAGAACTTCAGCAAAAGAATGTGCTAACGACCAGGTCGTATGACATCCTTATTGACGTATCTATGTCCATCCTTACGTCAATCTCGGCACCTTAAAGGTATAAATATTACCGATATTGCCCTATGCAAACACATGCGGTGGTGACGAGATCGGAGCAGCCAGACTTGCCGAAGCCCAGAGCAGAGCAGACCCTGCTGGCGCAGCCCCGCCTTCCTGACGCGCTGAGAACGAGACGCTGCTTTCTCCTGCCGAGAAATCCAGCTCCGGCGCTTCCGGGTAGCCCTCGCAGGCAGCCTGGAATATCGAGACCAGAGACGAGAGATACCATCCCTCATTCATCCTAGATTCCAGGTACAGAACTGAAAAACCCCTTGCAGAGAATTCTTTAGTCAGTCACTTGGCAAAACAAACTTAACTTAAACTGCTACTTTCTATTCCCGCCCACGTATTAGGCTTAGGTCAGGTACATCTGGGGTAGGCGTAGTTAGAAACACCAGTTGAGTACGATTAGTCAAATGTATATGTGTATGTATCTATTTTATCCATTTTAAACCATCATATGGCTTAGAAACCATATCAATGTTTTTACAGTATTATTTTATACTTCTGCTTTTAATGTATGCACTTTACTTAACCATAAGTATTGCAATAATATCGATCCATTTCTCTTGTATGAGAAAAGAGACTGATCAATAAATAACATCTTTTATTGAACACGCCCGTCTCTTCCTTTTCTCTACAATCTGGTGAGACTAAGAATGCACGTACTGACTGAGTAAAATAAGTCGTCTTTTGTTTTCACACGACTCTAGAGATACACTCTTGATTAGGGGAGAGCAAAGTTGTCATGTTCTATGGTTGTCAGAAACTAAATCCCTTCTTGTCTATCCAGGGAGGTTCAACTCCTCCTTGCCTATTCAAGAAAGTTTCTAGTGAACTCTGAGCTAGCTGGCAAACCCAAAACTTTAAGTCTAATATCGACAGTAGTAGACCTAGTTAACGTCTGGTCTAGGCCTATACTATTGAAGGTATTATTCCAATGCGCAGAGCCTATTGGGATAATAGGAACTACACTACATGGCGCCCAACGTGTTTGGATAGGCGATAAAACTAACGTAAGACATTTAGAGTAACTCAGTCATGCTTTTTCACTCAGACCCCTTTTTTCCCATAATACTCCAAAGACGTCTGGAGTGGGTGAAAGGTAATATCCGCCAGACCTTGCAGGAGGAAACTCCTATGTATGGTCCTTGGTTTAGTCAACGTTGAAGGATACACTGTTCCAAAATATTGTGCATCTAATCTTTGTTTCCATAAGAACCTGATCTGCAAACAAACAAAATAACCTTCTGGACAGTACAATGTCAGACAGTGAAGGAGACAGAGAGGCAGTTAGAATAGCAACTGAACTCGCAGCAGCTGATACTGCTATGCAAGAAGCAGACCCGGGCATAATAATCATCCCGGTCAACACAAGAAAATCTATAACTTTAAAACTTATAGAAAATGGACTGACACCTAGAGGTGGCACAGTCATATTCGTAATTGAGGCACACGAATATCGGCAGACAGAGGTATTCTACACATGGATAAACTTTCCAGCAGCTAATGCTGTAACAAAGGTCTTCCACTATTACAAAACAGAGGAACCTCCTAATGAGTACACTCCTTTCGAGGAGGTGGAAGTACCACTTAAATTTCAAGAGCATCTGCTCTTATTTAATGGCGCCCTAAAACATAATAATCACATCACCAGGCTCGGTCCATTAGGTAGACCAGGAGCAACGTGGCCGGTTCTAGCCGGATACATACCACATCCAGACATCGATGGGATGTCTGCAGCAGAGCTTTTAACACAGCTAAAACAATTAATAAAATTACATAGACAATTAGTCCAATAAGTGATGCGGACTTCAACAATTCAACCAGTAATTAAAATTCCACAGCTGACCCCTCATCAGGGGAACACAAATAAAATTACACCACAGAACATACAATCCTGCCTAGGTAAGGTACCAGCTAAACGGGAACAAATACCATTCTGGTTAGCACAAAAAATCACCCAAATAGAGGCGGTGTTTCCAGACACCACCCCGTTAGAAAAACACAGGATTCTGACTATCTGTCTTCCAATGGGAATCGCACCACACGTGGAGGACTGTGACACTTGGGGTACAGTCTTTGCTCCCATCTACACAAAAACGCACGGTGTTCCATCCATTTCGGTAATACCAGATGTGCTTAAACAAATTCAAGACGAATACGGTCCAGAACCCGCTTTAACTCTTGGTATGAAATTACTAAAAGACTTCAAGCAGGTCTCGGCTATATTATTAGCCAACATAAAGGGAGAAGCAGCAAACGTGGCGATCCGCCAGAGGTTAAAGGAGACAGATATAGCAGACCAACCAGCTGAAATTGCCAGAATTATAGAAAAATCCTATGAGGAACTAGGTAGAGATAGTTTAGGTGGAATACCAGTAAAACCACAACTGATTGAAAGTCCTGGAAAAATATTTTTTAATAATAATTCAACATCACAAAAAAAGAGCTGGGATGGAAACAAACAATCCAATCCTAAAGAAAAGAAATTCCAGTCCAGAGGAAGGTCTCCTCGGCGGAGAGAAAAATCTCAGAACCAAAGACACAGGTCACCCCAAAGTGACCCCTCTGGGAAAAGATATAACCTTAGAAATAGGGATAATATAAAGAAACCTGATAGATATCAAGACATTGATACACGTCCCTCTCAATCTTTTCAGACTTCCTCGCAGAAATCGGAAAGAAGAGGACGATCAGAACAAAGAGAAGAGCACGCCAAGTCCAAAGACAAGGAATCTGCTCATCTAAAAAAGAAACTACAATTTCCAAAAAAGAAGGTAGCCAGTATCAAGGTAGTAAACAATGCCGAGAATACTGAGGACACAACTGAAAAACGGAGAATGGGCTCAGACAATGCTAGACAGCGCAGCAGAAGTGAGCATAGCTCGCAAAGTCCTTATGAATCATCTGGAGACAGTGGACACGAATGAATATCTTCAAGTGGAAACTGCAGACACCAGAGTTAGCAAACCTCACAAAATATATGAAATAACTTTACGTATAGAAGGGGATAAGACTAGAAAAATAAGGGGACTATTTTGGGATAATCTCTCCAAGGGCTATGACATCCTTCTAGCTGAAAAAGACAGGCCACCAGAGTTTGTCAGGGAGTGCCCTCATGGCGAAGAAATAATTATGCCTGCCTTCTCAAATCATATCCCAATTCATAAAAAATACACACTTGCCAGAAAGTGGGCAGTAGCTCAAGCTCCTGCTTTATATAAAAATCATGTAGGATGGGATGAGGACTCTCCTCCTCACAAAATCCAGTTAAAATCACAACCTACTGCACAAAGGCAGTATCCAATCAAGCAAGAAGCTAAAAAACAGGTAAAAGAAATTCTAGATCAATTAGAATACCAGGGGGTGATTGAAACTTGCACCTCACAAATGAACAACCCTTTGTTTCCTGTCTCCAAACCAGACAATTCATATCGTCTAGTTTTGGATTACAGACACCTTAACTCATGTTGCAAAACTTTTGCAGTGCAAAATTCGCATAGTGCTGCACTAATGAATAACATAGTGCGCAAAAAATACAAAACAACATTAGACTTCTCTAATGGATTCTTTTGTCAAAACATAGCACCAGAGAGCAGATATTTGTCTGCGTTCTCAATAAATGGCACTCAAAAACAATTCTGTCGGTTAGCCCAGGGGTACAAGAATAGCCCAGGGGTATTCTCAGCGAGAGTAACAGAGTTACTACAAACATATGATGACGAAGCATTATCTTATGTCGATGACATATACCTAACAGATGATGACTTGGATACTCACTTGAAGAGAGTGAACACCATAATACTTGGGTTCGCAGCAGAGGGTTACAAATTCAACTTTAAAAAATCTAGAATTGCCCATCTAACAGTCCTGTTCTTAGGATATGAACTATCAAGTGAAGGCAAAAGCCTGGCTGACAATTTCCTAGAGAAATGTGCCGTACTCCAAGCACCTAGAACACTAAAAAACCTACAGTCAATTCTAGGCTTCCTAAATTTCGGAAGAACATACATTTCAAATTACGCAGAAAGGGTCAAACCCCTTTATGATCTAATAAAACCAGATTTTAAAAGAACCAATTGGACTCAAATACACACAGAAATTCTGAGATCCTTACAAACAGACATGTTAATTAAAACAAAATTAGAAACACGTGATAACACACGCAATCTTGTGATTCGAATCATCACAGGAAGATGCGGATTCACATACCTGACCTCTAATGAGGGAGAAAAGGTACCAATTGCATTCAAATCACACTTGTACACAGAAGCTGAAAAGAAATTCAGCATTAAAGAAAACATTGTTCATGCAGTTCAAACCGCAATAGCTAGAGAAAAAGATCAAGCGGACGGTAGACACATCACAGTCAGAACAGCAGAATCAGCCTTTGAGGCATTAACAACACCGTGTAATTTACCAACAACAACATTGAATCCGGAATGGTTACAATGGGTGAATTCAATTACAACGGACAAAGTATACTACTACTTTGATCCAGAACTAAAGGAATTGAAAAATCTAGAATATGAAAGAACATTCCCTCTGCCAATCGACATTCTGCCCTTACGACAATACGCTTGTGTAATCTATACAGACGGACATGCTCAACCCTCCGTTTGGGGAGAACAAGCATACAACCCCACATGTGAGATTACAAAAGAAGTGTGGCGCGGAGGTAATCTAAGACCTCTATTAACAAAAACACACTCAGTAGAAACTAATTCAGAACAACAGACTGAAATAATAGCATTAAAAATGGCGCTAGATAATGCGGATCGCGAATTCCCGACACTTATAGTGTCCGATTCATATTACTGCGTCAAATCATATAACAACGATTTGCAGTCATGGATTCAAAACGGTTACAAAGATGACACAGGTGCAACAATAAAGCAAAAACTGCTTTGGGAACAAATAGTTCTGTTACAAAAAGAACTACCAAAGACTCACGTGATACATACACTGAGTCATCAGCGTGATGGCGTTCACGTTGCAGGGAATTCATTGGCTGAGACAGCCACAGCGGTAGCAACTAAATCGGCTTCCGTAGCTCGAAAAAAGCGTACAGTGAAGTATATTGACGGTGAAACAGTGCTGGCGGTGAAAACGTCATCAAAAGGCGACTGCTCAGCGCTACCGATCAACTATCCACTCAATTATACATACATAATCGATGCAAACTCCGTCCCTTTTGCTCGAATCCCTGGAGTGGGGGATAGAGTGATTCCAAACATGGACAGGAGAACCTTGTTAATAGCAGACGCACATATGGGCGAGGGTCTCAGACACCTCAAACTAAAAGATTCTCTGGAAGAATTACAATCAAGGTACTGGTGGCCAGGCATGAGCCTGCATCATACCATGTTCGTAAAGAACTGCCCAAACTGTAACAGAAATCGCAGTGGTGAGAGAAACGGTGTAATACCGTGTCGTTTCACTCAAAGAAAAGATCAACAGTAAAAAGCAAAGCGTCCGATTAACATATACAGGCTAGTTTCCACTTATAATGTAGATCACCAGCGCTCGGCTGACGTCTGGACTGTTATACAAAGATTTGCGAGTCTAAATGGCATATACGCTAGAAGCATGCTACGTTTGACCATTGTTTTCACTCTAGCCCTCCAGCCTGAGGGGAAACATGGCCAAATGAGCATAGCACAGCGGGACTCTTCTCACTTCCTTCCTGAGGGATACGGGATGGTGTAAAGAAAAAACCAAGGCATAAAGCTATCTATAACAGAAAGGATATTAGGTTCGGGAGCTGGGTGGGTCAAACATCTAATAAGTGTCCAACGTAGTCTAAATAACCTGCCAAGAAATTCTCTGAAGGGATTCAGTCCGTACGAATTATTGTTTGGAACTAGGATGTTAGTCTTAGACCTCGACAGTCAGACTTCAGTGGTGAAGGAAAAAAGCTTTGATATCAAAGATCGTTTGGCTATTTTGCAGGACTTAAACGAAACAAAAAAAGACCTGAGCAACATAAAGTTGAAACAGCAGCCACTGAAGAACCACCACCTGTCCCAGCAAGACCTGTCTGGATTCCAAAAGTCGGGGATCTAGTCAGAGAAAAGATCGCGGTAAAGAAGGAATTTGGGCCTTCTTACAGAAAAGCAGTTCCTGTCTTGTCTATCAACGGGACAAGATCAGTTGTACTACCGCCGCTTGCTGGTAAAAAGGAGAACCGAGTTGTATCCATCGACCTGGTAAAACCACAATCATGTGGCCGATAACAAATAGTAGGCCAAGTGGACTCCCGAAAAGTAGTAGAACACCAAGATTTGCTACAAACACAGAGGTTCAATCTAAAAGGCTAATCACATTCGAAACGCCTACAGAACTACAACAAGGACTATGCAACAATGCAATGGAACTTAGACCTCTGAAAACCCAAATAAAAACATTTAGCAGAGACACACCAATCTTTAATGAAGTAACAAACGACTATGCAAGAAACAGTAATCCTGAAGCAATTGGAACAATTGACAGAACTGCATCCGGCTACTTCATAAACTTCGATGATTCCTCTGAAGGCTTCACTGAATCAAAAACACAGCCATCAACAAAAACCTTTAAAGATAAAGTTAAAGTACTTTTGAAACAACTGAAAGAAACATATCTGATTTCTCCATGGATTGAATTTTGGGTGGGTTTTGGTGCATTTATCCTCATACTTTGGCTCATCATGGTACTAACTTTGGGACGCTTCATTGAGGGAAAATATGCTAAAATGGACACAGCAAGTCAGAAAATCAACTTGATCCTCAAACCACACACATCTTCACACGTCGAGAAAAGAGAACTTTCTTCAGTCAACTTCACAGCCAATCCTATACCGGGTGGGGTAGCATGGGACAACACTGACTACGAAATTTATGGTCTGGTTGAAATCCTGAAATATCCACACCAAATTAAGATCTCGTTGAGTGACTTTGTAAAAGCAAGCTCATTTGCTGATGATTGGGACTTTGAAAGTATAAATAACATGATGTCTGACTTAGTGATGTCTGCTAAATTTACAAAACATGATTATTTGCAGGGTTCGACAAATTATGATAGTATGTACTGTTATAACCACTATGGTAACCATTTTCTACATAGATCTGCACAACCTAGAAATGTTTTAAATTATAATCAATGGGAACATTGTGCAACCCCTCCAAAAAGAAGCTCAAGAACCGTTTATGACAAATATTCATACTTTTCAGGTTTCAACTCAAGTAATGCTGAAACATTTTATTTCAAATTATCAAATAAGACAGGGACAAAGACCATGATAACAAACACGAAATTGATATATTCAGACTCATTCTTTGAACAAATGAATACTTTTGGTTTTGATTATTGGGACAAAAATGTTGAAGTAAAGAGTGTTTGGGGTACAAAAGAATGGCAAGTACAGGGTATAGAATCTTTGTTTAGAGCCTGCATGATCCCAGAAACAAATTATATTTTTAAATGACACTGTTCAACAAACTACCTGTCTTGGCCTAGCCAAAATCAAAGACTTAAATAAACCGTCTATTCCAAAACCAACAATGAACAGCAATAGCTCTACAGATGAAGAGATAGACGTAAATTATGTATTAAACCAAAACAGAACACATCCTGATTGTAAAAAGTGGTTGATCTGGCCCACAGATACTAATAACTGTCAAGACAGATTCCTGAACAAAACACAGGGGTTCAAAATGACCAGGCCAGACCCTAGATATTCCCAAAGACAACACCCAGGGATAATAACCACCTACAGTGTGGGCAAATTATGCCTTCAGTGGCTACAAACTTCCACACTGGCAGAAATTAAGCAACACCTAACTTTACTTACTGATGGTGCTGACTTGCGTGATTTCATTATGGGACCGCGCAAACAGCGTCAGAAACGTTTCATAGCAGCCTCTGTATATGCAGCATACAACGAGGCCTGGAAGGTGACTCAAATTGAGACAGCAGAAAGTATACGGGAAATTGACCGTATTAATTTGGAAAAATCACTTTCTGTAGTGGACAATGGGTTAATGACTCTGTCCTCCAGAATTTTTTCTCTGGACAGCATTGTGTCTTCAGCAATCGACATATTATCGCAAGACTTACTGTTGTTACAACACGGTCAGTCCCAATTGCGTTCTATTGTACAGCTTGGCTGGACGTTACAAAATCTGCGTTCAGGCTATGTGCCTTGGCGTTTAATCAACACAACGTCACTATTCAATATCTTTAACCTTACTGATAAACAAATCAGTATGGCACAAAAGGGTGCTGATTATACAATCCTGAGCATTGAGAAACTCGAGAGATTACCAGTGACAATGTCAGAACGACCTGTCAGTGAATGGATAATACATGGGATAATTAATATTCCAATATCTACCTTCAGGTTTCAATACTGCCAAAAATATATACAGGCTGGCATGTACGAAAAATTGGGAAAAGGGTACATAAAAACAACATGGAACTTGCCCTATTCACATGCATGTGTCAGTAATAAAGGACAGAAAGTGTTTCTTAGTGGCAATAATTGTGCGATGTCACTGAGCGGTACACTTCTGTGTAATGGAATTAGTTTGCATGGAGCCTGTGAAGGGAACTCAAATAACCTTTCATGTCACCAACTAGGCGCACCTGCAACAGAGATAGAACCATTCTTTCAAAGACTCTATAATGGGAGTTACGTTCTAATTGTGGACCGCAGATGATGTAGTCTTATGCCCGGGACTCCTTATCTCGTAACTACGACTGCGAAGGTCAAGTGCTGTGGACGCTTATTGTTCCCCAGCTCCCTTCCAGACAGGGAGGCAAGGGCATGGCCCAACTTGAAAATTACTTCTATTCGAATAGATACTTTAAGCAGAATGAAAACAGTGCTTCTTCAGACGCCGACCAGGCTCACGTCATCAAAAGAAACGTATGATCTCCTAGTCGCAAGGACGACTGCAGAGATTCACTCATTGTTATGAACTAATTCCCCCATACATTTCGCAGAAATCCTGAATGAAATCTTAAATATTTCTGATACCAGTGGAGTCTCAAAAGTATTTAAGACAGTATTTTCGATGGCATTAACACCATTCAAAGCCATACTGGGTATTTTTCCAGATTTCGTCCATTCGAATTTTGGCGGACTTCCCCTCATTTTGGGACTAATTGCAGGAATCCTATTCCTAGTCCTTATATTTCGTTATGGCAAACCATGTCACAGACAAAACACCTGCGACAAGGGAAGAAACAATCCTAGCCATTGGATACCGGGACCGGATATCAAAAATCCTGGGACTATCCCGGCTTAGAGACCTGAACATGACTTGGTTTCTTTCATTTCGACCAATGTGGCAACGATGTGTTTTACCTGTATTGAGGTGCTTGCTATGCGTAGAAGAATGCGTGTTAGACACCTGTCTGACGCTACAATCGGATGCGCCAATGGATGCAGAAACATTGTTGAGTCCAATAAAGGCTCATGCTTTGTGCTGCCCTCAACGGCTACCAATCCTGATGACGGCATTCGTGGAAGCTTCACCACTACGATTAAGGGGTAGTGAAGTTCAAGATGAAAGCAGCATTGATCAGGTACGACCTTCTGTCAGCAATTCTAATGAAAACGTCAATGGAGACAATCATGCGCACGAATGCATGGTTACATCCTTTTCCGAGTTAGAGGAACTCTCCCAGGAAGCTGTTGACAGCTTTTTCGACAGTCTAAATGATATGATGTTCTCACCAGAGCAGAAATAGAGACTTTTGAGCGAGCTCGCACACGGCGTTCCCTGAATTTGGCCTTCAACTAGAATAGCAAAATACCATGAACAATTTTCCCTCCAGTTCACGGACAGCAAATTTTTTCAGCAGCCTCAAAATATTTTTACGAATTTTTCGGGACACTTATTTTCTGCTTAAAGTAAGAACTATTCTTAGAGAACTAAAAAATTTCTATTTTTAGATACTTTATAGACATTAGCTGCCCGCTGGTATGTTCATAATTATTTTATTCTGTGATGGAATGGTCTCGAACCTTTTTTCTGTATTAAGAGCCATTTCATGTGTAAATTCTCATATACAAATTAGTGATAATGTATAGATATGCGTGATTACTTTAGCATTATTCTACAGCTTGAGTGCATATAATACATGTGACTGTTTTTTCCGTATATTTGATAAATTCAAAATGCATTTATGTATTTTGGGGTGGTAAGGTATACATGATACTCTACAGTATGTTTTCCTATGCATAGATTCGTAAATATGTCCATAGTTAGCGTGGAGTGGGTGTGATGTATTCCTATAGGTTCTGTATCGATCCCCCTATTCCTGACCCTATTCTGGTTAACAAGTTAACTAGCAGCCATCCCATGAGGCAGAAAACCCCCATGATGCAGGAACCGTTATCTGATTAAGCCACACTACGGCACAGGAACGTGTTATCTGATTAGGTCATAACGCTTGCCATCTAATTAGACAAGCGATATTCCTCCAGCCCCTGATAAGGCATACGGAGTTCTCAAAACAAATCAAACCTATGACAACCTAGGAAAAACCCTGCGGCCATTGTTTTGATTTCACCGAGAACTTCAGCAAAAGAATGTGCTAACGACCAGGTCGTATGACATCCTTATTGACGTATCTATGTCCATCCTTACGTCAATCTCGGCACCTTAAAGGTATAAATATTACCGATATTGCCCTATGCAAACACACGCGGTGGTGACGAGATCGGAGCAGCCAGACTTGCCGAAGCCCAGAGCAGAGCAGACCCCGCTGGCGCAGCCCCGCCTTCCTGACGCGCTGAGAACGAGACGCTGCTTTCTCCTGCCGAGAAATCCAGCTCCGGCGCTTCCGGGTAGCCCTCGCAGGCAGCCTGGAATATCGAGACCAGAGACGAGAGATACCATCTCTCATTCATCCTAGATTCCAGGTACAGAACTGAAAAACCCCTTGCAGAGAATTCTTTAGTCAGTCACTTGGCAAAACAAACTTAACTTAAACTGCTACTTTCTATTCCCGCCCACGTATTAGGCTTAGGTCAGGTACATCTGGGGTAGGCGTAGTTAGAAACACCAGTTGAGTACGATTAGTCAAATGTATATGTGTATGTATCTATTTTATCCATTTTAAACCATCATATGGCTTAGAAACCATATCAATGTTTTTACAGTATTATTTTATACTTCTGCTTTTAATGTATGCACTTTACTTAACCATAAGTATTGCAATAATATCGATCCATTTCTCTTGTATGAGAAAAGAGACTGATCAATAAATAACATCTTTTATTGAACACGCCCGTCTCTTCCTTTTCTCTACAATCTGGTGAGACTAAGAATGCACGTACTGACTGAGTAAAATAAGTCGTCTTTTGTTTTCACACGACTCTAGAGATACACTCTTGATTAGGGGAGAGCAAAGTTGTCATGTTCTATGGTTGTCAGAAACTAAATCCCTTCTTGTCTATCCAGGGAGGTTCAACTCCTCCTTGCCTATTCGAGAAAGTTTCTAGTGAACTCTGAGCTAGCTGGCAAACCCAAAACTTTAAGTCTAATATCGACAGTAGTAGACCTAGTTAACGTCTGGTCTAGGCCTATACTATTGAAGGTATTATTCCAATGCGCAGAGCCTATTGGGATAATAGGAACTACACTACACCAGATCAACATGTGATTTGAGTCTTAAAGAGAATCACCAATCTTGTGTTAGGTACTGACCACACAGTGAAAAAAATCAGCATTCTTTAATCAAATATCAAAATGCACTAGGACAGAAATAAAACAGTGCTGAAGGGTAAATATGTATGAATGCATCTTTGTAGTTCTACCCCATGCAACCAATGTCTTTAACTCTCCCATATTCATTAAAGCATACTCAACCTTGCTTATATGAAGGAAACAATATTAGACTTTGACATTTTTATCAACAAAATATTTGAATATGGGATGCCAGAATAAACGTATAAAATCACAAAAGGAGGACTCTATGTTTAACGACATTTCAGAGTTCTTGACTTTGGTGCAACATGCCATGCATTCATTTTTTAAAGTCAACACATACTTGAAGTCACTGAAAGTTTATTTACATTACAAATGCCCAATATGTGATTGGTGTACCCTGATGAGATACATATTGTTGATTGTTTGCAATACACTCATTAATTATTGAGGCTTTGAACATGAGATTATTGCTTTCCTCACTCTTTCCAAAATTCAACTTATGAACTGAAATTTACATGTCTAACTGGTGGCGATCATCCTCAGCTACACTGACAACAATGAATGAGAGACCTGTGATGAAGTGACTCAACAGAGGATGGGACATATATAAAATAAACATCAGTTAGTTTAATAGGTAAAAAATAGTTACAGGAGTGACTCAGAGACATAGTGTTACGTAAAAGCAGTCAACTGCACACTCACATCCTTACAACTTCCCTTCATTTTACCCTTGCATTCTGGCCACCAAGTAGCACAATCCACTCATCACATACACTGATGTTAAACAAATGTATACCCATCACAGGCATTACAACAATCATACAACCCCAGAGGGACACAAAAGAAACTAGAAACACTCAAACCATTTAGCTATGAGAAATGAACCCCACTTACAAACTGCACAATCTTGTAAATGTCGTACCTCTTTTTCACCATGTCATATAATCTCAAACGTAAGCCTGAGTTTACAAGGCCCAAGATATCTAGCACCATTCTAATTACCATCACCTCATGCTAAACGTACACTCTTTCCACAACATCACCTCAAATATTCGTTATTTCGAATTACAAAAACCAACATGGGAATTTCAACAAATAGATGTGCTTCCTAAATTCCGCCTTTTGCCATTCTTCAACGAGTCCATTTGCATCACTCCTAGGGTGCTTTACACACATATTGTTCTATCTTAATGTTCATATCTTTACCCACCCCCCTTCCACAATCCTTTTATGGTTTCTACAAACCCTGCTAGTCCTCAATTCCAGAATTAACTATGTCATTATCAAATTTACAGTCTCCCTAATTTATGCCTCAGTTTTTCTTAAACACAACAGAACCATCTTGGTACAAAGTGTGCTGTTAATGAACATGTTGAATAGAGAAATATAAGACAATGAACAGGGAACTGTGCTATACTTTAAAAGCATTGTTTACAGGACTTTAATCAAACAAATGCACATTTATTCTTTTGAATTAGATGCCACAGTCTCTTAAATAGTCTTCTATTCAAATGCTGATAAAGCAGGGTGCATTACCCAAAACTGTTTGAGGTTGCTTTGCTAAAAACCACCATTAAAAATATCCAGAATTGTCTTAGAATATGCCTCTTCTGATATTTGCACCTTTAGCGATTTTGAATTGCAAGCAACATGCACAGTGTCAAACTCTTCCATCCATGGCACATCTGCCTTCCTTCATAGACCTAATGGACACTCTCCCACCCTCATTATACTTATGCCACACGTGTTAGGCTGCCAGAAATATACACACACTTCTTTTAGTCCCTCACATGCCTACTTCACCTTCATGGTCATGTGTAAAAGGTGCCAGCATGGACCAAAAGGGGCTCAATTTTGTCCTTAGAGTGACTATTCCTTTTGAATCTTACAGGTAGATTATTTTTCACCTCATAACATCTTTTCTTCAGGCCTACCATGATGTTTTCAATGTTGTCTATAATAGCTGTACCAACGCTCATCTCTTGACACCTTTCACAGCAGTTAAAGCAACACTCATTATCTTATTACCTACAACACCAGTCACATCTCTGAAACAATAAGCCAATTGGAATTCACCATCTTAGTCATGATTCACTTCTTTATTCTCTAAATTTGAGATGGGCATGGCTAAGCCAATCAATAAATAGGCTGTTCTACTGTGCTGCTCCCAGGCCACAGCCCTGTTTTCACAGTTTTTCCGAGTTTAATAAACTTTTTTCAATTTTCCTAAACTTTACAATATGGAGATCTTCGCCCCAACTTTTTTGTAGTCAAGGCATAAGTAAAGAGGAAATAGATATGTGGTGCAAGACACATGAACACTGCAGGATAAAAAACAGGGCGAAGTACAGGTACACTTGGATCAATGGTAAAGTTAGTCAGCCATACATTCTATAAATCCTTTACACAGTTTCTATGGACGATGTAGCATTACATTGTGGATCAAAGGATCAGGAGTAGTAGAAATAGGCCTATTATAAAGACTGCACGGGTCTACATTGAAGGGATTGCATTTGCAAGCAGGTATTGAGGTGTTATGTTATGTTATGTTATGTTATGTTAATTATTTATTTCTATAGCGCGCGGCTACTCAAAAAGAGTGTCCCGGCGCTTTATTGGAGAAGGAGACAAAACTGCGACATACTAACATAACACCAGATAAAAAAACTAACAGAAGAGTGGGCCAAAGATTCACAGAAGACCGGCTACTGAATGAACAGCCAAGTTTTAAGGCTTTTCCTAAAAGCCAATAGACTGGTGGCTCCCCGCAGGGCCAGTGGTAAGGAATTCCACAACTGAGATGCCAACAGTCCAAAAGAGCGGCCTCCGAGGCGCGCTTTCTTTACCCGGGGAACAACAGCAAGGTACAGGGCTTCCGACCTCAGAGACCTGGTCGGATGATAAAAGACGAGCCTCTTTTGGAGGTACTTGGCTCCCTCCTTGTGAAGAGCCTTGTAGGCCAAGGTCAGCGCCTTAAAGGCGATCCTCTTGCGGATAGGAAGCCAATGTAAAGTTGCCAGCAGGCCCGAGGCCCTGGAGCGCCTACCAAGGCCAAAGATTGCCCTGGCAGCGGCGTTCTGTGCCACTTGGAGCCGCTGCAGCAAGTACTCTGGAAGGCCCAGGTAAAGGACGTTGGAATAATCCAACCTGGACCCAATCAGAGCCTGAACTGTCAGCGTCCTATGTTCCACAGATAACAGAGGGAGGAACCTCCGCAGCATCCTGAGGATGCCAAAGCAAATGCCCGACACCCCCAGGATCTGGGATTTCAAGGTAAGCCTGTTATCCATCTTCACCCCCAGATTCAGGTGTATATTCTAAATGTAGAGAGGATTAGGCAGTGCTTAATTTGAGCAGGTTCTTTCAGGTGCTCAGCACCTGCACTTCTTTCACAGGGCCGGGGCTATAATTTCTGAACCTGCAGGTGGTGGTCTCAATATTAATTGTTCAATTCAAAATAAAAAGAATAACATACATTGCATGGTGACTGGCTGGTAAATGTTCATAGGCAGGCCGGCATACGCCTGTCCAGACAGGCATGATTGTGTATCACCACGTTAGTGATGATGTCATCACGCTGATCACAAATCCAAGAAGTCATCGACAAACTATGGCTTGCATTCTATTCCCCTAGTCTGTTGCACCCTGCCACTGCCTGAGCCTAAACCTCCCATTGGATTATTGTATCTGGGGGCTGGCTCATGACGGAGTTGAGGCAAGGAAGCTGCTAGAGCGCTTTTGGAACTTGGAAGTGAGGGTGGGCGGAATTTGCGTAATCGTGTAACGCAAATCTCCGCGAAATGGTAAAAAATCTCCGCGAACACGCAGAAATTCCGCAAACACGCGGAACTGCTTGTTCGCTATGCTTTTTTACTGTTCACAATCGCTGTTTGCATGCTCGGGGGAAAATAACTCGTGAACACGCATTTGAGAACACGAACAAGCAAAAAATTTCGCGAAGTCGCGGAGCACACAATTTTGGGCAATTTTGCGTACTCCGCGGAACGCGAAATTACCTAAATTCTGCAAATTCCGCGATCAGAATGGAATTTACTGCCCAGGCCTTCTCTTGAGGAAGAATAATTGAAAGTAAGTGTGGACTTTCCACTTGTTGCGTAGCCAGAGTAGCATACTCAGCAGCCCTGAATTGCTGCTATCCTCAATGTGCTCGATGCGGCTGTGGCCCAACACAACTGTTGTGCGCCATGGCGTCACCTGTAGAATCTGTGCGCTGCACCCCAGCATGGTAATTGCTGAGCATGAGTTAGTCCAGTAGGCACCACAGTCTTACTTACCGGCATTGGCAGCATTACTGCCGGGGACAATGCCTGTGCTGTAGCAGGCAGGGTCACAGCAAGCTGAGCAGTGGATGCCAATGCTGTCGCCATACCTGGATCTACTAATTACAGGCAGCACTAGCAGTGACATGACCTGCTGTGCTCAAGCAGTCGCCTGTTCCGCAATAAACTCAGTCATAGCACACTGATCAAAATATGCAAAAACGCATTTTCATTTGGTGTACATTTTGTTTTTGCGCTCGGTGTAGGTAAGAAAGTAAAACACGTCTTTTCCGCTTCTTTAGGAATGACAGCAGGAAAACGCAGAGTTCAAAACAGCAGGGACATGTACAGGCTGACGACAGGGGTCACAGGCAGCAGCAGTGTTAGAGATGAGAGACAGCAAGCGTAAAGGGGAGAAGAAACAACAAGAGAGGAGAGAGATAAAACGGAGCAAAGTAGAAGAAAAGGAGGAGAGCAAATCAGATCCAAAGAGAAAGCAGAAATGATGTGAAGAAGAGAGCATTAAGAAGAGAGAAGATAGAATGAAAGGATGTGGAGGACAGGACAGAGGAAAAAAAGAAGATAAAATGGAGACACAGCTAATCACTGCTAGAGAGTGATAGTAAAGAGCCAAGATCAAGGGGAGAGAGAGCAGAGCATGGATAAAAGTGAAGAGAAAAAAGGGCAGGGCTAAAACGAATACAGGGCAAATTCGAAATACAGGGTGTGACAAAGATGATAGAAAACAATTAGAGAAGTGAGAGGATAGACTCTTAAAGCAAAGACTTTGGGGACAGACAACAGATCAAGGTTAGAAGATAGAGCTTGAGGCAGTGAGAGTGTTGTAAGTGGGGCTCACTGGAGGAAGACAAGAGAGGGGGCCTCCTTGGTAAAATTTTCAGCACCTGCACTTCTTTTTTTTACAGAGCACTGGGATTAGGGACATGTGCAATTGTGTGAAAATAAAAGATACGAAAGTGGGGTAGAGGGCAGTGAAGGACAGGGAGGTATAAGCCCTTTATTTGTAATTATAACTAGCCGGGATATGGAGGGAGCAGGTCTGCAAGGCTCAGTGTTGGTGCAAGTGATATTTGTCCTTACGGGAGTCAACCTTCTGGAGGAAAAGGTCAAGAGAGTCCAAAAGGCCTTTTAAAGCATTGGTATTGTGTGCTTTTTTGTGTACAATATAGTCGGCCCCTCTGGTGGCTCAGAGAGTGTTCCACCATTTCTCGTAGGAGGATTCTGTGGTTGCTTTCCAATCTGTCAAAATCATTTTGTTGCTAAGGGCTAGCATATGGTCGAGTAGGAGTGAGTTTGCTGCGATAAGGCAATGGGTGAGTGATATGCATTGAGGCCAAGCTTTGCTGTGAGTAGAGTTGGTGTAAAGTAAATGTCAAAGATGTTCTGGATGTATTGTTGTATTTTGGACAATAGGGGTTGGACCATGTTACAGGTGAAGAACATATATATTTTTGTGTGTTCCATAAGCATCTTTACAGCGCCTGCATATGTCGGTATGTCTAATCCCCAGTTTGTTTAGCTCGGAGGGGTCCAGAGAGATTTGTGAATAGTACAGAGTCTTGTTTGGGCAATTGAAGGAGTCATTTTTGATTGAGAGGGGGATTGCCAGATTCGGTGCCAGAGAAATGTGAGGACAGTGGTGCTGGGGTTTGGGTCAACCATTTGTTTTTGTATTTTTTCTAAATGTGTGTTCTTCCGGGTTCTAGGATTTTGTACATGGAGGAAACCATGTGGCCTATTCTTTAAAATTTCTCCAATAGGTCAGGTAACTCTAGTTTGTGAGGATTCCTGAGAAACCTGGTTGATATTTTAAGTTTTAGGAAATTGTAGAGCTCAATTGGAGGGAGGTTGTAGTGTGAGTTTAGATCAGCAAAGGAAATGGGATTTGTCGTTGAGCCCAGATTACTGATGCAATTAATGATTTTTTCTGCCCATGGTTTCCAAAGTAAGGTTTTTCCATCCAGCTTGAATTTATAGTTTTGCCACAGGGTAACCATGGTAGAGTCCATGAGCCTGTTGGGGAGTGTTTTATCAATGCAACGAAGAGCTGATGCTGTATCACCTATGATGGGTAGAAGTGGGAGGTGGGTAGATTTGTTATGCCTTTTTTATGTCAATTTTGGTGGGAAAGGGTGTAGTAGGTGTGTTTCAATTTGAAGCCAAGGGGATGAGGAGCCCAAAGAGACCACCAGTTGCTTTGTGCTGATTGGAAAGATTGTCGGCACCTATGGAAGTCAGGCAAATTTTGCCCCCCTCCATTTTTGTTCAATTTTAGAGTGGGCCCAGCTGTTCTGGCTCTCTTTCCTTGACCAAACATTTTTTGTAACAACTTTGTCTACAGATTTGAAGAATTGGGTGGTTAGGTTTATAGGTAGAATGCTTGAGATGAAGTTGATGAGTTGCACGATCAGTATTCTTATTGTGCCTATTCTGCCCCACCAGGTTAAAGTTTTGGAAGATGCTGATGACAAAAGCTCATTTATTTTGGAGAGTGTTTTATTTTCGATGATCATTATAGTTTGGTGGAGGTCTTTGCTAAACCATATCTCTAGGTTTTTGAGTGCTGTGATTGTCATTTCAGGCCCAAGTTGCAGAGGACAGAGGGAGTGCAGTAAATGTTTATAGGGAATATTTCTGTTTTAGAGTGAATTAGTGAGTAGCTGGATACTTTTGAGTAGTCATTCATTTTGGACATGATAGACGGTATGGCTTTATCAACGTCTTCGGAGAAAATTAAGACATTGTCAGCAAAATCTGCAACCAGTTGTCTGCCTGATTGAAAATGGATACCTGTGATACTTTTGTTAGGTTTTAGACCATATAAGAGGAGTTCTATTGTTAGAAAGAATAGAAGAAGAGAAGGAGGAGAACCCATTTGTGTGCCTTGTGTTAGTGAAAATGGATTGGATAGACTGCCTTTTATTCTGACTCTTGCTGATGGGGAAGCATATAGGGCCATTGTCATGTGGATAAAGTTCTTGCCTAGGTAGAATTTACGAACAGTTTTAAGTAGAAAGGTCCAAGAGGCCTTGTCAAAAGCTTTTTCTGGGTCAAGTGCCATAGCCATGACGGGTGAGGACTCAGAATGAGCTTTTTCAAGGGCGTGGCAAAAGACGCAGATATTGTCGCCGTCCAGCCTAACTTTCAGGAAGCCCGTTTGAGTTGCGGCAATGAGTTTTTGAAGTACTTTGTCCAGCCTTTGAGTCAGAATTTTGGCGTAGATCTTACAGCTGATGTTGATTAGTGAGAGCAGCCTATGGTTTTTGACATCAAGTGTATTTTTCCCTTCTTTCTGGATCACCACTATTGTGGCCTCAGATGCATAGCCAGATACTCTGCCCGTCGAGGCAAACAAATGGAATAAGGCAAGAAGTGGAGTAGTGAGGATCTAGATGAATATTTTTATAAACGGATGCAATGTACCCATCATGCCCCGGGGCTTTGCCGGAGGTGAGTGATTTAATTGCTACTTGTACATCATCGGAGGAGATTGGAGCATTGAGGAGGGCTCTTTCTGAGGGAGAAACAGAGGGGAGAGAGCAGGAGTCCAGCTATGATATACATTCAAGAGAATTGCTATTATAGTTTGGTGTGTAAAGGTCGGAGTACTAATTGTGCAATATTTCTAGTATCTCCTTGTGGGAGGCCACTGGGAGTCCTGATTTACTTCTGATGGCAGTGTTTATACTTTTGTTCTGAAAGTAATTCAAGTAGCAAAAGTGTTTTACCAGTATTGTTCTTTTTAATCCATTTCGGTGCATGATTGCTTAGTATTTGGTTGAATCTTACTGTCGTTGCCCAGTTTGCGGATATCTTGGGACCCAGCGGGATGTCTTATTCTTTTAGGGAGCTAATTTTAGCCTCAATACATTCAAGGCATTCATTTAGGGTCTTATTTCTCCTAGCCGCTATGGACAGTAAAGTTCATCTTAGAGTTGCCTTCAGCGTGATCCATCTAACTGCATCTGAAGTGTCGCCCTATTTGTTTTGTGCTAGGAACTGATGTATTCAGTGATTATTGTTTTAAAGGTTTTGCCTACTAGGATTGCATCATTGAGGCAGCAAAGGTTGAGGAGTTGTGAGTCTCTGATCGAGACGTTGAGTGAAATGCAGTCATGGTCTTTAATTAGTAAAGGTTCTATTTTATGATTTAGAGTAGCCAGCATTAAATATTTATCTATGAGGATGTAATCAATTCTTGTGATGGTATGGTGTGTTGCTGAGTAAAAGGTGTAGTCACTGCATTTTGGTTTGAATAGTATCCATATGTCAGAGAGGTTATTATTGCAGCAGAATCTCATTTGGTTGTAGGATCTACTGCCCAAGAATTTATGGGCGGCAAACTGTTGTGGGCGTTATCCATTGGGAGGTTGAAATCACCCAACAATGGTTCCAGGCGTTATCAGGGATTTCTGAGATGTGTTGTCTAGGTCTTGCCAAAATGCGATGGAATTATCTTTGGTGCATTTCACTGCCAGCTCCCTGTTTCCCGTTAGTATTCTTGTGATTAGGGAATGGATCTTGTTGTCATGTTAGAGAGACAAAACAGATAGACATATTTTTTTTTGCAATTAGGGTAATGACCCAATTTGGTTTGCATTGGCGGGGGAAATTTGGGTATCAGCAACCCAAGGGCAATAGAATCTAGCCTATTTGGGTTGCTCGGTATGAGTTTCCTGTAGTAGGATAACAGCTCCTTTTAGTTTTTTACATGAATTGGCTATTTTTGCATTTGACAGGGTGGGAAAGACACTTGGGGCCCCATTAGGATGGTGGGCGGATCGCCCCAGCCAGGCCAACAGTAGCCACGCCAGCCCGGCGGGGGCCGATCCGCCCGCCATCCTTCCAGCAAAGACCCCCTCCATATTACTATGGCCGGGGGGTCCGCGGCGGAAGGAAAGACCGTTCGCCGCTTTTCCGCCGAGTCAAGTCGACTGGGCGGAAAGGGTTCAATATGGTGGCGGTGTATGTTAGACACCACCAGCCACATTAGTATGTGTGCTGGGACATGCCTTTCCGTGGCGGCATTACCGCCACCGAAAGGCATACGGAGTCTGCCTGCAGGGGCCTGTTGCGGGCCCCCAGGGACTCCTGGGGGTGGGGGGTGCACATGGGGGGTACCTATGGTACCCCCCATCAGTTCCATGCACAACATGACAGGCACCGCTCGGTGCCTGCCATGTTGTGCATGGAAGTGCACAAAATGGCTTTCTGGCATTGTGGCAGGCGGTGCTGAGTGCACCGCCCGCCGCAATGTTAGGAATGCAGGATGCGCCCACCACACTAATCTCTGCAATGGGACCCCCGTACCTATGGTGGGCGGTCCCATTCCGCAGGAGGATGGCAGATGGACAAAGTCCGCCCGCCATCCTAATGACCCCCTTGGTGTTCAATGGAAGGATTCTTATGCCAGCCATCATGATTTTGGAATGAGCGGGTGGCTAGATATTAGTTGATACTTTGGTTTGGATGGCTGTAAGTGTGAACTTATTTCGAGGTGGGGATTGCCCTCGGTGGAGCGACGCATATTCAGTGAGCTACTGGTATGCATGAAGGTATGCAAAGTGTTGCTTTGCTTTGTAGATAGTTGCGCAGATACTGAGTGGTAGTCTATTATACTGTGTTGGAGTCATAATGATTGCCTTGCAGTCTTGCTGGTGAGCGAGTATATTTCCTTAACAACATCAAAGGGGGGCTAGGGAGGACATATACAGTAGCAGAGGAAAGTGAGAAGTAGGAAGAATAGGAAAAGCAAGAAGAAGCCTTGACCAAATTAAACCCCGAACCCTAACCCACCAATCTCCCATCCCATGAAATGTGGGAGTACCACATTTCCCCAACTTGATTTGAACAGGGGAGAGAAAGGCTACGAGGGGGCTAAAAAGAGACAGCAGCCCTGGTGCTCCATCCTAGTGTTGTAAATAACTGGGATATATATGTTGAGAATGACATGTGGGACATGATAATTACATGTGCTACAGAGTACCGAGCTGAGTGATGCTGTGCAGAGGGAGGAGTTGAGTAGCAGAGTAGCTTGCGTGTGTCAAGTACTCCTTGTCTTGAGCAGACGTGGCGCTGTTTAGGAATGTTGAAACAGTGATAGTTTTGGTAATAAGCAAAACTGATGTTAGTGGATAAGATAAGAGAAAGCATGTTAGCCATGCTGGTGGGTAAGGTTAGAGAAACAATGTTAGTCGTGGTAGTACACAAGTCGACCTATATGTCAAAGATTAGTTGGAGCTTATTATTTGAACAGGAGCATACATTAGGGTAAAGTGCAGCGAATAGAAACTGAGAAATAACTTGCTAGGTGGCTATAACCAACCCAGACACAAACTGGTTAGGTAGACATGTCCATTTGGGTGTAAGTGTCTTGTAGGTCCAAAGGAGAGCAGGAGATCTGGGATTTGCCTTTGAATAGTATGCAGAATCTTGCAGGCCTAATGAAGGAAAAGGGAATGTTGCGCTCTCTCAGGCTTTGGTAGAGGGTTAGGAATTCCTTTCTCAATGCAACAGTTTCCTTGGAGTGGAATGCTGGATAGTGGGCCTGAGGGAAGCCTATGAGCTCATTCAGTTTCAAAGTCTTTATCTAGTCTCAGCGAGTTTGTTGGAGAGACCTTCATATCATCACATAGAGCTTGGATGGCTTACCGCATGGCATCAGTGCTAGATTTTTTTGCTTTCATTAATACATGAAGACACTCCAGGCATTGAATGATGACTTCTATGCTGTTAAGCATGTCTCCTTTGAGTTTCACAGGAGAGTCAAGAAGGGGCGTATCTTGTTTTGAACATTTGTGGGAGGTTTTGTTCTCCTTCTGATCTCTCTGTTATTTCCTTTTGTTATCAGCCATCCTTTGTGGAGATGGGGGAACGTGCCAGGAGACAGGAAGATGAGTTTGTGTCCATTGGCATACTGCACCCTAATGAGTTTAGATCAATATCTGTCTACTCGTTAGCTGTAACCGCAGGTAATCGAGTGTTGGTATTACAAGATCATGCTGGTGATGTTTTACAATGGATTTATGAACTGAGGGCTACTTCCTTTGTCTTCTAGATAGTGTTTAGATGGTTTTGTGAGATGAAGACTATATCAGTTACAGTTATGGGATCACAGGTGATGAGTGGTCTAAATGTTTACTTTTGGTCCATTGAACTCTAGTCTGGTGACAACTGGGAGTGGGTTTTGCTTGACTTAGTCTGGTAGATGAGTAGGGTGAAGGCTGGACTAACTGTTATTCTAGAGGCACTGTTCAGGCTCTCCAGAGGATGATAAGTATATGACAAGATATAAGGCCATGGAGAAGTAGGTGGGATCACTCCAGGTAAACCACAAAATGACTGTAAGCTTACATATATGGTGGCAGCATATATATATATATAATCAGTGTATTTTTAGGCCAGAGGCAAATGCGTGAGATGATTTGAGGCACGTGAATTGACTGAAGCAGATAGCTTAGATCAGGTACCACCATTGGGGTTCAGCAGATAGAGCAGTCATGTTAAGGTCAGGCAGACAGTAGGTAGTCCCGATCTGTCCTTCGACAGGCCTAGTGGGACACAAATGGGCCAGTGGAGACAATTTTCTGATTAGGCAAAAGTGGTGTGTGCGGTCAGAACCCAGGAAGAGGATTCAGGCTGAATGCTCTCGGCTTTATTCATGCCACTTACAGCGCCATTGGAAAAGCTCCTTGGAGCGGCTTGCTGGATCGCAGGGATCACCTCGTTTGGCACAGCAGGAGAGGCCGCGTATCATCAACTGTAGTCTGTTGTGACTGGTGGATGTGGCACTCTTTCAAAAGCAGCATCAGCAATGGGCTGTTGAAGATTCCATGAGGAGATAGGTCACATGAACACAAACGCTCAGGTCATAGGTCATCAAGATTCGGGGGACTTCTGCAGGAAGCTGGAAGCAGGCATGAGCTTCTGATCTTGGAGATGCAAGTATTTATGTTTTGCATAAGAGCAGTACTCACAAAGCGATATTGAGCTCTTTGTGTCTCATAGGTAATCGTCAATGGGCATCTGAGCCACAGCACACATCATTCAGGCATAGCAAGTTGATCTTGAGCGTGCTGAAGGGGGTTGAGGTGCTACAGCTGTAGAGAGGGTGAGGCGGAGCTGCTACTGTATGTTTGCCATTGGGTTTGTATTTTGGATAATTTCAGAGCCATTGATTGTTGAAGATTGTAATGTGGTAGTTTTTGCTGGAGTTGTGCCGCTGTTGTGCATTTAGGGCAACTTGAGTAGCACTAGCTGATGGGAGGAGCATGGTGAGTCCTTGTACTTACATTATCTTGAGTTGCAGGGGGGAGTAAAACCATCTGCTCGATTCTCCTTTAGAGATGGTGGGTGAATGTCTTCCCATGCATTTATGAGTTGACAATGTAGGTTTGTCTAGTAGGCAATGTTCATTTAGTTGGCCATGCCGGAGCTGATAGGAGTGATCTGGTAAGCTCTGACTGCCATTTTATGGAAAGTGCATGACAGTGGTCTCTGGGAGAAATTAGGAGCTATTGCTTTGTTAGAGGGAAAGAGCCTACTACAGCAGTGACATTAGTGTGCTCAGATTGTGGCACATGGTGAGGATGCTTTACTTGTCCAGATGGATGGTGAGGGTCTCGAACTTAAGCGAATGGAGCTCGGTGCCAAGGGTTCAAGACACACCCCCTTCCTAACTTCCATTCTTCAAACACAAAAGGCATTACTCATGTTTTCAAAGTCATTGGACCTGGCTTGTTGACTTGCTTTTAGATTGTTTTCGGATGTATTTGTTCATCCTTCAGTTCATTATTTTCCAGTCTGTTTCCTGGATTTTCTACTAGACTTCTGATCGTTGATTGTGCAAGTCTCATTCTTTTTCTTACAAATAAATAAAGCCAATATGAATATCAACAACACAAATGAAAATTGTGACAATCTCAAAGAGCAGCAGTGCCGAGTAAATATGTCATTTTCTTTTCCCACCGATTAGTTGTCGGTAATCTGTGAACATTGAACTTTCTCATTTCTAAAGCTGTGAGCTGCTAAAGTGAGACCATTTTTCTGGTGCATGAACTCTTTTGAAACGATCTGCTTGGATGTCCACTTGTATTTGCCACCAATTACTTTTTTTAATATGAGGGAAATATTCTTTACTAATAAGAAGGCACCGTGCATCTTCCCCTGCAATGCAGGTACCCATCCTGATATATGCAGTATTTGATGGGCTATCAATACCGACAACACCTGTTCCAGCACATGCTTTATCACCTGTTCTGGCAAGAACCAGACCACAAAGACCTTCTACCTCCTTGGACTCCACTGATGATGTGCTTCATCATGTATGCACCTCATCTTTTTGTCAACAACAAGACCAATGTTGTCAAATTCCTCTGTTTCCGTACTGCAAACCATCACAGGTCTAGCATTAACACAATTGCTCATGTGTCTTTTACACCTTCGACTTCCACATTTGGTGAAAAATTTATATCAACTTCATCAGCTGAAAAGACGTAACAGCGACAAGATCTGCATCACAGCATACAATGAACTGTTCCTGCTTTTTTAGAAATTGCATAAAGAAAAATATTGTTAAAGGGGACAGTTTATACCTTTTGCTCTTGCTTTTTTTCAATATATATTTTGAACCCAGCCACAATAATGACAGTATGATATTTTTGTCTGTTGTTTTTGCTTTTTCTTTTTGCGTATATATATATATATATAATATATTACCTACTGGCGGTCGCCAGTAGGTATATATAGTTAGGATTTTTTCTCTATGGGATTTTTGAAAATTCTATGTCTAATAACTTTGGCGTTTGTGGACGGAATTGGCTGAAATTTTCAGGAAAATGGCACATTTTTGTTTCTGAGCAGCTCTTGAAAATTTGGGGGGGGTTCGTCAAGGGGGGGCCGAGAAAAAAGGTGGGCCCCAAAACGTGTTTTTAACATTGAGTTTTCCATAGGGCGGTTGGCCTCACTTTTAGCCCGAACGGCTGAATGGATTTGCACGAAACTTGGCAAAATTGTAGGGACTGGTAGCCCGATGTGCCTTTGCTAGGTCTCAATATATGTGCTTCAGTGGATTTTGAGAAATTAACGTTCAAAAAAAGATATATATCTGTAACAGCAGACCGGGCAGCGCTCCGGTTCGCGGACTTTTCGCGGTACGGAGCTTTGTGAAGCGAAGCTGATTGGTTCTCCGGCGTCTGTGAACATGCCAAACAGTCCGTAGCGGCCGCCATCTTGTCTCTCGGTAGGATCGAGAGACAAGAGGAGGCCAAAGCGAAGGGGCAAATGACCATAAGGGGGCATAGTAGATCCTCGCTGACCCCCTAGGTTTGATGTGGAGGTTTTAAAAGGGCCCCGCGGGGCAAAAAAAAAAAAAAAAAATAATAATCGAACGGCTGAATGGATTTGCACGAAACTTGGTAAAATATTAGGGACTGGTAGCCCGATGTGCCTTTGCTAGGTCTTAATATATGTGCTCCAGTGGATTTTGAGAAATTAACGTTCAAAAAAAGATATATATCTGTAACAGCGCTCCGCTTCGCGTAACGGAGGTTTGCGAAGCTGATTGGTTCTCCGGCGTCTGTAAACATTGCAAACAGTCCGTAGCGGCCGCCATCTTGTCTCTCGGTAGGATCGAGAGACAAGAGGAGGCCAAAGCGAAGGGGCAAATGACCATAAGGGGGCATAGTAGATCCTCCTTGACCTCTTAGGTTTGATGTGGAGGTTTTAAAAGGGCCCCGCGGGGCAAAAAAAAAAATAATAATAATAATCGAACGGCTGAATGGATTTGCACGAAACTTGGCAAAATTGTAGGGACTGGTAGCTCAATGTGCCTTTGCTAGGTCTCAATATATGTGCTTCAGTGGATTTTGAGAAATTAACGTTCAAAAACAAGATATATATCTGTAACAGCGCTCCGCTTCGCGGAGATAAAATTATCTCTGTATTACCTAGCTGTTGCTAACACCAGTTAGCGACGGCTAGTAGGAGATAGCGACCATCTTGGGCCCCACTTTGCATGTGAGTGATATTTATCACTAATGACATGCAAAGTGGGCATGCCAAGATGTTAGCGACTGGAAACAGTCGCTAACATCGCTATCTCCTATTACCAACTTTTGGAAATATTCGCGATAAGCGCGAATATCTCCAAAAGCTACCACCTGCCCTGAGCAGTTCTTAGCCATGTTATCCAATGGGAGGTGGATAACATGGCTAAGAGCATTAGCTCGGTAATGCATGAATATCGCTGAGTTTTCAGCGATATTAATGCATTGCGGTCGTTTTTTATCGTATTTGCGATAAACCTTGATAATAGCAAGGTTTATCTGCGATAATTTCTGAAGATGCTTAGCGGTAAAAAATTCGTTGCTAAGCATCGTTAGGGATAAATATCGCTTAACTTTGGTAATATGCCCCAACGTCTGTTAACGTTCGATTCGAAGGAAATCAGGAAGTGTTGAAAAACATTGTCTGCGCCATCTTGCCTTTTTTCAAATGCCACACTTTTGTCGTGCACGGCAGTCATTTTAGATGCCTTGACCAGACCCACTCTCTGCACGCTGTCGATCCTTAGCATGGCTCCCCACCCTCGCAAGCATCTCCCCCAGGCAGTGGTCACCCCCGCTCTCTGTCTTATGCATGGGTAATAAACCACCCCCCATCTGCGCTGCTCTTCCCTGAGAATCACACCCTGTGCCCGCCCGACACCTCCCTTTCGCCCTATTCACTACCGCACCCTCTGACACTCCTTTTCCTCTGTGTCCGATTGTCCAGGCCGGTCCTAGGGTATCAGCTAGCCCTGCAGATGTAGTTTATGGCCCCAGCTGTAAAGAATCACCCCTCTTCAAAGGAGTTATAGTAGATCAAGGCCCACACTCGATGAGATCCGTCACAGCAGACGCGTTCCTATTATCTGAAAACCATCCTGTATTGTGATTGGGGAGGGGACCGAGCCTGAAGCGGAAGATTCCAGGGATGACTCTTTGTTCATCAAAGTTTTTACAATTATGTGTCACATTAAAAATATATAGCACTCCAACAAAGTAGTAAGATTATAAAACTTTAATAACTTATAAATATATACAAGAAAACAAAAACAGTAATAACATATAAACATTTTTAGGGAAAAACAACGAAGTAGCGGTCGGCTGTGCGAATAGTCCCAACGCAGCACAACGTCCAGATTACACTGATTTCGGAATCCGGCGTGGGGCGTCGCGGGGGGTGGGTCATCAGTAGCAAACTGTTGTGCGAATAGTTCCAAGGCAGCAGAACGATGGCACCAAGGTGATGTCCAGTAAGTTGCCGCACTGGTTTTGGTATCCTACAATGCTGCTCCGAATAACGGCGTGGGGCGCCCCGGGGGAGGCGGCGTGAACGGGCCTCTCCAGGTGGAGTCTCGTCTGTTGTAGTGGGGCGCCCCTTTACCGTTTCAGTTGCCATTCCGTCCGCTTTTGGTCCACTGTGTCAAAAGCCGCAATTCAGCTGAGTTGCGCCCACTCTTGCGGTGCAGCGATAGGCGGCTGTCACAGGATTCTCAAAATGGAGGCAGGCTGTTTCCTTTTTGGGCCTGGTCCACTGAAATGGCCCTGGGACACCTTGGAAATCGGACGCTTGTCTGCTAGGTCTTGGACCCCATTCTCGAAAGCGTCCCCTCCGCCTTGAGGATTCATCAAAAGTTTTGGGGGCCCCCGACTCCTGCAGGCTTCTGGTGGGGAGCGGCTGCCATGATTGCTCGCGGAATGACTACGACGGAGCCACGAGATGGTGGTGCTTTCATGGTGACGCCAGCTTCAGTCTGAAACATCCAGAAACAAGGTGGGGCTTTCATCGTTTGGGGAAAAAAAAAAGTTTTCATCCAATGAAAAGTGTTGTTTTTAGGTCATATGATCAAGCCTTCCATCATTAGGAAACCAAAAGTAAAATGAACCAATGAAAAGTTTTATAAACAAGTCACATGACCTGTTATGCGGCATAGGGTATAAAATGCGGAGAAAATACGTTGGCACGGGAGGCGGCGTCAGTAGCGGACCGATGTGCGAATAGGCCGAAGGCAACACAACGCGCCAAGATCCGGATGGCACCGAGGTGGTGTCCAGCAAGTTGCAGCACTGGTGTGGCCATCCTACAATGCTGAAAGTCGGCGTGGGGCGCCCTGTTGGCCTGTGAGTTCGCGTCAGTAGCGGACCGATGTGCGAATAGGCCGAAGGCAGCACAACGCGCCAAGATCCGGATGGCACCGAGGTGGTGTCTAGTAAGGTGCACTGGTGTGGCCATCCTACAATGTTGAAAGTCGGCGTGGGGCGCCCCGTTGGCCTGTGAGATGGCGTCAGTAGCGGACCGATGTGCGAATGGGGCCAAAGGCAGCGCAACAATGTTTTCTGAATAGAAGACACCACAAGGCGCTGAGATGCCAAGATCCGGATGGCACCGAGGTGGTGTCTAGCAAGTTGTGGCACTGGTGTGGCCATCCTACAATGGTAAAAGTCGGCGTGGGGCGCCCTGTTGTCCTGTGAGATGGCGTCAGTAGCGGACCGATGTGCGAATGGGGCCAAAGGCAGCGCAACAATATTTTCTGACTAGTAGACACCACAAGGCGCTGAGATGCCAAGATCCGGATGGCACCGAGGTGGTGTCTAGCAAGTTGCCGCACTGGTGTGGCCATCCTACAATGTTGAAAGTCGGCGTGGGGCGCTCCGTTGGCCTGTGAGATGGCGTCAGTAGCGGACCGATGTGCGAATGGGGCCAAAGGCAGCGCAACAATATTTTCTGAATAGAAGACACCACAAGGCGCTGAGATGCCAAGATCCGGATGCCACCGAGGTGGTGTCTAGCAAGTTGTGGCACTGGTGTGGCCATCCTACAATGGTAAAAGTTGGCGTGGGGCGCCCTGTTGGCCTGTGAGATGGTGTCAGTAGCGGACCGATGTGCGAATGGGGCCAAAGGCAGCGCAACAATATTTTCTGTATGGAAGATACCACTAGGCGTTTAGATGCGAAGATCCGGATGGCACCGAGGTGATGTCTAGCAAGTTGCTGTACTGGTGTGGTCATCCTACAATGCTGAAACTCGGCGTGGGGCGCCCCATTAGCCTGTGAGATGGCGTCAGTAGCGGACCGATGTGCGAATGGGGCCAAAGGCAGCGCAACAATATTTTCTGAAGAGAAGACACCAAAAGGCGCTGAGATTCGGTTACCACCGAGGTGATGTCTAGCAAGTTGCCGCACTGGTGTGGCCATCCTACAATACTGCTCCGAATAACGGCGTGGGGTGCCCGAAGGGGGGGGGGGAGGCGGCGTGAACGGGCCTTCCTAGGTGGAGGCTCGTCTGCTGTAGTGGGGCGCCCCTTTACCGTTTCAGTTGCCATTCAGCTGAGTTTCGGCTGCTCTTGATGCTACAGCGACAGGCGGCTGCAACAGGACTCTCAAAATGGCGGCTTGTTCTTTGGATTTGGGCCTGGTCTACTAAAATGGCCCTGGGACACTTTAGAACTCGGACGCTCGATTTTTTTTTTCCTTTCCTGTACATGCAAAAAAATGTAAATGCCCGGTACGTTACACGCTTCATCTGCCACGATGTACTCTCCAGAGGAACCGAAAAAAAATATAGTTATGGTAACTATACCATGCATCGTCATATGGAGAGGTGGCACCAATTAATTATAGTGCTGCATAAAAGAGAGATTAGGAGGAGAACCCCCGACCTGCCAGTACATTCATCAAAGAAGTGGCACTGACAGCATCAGAGGCAAGGGAAATGGTCCCAAATATTTAGAACTTTGGAAAGATTAAAATGACATGTTTAGATTGTGGCAAATTAATTTCATGTGGACAGATGAGTGTTACTCTAATAAATACAGCATATGAACATCATCATAGTCGATGGTTGGTAGAGACATTTTGACTATATCCTGGACCTGCCCGTCCTCGCCCAAAATGGCGCCGGAATAAATGGGACTCATAACTCCTTGTTGTGTACTGGTTGCAGAACCTTGAAATCACGAGATACGTATGCAGTTTTGAAGCATATGGCGGGCGGGGACGAGAATTGATTGAATATTTCGACATCCCTATTGATATTAAGTTCTGATGTGTTATTGATTACTGTACTATTGAAAGTTCGAATTAACGTCACCCATGGTACTTGCCCGCAAATGTATATCTAGATAATTTTATTGTAACTGGCCCTGTCGTATTTTAATTATAAAATGTACGTCCACCGATTCCGCAACTGTTAGACACCTTAGTTCTTGCAACCTAATGGCCCGCCCGTTACGTTCCTCTACAGTGTAAATGTCTACTCATCATATACGATTACAGTTTGCTCCGTGGCCGGCCCACGTGGTTATAGGCTCGTATTTGTATAATGAAATTTTCACAATAAAGGTTTTTAAAAGAAAACATGGTAGTAGTATATACATTGGTAAAGTTTTTAATAATAGTCACTGTTTTAGAATCATTAAAAGGCAAGTGAAATAAAGCAGACCAATTACATGAAGGGTAAAAGGTATAATACGCAGGAACGCAGTAAAGATAAATGGTCAAGGGCTGTTGTGTTTTCTACTCCTGCAACATAAAGTGATCGATAAGAATCTCATATTCAGGCGTATCGGCGACTAAGACAGCAGGTCGACCCTCTTTTGCTCAACGGCTCCGTCATGGGACGAAGAAACGCTCTTTTTCTCGAAAAAAGAATATATTTTACTTACAGGACAGTTGTAAATTTTCCGGGAAAGTACATTAGCCTGGAACATTATAACATATATTTAAGAAAAAATAATGTTCGGAAGTAATAAAAAGCGTAATTTTTAGGTCATATGACCAAGCCTTTCATCATTAGAATAAGAAAAGTAAAATGAACCAATGAAAAGTTTTATTAACAAGTCACATGACTTGTTATGCTTACGTTACGCGCTGCGCGTCGCGCCCCGGATGACTTCCAGATGCGCTAACGCGGCGCGTCATATGACGCATTACGCGACAACGCAAGTCCAGAATATAGTCAAAATGTCTCCACCAACCAGCGGTCGGAACACAACCCCTTTCAGCAGGCTAAATAGTTCTGTTAAATGACAACAGAAGGGACAGGCAACAAGAACCATCAGTCAAAGAGGGGAGGGCTAGTTCTTCTCTACCGGGTTACATTGGGGCGCTACCGGAACTGATCGAATTGGTAGTCTACAGTGTTTCTGGATGTTTCAGACTGAAGCTGGGGTTAGCATGAGAGCACCACCATTTCGTAGCTCCGTCGTGGCCATTCCGCAACCAATCATGGCAGCCGCTCTTTATCGTTATTTTGGGCGGGGTGGGTGGCGGAGCCGAGCTGTTTTGCAGCCATCATTGTGTGGAGTTCAGTTCATCTCACTAGTTTTGTATTTGTCATGAGGGGTTGTTCCTAATGTTTCTATTTTAGCGAGGTCAAAAAGAGATCCCATTAGTGGCCTACTGATTTTGCTCGATTCCTTTTCTTTTTTTTTACACGATTTTTCGTTATCTGCAAAGACTAAACAGAGTATTGCGACTCTGTGTCTGTTTGTAAATAGAGAATGAACCAAAGAGAACCAATTCTAAAACAGTAAATGCTTGGATAACAATCAATCAAATGGAGAGAGAAGCAGGCACGACGTATTACAACGGGGGCAAAGGCCTGCGTTAACTACCTTTCACTATCTGCAAAGAGAGAGTACTCCTAATAGAAATGAGGGGGGGCACCATTCAAAGCAGATCAGTGTGCATAAACACGAAAATGTTTTCACTTACCACGTACTTGACATTCGACAGCTTATGATATTTGCTATTAAAAAACCATTGAAATTCACTGAAAAAACCATAGGTTATAGACCATATATAGTTAGGAATTAGCATTTACAAAACCTTGAAAATTCACTGAAAAAACCATAGGTTATAGACCATATATAGTTAGGAATTAGCATTTAAAAAACCTTATTTTACTCACACAAAACCATTGAAATTCCATATATAGTTAGTTGCACTAACTATATATCGCGCACCCGCAATCCACTGCTGATGATGTCACATATTACATCATTCATGACATGGTCAGTGACATCACTTATGACATCACTGATGACATCTCAAATGACATCACTGATGACATCACTGATGACATCTCATTTGACATCAATGACCACATCACTGATGATATCATTCATGTGACAATACAATGCATCTCCTCACATTTTAATATAACCTCTGTTTCACCCAGTGTTAAATACAGAGTATAATTTTTGAAACCATTGACACACCAATACTAGTTACTACATACGCACTCACTGATTCCTACGTCTACACACACCTTCACTCATTCACCCATACAATCATTCATACATACAATCACTCATCTTTACAACACTATCATATGCACTCATACACCTATACAGACACTCACAGTCTGCCACTCATCCATGGAGTTACTCACTCACGTAGTCAGTCATGTAAAGAATCAATGACACTTCCATTTTCTTGTCTATACAGTTAAACATAGAGCACCTTAAATTTTCAAACATATACTAACACATACTTACCTTCTTATACAATCATTGATACAAGTACACATTGATCTGCACAGAGTCACACACCTCCCAGCCAGCCACACACACACTCAGTCTCCCATACAAATACTTGGGCAATCAATCAATAACCCATATAGTTACTCATACAGCTACTGATCAACACATGCAGCAGTTTACAGAACAACAGACATAATGATGCACAAATTAAGACAGTTTAGTCACTTACCCATGCACTCAGTGAGACACATTTAATCACTCACTCATACAGTTAGTCATGCACCTACTAAATCCTTCGTCCAGACACTTATACATCCACTCATTCTTCAATATGTAAGACATATTTAAACTTTACAGAAGCAAAAAATCACTGGATGTTGTTATCAGTCATGTCATCAGTGATGTCATTTGGGATGTCATCAGTGATGTCATCAGTGATGTCACTGACCATGTCATGAATGATGTAATATGTGACATCATCAGCAGTGGATTGCGGGTGCGCGATATATAGTTAGTGCAACTAACTATATATGGAATTTCAATGGTTTTGTGTGAGTAAAATAAGGTTTTTTTAAATGCTAATTCCTAACTATATATGGTCTATAACCTATGGTTTTTTCAGTGAATTTTCAAGGTTTTGTAAATGCTAATTCCTAACTATATATGGTCTATAACCTATGGTTTTTTCAGTGAATATATATATATATATATATATTATATATTGGGCTTGGACTACACGGGCGTGGACTGTTAAGTTCTTCGTTTTCCAAAGGTATTTGGTTTGTCCTAAGCCCGCCTCGGAGACCAAGGGAACAAGTTGGTCAGTAGCGAGGTCAGTCGGACCTCGTGTTGGGCGGCAGACACTGTTCTAAAGCCCCTGTCACATTGACTCCTGGAATCAGAGGCGGAGGTGGCACGGGGAGACGGAGGAGGTTTTAATTTGGACATCAAAGCCGGGAGTCGCATCAGCACGATGTTGGTGTGTCCCAGGGCGCACTTTGGCCATCTTCCCGTATGGACGCACTGGGGTATATAACAGCAATCCACCCCCCCAGCAACAACCGCCAGGGACTCTCTACGGGGGTTTCTGGGATGTGTAGTTTCCTAGAGCACAAGGGATGCTACACAGGTGTGCTGAGTTGAAACACTGGGGGCGGTGAGAACTTGGAACAGCAAGTTTAAAGAGAGGTGGAACTTTGGCTAGGGTGCATACTGAAGACGGCAAAACATCGGCCAGAAATGCATCCGCCATGTGTGTACAATAAAAGCCTCCAACCGTCTCCCCGAGGGTCTCTGTTCTTCTTTATCCTGAAGAAGTTTCTTTGCATATATATATATATATATATATATATATATATATATACATATATATATATATATATATATATATATATATATATATATATATATATTCACTGAAAAAACCATAGGTTATAGACCATATATAGTTAGGAATTAGCATTTAAAAAACCTTATTTTACTCACACAAAACCATTGAAATTCCATATATAGTTAGTTGCACTAACTATATATCGCGCACCCGCAATCCACTGCTGATGATGTCACATATTACATCATTCATGACATGGTCAGTGACATCACTGATGACATCACTGATGACATCTCACTTGACATCAATGATCACATCACTGATGATATCATTCATGTGATAATACAATGCATCTCCTCACACTCTAATATAACCTCCGTTACACCCAGTGTTAAATAGAGAGTATCATTTTTGAAACCATTGACACACCAATACTAGTTACTACATACGCACTCACTGATTCCTATGTCTACACACACATTCACTCATACAATCATTCATACATACAATCACTCATCTTTACAACACTATCATATGCACTCATACACCTATACAGACACTCACACTCTGCCACTCATCCATGGAGTTACTCACACACCTAGTCAGTCCTGAAAAGAATCAATCACACTTCCATTTTCTCATCTATACAGTTAAACACAGAACACCTTACATTTTTGAAACATATACTAACACATAGTTACTCTCTTATAGAATCACTGATACAAGTACACATTGATCTGCACAGAGTCACACACCTCCCAGCCAGCCATACACACACTCAGTCTCCCATACAAATACTTGTGCAACCAATCAATAACCCATATAGCTACTTATATAGCTACTGATCAACACATGCAGCAGCTTGCACAACAACAGACATACTGATGCACACTTTTAGACAGTTTAGTCACTAACCCGTGCATTCAGTAAGACGCATTTAATCACTCACTCATACAGTCAATCACGCACCTACTAAAACCTTCATTCAGACACTTATACATCCACTCATTCTTCAATATGTAAAACATATTTAAACTTTACAGAAACACATAATCACTGGATGTTGTCATCAGTGATGTCATCAGTGATGTCACTGACCATGTCATGAATGATGTAATATGTGACATCATCAGCAGTGGATTGCGGGTGCGCGATATATAGTTAGTGCAACTAACTATATATGGAATTTCAATGGTTTTGTGTGAGTAAAATAAGGTTTTTTAAATGCTAATTCCTAACTATATATGGTCTATAACCTATGGTTTTTTCAGTGAATTTTCAAGGTTTTGTAAATGCTAATTCCTAACTATATATGGTCTATAACCTATGGTTTTTTCAGTGAATTTCATTGGTTTTTTAACAGCTAATATCTGTAGCTGTAAAATGTATTCTTCTTTAAATCCAAAAATATATTTTATATGTTTATTAATAACTTTTTTTTAAATATTTTTTTTTCTTCGTTCCCGCTTCGCGAATCGGGAAGCTTCCCGTTAGCTGACCTTGATGCCGCGAAATAGACCGCGAGCCGGTAAACGTTTCTTTACCGCAAGTGCCGCGTTAGAAAACAACATCGTGACGCCTCCCGTCCGCATGACGTTCCACGTTGTCGCGTGATACGTCATATGACGTGCTACGTTAGCGAACTGGTACGCGAAGCGAGTGCCAAAGCGCAGGTTTCTGGAAGCAAACCGGGAGGCCCTGCAAAGCGCTTAACGTAAACACAGCAAGTCATGTGACTTGGTAATAACACTTTTCATTGGTTCATTTCACTTTTGGTTTCCTAATGATGTAAGACTAGGTCATATAATCTAAAATGAACACTTTTGATTGGTTGAGAACTCTTGTTTTTCCCAAATGATGAAAATCCCTCCTTCTTTCCTCACTCTGACTTTCATCATTGTGAGAGAAAGACCCTTTGTGATCACTGAGCAATGGCTTCTTTAGTAGCTTCAGCTGGTGCTTCCCCACCACCTCCACCACATCCAAGGAAGAGTGGACCACCTGCTCAAGTTGTAATTCAACAAGAAGAAGAAGAAGAGGAACAGGAGGACGAGCACGAAGAGAGGCAGTTTTTGCCTGAGCAGCCCAAGACGTCTCACCGGAAAGAAAACTTCATTTGGCAATTTTTTTAAATTCCCAAAGGTCAGAAAAAAGTAAATGCAAGATACGTTACTTGCCTTATATGTCAAGATAGACTGTCCAGAGGGACCGACAAAAAATACAGTTTCGGAAACTACACAATGCATCGCCATATGACTAGGTGGCATCCTAACAACTACAGTGCTGCACAGTTTCGGAACGACCTAGATAATCTCCCTATTATGGCCAGAAGATCTGTTGTACCGGAAGTAACGGGACCAGAGGGCAGGGAGATGGTGCCAAATATACAAATGAGATTTGGTGAAGTAAAACACACCTGCGTATTTTGCGATGGATTCATTTCCTACGGAGAAAGAAGCATCACTCTGATCAACAGAGCTATTGACTATCATATGCAAGTTTGTCCGAAACGCCCAAAATAATAAATACTTCTTTTTTTTGTTTTGTTGCTCCTGTTGAGCCCTTTACAATGAATCGTTTTCATTGCCCCCTCCAAGAAAAACCCCAAAAAATATAAAACTGTTCCGAAAAATTCAAAAACATTAAAAAAATGTTCAGAAAAATAAAAAAAAAAGTTCTTTTCAGAACTACCTCCCCGTTATTAAAAAATTGGTACAATATTTGGAACTGTGCCAACCTCTATTTCTCTTAGTTCGCTTCCTAGTTCGCTCGCTGGTACGCGAACTGGAAGCGAACCAAAAACAGTAAGTATAAGGGAAGGAAACACACACTTATGTTAAAAGAAAGACAGCTATAGGGGAGTAAACTAGAGATACTATTACCCATAATCCACTACTGATGATGTCACATATTACATCATTCATGACATGCTCAGTGACATCATCAGCAGAGGATTGCGGGTTTTTTGGCAACATGCCTTATCCACGGTTTAATAACGCTGCCTTTTGCTTTATATAAGTTTTCAAATTGTATGAAATATATACCAATAGGTCTTTATGAACCTTTAGGTAGTGCTTTTGTTCATGAGGTCTGGTCGCTTCCATACACATACAGATGTTTCAAAGATGATCAAGAAGTTTATCTGAATGGAGAGGAATGCACTGAGACGCCAGATCATTCACTAATGTGTAGGCACATACAGTTACACGATTCATGCAACAAACACCGACCAAATATGGCTTGCGTGTTGCAAGGCACGCCAGTTCCTGCTATCATCCCCACGTTCAAGTTGTTGGAAAATGGTAGTTATTTGATGCTCAATAATGAAGATTGTTCTGAGTTAATTAAAAGTATTCCTTTTATCGTAACAGTAAGTGAACGGGTTATTTGCTGCAGAAATGTTCTATTTCCTCCCACACATGAACATAGGGAGTTTTCAATCTGGCCACAAATACCAACCTTGGGACACGTTTCAACGGCATGACAAGAATAAGAGCTCTTTTGTCTCAGAGAGAGGTGGCCTTGAGTTCGGCCCGTGAAACTTTCGTACTTCACATAGCGAACACCCGTACACAGGTTTGCCTTTCAATTTCAGCAACATGTTTCCGACTATCTTTAACGCATCCTCCACAAAATCCCTGGCACACTTTTTTAAAGTTGTTACCAGTGGTCTCGTGACTTCATTTGAGAAAATCTTTGGAGTCATCCCTGCTCCCTTTCATTCCATTTTCTCCACTCTGGTTCGTGGATTGCATTTTTACTTGCATTACCAGCGGACGCTCTTGTGCTTTTTTACATTTTTAAATATGGATGTCCCTCCTATGCAACCTCCGACCCTGCAGCTGCTGACACTGTTCCGCAATCGCATGCTAGAATATTATGGCACAATGCCGTTGGCGATATTAAGCACGGCATATGGATTATCTTTTCGGTTCTCCTACTTCACCTGTGTCCAGCCTGTATTTCACTGCCTGACCTGTGATTTCGATTGGGCCATTGATTTGTGTCTCTGCGGACCGGTTTCTCCTGACGTCGACTTTAATCAGCTGATGACTCCTATCATTACTCACGAGTTGATTTGTCCTGGCGAAAGGATTATGGCTGTGGCATTGATGCATGGACTACTTGGTCCCTGGAATTTACTGGCGGCAGCACAGTCTTTCTTGGAACACAGCTTTCTTGAAAACCCACCGAGCTGTCCTCTGATGGTGATAGAGGATCCGGTGCTGGGAGAGCACGTATGTTCTTTTCCGCTTTTAAATTGGATGGCTGAACTGTTTTCGGATGAAGACGGTGACTTCCTGTTGGAGGCTGTTGCAGCTTATTTTGCATACACAGTTATGTCATAGACCTTTTTCATGTTTCATATGCTGAGTACTAGAATTTCATTGACAATTCATTGACTTAATTGTCAAGTTTTTATTATTTACCTTGCCTATTGGCTTAAGACTCGATAAAGTACTTGGCTGTTTTATTTTTCTTTAGCATTGAATTTTCCTAGTTTTTAATGCTTTACCTTGCGGACCGTCCACATATAAACTTGCAATCTGCTCTCATGAGATGGCACTTCTATTATCTTATTCAGTTCGTTTCCGGATCATGAGGAGGTGTCATCTAGGTCCTGGATATCTTTACACCGTGTTAAGTTAGCATGGGCTCATTACCGGTTTAAACGCCATTTTTCCTTTTTTGCAACTTCTGCACACGACATTTAGTTGTTGCTTTAGCTTTCCACCTAGTAGTTCATCGTGGTTTACATGAGAATAATATGTTATTGGTCTACTATCTGCTTTACTTGTTAAACTATATCTGTACAGCGAGTGCTAAAGTTTCAAGAACAACACGATACAGAATTGTTATGAGGTCTGATCTCCACGACTTCATACTCATAACATAAGTGCAACTTCTGCCAATTCTGGGCATGAGGCGGGTTTTATATTGCTTTGCCGAACACACATACACAACAGTTGATGCGGTTCACATGAAGAGAGAGCTGGTGTATGCTGATGTGATTCCTTCAAATCTAAGACACTAAAGTATGGGCACGCCCTAAACCAACACAAAGAGACCTTCTTAGCAAATAATATAATATGTGTATTAGGGAGGGTGAGATATAAGCAGCCGCGGGCCGTGGAGGGAGTTACGGTGAGGCAGGGAGGCGGGGAGGGGGAGAAGCAGGGTGGAGCCCTCTCTACCTTGCCCCTCCCCCTCCCCGCCTCCCTGCCCCACCGTAACTCCCTCCACGGCCCGCGGCTGCTTATAAGTGTTGCTAACTCTTATTCATTTACAGCATGTTAACATACTGTCACCATTCGCTTTTTATGTACTAGTAACTATGCTGGTAATTTTGCTACTGATAATATGTGTACTTGTATTCTCCACCCTGCTTCTCCCCCTCCCCGCCTCCCTGCCTCACCGTAACTCCCTCCACGGCCCGCGGCTGCTTATAAGTGTTGCTAACTCTTATTCATTTACAGCATGTTAACATACTATCACCATTCACTTTTTATGTACTAGTAACTATGCTGGTAATTTTGCTACTGATAATATGTGTACTTTTATTATCTAAGGTACTACGCCTGAGAAGACGGCATTAGTAAATAAACATTTCAAATACACATGTGTTCTTCTTAACTCCATGTTCTGGTTTCTAAGAAATATATAACGACCGACTGTTCATGAGTTCCACGTATCCTGAGGTACTATAAGTTCATATTCTGGATTGTCTAAACATTGAGAGTTTGTTATATCCAATGTGACACTGTACCTAGCTTGCTAAATAGTTTTTGATTACTAACGTGAGTTTTGGGACACCCTAATTCGCCGAGGTTCCAATCCTCTGTCCACAGTTCTGTGTGAGAACAGAAACCCTGCGACAGGGGCACCCCCGACCCTTGCTGGACCTTCATCACACTTGCGATACAACTCCAGCAATGCGCCACCTTTACGGCACAGATACATCACGCATCTGTGCTGTTTTTGCCCCGTGATGCGCCGCATTGTAAATGCAGCACACCATAGGTGACGGAACAGCGGCACAGAATGACTAACACATCCCTGGTGATGCGCCAGTCATCATAAATCTATCCCTATGCTTCTTATCTTGTTAGAGATGAACCGCCATATGTATCATCAAAGTTATTTGCATTTCCTAAATAGCGAACTTTAAGGAATAAATAGCGATTCTTTACCATTCCTAGTTTGCGATGAGCTATTTGCTAATTAGCCGAATGTAGCCCAATGAAGCCCAATGTAGCCCAATGTAGCCCAAAGATGGCCGCCAGACACACAAAAAAACAAATGTAGCCCAAATATCAGCCAGATGTAGCCCAACTATAGCCCAGTGACAGAATGACCAATCAGCTTCGCAAACCTCCGTTACGCGAAGCGGAGCGCTGTTACAGATATATATCTTTTTTTGAACGTTAATTTCTCAAAATCCACTGGAGCACATATATTGAGACCTAGCAAAGGCACATCGGGCTACCAGTCCCTAATATTTTGCCAAGTTTCGTGCAAATCCATTCAGCCGTTCAATTATTATTTTTATTATTTTTTTTTGCCCCGCGGGGCCCTTTTAAAACCTCCACATCAAACCTAGGGGGTCAGCGAGGATCTACTATGCCCCCTTATAGTTATTTCCCCCTTTGTTTTGACCTCCTCTTGTCTCTCGATCCTACCGAGAGACAAGATGGCGGCCGCTACGGACTGTTTGGAATGTTGACAGACGCCGGAGAACCAATCAGCTTCGCTTCACAAAGCTCCGTTGCGCGAAAAGTCCGCGAACCAGAGCGCTAACCGGTCCGCTGTTACAGATATATATCTTTTTTAAAACGTTAATTTCTCAAAATCCACTGGAGCACATATATTGAGACCTACAAAAGGCACATCGGGCTACCAGTCCCTACAATTTTGCCAAGTTTCGTGCAAATCCATTCAGCCGTTCGGGCTAAAAGTGAGGCCAACCGCCCTATAGAAAACTCAATGTTAAAAACACGTTTTGGGACCCCCCTTTTTTCTCGGCCCCCACTGGACGAACCCCCCCCAAATTTTCAAGGGCTGCTCAGAAACAAAATGTGCCATTTTCCTGAAAATTTCAGCCAATTCCGTCCACAAACGCCAAAGTTATTAGACATAGAATTTTCAAAAAACCCATAGAGAAAAAATCCTAACTATATATACCTACTGGCGACCGCCAGTAGGTAATATATATATATATCACTGCCAACTCCTCCTGAAGAAAGAGCGAAGACCACACCTGGGGACATTGTTGGAGGCATTTATTTTCCACAGATCACAGGCGAATGCATTTCGGCACTTCTTTTGCCTTCCTCAGCGCCACAAGCGATTGGGAACCCTCCATCTTGCGCTGCAAAGTTGTGCTGCTGCTTTCTGTAGCCCAGTGGCTCAGGCTCCGCCCAAGATGTAATTCTCCCCACCTGTAACACAGTCCGGGAGTAGTCCAGAACTGCAAGTACCAGCATGCAAAGCCTTGCATGCAGGAATCGGTGGAGCGGAATTTCGACACAGTGGTCGGATGGCGAAGCAGGATTGCGCAGATGGGGTCCAATCTGCCTTGTAGTGGTAAGTAAATGTCTCCTTGTGCCCCAGAACCGCTTCAACCCCAGTGTTCAAGTTCAATACTTCGCGGGGGTAATCATCACCGTGTATGTCACCCACTGCCAGGACAATGTCCTCACAACCGCTCTTTCTCTCATTGTGCACCGAGGCGGGCCCAGGCAGATCCAATACCTTGGAGGTTACTTTGCCGAAGCGTTGTCACAGAATGTCCGGGCCACTTTGGTGAAGCGGGGGTCTTCGTAATGCGCCTCTGACACGCGCATAAAATATCACTGCCAACTCCTCCTGAAGAAAGAGCGAAGACCACACCTGGGGACATTGTTGGAGGCATTTATTTTCCACAGATCACAGGCGAATGCATTTCGGCACTTCTTTTGCCTTCCTCAGCGCCACAAGCGATTGGGAACCCTCCATCTTGCGCTGCAAAGTTGTGCTGCTGCTTTCTGTAGCCCAGTGGCTCAGGCTCCGCCCAAGATGTAATTCTCCCCACCTGTAACACAGTCCGGGAGTAGTCCAGAACTGCAAGTACCAGCATGCAAAGCCTTGCATGCAGGAATCGGTGGAGCGGAATTTCGACACAGTGGTCGGATGGCGAAGCAGGATTGCGCAGATGGGGTCCAATCTGCCTTGTAGTGGTAAGTAAATGTCTCCTTGTGCCCCAGAACCGCTTCAACCCCAGTGTTCAAGTTCAATACTTCGCGGGGGTAATCATCACCGTGTATGTCACCCACTGCCAGGACAATGTCCTCACAACCGCTCTTTCTCTCATTGTGCACCGAGGCGGGCCCAGGCAGATCCAATACCTTGGAGGTTACTTTGCCGAAGCGTTGTCACAGAATGTCCGGGCCACTTTGGTGAAGCGGGGGTCTTCGTAATGCGCCTCTGACACGCGCATAAAATATCACTGCCAACTCCTCCTGAAGAAAGAGCGAAGACCACACCTGGGGACATTGTTGGAGGCATTTATTTTCCACAGATCACAGGCGAATGCATTTCGGCACTTCTTTTGCCTTCCTCAGCGCCACAAGCGATTGGGAACCCTCCATCTTGCGCTGCAAAGTTGTGCTGCTGCTTTCTGTAGCCCAGTGGCTCAGGCTCCGCCCAAGATGTAATTCTCCCCACCTGTAACACAGTCCGGGAGTAGTCCAGAACTGCAAGTACCAGCATGCAAAGCCTTGCATGCAGGAATCGGTGGAGCGGAATTTCGACACAGTGGTCGGATGGCGAAGCAGGATTGCGCAGATGGGGTCCAATCTGCCTTGTAGTGGTAAGTAAATGTCTCCTTGTGCCCCAGAACCGCTTCAACCCCAGTGTTCAAGTTCAATACTTCGCGGGGGTAATCATCACCGTGTATGTCACCCACTGCCAGGACAATGTCCTCACAACCGCTCTTTCTCTCATTGTGCACCGAGGCGGGCCCAGGCATATCCAATACCTTGGAGGTTACTTTGCCGAAGCGTTGTCACAGAATGTCCGGGCCACTTTGGTGAAGCGGGGGTCTTCGTAATGCGCCTCTGACACGCGCATAAAATATCACTGCCAACTCCTCCTGAAGAAAGAGCGAAGACCACACCTGGGGACATTGTTGGAGGCATTTATTTTCCACAGATCACAGGCGAATGCATTTCGGCACTTCTTTTGCCTTCCTCAGCGCCACAAGCGATTGGGAACCCTCCATCTTGCGCTGCAAAGTTGTGCTGCTGCTTTCTGTAGCCCAGTGGCTCAGGCTCCGCCCAAGATGTAATTCTCCCCACCTGTAACACAGTCCGGGAGTAGTCCAGAACTGCAAGTACCAGCATGCAAAGCCTTGCATGCAGGAATCGGTGGAGCGGAATTTCGACACAGTGGTCGGATGGCGAAGCAGGATTGCGCAGATGGGGTCCAATCTGCCTTGTAGTGGTAAGTAAATGTCTCCTTGTGCCCCAGAACCGCTTCAACCCCAGTGTTCAAGTTCAATACTTCGCGGGGGTAATCATCACCGTGTATGTCACCCACTGCCAGGACAATGTCCTCACAACCGCTCTTTCTCTCATTGTGCACCGAGGCGGGCCCAGGCAGATCCAATACCTTGGAGGTTACTTTGCCGAAGCGTTGTCACAGAATGTCCGGGCCACTTTGGTGAAGCGGGGGTCTTCGTAATGCGCCTCTGACACGCGCATAAAATATCACTGCCAACTCCTCCTGAAGAAAGAGCGAAGACCACACCTGGGGACATTGTTGGAGGCATTTATTTTCCACAGATCACAGGCGAATGCATTTCGGCACTTCTTTTGCCTTCCTCAGCGCCACAAGCGATTGGGAACCCTCCATCTTGCGCTGCAAAGTTGTGCTGCTGCTTTCTGTAGCCCAGTGGCTCAGGCTCCGCCCAAGATGTAATTCTCCCCACCTGTAACACAGTCCGGGAGTAGTCCAGAACTGCAAGTACCAGCATGCAAAGCCTTGCATGCAGGAATCGGTGGAGCGGAATTTCGACACAGTGGTCGGATGGCGAAGCAGGATTGCGCAGATGGGGTCCAATCTGCCTTGTAGTGGTATATATATATATATTACCTACTGGCGGTCGCCAGTAGGTATATATAGTTAGGATTTTTTCCCAATGGGATTTTTGAAAATTCTATGTCTAATAACTTTGGCGTTTGTGGACGGAATTGGCTGAAAATTTCTGGAAAATGGAACATTTTGTTTCTGAGCAGCCCCTGAAAATTTGGGGGGGGTTCATCCAGGGGGGGCCGAGAAAAAAGGGGGGTCCCAAAACGTGTTTTTAACATTGATTTTTCCATAGGGCGGTTAGCCTCATTTTTAGCCCGAACGGCTGAATGGATTTGCACGAAACTTGGCAAAATTGTAGGGACTGGTAGCCCGATGTGCCTTTTGTAGGTCTCAATATATGTGCTCCAGTGGATTTTGAGAAATTACCGTTTAAAAAAAGATATATATCTGTAACAGCGGACCGGGCAGCTCCCCGGTTCGCGGACCGGGGAGCGTACCAGAACTTCGCGTAGCGAAGCTGATTGGCTTTCCGGTGTCTGTCAACATTCTAAACAGTCCGGAGCGGCCGCCATCTTGTCTCTCGGTAGGATTGAGAGACAAGAGGAGGCCAAAACAAAGGGGGAAATAACCATAAGGGGGCATAGTAGATCCTCCGTGACCCCCTAGGTTTAATGTGGAGGCTTTAAAAGGGCCCCGCGGGGCAAAAAAATAATAATTTTTTTTATGTTTTTTTTCGTGGGTAGCGCCCGGTCCGCGAACCGGGAAGCGTTCTGGGCAGCGTACTGCAATGAAAAATGAATGAGAGACTTTTCAAATGCAGTATGTTAATTGATTGTTGGTTTTGTTGATTATTTTTTATTTTTTTAACTTTTTTAAGCAATTATTTATTATTGTGATTGTGGTTGAAAATTTAATAGCATTTCTAACATTTAACTAGTTTATTAATTACATATAAAAATGATTAAAGACTCAAACAATTTTTTAATATTACATACAATTTTATTTTTCGGATTGTTTTTCAAAATGTATTAGTACGTCTAGCATTTGACTGTCCGATATGTCCTCTTGTTGAGTGAACATAAGTTCCCACATTTGACCGTCATCATAATGAAGTAAATGATCCACAGATTCTACACATTGAACTAATTCATGGTCCCGTGATTCATCCATGAAATCAGAGTCATCATTGTCCTCAATATCTTTTTCTGTGTTGTTCTCCAGAACAATTTCAAAGGAAACATTCTGCTCACCTTCCATTTTCTTGCTGTAATTTGCATAAAAAATAAATATATCAGTAGAGATAGGGCACTGTTGGGTTTAAGTTCAGACAGGTACTTGTGAGTTTATAACAGAGAAGTAATCTATGGGCACTGTATGGTTTCAGGCGTGAAGTAGTACTATTAAAAAGTGCCTGTGAAGAAGCCTAAGTAAATTCATAATTATACCACAGAAACCTAAATCAATCCATAATTATAATAAAGAAGCCTTTCTCAATGTCTAACTCTTACAGAGGGATAGTATAGAACTATCTGAAAATGTTTTCAAATTTATAAAATAATATCTCACCTTCTAAAATCAAGTTTAAGTTGTGGGTGAAAATGATCTTGCAATGTAGTTCAGGAAGTAGTAGTCAAAAATGGCTGTGTTTCTCTCTCTTCCTTTATATATATTCAGGTACATAACCAATCAAATGTCAGGTAAAAAAAGTAGAAAATGAAAGTAACATTTTCATTGGTTGTCAATTCCAACACTTCAGATGTGTTTTGTGAAGTAATTTACCTCAGGGTATTTAGAGAGGTCTACAGGCTAAATGGCTAAATGGAATTCCAATCAAATTTGTGAAAATGGTAGGGATTGGTATGTAGTATGAGCTAATCTATATTTGGTGAAATTGTCTCCAGTGGCTTTTCTGTGAACTACTTTCCCACCTTTTTTGATGGTGCGCTTCCCAGGGAGCGACCCGGTACGCGAACCGTTGAGCGCCCCGGTTCGCGAACCTTAAGCGTTCCGGGAGTCCACCATTTTGTGTTTCGGTCGAATTAAGATACAAGATGGAGGGCAAATAATGTTCCGAATGGGTAGAAGGGGGCACGGTAGAGTTATCTTGACCCCCTAGGTTTTCTGAGGGTGGCTGAGGAGGCTTATATGTGCGAAAAAAAAACATTTTTAAAAAAAATTTCGCGAGGTTAGCTCCCGGTTCGCGTACCGGGTAGCGGCCCCGGTAGCGTACTTTGTTGAAAATTAGTGAAAAATGTTAGAGTTAAATAATAATTGTGAGTGATCAGATGTTGGGTAGCTCTGAGAAGAGCTTTTGGGTTTATGGTACATTTAGGTACTTATAAGTAGGTACCAATGCACATTCTTAAATTCAGAGTGAAAATTCTGTTGCCCTCATCTGAGAAGTGAACTCCATCTCCTCTGTAGATATCTTGCATGTAGTAACGCAAGTTATTGTTGTACAGGGAGCCCATTCCATGGTCTCTCATGTAAGCTGAAACAGATTTGTTTACATGCTTCCTCGACTTCTCAATTTGTGGACAAAATTGGTTTGACCACCTCCATTTCTGTCTTTGGCATATATTTGAATATACCAAGGCAGTCTGAGGTAAAAGTGCCACTAATTGCTCAAAGGTGTCCTTTAAAAGCATTTCCAGACCTACACCAGTCAAAGTGCCCAAGTCATTACCTCCACAGTGCACAATTAACAGGTCAGGTTTTGGCAAATGCATAAAGGTTTTCACCAATGGTATCAATTGGTGACATTTTAATCCTCTGTGGCCAAACCACTTAATTTCCACATCTTGTAAATTGAGGTTAGGTAAATTCCTGCTTTCAACGTACCTTTGAGCCCAGTGAATATAACTATGTCCAACAATCCAGACAGAAAACATGGTGAGAGAAGGTTCTCCTGCAGTCAGATGAAGTGTGGCAATGAAATGGCAGTTGAAAAAATGAGAGTGTAAAATGAAAAAAAAACTGTGGAGTTTCTGTGTTCATGAAGCAGTAACAGTGATTGGTGGATTTTGATTGATGAAAACAGAAAGTTAGGGTGCACGGATGTGTTCTTTGAAAGATGTATTTTGAATGGTCAATAAAAAATCATTAAATGAAAGAATGCACTGGATATGCAGGTGCACTGAGAGTTCAGAGTTCAATTGCAACAAAGTTGTGTGAACTTGCAAACACCAGAAGTCTTCCAAGAGGTGGTTGCTATGCAAAATAGGCAGAAAGGGCAGAGGGGGGAAGGGTTTTCATTTGAAAAAAAGTGAGGGAAGAGTTTTGATTGGGTGACATGAGAAATATGTGTGAAGAATTACAGCATTTCTGTGCTTTTGATAGCTGCAGACTCTGGAGTGCATACCTTTTGCTCTGCTGAAGACAAATTGGTGTGTTTCTGAGACTGTTTTCAAACTCAAAGTATTTGCTAAGGTGAGAAAATATTTCTTTAATTTAGATAGAGAATAGTGTGCTTTAAGGAGAAAATTATGAATTATCTGGCGCAAATTGCTTGTAAATATGATCCCACATGTGCATGGAAAATTTAGATTTTGAATGTTTGTGTTACATAGCCATGTTAAAAGTGACCCAAACATGCTGGAAAGGCAATCAAAAAACGCTTTCATGTGTTTTAATGACATTTTAAGTCATTTTCCCATGTGCAGTGTTTTGAAATTATGATTTGAAAATCGTTTTTGGGGAAAAGGAATTGTTTTTAAATTCATGACAAGGACATAATGGTGTATGCTTCTTTATAAGGCAATTGACTGTCCCTGATGATATTTTTCTCATTTTAGTGTAAGACCTTTCTCTGTGGCGCAAATTGCTTGTAAATATGCTCCCACATGTGCATGGAAAATTTTGATTTTGAATGTTTGTGTTACATAGCCATGTTAAAAGTGACCCAACCATGCTGGAAAGGCAATCAAAAAACGCTTTCATGTGTTTTAATGACATTTTAAGTCATTTTCCCATGTGCAGTGTTTTGAAATTATGATTTGAAAATCGTTTTTGGGGAAAAGGAATTGTTTTTAAATTCATGACAAGGACATAATGGTGTATGCTTCTTTATAAGGCAATTGACTGTCCCTGATGTTATTTTTCTCATTTTAGTGTAAGACCTTTCTCTGTGGCGCAAATTGCTTGTAAATATGCTCCCACATGTGCATGGAAAATTTTGTTTTTGAATGTTTGTGTTACATAGCCATGTTAAAAGTGACCCTACCATGCAGGAAAGCCAATCAAAAAACGCTTTTATGTGTCTTAAGGACATTTTAAGTAATTTTCCCATGTGTAGTGTTTTGAAGTTATGATTTGAAAATCGTTTTTGAGGTAAAGGAATGTTAAAAATTATGTGCGCCATATGCCCCCAAATTTCTTTTTTAGGGGTGCAGCAGGGTGTTCTTGAGACACCCCTGCACCTTTGGAAAAAATTCCTAATTTGTGATGAGCAAATTGTTAATCGCAAATTGCACCTTCATTTATATGTGCCTCCTAGCCCATGGAAATGAATGGGTAATTTGCAATTAGCAATTTTCTCATCGCAAATTTGGAATGGTAAAGAATCGCTATTTATTCCTTAAAATTCGCTTTTTTGGAAATGCAAAATAGTTATATGATACATATGGCGGTTGATGTCTAACAAGATAAGAAGCTTATGGATTCATTTATGCTGACTGGCGCAATGAAGTAGACATCACTTACTTCATTGGTAGAGCTTTACATGTATTATCTCCTCTGTATTCTTCATCAAGCGTAACTTTAATCTGCAATCCTGAGTAGGCCTCACCTTAAACAAACCTTTGGATAGGCCACACCTTATTGTCATCCTGGATTAATCATTTAAAATGCTAGGGACAGATTTATGATAGGTGTATGCCTCTTTTCTGCCACTGTGCGTCACTTTTTTGATGCAGCGGCGGTGAAAAAGATTTGCTATGAGGCGACAACATTACAAATTGATGCATTTAGGCAGATATGTCATGGTGTAAAAAAAAACGTACCACATGAAACCGATGCAGCAGTGATGCAAAAGATGCACCATGTCGCAAGACAGGCCTCACTTGGGGCCATATATATCAAGCTAATTAGCATTCGCAAAGATCAAAATTCTACGAATTTTGGCCTTTGCGAATGTTAATTAGACAAATGGTATGTATCAAACAAGTTTGATGCAAAATAAGGAGTAGCAAAATTTGCTATTCCTTATTTTGCAATTGCACTGAAGGATTTGCAAATTTTGTGACTACTTAAATGCAATGTATCAAACAAAAACTATGTAAAAAATGACATTAAGGATTTGGAAACTATTGTGGTAAATTGGTGGTAATTTGTGAATTCTTTTCAAAAAGCTTTTTTTCAAAAAAACAAAAGGTGCCATATGACGCCAACACATGCCCTTAGGGCATGTATGTGTGCCATATGCCCCCAAATTTCTTTTTCAGGGGTGCAGCAGGGTGTTCTTGAGACACCCCTGCACCCTTGGAAAAATTCCTAATTTGTGATGAGCAAATTGCTAATCGCAAATTAAACCTTCATTCCTATGAGCCTCCTAGCCCATGGAAATGAATGGGTAACTTGCAATTAGCAATTTGCTCATCGCAAATTAGGATTGGTAAAGAATCGCTATTTATTCCTTAAAATTCGCTATTTAGGAAATGCAAAATAGTTTGATGATACATATGGCAGTTCATCTCTAACAAGATAAGAAGCTTAGGGATAGATTTATGATGACTGGCGCATCACCAGGGATGTGCCAGTCATCCTGCGCCGCTGTTCCGCCACCCATGGTGTGCTGCATTTACAATGCGGCGCAGCATGGGGTAAAAACGGCACAGATGTGTGACGCATCTGTGCCGTAAAGGTGGCGCATTGCTGGAGTTGTATCGCAAGTGCGATGCAGCTCCAGCAAGGCTCAGGGGTGCCCCATCTCCACAATGCTGCGTCAAGACCTATGCCAGCTTCAAGCAGGCGCAGGGTTTTGACGCAGCTTTCTCCTATCTGATTGTAAATGCGGCACACCATGGGTGGCAGAGCAGTGGTGCACGTTAACTGGTGCATGCCTGGGGATGTGCTATTTAACATAAATCTGCCCCTTTACATTTAAGTATGTGCAGGGGACACAGAGTCGGTGAGGCTTATCCAAGGTTAAGAAGAGATGAGTCCTGTTCAGTGAAAAATTAGACATAGGCTTCACCTGCTCAGCATCGCTGGACATGGCTAAATAATAGCTGCAAAATGTTACTCTTGTTAAACAATTTTACTATTATAATCTCTGAGATTTGTCTCTTACCTTGCAACATCTCATTGTTGTTATCTTTCTTTAAAGATAAAGACAACCTCAACATGAGCGACAATCTGCAATCAGTTGATTTTGACCTCATCATTGAACTTGTAATTGAAACATCAGTGGATGTTGATCCTTTGGATGATTTAAATCCTGAGGATGAAGAAGAGCGTGATGAGGATGCAGATTTGTCCGAACTATATGATATAGGATGGGAAGCTGACCTGCTTGAGCCTTTGGAAATATAAACATTTATTTTTAAAATTTATAATTAATAAAAAGTAAAAAGGTAAACTGTTTAATTTAAAAATAAAGACACCTTCAAAAACAGGTTATGTGTAGTGTCTTCAATAAAATATTAAAATATGCTCATAAAATTAGATCAGATTCACATATAAAATAGCATAGGTAACATAAATATAAATGTCATTTCTTTTCTGGTATTTCTGTATTGTAATTTTGCCAACGACTAAAAAATCTTCTAATTAAAATGTCAAGTAGTGTGTTAAGTTTTTGATCACTGTTACTGATTTACTGTTTGGTAATAATGGTTAATAACATTTTTTATTATATTTTTCCACAGATTCAACTGCAGATCATTTCAAGATTTCATCATGCCTACAATAGAAAGACAGATAAAGGCTGCAAAACGTCAAAGACAGCAGGTGAAAAAAAAAACGCAGCAGTCCTCTAACAAAAAGATTTCTCAAGCCACGAAGAAAGCACCGGGTAAGAGCTCTAAATATTTCATAAGAAATATTTGTAGTAAAAAAAATATTACTACAGAAAATGTTTCAGTCCATAAAACGAGAAGGAAATCAAATGGAAAGGAAAGGACAATGAAAAATGTTACTGCTAGAGCAAGAGATAAATCTGTGCATGATAGTAGAAGGAAACAACAGTTTAGGGAGATTCGTAAACGAATGTTCCGGAACAGGATAATTGGCAATTTGTTAAAAAATATTAAGAAAGGTCAACAGAAACTAGTTTTTTATAAGAGAAAAAAAAATTGAGAAAGTTATTGATCAGGCATTTGAAATTAAACGTAAGTTATTTATTTTGATAATCAATAGAATTAGGAAGCTAAACAAGGCAATTTTTGATTTCAAAAGAAATAGTAGATGGAAGAGAATAGTTAATCGTAGTAATTTTTGTGAAGTTTTTTCTGGAGAATGGATGCATAGTTCAAGCTGTGAGGCATTTTTTAATGAGGAGAGTTATTTCCAGGATAATGATTTGGTGCATGCAGTTGACACCAGTGGTCGTGCTTATGAAGTGAAAGATGGTTGTCCAGTTGAAAAAGAAAAACTTGTGACAACAGAGGCAGAAGAGGTGTTAGGTAATGAGGTTTTAGGAAGACGTGGTAAGGGTCCTGTGTACACCTGGAAGTGTAGTAGTATTTGCAGTGTGCGACAGGATTCCATCAATTTGCTTTGTGATTTTGTACGGTCATTTAATAAAAAAAGTTTGAAGCAGAAAATGATGTTGTTGCAAGAATTAGATCCTTGCAGAGTAAGAGAAGTGACAGGTTTGCATGGTCATTCACTGGCTTGTCTTTCCAGGAGAGTATGCCAGAGTGTTTTTCATCATTTCAGGATGCTAGCAGTGCATCATAACAAAGTGAGGAAATTAGTTAGAATGTTGTATTATGCTAAGAGTCCAGCAATTATGCTGAAACAATTATGCGCTGCTCTTTTGCATGGTTCTGAAATAGATGTGAAGAATATATGTGAAGAAATTGAGTTTTGTTACTTTGGAAGTAAAGAGGAGAATGTTGAAATTGAGCAAGAAGAAGAGGGTCATGTGGAAGATAGTGTACAGGTTTCCAGTACAGATAATTTCCAGAGGGAAATTGCGACGTTTGAGGTGAAATCAAATGAGAGGCCTAATTTCACTTGTGTGTGTTGTCGACGCACTTATTATAAGAATCAGACTAAGTTAGTGGATTTATATGCAAAAAGTGAAAGGGAAAATAATAGTGAATGGAAGGATTTTGCAACATACTTGATGGTAGAAAATTGTTTTGATTTGGGATTGGATCAACGTGTGTGTACTTATTGTTGTTGCAAATTAAATCAAAACCAGATGCCTGCTAGAGCAGTTCATAATAATCTGGAATTGGTTGAGATTCCTTCTGAATTGAAGGATTTAAATACTTATGAATCTATTTTGATTCAAAGTATCCATCCCTTTCAGGCTATTGTAAGAATGGAGCCAAAGACAGGGAAATTGCCTCCATCAGATTTACAGAGAGGATTAAAGGGAAGAGTTGTTTATTTGCCTCTAGATTTGAAGAAAAACATTAACACAATTGGAGTAGAAAAAGTGGAAGAGGAACCTCTGGTTCTCTTAGTTAATGGGGTTCCGACAAAGAATAAGAAAATATGGCAAGATTTAGTAGATGTTAGGAAAGTCAAAAAGGCAACATTGTATTTGAAAAAAAATAATAAATACTATAAGAATGTATATGTTGCAGAAGAGGAAGTAAGTGAGGAAGAGGATAGCGATTTGTGTGCTGGTCAAATTGAGAAAGTAGAACCCTCTACTAGTGAAGAAATATATGAACATTATAGTGTTCATCCTTTGCATTCCAAGGAAGTCATGGGGAATGCTATTGAGTTGTTTCAAATGAAACAAGCCAAAGGGAGTCCCATTAGTGTTTGGGAGGAAAGTTTGGAAGCTCGGTGTTTCCCACAGCTTTTTCCAACAGGTCAGGGAGGAAGATATGATGAGCGACCTCATCAAATTCCTGCTTCTGAATACCGGACTTTGCGATTGTATGCAGGAGATGCTAGGTTTCGACAATGCATTCCTTATTTGTTTCATCTCCTGTTTGAAAGCGATCTGTCTGGACTGTCATATGCAGTGAACCACATCTTGAAAAGTGGTATACACATGCAAAACATCTCGGCAAGTGACTTTATGGATAAAGTCAATGTCCAAGATAGTATTTTGGATTCTCACCTGATTAATCTCATGGCGTGTCAGCGTGGTACTAATGAGTACTGGTACCGTCGTCATGGTGATTTAAAATGTATGCTGAGGAACTTAGGTACTCCCACATGGTTCCTCACTCTGAGCTGTGCCGAGTATGGCTGGGAAGACTTACTTGAATTTCTACGAGAGGCAAATGCTAACGTAGATAACATCGAATTCAAGACACCCGGAGAACTGTGCTCTTTGGATCCAGTCAATGTATGTAGGTACTTCAATCATAGATTTGAAGCTATGATGTCTTTCATCATGAATAAGAAGAATCCACCTCTTGGAGAGGTGTTGGATTTCTTCTGGAGAAAGGAGTACCAAGCAAGAGGTGCTCCTCATATACATATGTTGCTGTGGATCAAGGATGCACCTAAATTTGGAACGGATCCAGAAGACTCAGTGATGAGTTTCATCCAACAGTATTCTACGTGTGCTGTTCCAAACGCAAAGGAGAAGAAAAGCCTAAGAGAAAAAGTTCTGCGTTTCCAAAGCCATCGATGTGGAAAGTACTGCCGTCGTAAATTCCGAAACAAAGACAAGTTCTACACTAAATGTCGTTTCGGCTTTCCACGACCGGTGATTTCTAAAGGAAGAGTAAACAGTTTGATGTCTTCGCTGCGACACAATGTCATGAAGAAATCACCTAAAAACACTTACAATTTGAAGAGGAACGAAGAGTCCAAGTACATCAACGACTACAACCCGGTGATTTTGTCCATGTGGAATGCCAACATGGATATACAGTTTGTGGCTGATAACTGTATGGCTGTGGCTCGGTATGTGACGTCTTACATCACCAAAAAAGAGAAGACAGAATTGAAGGATATGTGGGAGGACATTTCCCATGAAAAGAGCCTCAGCAAGAAGTTGTACAGTTTCAGTCTGAAGATGTTGTCGCATCGAGAAATCGGAGCGTACGAATGTTCTGACCGGTTGTCTTCAGCAAGTCTCTATGCAAAGTCCAGGAGTATCGTTTGGGCGAGTCTTGGTCTTGCTGCAACGCGTAATCGAGTTCTCAAACCTGTGCGGGAAATTGAGTATTTGGCGGAAAAGGAGCCAAACAGTACCGACATTTTGAAGACAAACATGTTGGATACATATTATCCAAATCGAAGCAGTCACCTCGAGAATGTTTGTCTGTATGAGGTTCTGCAAAATTACATATTCAAGAGGAACATCAAAGAAGATATTGATAAAGGAGTGTATGCTGTAATTGGAAGTGAGGGATGTCTGGTCAAGCAAAGAAAATGCCACTTGGTAAACCATCGAAAATTGAGTGGCGAATCTCCTGAAAAAAAGGAGTTTTTCTATTTAGCACTTTTGCAACTTTTCAAGCCTTGGCGTGCAGAAGAGGAACTGCTTGGAGATTTCCTCTGTTACGAAGACTCTTTCAATGCCGCCAAGGAGACCATAGAATGTCCTGCTTTTCCCAAATATGTAGAAATGTTGAATGCGGAAATTGAGCAGGAAGCAACGATTGCAGCCGAGATTGCCAGAGACAGTTCTCAGGACAGTCAGAGTTCTGCTTCATTGAGTCAGGATCCACTAGGAGGACCTGTTTTCGAAAATGAAGCTGCCACTGCTATGAATGAAGTGGAAAGAGCCATGGCACATGCTCAAGAGGATGCGGTTAACTTAGAAGAGTTGGAAAGACAACTCAACGTTGAGCAGAGGAAAATATATGACGAAGTTACCATGCAAATTGATCATGGATTAAGTCATGATAAGAAAGAGTGCTCATGTACGTCGTTGAAGCCTGTCCGACTGTACGTGAGTGGAGAAGCGGGAACTGGAAAAAGTTTCCTCATTAAAGCAATTTCATGCTATTTGCAGGAAAGGACAGAGTCATCGCTGTCTTGTGTTGTCACTGCTCCAACTGGACTGGCAGCACATAATATTAAAGGGATTACTTTACATCGTTTACTGATGCTGCCAGTGGAGCATGACAACAAATTACAATATCACAAGCTATCTAGAGATGCTTGTTTTGAAGTTTCAAGAATCTTGAGGAAAATGAAACTTCTTATCATTGACGAAGTAAGCATGCTTTCCAATGTCATGCTTGCCTTTGTGCATTTGAGAATGCAAGAAGTTCTCAAAACAGAGTATGATGTGTTATTTGGTGGCAAACACATCATTGTTTTCGGAGATCTTCTGCAGCTGACACCAGTGAAAGGGCAACCTGTGTTCAAAATGCTCACGCATGAAGATACCAGGAAGTGCCTAGGCAGCATTGGCAACGTCAATATATGGTTAAACTTCAATTATGCTGAACTGCATGAAAATATGCGTCAGGCGAAGGATGAAGTTTACAAGACTATTCTACAAGATGTTAGAATTGGAAAAGTGACCGAGCATGGGAAAGAAGCTTTACATGCACGATTACTGTCAAATTTATATCCAGAACAAGATGTTGTGCCTGAGAATATTTTTCAGAAAATTACTGAGAAGAAATCTGGAATATGTTTGATGCCAACTCTTGCAGAATGTGCCAAATTTAACAACAAAATGTTGCATTTAGAAAAGCAAGAGATTGTGGAACTGGAAGCTATTGATAGAGTAGAGCATATGGGATCAACAATTATTTTGTCTGAGAATCTGAAAACAAAATTGGAAACATTAGAGAAGAGTATATCTAAAACTGCAGGTTTTGAAAAGACTCTGAATGTGTGCTTGAACTGCCGTATAATTTTAAGAAGGAATTTACATGTTGAAAGAGGTCTGGTAAATGGATCAATGGGTAATGTTGTTGATTTTGTAAAATACAGAAATAGAGATGGAATTGAATTTTTAAAAATTAAATTTGATGGCATTGAGGAAGTACAGCTAATTGCTCGTTGTTCTGCTAGATTTTTGCTTGTAAAAGACTTATATGTTCGCCGTAAGCAGTTTCCTGTTTGCTTGGCATATGCAGTGACAATCCATAAATCGCAAGGTTTAAGTGTAGACAGTGCATTGGTGAATATTGGCAGTTCTGTGTTCAAGGAGGGTATGGCATATGTGGCATTGTCACGAGTTAGAACTTTATCGGGATTGTACTTGATTGAGTGTGATGTCACAAACATTTGTGCGGATCTAGATTGTGTTAAGGAATACAATAGGTTAAGAAGAGAGTATGTGCCACATTTGCCTCAGTATCCTTTGTTTGAGAAACGTGTGGTAGGCCGGAAACGAAGAAATGAGAACAATACTGGGGAGGTTGTAGCAAAAAGACAAAAAGTCAATGAACCTAAAATTACAAGCAGAAACAAAAAGGATTCTGTTGAAGATGTTGTTGGTTTTCAGTTTGAAAACAGTTCTGGTGTCAACTGCTATGCTAATGTAGTGATTAATGTTTTGTTTTCTCTAAAAAATGTAAAAGAAGAGATTGTGGTCAATTCTGATCAAAGATTTTGCAGTTTGTTAAATTCTGTGTTAGAGAAATGTACCACTGATAGAAGAAACATAGAAAGTGTGTCTGAAATTCGAAATCTGTTAGACAGATGTTCAGGCCAAACACAATTCTCTCAAAATATTCAGCAAGATTGTCAGGAGTTTTTAATGTATATGCTTGATGTATTACATGCTGAAGGTGTAGATGTAGATCAGCTGTTTGGGCTTTCTTATCAATGGCAGCATGACTGCGAGAACTGTATGGTATCAAGTACTACTAGTGTAGACTCAGAAAGATTTATATATTTAACTTTGCCAGACAGTAAATCAGTCTCCTTTAATAAGCTAGTAAAAGCAGCTGATCACAACATGGAGTGTAGCCAATGTAAATCTGAATTGACGTCCACATTATTTATACGAACATATGGCCAGTACGTCATTTTAATGTTCCAACGATGTAGGCCTGATGGAACAAAATTGACAACTTTAATTAAAAATTTTGTAGCTTCGCAGTTGTCAATATCAGGAAGGACTTTTGTAACTGCAGCAATTATATATCATGACGGCCCTTCAATAACATCAGGACATTACACAGCTTATTTAAAGTCTAGAAATGGCTGGTCATTCTGCAATGATTCTGTTTTAATTTTCAAAAAAAAATTGCCGTATGACCTTAAAAACTCTTACCTGGTGTTTTTAAAACCAAAATTTTAGGGAAATAATCTCGGGATGTGCTCTGTGGAATGTCAAGAAGTTCTAATGGCTCCTACACAATTTGGCCTTGAGGATAAGTGTAGTTCAGAGACATAACTTCTAACCATAAGACTGGACATCATGGAGAAATAAGTGCACTTTGAATGAGTTCAGAAAAACTGTTTCTTTTTATAAGCTAATTGAAGCAGCCAATCAAAACATGGAGTAGAGGGAATGTAAGTCTGCAATGCTGTCTACTGTTTTACATTGCTTTGTGATTAAAAGTGATGTAGAGAATTAAATAATTGTAGTAGTCATAGAGTTAGTGTAAGTCTGCTTCATAGTAAGCAGTATCAGTGTCATAGGAAATGTAGAACATGACTGAGCAAGAAGGGGAAGATATTACTATTCCAGGATTGTGAAAATGATCTTCAACATTTTAATTCTGAAAGTTGCGGAAATGCGAAAAGACGGGATTGGCTAACAAGAAATCCAAGAGTTATACATGGCTCTGACAAGATTTGGCCTTGTGGAATCTTGTGGTAGAGAGCAAGAAGTCATTTATTGTATGTAACATGTTTTTAAAAACGATGGAGATTTTCTTTCAGAAAGTGGCGGGCTGAAAGTAATAACAGCACAACAGAGTGTAAGCTGTTCATAGGACATCCTTGGACGTCATGGAAAGTAAGTTAACTTTAAGGAGTTCTGAATTTTGATTTCTGATGTTGTATGGGTTTTTTAAACACAATCATTTTGATTGTGTTTTTTTTTCCCCGCTGTTACATGATGAATACCTTCAAGTCACTGTTTTTAGTGAATTTTGATACATTCTGAGAACAGCAAAAATAAACCATTTAACATGTATAATTAATTCTGTACTGTTTGCATTTATGATGTATATGTAGAACTGTGTAGGAGGCATGGAGAAGGTGAGGCTTCTGTAAGTGTCAAAGTTGTTGCATGCAGTGCTGCACTTCTGCGTATTCTTTCATATGCTAGACTACATCTGCACAATGAGATACCTAAGCAAAGGAAACACAAGTGATGTGATTGTGAAATGAGCAAAATAAATTGCATGTATTTCAATTACATCACCTGTGTTTCCTATCATTACGAATCACATTGTGCAGATCAAGTTTAGGTCTATCCAGGGAAACATAGGAGGTTTGGACTTTGTTGAAGATTGCAGTGGACATGACTCACTTCATTGGTAGACCTTCACATGTATTATGTCCTCTATTCTCTTCAACAACTCGAAATTTCATCTGCAACCCTGAGTAGGCCTCACCTGAAACAAAACTCTGGATAGTAGACATCTTATTGGCATCCTGAAGCAATTATTTAAAATTTTAGTGTCTTGCAACACTTTTCTGAAACAACAGCAATGCAAAATATGCACCATGTTTTAAGATAGGCCTCACTTCATCTGCATCAAGATAGTGTTAGTTTAAAATGTATATCTTTAGGACTGTGTAGCTTCTGTAAGTGTCAAAGTTGTTGAAAAACTGTTTGTCCTTCAATCTTTGCCCTTGTCTTTTGTAATTTTTTAATACATGTTTTTATATTTTTCAAATGTTTGTTCTCTCTTTCACAGATTGAAAGTATAAAAACAAAAAGTGAGTAATTTAACGACAATTATAAGGTAAATATTTTGTACTCTTTTCGTTACATTTCTATCACATTGAATTACTATTAGTTCCACAGCTTCATTTCTTTAATCCTCAGTTTCCTGCCTTTGCTACTTCCCTCATTCCTTTCTCTATTACCTACTTACTCAACTCCTTCCACTCTTTTTCTCAGTCCCTCTCTTCTCATAGTTCCTCACTCTTGTTCACTCACTCCGTCTCTATTACTCTTAGTGTCTTTGACTGATCACTGTATCACTATTTGTTCATAATGCTTTCTCTGTGTAGTTGAAGCACACTAAGTGGCATATTATGAATACAGCCAATAAAATTATTGCTCTTTTTATTGGCAGAAAACTGGTGCAAAAGCGGCTTTAGCGGCAGTTTTCTGCCGCAAAAGCAGCTTTAGCGACACATTTCTGCCGATAAAAGCTGCAAAACTTTTATTGCCTATGTTGATAATATGCCCCTATGTTATTTACATTAGGGCTATATTGTCCAGTATAACAATCAAAATTGCTCTCCAAAGACACCAGGCAAAGCAGACGCTCCCTCAAACAGATCACCAAGCGCAATTTACCCTACTTACAGCCTAGCCTGTTCTCTGTCGAGACTTTAGCAATCTTTAGAGCACAAGATAAGATCTTTTCACATGGAAGAGTCAGACGTATTGCAATTCTACTTAAGAAACAAGCATTGGCATAGACAATAGGTCTCGCCTTTGGGACCTTATACGTGTTTAGCCATGCAACAGTTGATGTTGCTGCACCAAGGATATTATGCTGCATAACTAAATACTTAGAAGGTCCCAAAGGCGAGACCTATTGGCTATGCCAATGCTTGTTTTTCTTTCACTTCATTATCTATTTTGTTTTTCACAATTATACCCTCTTCTGTCTTTTCTTCGGTAAATAGATCTATTAAACAGTATCTCTTCTTTACTCCCTATAGCTGTCTTTCTTTTAACATCACTCTCTGTTTACTTTCCTTATACTTACACTTTTTTTTATTTTTTTATTTTTTTTGGTTAGCTCCCGGTCCGCGTACCGGGAAGCTAACCCGGGAGCGAACCAAAAGAAATAGAGCTTGCCAGAGTGCTAAACATTGTATCAATTTTTTTTGAAAGGGAAGGTAGTTCTGAAAAGAACTTTTTTTTTATATTTTTGTTTTATATTTTTTTTGTATTTTTTGAACATTTTTTGTTTTTTTTGTATTTTTTGAACGATTTTATATTTTTTTGGGTTTTTTTGGGGGGGGGGAAACAACAAAAAACAGGCGTTGAAAAGGGCTCAACAGGAGCAAAAAAAAATTACTGGGGGCGGTTAGGGCAATCATGGTGTTCATATGCAAGGTTGAGTGCATTGATGCTCATGTTGCCACAAGCTAATAATGCACGACAGCGCATACATAAATGTATCATATGCCCAAAATTTGGTTGGATATTTGGCACAGTTTCCCGTGCCTCCTCTGGTGTTAAAGAAACCGATGTTGTTGGTCTCGCCACAGGAGTTGGTCTAGGATTGTCCATCATATCCCTTAATTCCGCCCGGCTGTAATTTAGGGGATGTTTCCTCGTCATGTGCCTATGCATGGTGTGATTACCATAACTGTATTTTTTGTCCGTCCCTCTGGACAATTGTTCCTTGCATATGAGGCATGTTGCGTACCTGGCATTGACCTTTTTTTGGCCAGGAGGGATGGAAAAAAACTGCCAGATGAAACTGGCTTTCTTTCTTGAAACCCGGGGCAACTCTTCCAGGAATTGTGGTTGTTCTCCCTCCTCATCCATTTCTTCATCTTCCTCCTCAGTGTTGGTAACCACCTGGGGAGGTGGTCCTCTCTTCCCATGAGGAGGTGGAGGTGGTGGTGGGGGTGCACCAGCTGCAGCAATCAATGAAGCCATTTTCACACAAGCAAAATAGGTCTTCCAAGAAGCAAAATAGGTCTTCCTCTCACAATAATGAAAGTCAGAGTGAGGAAAGAAGGAGTGGTTTTCATCATTTGGAAAAAACAATACTTCTCAACCAATGAAAAGTGTTATTTTTAGGTCACCTGACCTAGCCTTCCATAATTATGAAACTAAAAGTGAAATGAACCAATGAAAAGTTTTATTAACAAGTCACATGACCTCTAACGCTCATGTTACGCGCTGCGGAACGCTCCCCGGTTAGCTTCCGGTTCGCTGCGCTTCGCGCCTCGGTCCGCGCCCCGGGACACTTCCGGGTGCGCTAACGCGATACGTCACAAGACGCATTTCGCGGCAACGCGATACGTCGCGCTTTCGCGCCGCGGATCGCTTCCGGGGAGTTGCGTTTCGCGCCTCGGTCCGCGCCCCGGGGCACTTCCGGGTGCGCTAACGCAGTACGTCATAAGACGCATTACGCGGCAACGCGATACCGTCACTATGTTGATTTCTTACCGGTTCGCGGACCGGATCGCGGAATCAAATTGAGCTAACGGGAAGCTTCCCGGTTCGCGGACCGGGAGCGAAACAAAAAAAATATTTAAAAAAAATTATTAATAAACATATAAAATATATTTTTGGATTTAAAGAAGAATAAATTTTACAGCTATAGATATTAGCTTTTAAAAAACCAATGAAATTCATTGAAAAAACCATAGGTTATAGACCATATATAGTTAGGAATTAGCATTTACAAAACCTTGAAAATTCACTGAAAAAACCATAGGTTATACACCATATATAGTTAGGAATTAGCATTTAAAAAACCTTATTTTACTCACACAAAACCATTGAAATTCCATATATAGTTAGTTGTACTAACTATATATCGCGCACCCGCAATCCACTGCTGATCATGTCACATATTACATCATTCATGACATGGTCAGTGACATCACTGATGACATCACTGATGACATCTCAAATGACATCACTGATGACATCACTGATGACATCTCAAATGACATCACTGATGACATCACTGATGACATCTCAAATGACATCACTGATGACAACATCCAGTGACTGTATTTTTCTGTAAAGTTAAAATATGTCTTACATATTTAAGAATGAGTGGATGTATAAATGTCTGGATGAAGGATTTAGTAGGTGCATGACTGACTGTATGAGTGAGTGATTAAATGTGTCTCACTGAGTGCATGGGTTAGTGACTAAACTGTCTTAATTTGTGCATCATTATGTCTGTTGTTCTGTAAACTGCAGCATGTGTTAATCAGTAGCTATATGATTAACTATATGGGTTATTGATTGGTTGCCCAAGTATTTGTATGGGAGACTGAGTGTGTGTGTGGGTGGCTGGGAGGTGAATGACTCTGTGCATAGATGTGTGAGCAGTTGATTCACTAGATGTATGGGTTCAAAAGTGCATGTGGAAACAGCTGTATGGGCGGTTGACTGTGTGCATGAGTGTATTGCTGAGTGAATGGACATCTCAGTGCTACATGTCAAAGTAAGTACATATGTAAAACACAGTACATGTGAGAGTTGACATATATAAATAACTGTGCATAAGAGCCAGTGAATGTGTGAGTGGCTGTATGGATCATTGTGAACTTGTATCAGGGATTGTATAAGAGAGTAAATATGTGTTAGTATATGTTTGAATAAGTAAGGTGTGTATAACTGTATAGTTGAGAAAATGGAGGTGTGATTGATTCTTTGCATGACTGACTAGGTGTGTGTGTAACTCTATGGATGAGTGACAGTCTGTGAGTGTCTGTTTACACTTACTGTATCTAAGGTTATATTAGAGTCTGAAGAGCTTCATCGTATTATCACATGAATGATGTCATCAGTGATGTGATCAGTAATGTCAAATGAGATGTCATCAGTGATGTCATCAGTGATGTCATTTGAGATGTCATCAGTGATGTCATCAGTGATGTCATTTGAGATGTCATCAGTGATGTCATCAGTGATGTCACTGACCATGTCATGAATGATGTAATATGTGACATGATCAGCAGTGGATTGCGGGTGCGCGATATATAGTTAGTACAACTAACTATATATGGAATTTCAATGGTTTTGTGTGAGTAAAATAAGGTTTTTTAAATGCTAATTCCTAACTATATATGGTGTATAACCTATGGTTTTTTCAGTGAATTTTCAAGGTTTTGTAAATGCTAATTCCTAACTATATATGGTCTATAACCTATGGTTTTTTCAATGAATATATATATATATATGTGTATATTCATTATATGTCTTTCTTATCATTTCAAGGGTAGTGTAGATATTGTAGATATCATGTTTTCTACTCCCTTTCATGGCCTAAATTTAGCTTCTGTGAATGGCATGAGATAATCAATTAATCAAAAGTTACTATGTTTAATTAACTTAAATGCACATGCCAGCTCACTAGATGTCAACGCCCATCAGCTCTTGATGGAGAACAGCGCATTAAAGCATGCAGTGATCCCATGGCCAAACACACAAGATGATGGACGGAATGTTGCACAGTGGGAAAATATTCACCCCCAGTCACAGATAAATCAGTCTTGACCCTGTGCCTCATGGGAACAGTCCAGCCCGAACTGCCAAGCCATGTCTTCCCTGGACCGGAATCAAGCATCCTAGGACCGGTTTCTGGCTATCAGCCTTCATCAGCCAGGATAGCTTGACTCCAGTGGCATAGTGAGCACGGGATCCACGTCTGGGCATACCCTTACCACATAGGGTGAACAGCAAAACACACAAGATGATGGACGGAATGTTGCACAATAGCAAAACATTCACCCCCAGTCAAGCTATCCTGGCTGAAGATGGCTGATAGCCAGAAACTGGTCCTAGGATGCTTGATTCCGGTCCAGGGAAGACATAGCATGGCAGTTCGGGCTGGGCTGTTCCCATGAGGCACAGGGTCAAGACTGATTTGCATATGGCCATGTCTGAACTGGGTTGTCTTGGTGAGCAAAATAACGATGGAATAAACCAAGATCTGTGACTAGGGGTTAATGTTTTGCCATTGTGCAACATTCCGACCATCATCTTGTGTGTTTTGGTGATCCCATGGCCAGCGTTGTCGCCAGCTCTCTCGTCTGTTTCCTGGAGCCTGCTGTGTGGGGGAGCTGCTTCTTTGCTACTGGGGAGACTTCAACTTCCATCAGCCCCTGCAGGAACTGATCTGGGTTTGATCCATCATCATTCTTTAGCCCACTCCACTACTCCAGTTCAGACATGGCCATATGGAAATCAGTCTGACTCTGTGCCTCATGGGAACAGTCCAGCCCGAACTGCTAAGCCATGTCTTCACTGGACCGGAAACAAGCATCCTGGGACCGGTTTCGAGTTCATAACCTTCATAAGCCAGGCTATCCTGAATCCAGTGGCAATTTGAGCAAGGAACCCACGCCTGGGCATACCCTGCCAACTTAGGGCAAACAAAGCAATACCAAAGGGGATGATGGACAAAGAGCTCCTTCGTCATCTCCTTTGGTATCGCCTGCAGGAGAACAGCGCATCAAAGCGAGCCGCAATCCCGTGGCGCGGGCAGCCCGCCGGACCACACCCAGGCCACGCCCATGTAAAGCCCAGGCCAAGGGCAGGCCCGCCCATACCTGTTGGAGCCCGAAAGAGGCTGGGATGGGCCCCCATTAACATCGACTTCACTGAGCACATCATGGGTAAAAAAAAGGGGACTCCCGCTCCTGCTGTCGAGGTAACTACTACATCATTGGACACCTTTTTAGCCAAGGCAACAAAGGTTCTGGAAAGGGAGATCGCTCTTACAGAAAGAAGGCTCTCGCTGGGAGTGGGGACGGAATGAGAAACTGATAGCTCCCTTTTACTTCAAAGGGGGGGTCAATGCTCTTGCTGGTACTGAGCCGCTAGAACAGTTAACATACATTTTATCTGCCTCCCAACCCTTAATGGCAACTCCTAGTGCTTCTTGTACCACTGGAGCCCCCCTACTCACGCCATCCAGAACTAATGGCACAAGGAGAAGAGGATTTGCAAAAAAAAACCTCACATGCCCCGCTAAAAAAACTAGAAAGGCTACTCCCTCTTTGGGTTTACCAGCACCGCCACTCAGTAATGGTTTGCATCAGTACGCTGCAACATTACCTTTAAATTGGCATGAGTTTCAAGTCAACTTCAAACAATTTCTTCAGCCGATTTTTTAGAGTTTGGACTCTAGAGATCGCGCAATTGAAGGGCTGATATCTAGTAGGGCATCACAACACTCTATGGGGGTGCGAACTGTGATCTTGCTAATACTAAATCTTTTTCCGATGGCTCGGATAACACAGTCGCACTCTGTAAATCAAGTAATTTAATATTCATATATTGTGCAAGGGCTGCAAAAGTAAGATTGTTGGTACTCTAACACTACAAATTTGTTGGTTTCAACTCTTGGCCATACAGAAACTACTTCAATGCCCACCTTTTTCCAAATACACTGCTCAGACAGTGTTGTAAAGGTGCATATTTCGAGGAGTAAGTCGGTACTCAAGCCCCCGCTATCTCTTTTACCAATAAGGAACACCCATCAATACCTGAATATAACCCCCAAAGCTTTTCTTTTGTATTAATACTAGTCAATGTTCCTTCATTGTGAGATAATCAAAGTGAATTAACAATGCAATTAATGGCCAAAGCTTGGCATTGGTTGTCACAAGCTTGAAACATAGGTATTTTTGTCCAAAATCGCCTAATCATGGCCTATAGGACTCTTTTGATTGGACCTGACACCAAAGAGATTGGTAACAAATGTGTTATTCTTATATTTGACAATCAAAGACTGGTTAATTATCTTTTAGTGTGCTTACTGGTCTCTCCTTCTTTACAGGCACAGATTAACACAATCCCTTTTGTCTTCTTCTATAAACCCCCTGCGACAAATAGTTTTTAATACATACAGTCTTAGTCATTCACTAAAAAGCACTTTGCTTATCTCCCGCCAGCAGGTTTATAGCTCTGTTCCCGTTTCTAATAGTTTTGCCCCCTTGGTAGATCTGGACTCTTGTGATTGACTCTCTTTACCTCCAGACTTAATATATTCTACAGATGAGTTAGAACATTCCAATTAAAGAGTCTCTCTAGCCGCAAGCTCCATGGGGGTACAACCTTTAGCATGAGACTCACAAGATACTGGCCCTGCGCCAAATCCACCTAGCACACCCACTTCTACTCATTTGGTAGAGGTTACTCTGCTGGAGCCCTTTGAGGGCATCACGTTCCTTTCTTGGAACATGGCAGGATTTGATAATAAAAAAGATAACCTGGATTGGTACAACGAGTTTAGGAGCTCGGACATTATTTTTTTACAGGAAACTTGGGCAACGCAAGCTGCATTTCTTAATGGTTAACGTTCCATTTTTATTCCAGCAATCTCTTCATCCTCGGCCAGAGCAAAAGGCGGTCTACTCACACTTATTGTTAATACGCTCACTTTTGATAGTTTCTTTTGTGAATAGCTCGCCATATTTTCACATTATGGTAGCAACGGGTCGTGGTAAGACACATATTGCTGATACATTTTTTAACAATCATTTCTCTGATCACTCTTTAGTGGCGGAAGAGTGGGGTACAGTTTTAGAGGATTAACTTTATCATTATTAAAGACGGGTGTTTTTATGACGCATATATGTAGTAAAATCAATCACTGTATTTGAGGGTTAACCGACTCGAATGAGTCTATGATTACCCATTTTAATCATCACAAATATGGTAATATATTAAATAGCCTTCTATTGATTTAGGACTTAGCCTTAATAAACCCATTACATCTTTCCATGGGTCAAATGATTCCAACTTTTTATCAGTCCGGATCTACCTCGACAATTGATTTTATAATTATGTCCGAAAATTTTAAGTAGTGTGTGAAGAATATTTGGGTGCAGCCGACAGACTTTAGTGACCATGCTCTATTTCACTGTACTTTTTTCTGGCCATATTCTAGTAAATCAAGCTCACTCCCTGTCCCTAACCGGGCTTTATCCAGGTTAAATGGGTTTACTCTAAAATGGGAACAAAACGATTCCAATTCCTTCATTCCACTGGTTGTAGGAGAAATGTTACAGGAGAATCAAACCTGTATATACCCAGAAACAAATAGCTCACAAGGAGTGGTTGCTTTTAGATAAAAGTAAACATGCATTAGAACCCATCTTTTTGACATATTTCCTGAAAGATCTGGCAATCAACTAAATGGTTTGAGCTTAATTGTTCCAAGGCTGCATGTGAATTGCAGAGTAACCTTAAACACATCCTAGAAATCAAATGCTGATAAGAGACCTGAGGGCAAAATATAAATTGGCAAGAGAAGTGAGGAAGAGGCAATTATAAGAGGAAGAATGGGAAAGACTGAGACAAGCATCATTGAGCAAAGACAGCAAGGCCTTCTGGAAAGTGACCAACGCTCCATTCCTGCAAGGGGGCGGGGGGGTCCATCTCTCGATTTTAATGTTGACGAAACAATCTGGTTAACACACTTTCAGAATATATTCCATGCTCAACCAGAAGGTAATGGAATGGGTACAGCGATCTCCTCTCTTGCTCCCCAGGGTCTAGAGTTTTAAGACAAGGAAATGTAACTTACCCTTTTACAATCACCCACCTTAAAGGCAGCTGGACTGGATGGTGTCCCACTGGACATCTTTCTTGCAATTAAACCATTATGGGCCCACTACTGAGGCCCACTACTGACTCTAGTTTTTAATGCTGTAGCTTAAACGGGACCCTTGTCCTCCTTCACCAGTGTGAGAGGTCCTCTAACAGGGAGGCCATACAGGAGTTCAAAGGGACTGAACCCTAAGGACTTCTGAGGCACCTCCCTGTAGACAAACAACAGGCATGGTAGAAAGACGTCCCACTTCCGTCTCATGGGCTCAGCTTGGCACATAATCATACCTTTCAGGGTGCGGTTGAACCTTTCAACCAACCCATTTCCTTGAGGGTGGTAAGGAGTGGTGAACTTATAAGTTATCCCACACTCCTCCCACAGAGACTTCATGTACCTAGAGATGAAGTTGGTACTCCGGTCGAAGACAACCTCTCTGGGGAACCCCACACAGGAAAAGATCCCCATCAATGCACGGCCCACCACGGGTGCTGTAATTGTCCTGAAAGGGACTGCTTCTTGGTACCGGGTGGTATGGTCCACCAAAACCAGGATGAACCTGTTGCCTAAGGCTGTCTTGGGGTCCAGGTGCCCCACAATGTCGATGCCCATCCGCTCGAAAGGGGTGCTCACCACAGGAAAGGGTTTAAGAGGTGCCTTGCATTTCCCTCTGCTCTTGCCACTGGCCTGACATGTTTGGCAAGTTCTACAAAAGGTACTGACGTGCTTCTTCATTTGGGGCCAGTAGAAGTGGGTGACAAGCCTTTGGAAGGTCTTGTCTTGCCCCAGATGTCCTGCGAGAGGCACGCCATGAGCCAGACCCATCAGGAAGTTCCTGAAGCACTCGGGTACCTCTAGCACACGGGCTGCACCGGGCTCAGCAAACTTAGGCTCACTATACAATAACTCGTCTTCCCAGTAAATGAGATGGTTTTTGGACGCTCCACCTGCTGCCTGGTCTGCAGCCTGTTGCCGCACACCAATGAGGGAAGGGCACTCTATCTGCGACTGGCAGAATTCCTCCCTGGAGGGCCTACCTTCTTGCTGCCAATGGGTCAGCTCAGGTAGGTCGCCCAGTTTGGCCACCTGTTCCTCTGTAGGTTCCAGGGCCTTCCCCTTAGGTTCTGCTCCTTCCTGGACCGTGGGAATGGCTGAGGCTGGTTTCCCGTGCCCCCTGCCTCTTCCTCTCCTGGCAGGTCTCTGGGCCACTGTTTCAGGCTCCAGTTCTGCTGAATCACTCTTACTGGCTGCCATAGCTCGCGTGGTCACACAGATCCACGCAGGCAAACCCAACATCTCCAGATGAGTTTGGTGCTCCACATCCTTCCATGGAGAACTCTCCAGGTCATTACCTAGCAGACAGTCTACAGGCAAGGCTTCACTGACAACAACTTCCAAGAGACCAGAGACCCCCCCTCCACTCAAAGGGAACACGAGACACTTTGCAGAGGCGCACTGAGCTGTCAGCTGCAACTACTGGGCAGAGTACATTGGGAATGACCTGCCCACTGACACCTCACAGATGTCACGCTGGCTCCTGTGTCTCTCAGAGCCTCATCTCTCTCCCAATGATGATCACCTTCTGCCCGTATTTCTTAGTGTTGGGGGCAGTAAGGTTTCCTGGACCATCTCTTGGTCTCCTAAAGAGACAAGGGTCATAATTGCTAGTCCCTCCTACCCACTAGAAATCAAATCCCCTCCCAAAGCTACACTTGCTAACCCTGGGGCTGGAGCACCAGTGGGTGCTGGAGGTTTCGTGTGACATTTAGTAGCAAAGTGGCCTACCTCATTGCAGTGATAGCAGGTAGGGAGACCCCTGTTATCCCAGTTGTCTCTATTGTCCTGCCTGCTCCTAGGGGGCCATGGCTGTCTAGGTCTGGGGGGTTGGGATTCCTTTCCCTGGGAACTATTTTGGGGCCATTGAGAGAACTCTTTTTGGTTACCCTTGTCCCCCTCACTCTTCTGCTGGGGACCCTGCCCACCTTTGGCTGTGGTACCCACAATTCCTCTGTGGATCCTGGTCCAGCGGTCCGCCTCCTTAGCAAGCTCAAGGGGGTCTGTCAGCTTGCTGTCTAACAGATGCTGGCGCAGCTCGGGAACACAAAGACTACTCAAGTGCTCCTAACTAATTAAATGCAACAACCCCTTATAATCAGTTACTTTGCTGCCCTTCATCCAACCTTCCAGTGCACGTGAGTACAAATTCACACACTCCATCCAAGTCTCAGACTCTCTCTTCTTAGAGTTTCTAAACTGCAGTCTGTACTGCTCTGGAGTAAGTCCATACCTGAGACATAGGGCCTCCTTCATATTGGGGTAGGTCATGGTACCTGCTAATTCTAAGGGCTCTAGAGCACTCCTTCTAGAAGCCTCAAAATGTTTCCACAGGCCCGCCCCCCAATGCTGTTCAGGCACACCATCCATTCTTAATGCAATTTCATAAGAAGTAAACCAGGCCTGAGGCACCATTTTAGGGCTACTCATGTGGGTGGCACAATCAGTGCTGCAGGCCCACTAGTAGCATTTGTTATCACCAGCCCTGGCACACTCAGTGCACTTTACTAGGGACTTCTTGGTGAAACAAATATGCCAATCATGGATAACCAATCACATTAACAATTTACCCAGGGAGCACTTGCACTTTGACACTGAACAGCAGTGGCAAAGTGCCCAAAGCATCTAAACCAGCAAAAACGAAATCCAGCACAACATCAAAAATACAGGAGGTAGAGGCAAAAAGATAGGGGGAAACCACACAAAAGATGCCAGGTCTAATATACAGGCTCAGGTCTTGTCTTCGTAGGTGACAGCCCCTCACTCAGCAGGGAGACCAGCAGACCTTGGTCCCTAGTCCTGGTTCCTGCTGCTAGAAATCTTGGTTGAACAGGGCTGCTGACGACTTGTGGGACTCCCACTCCCACTGTTATAGTCCAAATCCAGACACTGTTGCGATTTATTTTCTTGTCCTTGATATTCCTTTTGTGGGTGTAAACTTCTTTGAAGTGCCTTCCCTCCATCCTGTCCTTTGTTAAAAGACAGTTTGCCACAGCAAGAGCCCATATCACAATTCCAGGGAGTAACTGGAGATCACACCTGGCTGTCAGCCTGCGCTGAGCATAGGCCTTCCTCTCTATCATGAGTCCATGGTCCTCAAAAGTCTTTTTTATCAAACCTGCCATCTTGCTCTACTCTGAAGTTTAAGTCTTCCTGACTCCACTGAGGAGTAACTCTTTCTGAAATCAAACAGACCTTTGACGTGTTCCAAGGATGCTATGCTCCTCTTTACCCAGTGTGTTTGTTCTCACCCCAGCCAGCAGCAATTTCAGTAATAGCCTTCTTAATTAAGGAGGTTGCAATTCTCACCTCCATTAGCCTTTCCAGGCCTCAGGCTTCCACAGCCCTGCATGTTATCTTCCATTGGCACGCACACATACTTACCAGCATGCACACACAAGTATTAGGTGCTGCCCAACACTACACACATTCACCATGTAGTCCGAAGGGGAGTTAAGTATACAACATCAGAACTTTATGTGAGTGGGCCGGTAGCCACCACTCTAGTGTCATCGATGAAAAACATGTTCACACTAATGCTTGTTACTAAACACACAATGGGTAAGCTGCCACCATTGTGCTTGTGTCACTTAATTCCCTGCAAGTGCAGTAGCTCTCTACCACTAGAGGGTATATTTTGGTGCACCCCTCACTGTGTAACAGAAAAACTTATTACCATGAGTCAGGCCTCGGTCATGGTGCTCAAACATGATCCATGTTTAGGTATGGCCAAGTATTAATAGAAGCAATTAAGGAATCCTTGCCTCTGGGGCATGCAGCACAATGGTGCTCATTCATCACCATGCAAGGGACTCTAGGTTACAACCCTGAGTATCCTCCATATCTTGTTTCAGTGTAATGTGGCTTATTGAGCATTAACGTGTTCTTAATAATTCTCCTTTGATATCATAACTCTCTGTTAGGGTTAATGTGTCCCCAACAGCAGCTGTCCAACAATCGTGTTCCCCAAAATGTTTCATGTAATGTTTTCTGAGCCTAAACATTGTCGGATGCCTAAAAAGTCAGAGGATTTTCAAAGATCCAAGGCCTGATCCATCTCTGCAAACTTATGACATAGAGGATGCTCCTGTTTACTGGTTGTAGGTGTGATCTTTCTCCGGTTTCCTAAGTGATTAGAGGCTTCTCAAATAAATTATTGTGCTTGCTTTGATTTGCGCTTTACCTTTACTCTTTCTATTGTATGGCCACTAGCCTGTTTACTCCTTTCAGAGGTGTACCTCATCGACCAGTGTCTGTCAGGATTAGCTAGAAACCTGTGCTGTGAATTCACGGCCCCATGAGTGGCACCAGTAATTTTCTGAAGTGGGACAAGCAGATGATTAAGTAATAGCATGGTTTATCTCCTCACGGCAGAGTGCAGTCAAATCTTTGGATGTATTTTATATGGGGAGCTAAAGCTGGCCATTGAGAGTTGACTTCTTGCTAACCCTCATTTTAAATGGGATCCTGTGAGAAATGAACTATGCCAGTACTAGGACCTAGTTCTGATAAGGACAGATGACTAGTTAGCATCTGGATACTATCAGGTGATTGAGCCAATGGCCCAAGAAACAATGGTGCTGGGGACAGTGGGCGAATTTGGTCATTGTGGAAACTTACATATGATGTGTGTTTTAGTGTGGTTTATGGTCATTGTAAAAGTCCCCAGGGATGTTATTGACCCAGGAAATAAAGTTTCTCCATTGTACCTCTCAGGGGTCAGACGGATCCTGACACATGACTTACACAGAAAAAAAGTGGTGGCTTAGGAGCAAAAATAGACATTAATCATTATATGTGTTAAACGAGACTAGAGTCAAGAAATATATTTCTGGCCATACGCTAAGCAGATGGGATTCCTCACACCTACAGCTCTGTTTTACACTCTGAGGGGTAGCCCAGTTGTTGGGAATAAACAGACCCAACTAAAACATTTGTAAGTACCTTACAATTCATGACTAGATGGCTGCAGGTTATTCTCGTTTCTAAAAAAATGATAGACTGTATTTTAGATCTAGTTACATAGCTTAGTTGTTGTTGCAGTTAGTAGGATATTAGCAGTGCTAGCACAAGAACCATGGCACACATAAAGAGCCAAGCTGTGCTTGTATGTCCACAAGCAGTCTCTTCTAGAGGGGACATAGCTGCATTACTGCATCAGTAAACTCAGGAGGTGATATGGAAATAAAAAACGTGATTGCAAGGGAAACAGCGGCTGCTGGGTAAATAATGCTGTACCGATGATCCGACATCAGTTATTTGCATTGGATAACCGAACCAGTCCACTAAGCCATGCCTTTGGAAACATGGGTCTTACGAAATGTTATTCAGGGAATTTCACAGATCAATCTTTCATCTGAGAATGCTTAGGAATACAAAAATCAGCAAGTGAAAGTAGTAATCAAAAAAGATCACACTCATAATTTTACATCTAGTTGCATCTTTGAGTATTTTAGCCATCCTTTCAAACAAAAGGCAAGAAAATAGAGAAAACGTTGTCATGTGTAACCATGCACACTTTTTAAAATAAAATATATGATAAAATATATGATAGTGGCTGCCAGAGTGGATACGTGTGTACATAACAAATGAAGTGTTTGTTCCCCTGTACTACATCCCGGGAGATGCTAGAGCCCTCCAGCTATCATTTTAAAACTGATTATGGTATGTTTTATTCCATTTAGAAGATTGCCACAAAGGTTCACAAAGGAATAATGGTGTCTGCATTTCTTTTTAATGCTCTTCATTTTTCTGTTTATATCGATTAATATCTGCCAGTATTCCTTCTGCCTCTGCCTCATCATCTTAGAGCAACATTTTTATTTATTTCTGATTTGTCCCAAATATGTAAATTGGCTCCCATCACATTAAAGAGCATGCATATGAGGGATGTTTGACATGCACTGTACATTGAAAAATGCTCTTGCCGTGTTCCCAGCAGAACATTCCAATCTAAAGTTAATGAGATTTAATGTATGATTTCCTTGCACCTTGCCTTTCTGTGCACATCAATCTGTTTCTGGCATCTGTCATGCAAGTAGCAACAGGGAAGAACTCTCTGGGGCTGCCACTCAATGACACCGCTCCCCTTTAGAGGAGTTTGGAAATGATGCCCAGATTTCTCTGAAATTCTCCAGAGAGAGTGCGGCTCTTTTTGAAAACCAGATCCATCTGGCCAGGTATTAGCTTCTATGCCAATTGACACATAAAAGAATTTCGCGAAGGTTTGATGTTTCTCGCGAGTTGCATTCCAGTTACCAGCTAACTCAATAGTTCGTATGACACTGCGTGGAAGAAATTGGAGAAGACGTGGCCGTATGACTGTGTTTTATGTGAATGCTATATTCGAGATGTATACTATCGTCCTCTTTATCTCTAGTGACTACCTTTCAGTGTCGTTTTTTCGCGCTGTACAAATCCTGGGGCAGAGTTTTGTGACGTACTGGAGTTGCATTTCACTTCTTTATATTTATAAGGAGAGGACTTTTTATCTTCTTGTAAATATGGCCCCTTCACACGCAGCACTTTGCATGGAAGGGTCGCTCCATGGGTGTTTCTGTGGGTGTTCCGACGCCGCACTCATGGGAAACACTCATGGAATGAGACACATTTCCAGATTTAAGAGCAATCGTAAATATGGAAATGCGTGTCAATGCTACGCCTCCCCAGGGGAGGAGCAACGAGGAGAAATGTTTTCATTTCTCCTCGTTTCTTCCACTTTCAAAGCGCGCTACATTCTAGAGCACACATTCAAAGGGGAAAATGCCTGTGGTGATTATTTTTGTGCCGAAGGTGCCCCTTCCTGCACAAAAACAATCTCCCCATGACGCAGGCATCCTTGCACCTTGATGCAAGGGTGCCTATGCCAGCGCATGGCTGCAGTTTGTGCGCCAGCGTAGGGGAGAGCACAGGAATGCGACATATTATTGTAAATGTGCCACATTCCTGGGCTTCGGAAGTACCGCAGTATGGCGCAGCAAAAGGGCTTGCGTTGCTATGCTGCTGCAGTTCCTTGTAGATTTGCCCCCTTAAGTTTTAAAATAAATAGTTGTTGCTGATAAATGCATACACTCCTAATATCGAAAATGGCAACTTATATGAGGATCAATGTCAAAATTTAAAAGCGTAATTTTCAGCCTCATTACTATTATAAAATGAATGACATAGTTGTTGCAATTTGTGCTAAATTCTTTGGCATGACACCACTATTTTATCAGCATAACCCTGCTTGTGAGCGAGCAACCATCCTTGACATTGCGTAGAGAATATTCCGAAGACGATTTGAGATGGTGTTTTTTTAAACTGCATCACTGATCCCCTTTGGTTGTTTTTTATTTAGTTGTTGCATACCCCATGAAAGAAATATACACCGACTGCGACTACCATAGTGGAAATTCCTCTTGACTAGTTGCACCTCGTTTATCCTGGAACCAGGACCGGCATTTTTAACCTCGGGCTTCACAGGTCCAGAAGAAAAAAAAGGATTAGCTGCAGTTTATACCATCGGAAACCTTTAAAGCAATGACTGGTTCTCCACTGGGCATTCGGTGTCTAGTCAACCAAATAGAAGTGACACAAACTACAGTGGCATGTCAATGTTCCTTACAGGCTACCAGTGCCTGACAAGCAGCTTGAGTGAAATGATCACTCTCTCTCTCCTGTACGGCTGACTGGCAGAATTGTCAGTCACCTGCACAGAGGAACAAGAGAAAACATGAACTAAGGACCAAGTGCATAACTGAGATTCAGGTACACACACATAAACGTGTAAGGAGGTGAGAGGTCCAAAACTCAAGTTCAAAGCAGTAAAAAATGACGCCAATACACTCTGCCACAGGAACTCCTCTGACTCTAAAATTCTTCCATATCACAAGGTAGAGTGGGGTAATTATCTTTCTAACCGAACCCAATCTTCATACAATGGGAGATGGTGGGGAACGAGAAGCCCTTAGTGTCAGGGCCCTCATCAGGAGACCACTGCAGCCTACACCAGCCATTGCCACTGCTGGAGCTTCCAAAGACAGTGATATACCAGCTACTAACCCTCACACTCCTCTAAGTGTGACAATTCAGATTATTCAAGGCTCACAAAGCTGTAAGATTAGCATGTGCGGCAGGAGTTTATAATTTTTTACATATATTGAATAAGTAAATACCTGTTGTACTCACTCTAAATGAGATTACCAGCCCACCATGTGGCAGACTGTCATAAGTGCTGGGCTGCCATTTAAGTGCTGGTGCTGAGTGTTGGAAACCACCCATTCAAATTAAGCACTGGGTATGAGAAACATCATTAAACTCAGTAGTAACTGGAGTCTCATCTGACCATACGTAAGACATGTTTTACTTGTCGAATGAGCTCTTAGACGGTGTGGAAGTACAGACACAAGTTAACTAACCACCAGAAATTTAGACATCTCACTTAGCATGTGGCACAAGAATCCGTGCTGCTGGATCAGAGACACTCACTGCTGCAACTTATGAACTCCAGTGACAGTTTCATAATCCAGGCAAACATGGAAATTGGTATTAGTGGGCAGAGGCACAGCATGTTTAGCGGTATGCTTGATGAGGGTGACCATGAGAAATGGCCCAGGTCGAGGTCGAGGGCGGGAAGGTGAACTGTGTTGTGAGCGACAATTAAATAGCAATCTGAACTGTGTTCCCAGAAATATTTACATGAGGCGTCTCATAATCCATGTTTGTCCTACACTATGCACTGATATCCTAGAGCATGGGTCCTTTCAAATGTTTTCCAGAGGGCCACAAAGTGTGGTCTGTGATGTGACAAAGGGCTGCATTGATGCCAGCAGGGTGGCAGTCTTGGTGCAGGGATTGCGACGGTAAGGTGGGTATAGGGGAAGCAAAGCATGTACATCAGGTGGATGAATTGCACAATGTGAAACCAGAAAACATAGGATTAATCCCAGCTTCCCCACTTTCCTAAATTGTGTGATCCTAGGCAACTGTTCTATTTAACTTGCCCTTCTTTCACATTTTTACACTTTTGCTGCAAATGAAGGTATTTCTGAAGTTAAGTGGTGCAGGACAACCTGGTTACTTCCTTTCCTTAACTTCAATTAACCTTTAAATAAAGACTTGCATGTTTATTAAAAATGTTTTTAAATGTTAGTGCTAAGTCTAGTGAACAGCTGCTTAGAGATGCTGTTGATCAGGGAGCCACATGTAGAGGTCAGGAGGGCCGCATGCGTCCTCCAGATCGTACTTTGAGTATCACTGTCCTAGAGCTTAGACATTCACATTACAGTCATAATAGCTATGCGTATCAATACATTGTAAAGATGTCATTTACAGAGCACCCACAACCTAACTCTGTGCTGACCCTTATTACTGGTTTGGTCAAAACAGAGGTGGCTCATGTGACTATCCCTTCACATCTATATTCACCGAACCAGGCACGAGTCATTCTGCAGTTAAATGTTCAAAGGACTCTTAAGGTGAACTTCTACATTGACTTGTACCTTGCATTGATATCATTCACAGGACTCTCTGACACTGCCCCTCTGTACTGATCAATGGGGTGCTGAACGCTAATTGATAGTTGTGGAGTACAAACATTTTTACCTGTATTCATGCTTGTAAGAATGTCCACTGGTTCTCGCTTGCTCCTCCTAGTATAATCTGTCTTCATTTTGAAAAATAATGTACAAGACTCGTTAATGACTGATGGCACATTTCAGAATGAAGCCCTCTTTATGTCAGCTGCCTCAGGGTTTTAGGTTGTTACATAGGGATAGTAGTAGTTTAGAAAGTTGTCTCTCCTTTCTGCATTTCTCTCTGCATGGTTCTCTGCTGTCGCCCAACCCCCTGCATCACACATTTAGGGGCTGGTATTGAACTCTGAATTTGAAAATGTGATTGTCTCCACTCAATCAAGCTGTATCTAGCAGTGAGCATATGAGCTGAGAGAAGAAAGCCCATGGTATTTTTAATACCATGCATCCTAACAAAAGAAGTTGGGTGCCTGCCAATCAGCCCAAACATTGTCCCCAACTCTGGCATGGAGAGTGAGCCCCACAAAATACCCTGATTGATTGTAGGAGTGATGAATCAAGGACTCGTAAAAAAAGAGACTTGATTGGAAACAATCTTCTCTAACCCTGTACTAAACTTGTATTGTGGAAATAACATGCATTAGACGACATTTATAAATGAGAACGAAGCTTGCCTATTTCTTTTATTAACCAGTAACTCGAATGCAATTCTAAAATGGCTGCTAACTGCAATTCTTTAGTGCGCATGCGTCTACTGCACCTACGTAGTATGATGTATCTTTTGCTTGGAGAGAACTTTCTGCACTTGTGCAGTAGTTAACAAAATGACTACTTGAAACTCACATGCTTGCCACCTGCTTGCTGCAAAACTAAACTCAGCTATTTTACTAATGCTAATGCAGGGAGAGTAATTATAAGTAAATGGGATTAGAGTGGAGATAGGTGGTATACGGTGAAACCATTTATTTTTGATTTTAACATTTGTCTTTTTTGACTTTTTCAATAATGCTTATCATGGGCCTAGAATCGTGAGCCACAGTCTATTCCCTCTCGTTCTGCCTCACATGCATAGTGCAACCTAGCTGGAAGACGCCATGTCAACTTGAACTAAATACAAGGCTTCCAGTGGATAATTTCCTGAGAACCAGAATGACAGTCCACCAAAATGCATGGGAACCTGCAGAATGTTTAATAATTTGTGACAATTACATTGTGAATGTGCGTGAGAATTAAAGTCTGAATAAAACATGAAGGGGATGGGTTTATTAACAAAGGGCTAACTGAAAAGAGTAATATGTAAGCATGGAGTGATGATCACCTCCCCTGGCCTTTCCAATCAGAGTTAGTATTTTCATAAGTTTCAAACATTAATGGGTGGTACTAGCATACAGAATGGTATAATTGAGGTAGCATTAGTTAGTTAGTTAGTCTGGAGACAAAGATGCTGAAGCATGAGACCGGGATGCTGTCTGAGTGACGAGTGATGCTGAAGAAGAATTGAATTGCTGAACCAATTATCCTAAGCAAATTAATTTAGAAGAAGATCGCAGAAGAATCTTGAGAGGAAGAGAGTGTCAGAGAGGGGTGCTACACAAACGTGGGTGATAGAGAGGTCGTCTGTCCTGTCCTGATTCCTGTCCGGGAGCCTTTGTTTGCCAGATCTTTCCTGGGGGACCCTTACCAATTCCTAGGCCTAGGAGTTGGTTTTCACACCATTCTCGGTAATTATAAATATATCTTTGTATGCGCTTATGTGCGTTTCTCTCTATCCTCTCCCTTTCATGCAGTGTCTTTGCAAAGTATAAATGAATGCATTTTGATTGATTATTTGAAATCTTCCTTCCTGTGAAAGACGGAGTTTGTTTTGAACTGTGTAAGTGGTTCACATGAATTAATTTGAGATACATTTTAAAAGTCATCCCGACTCTGATAATTTCCAATGTGTAAGTATATTGAACTCATATGTCATTTCACCATCAACTAGTACAACTAATGGTCCATTGACCAAAGGAAAGAACCTTTTGATCAGTGAAAAGATTAGTTAGGTTTTTGATACCATTCTTCAAGACTGCATCTGTGTTTGGTTATAAAGTAACTTATAGGAAGGCTATTACCTTAGAGGTTGATGAGCTAACATTTCGGGTTGGTTCTTTCTCGAAAGCTGCAGCGCGCGCCCGTAACTCGATGTGTACTTAATGATGAATGCTTATTTTATCTCTGTTTCGTTCATTGCTCAAAACGTTAGTAAATATTTTGATGAATTCTGTTTCATCCTCCTTGCAGTATTTATACACTTGGAATGTTCTCTCCTGAAAGTTGTTGAATGCTTTGTAATCTAACTTCAGAAGCACTGTTGTTTTTTTTGTGTTTTTACAACTGCTCTTTACCGTATTTTAACTTTGTAGGTACTATCTCGAGGATTGTTATTGTTCTTGTAACCCGTTTGTGTCTTATTATTACTAGCTGCTATTATGACTGTGCTTTTATGGATATATTCTTGTATCCGAATAAAGATTTTTGTAATTGAATTGAATTGAAGATTAGTTAGGGAATAGAGAATACTAATCTAGAGAATCATAACATAAAAACTTGACCCAAGCAGTTATTGCCAATGTGTTGTGAATTGAATTTATGTGCCCAGGTGAGTATGTGGAATTAGATTACCTGTTGCTGGTAACCCATTGACCCGTTTTCTGGCAGCAGAGTTATAGTTATTATTGACTAGTTTGGTGATGAGTATTGATTATTGATTATTGTTGTGTTTTATGTTTTCCAGAATTTCCCAGGGAAAAAGTGAATAGCTGGTGGTGATAGAAACCACACTGCAGTGAGGTTACTCATCTGTTGGAATAACACTCAGAAGCTAGGTTGGGCTGGCAGTGATGACTTAGGGACTATTTCGTGTAAAAGTGAGAGTGATTGATAGTAGAGTTCGCTGGTGAAACGTTGTGTTATATCACCTAGTAAGGGTAACACTGAGGGAGTAGCAGGGTCTTCTGAGCTGGATTGAAGGGTAAACGGAAAGTTTTACTCTTAGTGTATGAAAAGTAAACAGAAGTTCTTACTCAAGGAAGAGTGATGGAAGATTTTGCTTGCAGTAGAATGAAACTTACAATCCTTTGATTTAGTGGAACAGACAGGCTTTCCCAGAGCACGGTACATTTAATGGAAGAATTTTACAGAATTTGAAGATGCGGACGTATCAATTAGAGGCAAAGGCCTAGATTAACTCAGTATGAGGCATTTGAGAGATAAAGGGGTCGAAGAGGAACATTTTCAGGATTTCATACCAGAGCTATGAATGGGACGCATGAAGAACAAATGAAACAGTGGAGAAGAGCAATGGTATCAGAAGAATTGTATCCCATATTAATGGCTGATGAACAAACAGGGAGTAAGTGTAAAGAGAAATCGAAGCACTTGAATGCAACAGGGTATGGAGAATCAGATGATGAATTAGTAGAAGACATTTTGAATAAAAACCAAAGGCCCAAGTAAAGTTATCCCAAGTGCTCCAATGTTAGGACCACCATTAACTCCACAGGTCATACATGAGCAGACAGTTAATGGAGTACTACATGAGAAAGAAAAAAAAGCATTAAATAAAAATAGAGAAGAACTAATACAGAAAATAACTCAGCTAAATGTAAATCCTGAAGCATTGACAATACCCGTAACTATGAGTCCTGTTGTTCCCTTGTGTGGAGACAAGGTACATTGTCCTAAACCACAAACTGCAGAAATTCCTTTGAATAATTCCAGAAAAGAAATTATAATAATAGATAACCAAGCCAGTGAGTGTGATTCAGTAATTTCATTAATGGATCTACCAATAAGAGACAATGTGAGCAAAACCCCAAAGAGAGTTATACCTAGTACTTCAAAGGAAGGAAGGATAGTAACATCATCGGGGGTCAGGAGTGCCACATCAGTATCAACAGAAGATTCCGAAAGATGGGCACAAGGGGTTGAAAAACAGGGTTCACCTCCTAAAATATTAGATATTTACAAAATTGAAAGTAGTATTGGAAGAACCAATTGCTGGAAATGTGGGCATAGATAGATTTAACACTTATGATGAAGAAGAATTGTTGTTTGTATGCAGGAGTGTTAGACCTGACACCATTGGCGTGCATCTCCCTTCCATTTTTGCTGTTGCCTCATGTATTTTTGCTGGTGTTAGATACTTTGGGCACTGTGCCACTGTTGTCCAGTGCCACAGTGCAAGTGCTCCCTATAGTAAATTGATGTATTAATCAGTGGTTCCATGCTTGGCTATTTGGTTTACTTGCCAGACCCTAGTCTTGTGCTCTTAGTGTGCACATGGCGTGTAAATCCAAATGGTGCTGGTGGGCATGCAGCACTGGTTGTGCCACCCAAAGCAGCAGCCTTGTAAAATGTGTCTAAGGTCTGCCATTGCAGAGCCTGCATGCAGTCTGGTACTGTCATGCTGACTGGCAAGTACACCCACTTGCCAGACCCTAAACCTTCCCTTTTCTACATATCAGTCACCCCTATGGTAGGCCCAAGGACAGGGTATATTGTAAGTATAAGGTAGGACAAGCCCTGGTGTGTGTGGCATGTCCTAATAGTGAATTACAGCCATTTACAGCCGCCTCTGCTAGGTTGTGCATTTCTTTGTCTGGTTTTGTGAGTGACAGGGCTGGGAGAGTCCTAGAGACAGGATGAGTCAGCCCAGTGGTGAATAGAGAGATCTCATCTAGATGGGAGGGAGGGGTTGCACCTGAACCTTGAATAGGGCTGTGCTTGCCTTCCACAATGTTGTCTCCACCTCCTGGGGCGCGGCTGATGTCTCTGCCCTGCACACTGAAAGAAGAGAAGGAGTCCTGTAAACAAAGTGCTCCAGGACCGTACTTTCCTTCCACATTGCTGGCTCCACCTCCTGTGGGGCGTCTGATGTGCCTGCCCTGCACTGTGAAAGGAAAAGAGAAGTCTGGTAAACAGAGTGATTCAGAACTGGTTTGGACTGGGCAAAGCCCCCTCTCCCCTCAGAGAACAAAGGATTTTGGGGTATAAATACTGGGACCCTGATCCCATGAAATTAGATCACTTTTGGACTACAAGAAGAAACATTTACTGAGGAGAGGAACCTGAAGAAACTGAGGAGAGACTATTCCCAAGCAGAAGTGCTGCTTGGGGGATTGCGGTACAAAAGGGGGTGGTGATTGAAGGAGCATCTGAACCAATCAAACACTCACACCCAGTCAACAGATCTGGGTTTAATCCAACACCGTTCTTTAGCCGAATCTGCCACCCCAGTTCAGACATGGCCATATGCAAATCCGTCTGACCCTGTGCCTCATGGGAACAGTCCAGCCCGAACTGCCAAGCGATGCCTTCCCTGGACCGGAAACAAGCTTCCGAGGACCGGTTTCTGGGGTTTCAGCCGTCTTCAGCCCGGCTTGCTTGAATCCAGTGGCAAAGTAAGAAAGGGACTCACGTCTGAGCATACCCTGCCAACTTATTTATTTATTTATTTATTTTATTTATTTTTTCAGTTTATAGAGCGCGACAGCTACCCAGGTAGGGTTTCCCGGCGCTAATGGAGACAGGAGCAACATACAGTGAGTAATAGGTTATTGGTTAAACAACCTGGTTTTAACTGCTCTTCAAAAACGGCCGTAGCAGCTCTCCGCACGAATGGCAAGCGGGAGGGAATTCCAGAGCCTAGGACCCATGGCGGCAAAGGACCTCCCACCCATCCTAGCAAGTCTGACCTTAGGTACACAGAAGAGTTCTTGGGTAGACGACTGCAGTGTGCGTGTTGGGGAGTACGTCGTCACCAGGGATTTCAAATATCTTGGAGCCGTGCCTGCTTTTATTTTGTACATGTAGTTTAGAGCTTTAAACTTCACACGGCTCTCCACTCGGAGCCAGTGAAGTTCTCTGAGATGTCCTGTAATGGGTTCATTCCTTTTGCAGCCGCGAAGTAAGCGCGTCAAAGCATTTTGGACCATTTGGAGGCGACGGGTAACCGCCTTTGTAGCCCCCAGGTAGAGTACATTGCCGTAGTCCAACCGGGAGGTCGCCAAGGCGTTGACCACAAACCTCTGTGTGTCGGTCGGCAACATCGACAGTATCTTCCTCAACCGGCGCAGGATGGCAAAACAGGTGGTCGTCACTTTCATCGCTTCCGACTGCATTGTAAGGTCCTGATCTATGGTCACCCCCAGGTTGTGGACGTGCGCAGATGCAGGTGGAATGGGGCCCATTTCCGCCGGCCAGTGTTTAGAGCACCACAGATCAGGCCTATTCCCAAGGATAAGGATCTCCGTTTTCCCCCCATTGAGCTTCAGAAAATTTTGGTTCATCCAAGTGGCTATTTCGCTGAGCCCCGACTGAAGGAGGGAAGTGGGGGACTGATCCAATTGAGAGAGGGAGAAGACAATCTGCGAGTCGTCCGCATAAGTAAACAACGTGAGCCCAGCACGCTTCGCAATGAGAGCTAGCGGAGTAACATATATATTAAAAAGAAGAGGGCTGAGGATTGAGCCCTGGGGAACTCCAAATGGGGAAGCATGGACCTTAGACGTCGAGGAGTGGGAGAAAACTTGGAAAGTCCTATCAGCCAGGAACTTATGGCGAACAAAGCGGTACAAAAGGGGTTGGTGATGGACGGAGCATCTGAACCATCAAACACTCACACTCAGTCAACAGATCTGGGTTTAATCCATCACCGTTCTTTAGCCCACTCTGCCACCCCAGTTCAGACATGGCCATATGCAAATCAGTCTGACCCTGTGCCTCATGGGAACAGTCCAGCCCGAACTGACAAGCCATGCGTTCCCTGGACCGGAAACAAGCTTCCGAGAACCGGTTCCGGCATTTCAGCCGTCTTCAGCCCGGCTTGCTTGAATCCAGTGGCAAAGTGAGCAAGGGACTCATGTCTGAGCATACCCTGCCAACTTATGGCGAACAAAGCGGTACAAAAGGGGGTGGTGATGGACGGAGCATCTGAACCAATCAAACACTTACACCCAGTCAACAGATCTGGGTTTAATCCATCACCGTTCTTTAGCCCACTCTGCCACCCTAGTTCAGACATGGCCATATGCAAATCAGTCTGACCCTGTGCCTCATGGGAACAGTCCAGCCCGAACTGCCAAGCCATGCTTGGGGGATTGGCCTGCAGTGGTTGCCTTACTGCCAAAGGAATGAGAAAGGAACTTTGTGTACTTTGCTTTCAAATTGTGAAGGATCTCCAATGGCTTTGAAAAGAGCTGGCCTCCTGCTGAAGTCTCAGGGTCAACAGACTTCAACCCCTAGCTCCCAAGAGTTCTTGTGGAAGTGCCTGCTGCTGTTTTGGGCCTTCTGAAGAACTGCGTGTCGCAAGGAGCTGGAAGTGTGACTCATCAAAGCAGAAGCGTGTCACCGTCGCTGTGCCTGCCGTCGCATCTCGAAGAAGGGTGTCGCCGCTGGAACTGTCCCACTGCACCGCATCGAGAGAAGCTTGCCGCAACGAAGAGGAAGTGTGTCGCCGTCGCTGCTGCTGCTGCCGCAACTCCGAAGGAGGGTGTCGCCGCTGTAGCAGTCGCTTTGCCCCGCATTGAGAGAAGAGTCTTGCAACAAGTTCGGAGCGTGTCGCCGTTGCTGTGCATGCCGTCGCAAATCCGAAGGAGGGTGTCGCCACTGGAACTGTCGCACTGCACCGCATCGAAGAAAAGCGCCTCGCATCCCCGAGAAGTTTGCCGCCGTTAGAGCTGCTGCTGTCGCATCGTGGATGTCGCCGCTGTAGGTATCGCATTGCGCAGAAGCTTCACGCATCGCGGGAGAAGAGTGTCGCAGTTGGAGCTGTTGCCGTCACATCGCTGAACAAGGGTGTCGCCGCTGCAGTACGCGCATCGAATTGAGAACTTCTCACATTCCCGGAGAGGCCTGTTGCATCTGGAAGATCTTCACGTCTTTATTTCTTTGTACCTGAACTTTGCCATATTTCCCTCGCTGTGACACTGCTTGTCGTGGAAGCGCAACGCATCGTAAGGTACATTGACGCAAAGTGTTGCATCTTAAGAACTGAACTAAACTAAATTTACCATCTTAAAGTAACAGTACTGTGTATTTTTGTTGTTTATGGTCTTGTGGTAAATCTATGTAAATTATACTTATTTTTGATATAAAACCTTGTGTGGTGTCCATCTGTAGTGTTGTCACTGGGTTACTGTATGTGGTCACAAATGCTTTACACACTGCCCCTGAGATAAGCCTGTCTCCTCGTGCCAAGCTACCAATGGGGTGAGCAGGGGTTATTTTAGGAGTGTAATCACCTTATCCTGACTAGAGGCAAGGGTCCCTATTTGTCACAAGTACCTACCTGTGCCAACTAGAGACCCCCAAATCTAACAAGGAGTATAATCAGAAATGCGAAATTGTTTCATGAGAAATTGACAGAACTATCCTCTGAGATGGGAATAGACATAGGGAGATCAAAGGTATTACATAAACCTTACCAAGTGGATTTTACTGACAAGATTGTGGAAAATATGAATGTATCAGGAAGAAAATTGCAAGTGATTGAGCTACTGTGTATTTTTCAGAAATGGGGAGACCTTGATAAGTGGAGAGTAAGGTGACAAAAGAAAAAGGAAGAAGCACAGGCTAAGGAAGCGTCTAATGCATATTTGATGAAAGAAACAGGGAAAGTAGAAAGATTGTGTCCCATAAGGGAGGTACCTGGTGGTTGATACGTGCATGTTCCATTGAGTCGACAGGATATATTGTCTTTTACAAATGATTTCCCAAAATTGAGAGAGAAGGCAGTTGAATGATATAGACAAGTCAAAAGGTTTGTGAAGGTTTTGAAAGTTTTGTTGAAAGATTTAGATAATCTGTTTGATATAGTGGTGCTTGCAGACTAATGGACAGAATGTAAAATCACAGTAGATTGGCCTAATAAAGAATATCCAAGAGATTCAAAAACAGGAGCACCCTCAGGTGACATAATGAAGAAATACCACCAAGTAATTACGATCTTAAAAGGAAAGATACCTTCAAAAGAAACAGATTGGGTAAAAATAGATCAAACTACCCAAGAGCCAAATGAATCTGTTCATGCCTATTATGAAAGGTTACTGCAGGTATTCAAGCAGTATAGTGGATTTGAAAGCATTGGAGATAAATATATGGGACATTTTGTATATCAATTTGTTACTGGATTAAAACCTGAGTTTAGTCAAATGATTCAACCACATATGATTTGTTGGCAAAGCAAGACCATAGATGAAATATTAAAGTATGCTAATATTCTGGGGACCATATTGAAGATAGGAATAAGAAACTAAAAGAAAATATGATGTGGGCACAAGTGAAGTTGGCATAACAACAAGGAATACAATTAGATGGTCAAACAGATGGACAGACAAAAGAGCAGTGTCAGAGTGATAATGTGGCCAGTAGTGGTAAACAAAAGGGACAAATGAGCACAGAGGATGCGAAAAAAAGGTTCCCTTGTCATGGATGCGGAAAGCTTGGACATTGGAAAAACGTGTGTGAAAATATTCAGAATAATAATGGCCCAAATCAAAACTTAAATCCACAGACGCAGAATGAGGGATTTCCGAATAAACTGCAGCAGGTAGTTAATAAGAAGTATCAGTTGCCACCTGCCCCTATGTCAAATTTTGTGAATCAGGCACAGTACAGTGCAGACACTGGATTTCCAGTAAGCAATAAGAAAATGTCTACAGTTTCACAGTATTTTTTGCAGAACAAAAATGAAGAAGAGATGTTGATGCAATGACGGTGCCTGAGGGGGGAGGAAGAGGAATGCGTACTTGGTGCATCCTTACCGGTAGATCAGTCAGGTCCATTTCTTGATGGTCACTTAATACTCCTTAGCATACGTTTGGTAAGATTCTGACAGTTTACATGTGTTTCCACCATACATCAGTCATACATTCATAAAGAATTTCAGTTCCTTGTATTCAGGTTTGTCGATGATGTAGTTTTATTTCTGGAGACGTCACAGTCAACATGTGTTTCGTCGTTGAGGGAATGTAACCCACGACTTTCTCAAGGCTATTCTCCAAAATGTAGTTATTTATTTGTTGAGGTGATAATTCCAACCCTCAGTGGGGTTCTGCTTGGGGACTTTATTTCTGGTTAACACATTCGTTGTGACCGGAGTGTCGGTCGATGTTTCTGACAGCTGTTCGCTGCTTATCTCGTGTTCAAAATTCGATCCCGCTGCAATCTTTATCGTGCAGTGGCCATTTCTTGATGGGAAGGTGGAAGGTAATGACATCACTTTTTTATTGGACACTGGTACTACCCGTTCTACTGTAAGAATAGCAGACATCCCAAACCTACCCCTCTCTGGATACTCTATCCAAATGGTTGGAGTAGCTAACCAGCAAATCAGAACCCCAATTACAGAACCTATGGAGGTACAAATCAGAACATTCAAAGATATGCATATTTTTGTAGTTTATGATTCAAGTCCAGTGAATTTATTATGCAGAGACCTTTTGTGTATATAGAATTGTACGATCTATTGCACACCGGGTGGTGTTGCTCTTCAAACCCCTAACAAAGACATGGTTTATAAAATAATGCTAGCTAAGCAAGGTACCGAAGTGAACTAAATGTATTCATTAATAACAGAATGATTTACCAGAAGAGCTAAAAACTACAGTAAATCCAGAAGTGTGGTATTTCACTGTAAAGGAAATAGGCTAAATGGCAAATGTGGACCCAGTAAAAGTGACTGTAAAAGAAGGTGCAGTTTATCCGAACATCCAACAATACAAAATGAGTCCAAAGTTAAAGCAGGAGTAGCTTCTGAAATTGATTGAATGATTAAACAAGGCATTCTAAAAGAAATAATGACCAGTCTTTGTAACTCACCTATAATGGGTCTCAAAAAGCCTAGTGGGAAGTACAGGATAGTGCAAGAATTAAGGAAAATCAATAGAATTGTAGTGCGTGTTGTCCAGTGGTGCCAAATCCAACAGTGATTTTGTATCAGATGCTGGATGGTTAACTGTAATTGAGGCAAGAAGGGTACAGACAGAGGCAAGAGAGATGCATCAAGAGGAAGGAAGATGCAAAATGAGGAAGGAAGGTGCAGAAAGAGGCAAGAGAGTTGCAGAAAGGAGCAAGAAAAGTGAAGAAAAAGGCATGAGAGGTGCAGAAAAAGAGACTTGCTCAAAGAGGGAAGGACAGTTGAGAAAGAGGGAAGGACAGTGGAGAAAGAGGCAAGAGTGGTGCAGAAAGAAGCAAGATAAGTGCAAAAGAACCAACAGAGGTACAAAAAGAGACAAGAGGGGTACATAAAGAAGCAATAAAAGTACAGAAAGAAGCAAAAGAGGTACAGAGAAAGGCAAGAGCGGTGCAGAAAGAGGCAAGAGAGGTACAGAAAGAGGCAACAGAGTTACAGAAAGTGGAAAGAGGGGTGCAGAAAGAGGGATTCAGAAAGAGACAAGTGGGGTACAGAAATTTGGAAGAGATGTGCAGAAATAAGCAAGATCAGTGCAAAAGAACCAACAGACATGAAAAAGAGACAAGAGGGGTACATAAAGAGGCAAAAGTACAGAGAGAAGCAAAAGAGGTGCAGAAAGAGGCAATAGGGCTACAGAAAAAGGAAAGAGGGGTACAGGAAGATAGGTACAAAACGAGTCAAGAGGGGTGCAGAAAGACGCAAGAGAGATGCAGAAAGTGGGAAGAACGGTACAGAAAGAGGCAAGAGGGGTGCAGAAAGAAGCAGGAGATGTGCAGAAAAAAGCAAGAGAAGTACAGAATTGAGCAACAGAGGTGCAGAAAGAATCAAGAGTAGTGTAAAAAGAGGCAATAGGGGTGCAGATGAGGCAACAGAGGTGCAGAAGGAGGCAAGAGAATTGCAGGAAGAGGCAAGAGAATTGCAGAAAGAGGCAAGAGAGTTGCAGAAACAGGAAAAAGAGGTACAGAAAGAGGCAACAGAGGTGCAGAGAGAAGACACTGAGGTGCAAAAAGACGCAAGAGGTGTGCCAAAGGATGCAAGAGAAGTGCAGAAAGAAGCAAGGAGTTGCAGAAAGAGGCAAGAGAACTGCAGGAAGAAGAAAAGAAGTTCAGAAAGAGGCAAGAGATATGCAGGAAACTGGAAGAAGGGTACAGAAAGAGAAAATAGGGAGGCAGAAAGACGCTAGAGAGGTACATAAGGAGGCAAGAGGAGTACAGAAAGAGGCAACAGGGGTGCAGGAGGAAGCAAGAGAATTGCAGTAAGAGTCAAGAGAAGTGCAGAAAGAGGAAAGATAAGTGCAGAAAGAGGTAAAAGGTGTAGAGAAAGAGGCAAGAGGGTTGCAGATGAAGCAAAAGAGGTCCATAAAGAGGCAAGAGAAGTGCAGAAAGAAGCAATATGGGTACAGAAAAAGGCTGGAGGGTGTAGAAAGAGGCAAGAGAAGTACTGAAAGACGCAACAGAGGTACAGAAGGAGGCAAGAGAACTGCAAAAAGAGGCAATGGAGTTGCAGAAACAGCCAAAAGAGGTGAAGAAAGAGGGAACAGGGGCGCAACCAGAGGCAAGAGATGTACAGGAAAAGGGAATAAGGGTACAGAAAGAGGCAAGAGTGGCAGAACGAAAGATGAGAGGTGCAGAAAGAGGCAAGAGGGGTGCAGAAAGAGGCAAGAGAGGTGCAGAAAGAGGGAAAACCAGAACAAAAAGATGCAACAGGGATTCGAAAAGAAGCACAAGAGGTGCAGAAAAAAGCAAGAGAAGTGTGGAAAGAAGCATGAGAGGTACAGAAAGAAGCAAGAGAAGTGCAGAATAAAGCAACAGTGGTGCAGAAAGAGGAAGGAGGGGTGCAGAAAGAGGTAAGAGAAGTTCAGAAAGATGCAACAGAGGTGCAGACAGAGGCAAAAGAGGTAAGGAAAGAGAGAAGGGGTGCAGAAAGAGCTAGAAATTTAGAAGAGAGGTGCAGGGTCAGCACAACAGAGGTGTAAAAAGAGGCAAGAGGGGTGCAGAAAGAGGAATTAGAAGTAAAGAAAGATGCAAAAAAGGTACAGAAAAAGGCAAGAGATGTGCAGAAAGAGGCAAGAGAGGTGCACAATAAGGGAAGCACGGTGTAGAAAGAGGCAAGAGGGGTAGAGAAAAAAGCAAGAGATGTGCAGAAAGAAGCAAGAGAAGTGCAGACTGAAGCCGCAGCAGTGCAGAAAGAGAATTGCAGTAAGAGTCAAGAGAAGTGCAGAAAGAGGAAAGAGAAGTGCAGAAAGAGGTAAAAGGTGTAGAGAAAGAGGCAAGAGGGTTGCAGATGAAGCAAAAGAGGTCCATAAAGAGGCAAGAGAAGTGCAGAAAGAAGCAATATGGGTACAGAAAAAGGCTGGAGGGTGTAGAAAGAGGCAAGAGAAGTACTGAAAGACGCAACAGAGGTACAGAAGGAGGCAAGAGAACTGCAAAAAGAGGCAATGGAGTTGCAGAAACAGCCAAAAGAGGTGAAGAAAGAGGGAACAGGGGCGCAACCAGAGGCAAGAGATGTACAGGAAAAGGGAATAAGGGTACAGAAAGAGGCAAGAGGGGCAGAACGAAAGAAGAGAGGTGCAGAAAGAGGCAAGAGGGGTGCAGAAAGAGGCAAGAGAGGTGCAGAAAGAGGGAAAACCAGAACAAAAAGATGCAACAGGGATTCGAAAAGAAGCACAAGAGGTGCAGAAAAAAGCAAGAGAAGTGTGGAAAGAAGCATGAGAGGTACAGAAAGAAGCAAGAGAAGTGCAGAATAAAGCAACAGTGGTGCAGAAAGAGGAAGGAGGGGTGCAGAAAGAGGTAAGAGAAGTTCAGAAAGATGCAACAGAGGTGCAGACAGAGGCAAAAGAGGTAAGGAAAGAGAGAAGGGGTGCAGAAAGAGCTAGAAATTGAGAAGAGAGGTGCAGGGTCAGCACAACAGAGGTGTAAAAAGAGGCAAGAGGGGTGCAGAAAGAGGAATTAGAAGTAAAGAAAGATGCAAAAAAGGTACAGAAAAAGGCAAGAGATGTGCAGAAAGAGGCAAGAGAGGTGCACAATAAGGGAAGCACGGTGTAGAAAGAGGCAAGAGGGGTAGAGAAAAAAGCAAGAGATGTGCAGAAAGAAGCAAGAGAAGTGCAGACTGAAGCCGCAGCAGTGCAGAAAGATTCAAGAGGGGTGCAAAAAGGCAGGTGGGGTGCAGAAAGAGACAACAGATGAGCAGAAGGAGGCAAATGAATTGCAGAAAGCGGCAGGAGAGTTGCAGAAACAAGAGAAAGATGAGGAAAGAAGAGGGAACTGGGGTGCAGACGGAGGCAAGAGAAGTGCAGAAAGAAGGACGAGGGGTGCAGAAAGAGCAAGAGGGGTGCAGAAAGAGCAAGAGGGGTGCAAAACGGTATAACAGAGATGCAGAAAGAAGCAACAGAGGTCAGAAAGAGGCGAGACATGCAGGAAAAGGGAAGAAGGGTACAGAAAGAGGAAAGAGGGGTGCAGAAAAAAGCAAGAGATGTGCAGAAAGAAACAAGATCAGTGCAAAAGAATCAACAAGATAAGTACAGAAAGAAGCAAAAGAGATTCAGAAAAAGGCAAGATCGATGCAGAAAGAGGCAAGAGAGGTGCAGAAAGAGCCAACAGAGAAACAGAAAGAGGGAAGCGGGGTGCAGGAATAGGCAAGAGGGGTACAGAAATTTGGAAGAGAGGTGCAGAAAGAAGCAAGATCAGTGCAAAAGAACCAACAGAGGTACAAAAAGAAGAAAGAGAGGTGCAGAAAAAGGCAAGAGTGTAGAGCTCCCATATAAAATGAAGAAGGGTAGATTGGAGTTGAAGTTTATTCATATACAAAGGATCGCATCCAACAGCTGCCAGAGTCTGTTACAAATGAGCAGCATTCTTCTAAGACTCAGTGACCTCACCACACTCTAGACTTCTGTAAGCATGGAACATAAGTAACATTACAATCCATGAAATGCAGAATATCACACATCTCTCTCCTATAATAACTATGTACAAAGCAAAAAAACAAAGTCACAAATAATACATTAAATAACATTACGAATAATCTTTCAGATAAGATGGACGTTTTGAAACCCTCGACGAATGACGAAGAAGTTCTCGATCCTTTATGCCGATGTTTCCATCTTCATCTTCATCTTCACCGGCAACAACATTCACTTTCTTTAAAGTATTATGAGAACAATAATCCTTGTCATTGTTGTAATTCAATCTTACTATGACCACGCTATTCAGATTCCATATTCTATGATCCTGAGTTTTGAAAGCATTATTAAAAACCTTTATGACCAAAATGGGTTTCAGAAACTTTGAATTGCCACCCCCAAACAAACCAGGTTGGTCAATGGCCACCCAATCTCCTACCTTGACTACAGTTTTCTTCACATATGTTTTGTAAAGTTTTTCTTCCTTTGCTACGCTTTATGTTCTTCCCTATCATGCAATTATTTTTCATCAACACTTTCACATCTACCTTTCATTCTACAATAATCACAGCCGCGGGCCGTGGAGGGAGTTACGGTGGGGCAGGGAGGCGGGGAGAGGGAGGGGCAGGGTGGAGAGGGCTAAAAACCGGCACATGGATAATTACAGGTAAGTAAGCAATTTAAATAATAAAACGAATTTCCTAGCGCGCACTGCATCGCAAAATGCGATGCAGTGCGCGCTACGAAATTCGTTTTATTAAATAAATTGTTTACTTACCTGTAATTATCCATGTGCCGGTTTTTAGCCCTCTCCACCCTGCCCCTCCCCCTCCCCGCCTCCCTGCCCCACCGTAACACCCTCCACGGCCCGCGGCTGAATAATCATTGACCCAAAAAGGATCCAAACATGTGTTAGCATCCCTACCAAGAAACAGAAGGAAAAGAGATTTCCCAGTAGTGGAATGAGGAGTTAACCTGTATTCCACAACTTTCTTAAGTACTTCACTTTTCCAATCAAGACGCATGGATTTAGCAAAGACAATAGTTTCTTTCAACACCCTGTTGTACCTCGCAATCATTCCATTTCCTTCAGGATGATATAATGCACACGCTTTATGCACTATGGCATTTCTACAAAGAAAATCTTCCATTTCCCTGGAAATCAGTTGCACACCATTATCTGTTAAAATGGATTTTGGATTACCCTCTCTAGAAAATAATTCCTTCACATTGTGAGTCTCCACACTGGACAAAAAGAAAACCTCAGGCCACCTAGAAAAAATGACCATGATAACCAAAAGAAAAATTTGAGAGCCATTAGTATGAATTGGTCCTAAGATATCCAAAGCAATATCCTCCCACGGACCTTTGGGACATTTCCTTACTATCGTAGGTTGGACATGAGGAAATTTGGATTTGTCACTAAGACCACAAGGAATACAATCTGGAATTTCTTTCTCAATGAATTTATCCATCGCTGGCCACCAATATGAGCTTCGTAATCTTTCTTTGGTTTTAGTGATTCCAGAATGTGAAACATGAGCCATGTCTAACAACTCTTTCCTGATACTAGCCGGCGGAACTAACCTCGTACCATGAAAAAGAATCCCTCTATTGACTGACAATTCGTGTCTCACATACCAAAATGAACTTGTGGCTAAAGACCCAACCTTAGCACTATTCCAGTTACCACTCAACAAAGATATAACCTCCATCAAAGTATTATCCTGTGCCACTTCACTAACCCATCTCTCTTCAGATACACTTACCATATCCAATGCACAAACAAATTCTTCCTCAAACTCCTTGTCATCATCCCCTATATCATCACTGACATTGGAATTGACATTATCACCACTAGGAACCAGACGGGAAAGAACATCAGCAATTTTATTCTCAACTCCCGAAATGTACTTAATACAAAAAGAATACTCTTGTAATCCCATTATCAATTTAGTAATGCGAGCTGAAATTAAATCTAAACCCCTCTTCTCATAAATCTCCACTAAGGGCTTATGATCTGTCCTGACCTCAAATTCCATACCCCACAGTTATTTTTTAAGCTTCTTGACTGCCCAAAATACACCTGAGGTTTCTATTTCTACAACAGAGTATCTAGATTCCGGATCCCTTAGACTTCGAGACAAGAACATAATAGTTTTCAAACCTGATGGACCATACTGTTGTAAGACCGCTCCCAACCCCTTTTTACTAGCAACTGTCATGAGAATCGGTTTAAGAGAGGCATTGTAACTTTGTAACGAGGGAGCATTTTTCAAGCTCCCTTTCACAGCTGCAAACTCTGCATCACATTCTGAAGACCAATTATAAGTAACACCTTTCCTTAATAAACATCTCATGTTGGCAGTGGTTTCTGCAAAGTTCTTAACAAATTTCCCATAATATTCCACCATGCCGAAGAACTTCATCAATTCTTCCTTGTTATTGGGAGGACTCATTTTTTGTATGGCATCCACCATGTCTTCCTTAGGTCTAACACCATGTGCATCGATCTTGTGACCAAGATAATTTATAGAGTTTGAACAAAATGTACATTTCTCTTTTTTTCACAGAGAGGTTACATTCATTCAGCCTACCTAGAACAGCTCTTAATATTATATCATCCTCATCCACATTATTGGCGAATATCAAGATGTCATCTTGAAAGATGCATACCCCAGGTAACCCCATTAATGCATTCTCCATAACTCTTTGGAACACTAAAGAGGCAGAGACAAGGCCAAAAGGCATCCTCTTAAACCTAAAAATACCAAAAGGTGTAATGAATGCTGTCAGATCTTTGCTACTCTGCTCTAGCTCTATCAGATGATACGCAGATGTTAAGTCGATGGTGCTAAAAATCTTAGCACCACCCAATAAGATCAGCATTTCATTTATTTTAGGCAGCGAATATTTGTCAATAACCACATTCTTAATAAGTTGGCATAAATCGATGCATAGACGAAGATCACCATTCAGTTTCCTTGCGGCCACCACTGGAGCCAACCACTCCGTCCCTTCGACTTCTTCAATGATCCCACTTTTTTTTATTTTTCCAACTCCTTTTGCATATCTTCTCTAACTGCCAATGGAACATTTCTGACCTTACAACATACAGGGATAGAATTATTCTTTAACTTAATCTTGTGTTGATATCCTTTCAAACATCCCAACTCACGCTTGAGCACATTGGGAAATTCCTTAATAAGAGATTGTAAAAATTCTCTCCCTTCACTCATCATATCTTCGGAAATAACAGCGTGTTTCTTATCTAAAACCAACACATCACAGTTACTACATCTAGGAGCAGAATAAGATTTCTGAATAAGAGAAACATTTACTCTGATCTGAATAGGAGGATCCGCATTTGGATCCAGATACACTCCTAAGTCATCTTGGTGGACTCAACTAATCAAACTGTCCCCCTTTTTAGATACGTATATTTTCCCTGCAACCATTCTATTTTTGTATTCAATCACACCCATGAAGTTGTGATGTATTCCTATAGGTTCTGTATCGATCCCCCTATTCCTGACCCTGTTCTGGTTAACAAGTTAACTAGCAGCCATCCCATGATGCAGAAACCGTTATCTGATTAAGCCACACTATGGCACAGGAACGTGTTATCTGATTAGGTCATAACGCTTGCCATCTAATTAGACGAGCGATATTCCTCCAGCCCCTGATAAGGCATACGGAGTTCTCAAAACAAATCAAACCTATGACAACCTGGGAAAAACCCTGCGGCCATTGTTTTGATTTCACCGAGAACTTCAGCAAAAGAATGTGCTAACGACCAAGTCGTATGACATCCTTATTGACGTATCTATGTCCATCCTTACGTCAATCTCGGCACCTTACAGGTATAAATATTACCGGTATTGCCTTAAGCAAACACACGCGGTGGTGACGAGATCGGAGCAGCCAGACTTGCCGAAGCCCAGAGCAGAGCAGACCCCGCTGGCGCAGCCCCGCCTTCCTGACGCGCTGAGAACGAGACGCTGCCTTTCTCCTGCCGAGAAATCCAGCTCCGGCGCTTCCAAGCAGCCCTCGCAGGCAGCCTGGAATATCGAGACCAGAGACGAGAGATACCATCCCTCATTCATCCTAAATTCCAGGTACAGAACTGAATAACCCCTCGCAGAGAATTCTTGAGTCAGTCACTTGGCAAAACAAACTTAACTTAAACTGCTACTTTCTATTCCCGCCCACGTATTAGGCTTAGGTCAGGTACACTGGGGTAGGCGTAGTTAGAAACACCAGTTGAGTACGATTAGTCAAATGTATATATGTATATATCTATGTTATCCATTTTAAACCTTCATATGGCTTAGAAACCATATAAATGTTTTTACAGTATTATTTTATACTTCTGCTTTTATTGTATGCACTTTACTTAACCATAAGTATTGCGATAATATCGATCCATTTCTCTTGTATGAGAAAAGAGACTGATCAATAAATAACATCTTTTATTGAACACGCCCGTCTCTTCCTTTTTCTCTACAATCTGGTGAGACTAAGAATGCACGTACTGACTGAGTAAAATAAGTTGTCTTTTGTTTTCACACGACTCTAGAGATACACTCTTGATTAGGGGAGAGCAAAGTTGTCATGTTCTATGGTTGTCAGAAACTAAATCCCTTCTTGTCTATCCAGGGAGGTTCAACTCCTCCTTGCCTATTCGAGAAAGTTTCTAGTGAACTCTGAGCTAGCTGGCAAACCCAAAACTTTAAGTCTAATATCGACAGTAGAAGACCTAGTTAACGTCTGGTCTAGGCCTATACTATTGAAGGTATTATTCCAATGCGCAGAGCCTATTGGGATAATAGGAACTACACTATATGGCGCCCAAACGTTTGGAAAGGCGATGAAACTAACGCAAGACATTAGAGTAACTCAGTCGTGCTTTTTCACTCAGACCCCTTTTTTCCCATAATACTCCAAAGACGTCTGGAGTGGGTAAAAGGTAATATCCGCCAAACCTCGCAGGAGGAAACTCCTATGTATGGTTCTTGGTTTAGTCAACGTTGAAGGATACACTGTTCCAAAATATTGTGCATCTAATCTTTGTTTCCATAAGAAACCTGATCTGCAAACAAACGGAATAACCTTCTGGACAGTACAATGTCAGACAGTGAAGGAGAAAGAGAAGCAGCTAGAATAGCAGCTGAACTCGTAGCAGCTGATAATGCTATGCGAGAAACAGACCCGAATATAATACTCATCGCGGTCAACACAAGAAAACCTATAACTTTAAAACTTATAGAAAATGGACTGACACCTAGAGGTGGCACAGTCATATTCGTAATAGAGGCACACGAATATCGGCAGACAGAGGTGTTCTATTCATGGATACACTTTCCAGCAGCAAACGCTGTAACAAAGGTCTTCCACTATTACAAAACAGAGGAACCTCCTGAAGAATACACTCCTTTCGAGGAGGTGGAAGTACCACTTAAATTCCAAGAGCACCTGCTCTTGTTTAATGGCGCCCTAAAACATAATAATCACATCACCAGGCTCGGTCCATTAGGTAGACCAGGAGCAACGTGGCCGGTCCTAGCCGGATACACACCACATCCAGACATCGATGGGATGTCTGCAGCAAATCTTTTAATACAACTAAAACAATTATTAAAAGTACATAGACAATTAGTCCAATATGTAATGCGGACTTCAACAATCCAACCAGCAATTAAAATTCCACAGCTGACCCCTCATCAGGGGAACACAAATAAAATTACACCACAGAACATACAGTCCTGCCTAGGTAAAGTACCAGCTAAACGGGAACAAATACCATTCTGGTTAGCACAAAAAATCACCCAAATAGAGGCGGTGTTTCCAGACACCACCCCGTTAGAAAAACACAGGATTCTGACTATCTGTCTTCCAATGGGAATCGCACCACACGTGGAGGACTGTGACACTTGGGGTACAGTCTTTGCTTCCATTTACACAAAAACGCATGGCGTTCCATCCATCTCGGTAATACCAGATGTGCTAAAACAAATTCAAGACGAATACGGTCCAGAACCCGCTTTAACTCTTGGTATGAAATTACTGAAAGACTTCAAGCAGGTCTCGGCTATATTACTAGCCAACATAAAGGGAGAAGCAGCAAACGTGGCGATCCGCCAAAGGTTAAAAGAAACAGATATAGCAGACCAACCAGCTGAAATTGCCAGAATTATAGAAAAGTCCTATGAGGAACTAGGTAGAGATAGTCTAGGTGGAATACCAGTAAAACCCCGACTGATTGAAAGTCCTGAAAAAGTATTTTTTAATAATAATTCAACATCACAAAAAAAGAGCTGGGATGGAAACAAACAATCCAATCCTAAAGAAAAAAGATTCCAGACCAGAGGAAAGTCTCCTCGGCGGAGAGAAAGATCTCCAAACCAAGGTAGCAGGTCTTCCCAAAGTGAGCCCTCTGGGAAAAAATACAACCTTAGAAATAGGGATAATATAAAGAAGCCTGATAGATATCAAGAAATTGATACACGCCCCTCTCAATCTTTTCAGACTTCCTCGCAGAAATCGGAAAGAAGAGGACGATCAGAACAAAGAGAAGAGCACGTCAAGTCCAAAGACAAGGAACCTGCTCATCTAAAAAAGAAATTACAATTTCCAAAAAAGAAGGTAGCCAGTATTAAAGTAGTTAACAATGCCGAGAATACTGAGGACACAACTGAAAAACGGAGAATGGGCTCAGACAATGCTAGACAGCGCAGCAGAAGTGAGCAGCATAGCTCGCAAAGTCCTTATGAATCATCTGGAGACAGTGGACACGAATGAATACCTTCAAGTGGAAACTGCAGACACCAGAGTTAGCAAACCTCACAAAATATATGAAATAGCTTTACGTATAGAAGGGGATAAGACTAGAAAAATAAGGGGACTATTTTGGGATAATCTCTCCAAAGGCTATGACATCCTTCTAGCTGAAAAAGACTGGCCACCAGAGTTTGTCAGGGACTGCCCTCATGGCGAATAAATAATTATGCCTGCCTTCTCAAATAATATCCCAAATCATAAAAAATACACACTTGCTAGAAAGTGGGCAGTAGCTCAAGCTCCTGCTTTATATAAAAATCATGTAGGATGGGATGAGGACTCTCCTCCTCACAAAATCCAGTTAAAATCACAACCTACTGCACAAAGACAGTACCCAATTAAGCAAGAAGCTAAAAAACAGGTAAAAGAAATCCTAGATCAGCTAGAATACCAAGGGGTGATTGAAACTTGCACCTCACAAATGAACAACCCTTTGTTTCCGGTCTCGAAACCAGACAATTCATATCGTCTAGTTTTGGATTACAGACACCTTAACTCATGTTGCAAAACTTTTGCAGTGCAAAACTCGCATAGTGCTGCACTAATGAATAACATAGTGCGCAAAAAATACAAAACAACATTAGACATCTCTAATGGATTCTTTTGTCAAAACATAGCACCAGAGAGCAGATATTTGTCTGCGTTCTCAATAAATGGCACTCAAAAACAATTCTGTCGGTTAGCCCAGGGGTACAAGAACAGCCCAGGAGTATTCTCAGCGAGAGTAACAGAATTACTACAAACATATGATGACGAAGCATTATCTTATGTCGACGACATATACCTAACAGATGATGACTTGGATACTCACTTGAAGAGAGTGAACACCATAATACTTGGGTTCGCAGCAGAGGGTTACAAATTCAACTTTAAAAAATCTAGAATTGCCCATCTAACAGTCCTGTTCTTAGGATATGAATTATCAAGTGAAGGCAAAAGCCTGGCTGACAATTTCCTAGAGAAATGTGCCGTACTCCAAGCACCTAGAACACTAAAAAACCTACAGTCAATTTTAGGCTTCCTAAATTTCGGAAGAACATACATTGCAAATTACGCAGAAAGGGTCAAACCCCTTTATGATCTAATAAAACCAGATTTTAAAAGAACCAATTGGACTCAAATACACACAGAAATTCTGAGATCCTTACAAACAGACATGTTAATTAAAACAACATTAGAAACACGTGATAACACACGCAATCTTGTGATTCGAGTCATCCCAGGAAGATGCGGATTCACATACCTGACCTCTAATGAGGGAGAAAAGGTACCAATTGCATTCAAATCACACTTGTACACAGAAGCTGAAAAGAAGTTCAGCATCAAAGAAAACATTGTTCATGCAGTTCAAACCGCAATAGCTAGAGAAAAAGATAAAGCTGACGGTAGACATATCACAGTCAGAACAGCAGAATCAGCCTTTGAGGCATTAACAACCCTGTGTAATTTACCAACAACAGCATTGAATCCAAAGTGGATACAATGGGTGAATTCAATCACAACGGACAAAGTATACTACTACTTTGATCCAGAACTAAAGGAATTAAAAAATCTAGAATATGAAAGAATATTCCCTCTGCCAACCGACATTCTGCCCTTACGACAATACGCTTGTGTAATCTATACAGACGGATATGCTCAACCCTCCGTTTGGGGAGAACAAGCATACAACCCCACATGTGAGATTACAAAAGAAGTGTGGCGCGGAGGTAAACTAAGACCTCTATTAACAAAAACACACTCAGTAGAAACTAATTCAGAACAACAGACTGAAATAATAGCATTGAAAATGGCGCTAGATAATGCGGATCGCGAATTCCCGACACTTATAGTGTCCGATTCATATTACTGCGTCAAATCATATAACAACGATTTGCAGACATGGATTCAAAACGGTTACAAAGATGACACAGGTGCAACAATAAAGCAAAAACTGCTTTGGGAACAAATAGTTCTGTTACAAAAAGAACTACCAAAGACTCACGTGATACATACACTGAGTCATCAGCGTGATGGCGTTCACGTTGCAGGGAATTCATTGGCTGAGACAGCCACAGCGGTAGCAACTAAATCGGCTTCCGTAGCTAGAAAAAAGCGTACAGTAAAATACATTGACGGTGAAACAGTGCTGGCGGTGAAAACATCATCAAAAGGCGACTGCTCAGCGCTACCGATCAACTATCCACTCAATTATACATACATAATCGATGCAAACTCTGTCCCTTTTGCTCGAATCCCTGGAGTGGGGGATAGAGTAATTCCAAACAAGGACAGGAGAACCTTGTTAATAGCAGACGCACATATGGGCGAGGGTCTCAGACACCTCAAACTAAAAGATTCTCTGGAAGAACTACAATCAGTGTACTGGTGGCCAGGCATGAGCCTGCATCATCACATTTTTGTAAAAAAATGCCCGGACTGCAACAGAGATCGCAGTGGCGAGAGAAACGGTATACTACCGTGGCGTTTCACTCCAGAAAAGATCAACAGTAAAAAGCAAAGCGTCCGATTAACATATACAGGCTAGTTTCCACTTATAATGTAGATCCCCAGCACTCGGCTGACGTCTGGACTGTTATACAAAGATTTGCGAGTCTAAATGGCATATACTCTAGGAGCATGCTACGTTTGACCAATGTTTTCACTTTAGCTCACAAGCCTGAGGGGAAACATGGCCAAATGAGCATAGCACAGCGGGATTCTTTTCACTTCCTTCCTGAGGGATACGGGATGGTGTAAAGAAAAAACCAAGGCATAAAGCTATCTATAACGGAAAGGATATTAGGTTCGGGAGCTGGGTGGGTCAAACATCTAATAAGTGACCAACGTAGTCTAAATAACCTGCCAAGAAATTCTCTGAAGGGATTCAGTCCGTACGAATTATTGTTTGGAACTAGGATGTTAGTCTCAGATCTTGACAGTCAGACTTCAGTGGTGAAGGAAAAAAGCTTTGATATCAAAGATCGTTTGGCTATTTTACAGGACTTAAACAAAACAAGAAAAGACCTGAGCAACATAAAGTTGAAACAACAGCCAACAACCACTGAAGAACCACCACCTGTCCCAGCAAGACCGGTCTGGATTCCAAAAGTCGGGGATCTAGTCAGAGAAAAGATCGCGGTAAAGAAGGAATTTGGGCCTTCTTACAGAAAAGCAGTTCCTGTCTTGTCTATCAACGGGACAAGATCAGTTGTACTACCGCCGCTTGCTGGTAAAAAGGAGAACCGAGTTGTATCCATCGACCTGGTAAAACCACAATCATGTGGCCGATAACAAATAGTAGGCCAAGTGGACTCCCGATAAGTAGTAGAACACCAAGGTTTGCTACCAATACAGAGGTCCTAACTAAGAGGCTAATCACATTCGAAACGCCTACAGAACAACAACAAGGACTATGCAACAATGCAATGGAACTTAAACCTCTGAAAACCCAAATAAAAACATTTAGTAGAGACACACCAACCTACAATGAAGTAACAAACGAATATGCAAGAAACAATAATCCTGAAGCAATTGGAACAATTGACAGAACTGCATCCGGCTACTTCATAAACTTCGATGATTCCTCTGAAGACCTCAGTGAATCAAAAACACAGCCATCAACAAAAACTTTTAAAGTTAAAGCTAAAGAACTTTTGAAACAACTGAAAGAAACATATCTAATTTCTCCATGGATTGAATTTTGGGTGGGCTTTGGTGCATTTATCCTCATACTTTGGCTCATCATGGTACTAACTTTGGGACGCTTCATTGAGGGAAAATATGCTAAAATGGACACAGCAAGTCAGAAAATCAACTTGATCCTCAAGCCACACACATCTTCACACATCGAGAAAAGAGAACTTTCTTTAGTCAACTTCACAGCCAATCCTATACCGGGTGGGGTAGCATGGGACAATACTGACTACGAAATTTATGGTCCGGTTGAGATCCTGAAATATCCACACCAAATCAAGATCTCATTGAGTGACTTTGTAAAAACAAGCTCATTTGCTGATGATTGGGACTTTGAAAGCATTAATAATATGATGTCTGACTTGGTGATGTCTGCTAAATTTACCAAACATGATTATTTGCAGGGTTCGACTAATTATGATAGTATGTACTGTTACAACCACTATGGTAACCATTTTCTACATAAATCTGCACAACCTAGAAATGTTTTAAATTATAATCAATGGGAACATTGTGCAACCCCTCCAAAAGTAAGCTCAAGAACCGTTTATGACAAATATTCATACTTTTCAGGATTCAATACAAGTAATGCTGAAACATTTTATTTCAAATTGTCAAAAAGACAGGAACAAAAACTATGCTTACAAACACGAAATTGATATATTCGGACTCATTTTTTGCAAAAATGAATACATTTGGTTTTGATTATTGGGACAAAAGTGTTGAAGTAAAAAGTGTTTGGGGTACAAAAGAATGGCAAGTACAAGGTATAGAATCATTGTTTAGAGCCTGCATGATCCCACAACAAATTATATTTTTAAATGACACTGTTCAACAAACTACCTGTTTTGGCCTAGCCAAAATCAAAGACTTAAATAAACCGTCTATTCCAAAGCCAACTATGAACAGCAATAGCTCTACAGATGAAGAGATAGACGTAAACTATATATTAAGCCAAAACAGAACACATCCTGATTGGAAACAGTGGTTGATCTGGCCCACAGATACTAATAACTGTCAAGACAGATTCCTGAACAAAATACAGGGGTTCACATTGACCAGGCCAGACCCTAGATATTCCCAAAGACAACACCCAGGGATAATAACCACCTACAGTGTGGGCAAATTATGCCTTCAATGGCTACAAAGTTCCACACTGACAGAAATTAAGCAACACCTAACTTTACTTACTGATGGTGCTGACTTGCGTGATTTCATTATGGGACCGCGCAAACAGCGTCAAAAACGCTTCATAGCAGCCTCTGTATATGCAGCTTACAACGAGGCCTGGAAGGTAACTCAAATTGAGACAGCAGAAAGTATACGGGAAATTGACCGTATTAATTTGGAAAAATCACTTTCTGTAGTGGACAATGGGTTAATGACTCTGTCCTCCAGAATTTTTTGTCTGGACAGCATTGTGTCTTCAGCAATCGACATAATATCGCAAGACTTACTGTTGTTACAACACGGTCAGTCTCAATTGCGTTCTATTGTACAGCTTGGCTGGACGTTACAAAATCTGCGTTCAGGCTATGTGCCTTGGCGTTTAATCAACACAACGTCACTATTCAATATCTTTAACCTTACTGATAAACAAGTCAGTATGGCACAGAAGGGTGCTGATTATACAATCCTGAGCATTGAGAAACTCGAGAGATTACCAGTGACAATGTCAGAACGACCTGTCAGTGAATGGATAATACATGGGATAATTAATATTCCAATATCAACCTTCAGGTTTCAATACTGCCAAAAATATATACAGGCTGGCATGTACGAAAAATTGGGTAAAGGGTACATTAAGACAACATGGAACTTGCCCTATTCACATGCATGTGTCAGTAATAAAGGACAGAAAGTGTTTCTTAGTGGCAATAATTGTGCGATGTCACTAAGCGGTACACTTCTGTGTAATGGAATTAGTTTGCATGGAGCCTGTGAAGGGAACTCAAATAACCTTTCATGTCACCAGCTAGGCACACCTGCAACAGAGATAGAACCATTCTTTCAAAGACTCTATATTGGGAGTTACATTCTAATTGTGGATCGCAGATGTTGTAGCCTTATGCCCGGGACTCCTTATCTCGTAACTATGACTGCGAAGGTCAAGTGCTGTGGACGCTTATTGTTCCCCAGCTCCTTTCCAGACAGGGAGGCAAGGGCATGGCCTAACTTGAAAATTACTTCTATACGAATAGATACTTTAAGCAGAATGAAAACAGTGCTTCTTCAGACGCCGACCAGACTCACGTCATCAAAAGAAACGTATGATCTCCTAGTCGCAAGGACGACTGCAGAGATTCACTCATTGTTATCAACTAATTCCCCCATACATTTCGCAGAAATCCTGAATGAAATCTTAAATATTTCTGATACCAGTGGAGTCTCAAAAGTATTTAAGACAGTATTTTCGATGGCATTAACACCATTCAAAGCCATACTGGGTATTTTTCCAGATTTCGTCCATTCGATTTTTGGCGGACTTCCCCTCATTTTGGGACTAATTGCAGGAATCCTATTCTTGGTCCTAATATTTCGTTATGGCAAACCGTGTCACAGACAAAACACCTGCGACAAGGGAAGAAACAATCCGAGCCATTGGATACCGGGACCGGATATCAAAAATCCTGGGACTATCCCGGCTTAGAGACCTGAACATGACTTGGTTTCTTTCATTTCGACCAATGTGGCATCGATGTGTTTTACCTGTATTAAGGTGCTTGCTATGCGGAGAAGAATGCGTGTTGGACACCTGTCTGACGCTACAATCGGATGCGCCAATGGATGCAGAAACATTGTTGAGTCCAATAACGGCTCATGCTTTGTGCTGCCCTCAACAGCTACCAATCCTGATGACGGCATTCGTGGAAACTTCACCACTACGATTGAGGGGTAGTGAAGTTCAAGATGAAAGCAGCATCGATCAGGTACGACCTTCTGTCAGCAATACTAATCAAAACGTCAATGGAGACAATCATGCGCACGAATGCATGGTTACACCTTTTTCCGAGTTAGTGGAACTCTCCCAGGAAGCTGTTGACAGCTTTTTCGACAGTCTAAATGATATGATGTTCTCACCAGAGCAGAAATAGAGACTTTTGAGCAAGCTAGCACACGGCGTTCCCAACACCCTGAATTTGGCCTTCAACTTTAATAATAAAGTAGCATGAACAATTTTCCCTCCAGTTCACGGACAGCAATTTTTTTCAGCAGCCCCAAAATATTTTTACGATTTTTCGGGACACTTATCTTCTGCTTAAAGTAAGAACTATTCTTAGAGAACTAAAATTTCTATTTTTAGATACTTTATAGACATTAGCTGCCCGCTGGTATGTTCATAATTATTTTATTCTGTGATGGAATGGTCTCGAACTTTTTCTTCTGTATTAAGAGCCATTTCATGTGTAATTCTCATATTCGATTAGTAATAATGTATACATATGCTTGATTACTTTGGCATTATTCTACAGCTTGAGTGCATATAGTACATGTGACTAATTTTTCGTATATTAGATAAATTCGAAATGCATTATATGTATTTTGGGGTGGTATGGTATACACAATACTCTACAGTATGTTTTACTATGCCTAGATTCGTAAACATGGCCATAGTTAGCGTGGGGTGGGTGTGATGTATTCCTATAGGTTCTGTATCGATCCCCCTATTCCTGACCCTGTTCTGGTTAACAAGTTAACTAGCAGCCATCCCATGATGCAGAAACCGTTATCTGATTAAGCCACACTACGGCACAGGAACGTGTTATCTGATTAGGTCATAACGCTTGCCATCTAATTAGACAAGCGATATTCCTCCAGCCCCTGATAAGGCATACGGAGTTCTCAAAACAAATCAAACCTATGACAACCTGGGAAAAACCCTGCGGCCATTGTTTTGATTTCACCGAGAACTTCAGCAAAAGAATGTGCTAACGACCAAGTCATATGACATCCTTATTGACGTATCTATGTCCATCCTTACGTCAATCTCGGCACCTTACTGGTATAAATATTACCGGTATTGCCTTAAGCAAACACACGCGGTGGTGACGAGATCGGAGCAGCCAGACTTGCCGAAGCCCAGAGCAGAGCAGACCCCGCTGGCGCAGCCCCGCCTTCCTGACGCGCTGAGAACGAGACGCTGCCTTTCTCCTGCCGAGAAATCCAGCTCCGGCGCTTCCAAGCAGCCCTCGCAGGCAGCCTGGAATATCGAGACCAGAGACGAGAGATACCATCCCTCATTCATCCTAAATTCCAGGTACAGAACTGAATAACCCCTCGCAGAGAATTCTTGAGTCAGTCACTTGGCAAAACAAACTTAACTTAAACTGCTACTTTCTATTCCCGCCCACGTATTAGGCTTAGGTCAGGTACACTGGGGTAGGCGTAGTTAGAAACACCAGTTGAGTACGATTAGTCAAATGTATATATGTATATATCTATGTTATCCATTTTAAACCTTCATATGGCTTAGAAACCATATAAATGTTTTTACAGTATTATTTTATACTTCTGCTTTTATTGTATGCACTTTACTTAACCATAAGTATTGCGATAATATCGATCCATTTCTCTTGTATGAGAAAAGAGACTGATCAATAAATAACATCTTTTATTGAACACGCCCGTCTCTTCCTTTTTCTCTACAATCTGGTGAGACTAAGAATGCACGTACTGACTGAGTAAAATAAGTTGTCTTTTGTTTTCACACGACTCTAGAGATACACTCTTGATTAGGGGAAAGCAAAGTTGTCATGTTCTATGGTTGTCAGAAACTAAATCCCTTCTTGTCTATCCAGGGAGGTTCAACTCCTCCTTGCCTATTCGAGAAAGTTTCTAGTGAACTCTGAGCTAGCTGGCAAACCCAAAACTTTAAGTCTAATATCGACAGTAGAAGACCTAGTTAACGTCTGGTCTAGGCCTATACTATTGAAGGTATTATTCCAATGCGCAGAGCCTATTGGGATAATAGGAACTACACTACAAAGTACCCATGAAGTTTTATTGGTTCACCTCCATATGCTAAAGGTATAATATTTGGCTTGAACAGTTTAATTTTACTCTTAAGCTTAAGATTATAAAACTCATTTGAAACAATCGTAATCTTTGCCCCAGAGTCAAAGAGCACCCTTGTTGATTCCCCATCAATGAGTATATCATTGAATGGACAATTCTTGAATGAGAGTCTTGAATCTGAACGACAATTTGTCCGCACTCAAAGTCATCAGGAGACGACTCTCAATTGCTCTCATACACCTGGACTTTCCAAACTCTTGGAATCATTTTAGTCCTACATGTCTTTGAAAAATGTCCCTTTTTCTTACACTTCAAACAAATGTGATTAAATGCAGGACATCTGCTATCATTTGCCAAGTGCCCTGTCTTGTCGCACCTAAAACATTTCAATGTTTTAAACTTCTCCTTGTTTTTAAATCTTTCATTCTTATTTTCTCTACTTATCTTAGCATCCACCCCAGTACTGAATTTATGAGTTTTCTCTTTGACTAAATGAACTTTTTCATCTTTCACTTCCCCATTTTTCTTGAGAACATCCACGCACTTTAAAGAGTGTTCTATTCTCTTTGCAACGCTAAGGACCTCTTCAAGGGTAGGATCATCCCGAAGCCATAATTCCTCCCTGACCTTTTCCATGTTACACCCTAACATGAATTGATCCCTTATATGTTTACCAGTCAAATTGTCATATTTGCATGATGAAGCCAATTTCCTTAAGTCTGTTATGTATGTTTCAACTGTTTCCCCATCCTTTTGAGTACGTTTCCCAAAATGGTACCGCTCAAGAATTGTACTTATCTTTGGCAGATAATATTCATCCAACTTACAAATACAAACTTCGTACTCATTTAAACCATTAGTTTCAGAGGAGGATAGGTCTGGGAGATGGTCGAACACATCTTGGCCTTCGGACCCTAAGCAATGCAGAAGAAGTGATGTTTTCCTTTCTGCACGTAATGATGTTCCACAAACTTTAGCATACCTCTCGAAAACGCGCTTCCACTTTTTCCATCTAATTGGAGGTACACCAGGGGTGTCAGGGAAAAAAGGAGCTGCCGTAACATTCTGCATATTTGAATGTTAAAATTCACAATAACAAGATTATAAAGGTAACAAAAAAAATATAAAATATTTTGTACAGACATGAAACACTACCACTAGCTTATTAATGTTAAGTAATATTATTGAATGTAAAACAGAACTGCTATAATTGGGATTGCTGAAAGATGTATGATACACATCCACCAATTAAACACTATTAAATGATTGAAAAAAGTGCAAATCATTGTTGAATACACCATGAAATGATTTGCAACAATAAAAAGTGTGCAAATCACTGATGATCACAAAGTTTCAATAACATGTAATTAAAAAGCATGCAAATCGCTGTAGAAATCCTGTAAACTGATTTAAAACACACCGCAGGATACTAGATATGCCACACACAGTTTGACTCTCAGAAGTGTAAATCGCTGCAAACTTCTTTAAAAATCCAGTATCCAAAAGCAAACGGCACAACTCACTGTTAGTCACAGAAGATAATATGAGTCACTGTCTTTCCCGAAAGCGAAGGATGTAACTCGCAGAATCGCTTCACCATCGATCGCTAGTATGAGACAATGAAATCAGCAAGTATCTTCAGTATATAAGCAACCATAAAACCGAAACGGCTGCCGTGACGTCACAACGCACGACGCGTCGTTACGCGATACGTGGACGTGCGTGATGACATTTACCAGTGAAACACAAAGACGTCATCCACCGGAGAAGCAAAATGGAATTGACACGAACAATGCAGCCTTCCTCGAGGATGTAAAACGACTTTTGAACGCTGCACGCGAAGGATCCACACAGCCCGTTTCAACAGAAACAAAGTAAGCGAATGTTTTCTTTTGAAATGTTCAGTATGTCAAAGTAACTCCTTGCACTTTTAAAAATTGGAAAATCACAAGCAGAAAAAGGTATCTTCTTAAAACATCAACAAAGAGTTATAGCCAGTAAATTCCTCGATCTTAAAGGTGAAAAATGTAAGAAAATCACGCTAAACCACAAATTTGATCAGCAGGAATATTAGCTTAGTTGAAAAATAAAATTCAGAACAGTCTGAAATCTAATCCAATAATTATTAATGTAAAAAATATCTAGGATCAGCCCACATCGAAGTGCTATATATATTTTTACTCAATATATATTCAGCAATAAGTGGCGAAGCTCAAATCCCACTAGACCCACATTACTGGATATCCACAGCAGATAGAATAAGTACAGTCATACACAGGTGCAAACTCACCTCAACTGAATTTATGAAGTTGAAGGAGCAGGGTAGATTGGAGTTGAAGCTTATTCATATACAAAGGATCACATCCAACAGCTGCCAGAGTCTGTTACAAATGAGCAGCATTCTTCTAAGACTCAATGGCCTCACCACACTCTAGACTTCTGTAAGCATGGAACATAAGTAACATTACAATCCATGAAATGCAGAATATCACAAAGAGCTATGCAGAAAGAGGCAAGAGAGGTACAGAAAGAGACAACAGAGGTACAGAAAGAGGGAAGAGTGGTACAGGAATAGGAAAGAGGGGTGAAGACATTTGGAAGAGATGTGCAGAAATAAGCAAGATCAGTGCAAAAGGACCAACAGAGGTACAAAAAGAGGCAAGAGGGGTGCAGAAAGAGGCAAGAGGGGTGCAGAAAGAAGCAAGGGATGTATAGAAAGAAGCAAGAGAAGTGCAGACAGGAGCAACAGGGGTGCAGAACGAGGCAAGAGGGGTATAACAATAGACAAGAGGGGTGCAGAAAGAGGCAACAGAGGTACAGAAGGAGGCAAGAGAACTGCAGAAAGATGCAAGAGAGTTGTAGAAACAGGAAGAAGAGGTGCATAAAGAGGCAACTGAGGTGTATAAAGAAGCAACCGAGGTGCAGAAAGATGCACGAGGTGTGCAGAAAGATAAAAGAGAAGTGCAGAAAGAAGCAAAAGAGGTGCAGAAAGATAAAAGAGAACTGCAGATAGAGGCATAAGAGGTGCAGAAAGAGGGAAGAGATATGCAGGAAAAGGGAAGAAGGGTGCAGAAAGGGGAAATAGGCGTGAAGAACGAGAGGTGCATAAAGAGGCAAGAGGAGTACAGAAAGAGGCAACCGGGGTGCAGGAAGAAGTGTTTAAAGAAGCAACAGCGGTGTTGAAAGAAGCAAGAGAAGTGATGAAAGAGACAAGAGAGTTATTAAAAGAAACAATAGAGGTGAAGAAAGAGGCAGGGGAGGTGCAGAAAGAGGCAAGTGAAGTGTTGAAAGAGGCAAGAGGGGTGTTGAAAGAACCAAGTGAGGTGCAGAAAGAGGCAACAGTTGTGTAGAAACTGGCAATAGAGGTGCAGAAAGAGACAAGTAAAGTGTAGAAAGAGGCAAGAGAAGTGTTGAAAGAAGCAACAATGGTGTAGAAAGAAGCAAGAGAAGTGATGAAAGAGACAAAAGAGTTATAGAAAGAAACAAGAGAGGTGAAGATACAGGCAAGGGAGGTGCAGATGGAGGCAAGTGAAGTATAGAAAGAGGCAAGAGAGGAGCTGAAAGAAGCAAGTGAGGTGCAGAAAGAGGCAACACATGTGTAGAAACAGGCAATAGAGGTGCATAAAAAGGTCAGTAAAGTGTAGAAAGAGGCAAGAGAAGTGCTGAAAGAAGCAACAGAGGTGTAGAAAGAAGCAAGAGAAGTGATGAAAGAGACAAAAGAGTTGCACAAAGAAACAAAAGAGGTACAGAAAAAAGCAAGAGAAGTGCATAAAAATGCAAGTTAGGTGCAGAAACAGGCACGAGCAGTTCAGAAAGAAGCAACAGAAATACAGAAAGAGGCAAGAGAAGTGCAGAAAGAGGCAAGAGAGGTTCATAAATAGGCAACTCAGGTGCAGACAAAGGGAACGGGGTGCAGAAAGAGGTAAGATGGATGCAGAAAGAAGCAACAGAGGTGCAGAAAGAACAAGCGAAGTGCAGAAAGGGGGAAGAAAATGCAGAAAGAAGGAAGAGAATTGTAGCAAGAAGTAACAGAGGTGCAGAAATAGGCAAGAAAGGTACAGAAGAAAGAGGTAAGAAGCAGGATAGGTCCAGAAAGAAGCAAGAGAGGTGCAGAAAGAAGGAAGGTGCAGAAAGCGGAAGAGATATGCAGAAAGAGGCAAGAGAAGTGCAGAAAAAGGAAGAAAGGTGCAGAACGAAGCAAGAGAAATGCAGAAAGAGCAAGAAAGGTGCAGAAAGAAGGAAGAGTGGTTTGCACACCAATAGTACCAAAGTGGCAGTAAGTAACAGGTGACCGTTCTATGTTTGCAAAGGGCTTTTCACCATGCTGTAACACTTGTCACTGCATTTTTGGTAACGTTTGAGCTGTTTGAGCTAAAATTATGTTTTTTTTTACAAATCTTCGGATTATGCAGCAGATGATTCCTTTTGTGGCAAATGTGGAAAATATATAATTGTGCCAAAGTAGGTGAAGCCAAACAGTTGCCTAATTCCCGTGGCCCTGCTCTTTCATCTGACTAGGTCCAGAAGTGCTCCTCAGTGGTTCTTCCACAACACAGTCTACCATACCACATAATTAGTCTCCATAACATATAATCCCATGCTACATAGTTCCCATACACTAAATACCACATACTTTCTATGCACATAATTTGGCTGCACAACATACCACATAATTTCAATACACACAATGTACATCCACTCCACTCCAAAAACCTTAGTGAAAACCTATTACATTTACAATGCGAATAGCTCTAACTCTCGCAAATCCGAAACCTATTACAACTAGTAGCCACGTTTGCAGAGTGGTTGAGAAAGAGAGCTGGGCCTCCGACCAGCGCTCAGCAATTCCACTGTGGAAGATTTACAGGAGGTACCAGGAGGGCTTCTTGGCCCCCAAAGTCCACCAGGACTAGAGTGGACTTCATTCTCCCACCCACTAGTGTGCCAGGAGGTATATTTGCAGAGTGGTGGAGCAAGAGGTGGGTGGCCTCTGAAGACCTCTAAGCAGTCTCACTGTGTGGGACTTACTGGAGGTAACAGGAGGGGTAGTTGGCCCCCAAGGACATCCTTGGAGGTCAACTGCCCCTCATATTACCTCCAGTAAGTCCCACACAGAGGGATTGCTAAGTTCTCATAGCAGGCCACGCCCCCTTTGCCCACCACTCTGCAAATGCGGTCCCTGGCATGCTCTTAGATGGTGATTCAAGTCTCCTTCATTGCTGGGGGTCCTTAGGGGCCAACTAGCCTACCTGTTAACTCTAGTAAGTCCCACACAGTGGGATTGCTGAGAGGTGGACGCAGGCCATGTTCCCCTTCCCCACCACTCTGCAAACACACTTCCTTGCTCACTCTTGGTTGGAGGATGAACTCCCCTTGCCTCCTGAGTGTCCTTGAGCGTCAAATAGTCCTCCTGTTACCTCTAGTAAGCCCCACACAGCTGGATTGCTGAGCGTGGTCAGAGGCCACACACCCTTTTTACACTACCCTGCAAACACTCCTCCTGGTGCACTGCTGATTGGGGTATGAAGTCCACTACAGTCCCAAAGACCTCAGGCCACAAAGGGACCTCATTGACCCACCACCAGTCCACCAAGAGGCACATTTGCAGAGTGTTGTAAAAAGGGATGTGCCTCAGACCACCTCTCAGCAATCCCACTGTGTGGGGCTTACTGGAGGTACCTGGTGGGCTAGTTGGCCCCTAAGGACTCTTACGATTTAAGAGGACTTAATGCCCCAACCCGTAAAGTGGCAGGAGGGGAGTTTGCAGAATGGTGCAGGAAGGGGGCGGGCCTCCGGCGAATTGCCAGTTTCCTTTTTTTTATTGTAGGAAGGAGGCTGTGTGGCCCCCTTTCCATGACCCTTTTGGGCCTCGGTGACCCTATTCCCTGGGGCCTAGGCCTGGGCGGTAAATTCAGTTCTGCTCACCAAATTTGAGGAATTTGGGTAATTTTGAGTTCCGCTGAGAACGTGGAATTGCCAAAAAATCTGTGGCTTTGCAGAATTTTTTGCTTGTTCGCGCTTTCAAAATGCGTGTTTGCAAGATATTTCTCCCCGAGCACCCAAACAGTGTTCGCGAACAGGAAAAAAGCATCGTGAATGGGTGGAACAAGCAATTCTGCGTCTTTGCAGAACTTTTGCATGATGAAAGAGAATTTTTACTGTTTCGCCGAGCTTTGCATATCGCAACTACGCAAATTCCGCCCACCCTTACTGGGGCGCCCATCCCCCGGGGCCTGACCAATGTTAAAAAAAAGCCCTGTGGAGGTGGTCGTCCCCGGAGCTGGAGGTCCGCTACAGACCCCTTCTTTTAATTAATGAATTCCCCCGGGAGGTGGTGATCCCCGGAGCAGGGTATGGGGCAGGAACCCCCTCACACTACATACAAAAAATGGAATCTGTGGGAAGGTGGCAGTCCCCAGGGCTGAGGGGGCTGCGTGCCCCCTGCATATCATTAAATTAGCCCCAGTGAGGTGGTGGTCCCTGTGGCCCGCATCACATTTGACATTGCCCCCGGGACCTGGCCCACCCAAGTGCTTAATTAAATGAGACCGCTCTTTGTTTTTTAAAAAAGATTTCAACGGGATTTGCGGACCCTACGCGAATCCCCCCGAAAATATTTTTCAACCGAGTTACAAGATGGCTGCCTACACTTCCTGGTTTGAAGTGGTTGCAGCCAATCAGAGTCACGCTTGCGATTGGGAGGGTTCACTGATCCACTGCGGTCACCAAACACTAATATTTTTTTATATATGAATTTCTCAGGAACTACTGAACGGATTTACACCATTTAAAGCAAAGAATACACTAAGAGCTATCTATCTACCAAATGTGGTGTACTTTTCTTCAGCTGTTCGGGCTGTAGCTGCCTCAAAAGTGTCCTATGGAAATTAACATGGAAAAAATGCATTTTGGGACCCCCCTTTTTTCTTGGCCCCCGCTTGACAAATCACCCCAAAACATTCAAGAAGGGAGCTGACCTGAGCGGGCCATTAGTTTTAAAAATGTTGTGACGATGCATCAAACGACGGCAAAGTAATTGGCAATACAAAACGCTTTTTTAATATTGGCAAGGTCCTGGCGACTGCCAGTAGGTAATATATATATAAATATATATATCCAAAATGTCACCGTGATTATTCCCAATAACAATGGTGCATGGCAGCACAGTGATTTCAAGCAGATTTTTTTTATGGCAAAGATACAATTCTACGCATTTTGGAAAACTAGTTTCCTTGCTCACGAGTACTGTGAAGTATTGCGGGAGTTGCAGTCCCGGAAACATTGTAAAAAAGTTTAAGAAACTATGCAACGAAGGAAAACCTTTGGGGGTTAAGAGGACTAACCTGAATTTATAAATGTACTTACTCTTGTTGCACTCAAGATATGTGGCAAAATTGTGATTTAACATTTGAAAAATGAAAATTGACAGGTCCTTTAAAAACAGGATGAATGTCCCTTTTCCATGTCTAATAGTCACGTATTTAAAAACGAAATGAACCCACCGCAATAGCAGCAAGTGGCATATGATTAAGAGTCATTGGACTTGAAACGGGTAATGCCTGTTTAACTTTTACTGAAATAAAGATCTTGTTGGAAGCAGTTGGTGTGGCCTGTTTGCCGCTGCTGCAAGAGCGAGCATTTCTTTTTGATTGTTAAGAGGTGTCTGACACACTTGAAAACTGGCCCTCAATCCGTTAGGCAGAGGTATTCCTACGTGTCAGAACATGGTAAAAGGAAGCTCAGAGCTTAACTTAAAGGGATGCCCGCCAGCTGCGATATTGAACATTAGCTAAGTTGCGATGGAAAGGCCCCACTGAGAGGCCCGTCCGAACTTGGCGAAGGAACTTTACTTGCAGCCAGGATTTGCAGGAGGAATTCTTCTCATGCACTTCGTGCTTGTGACCACCTCGAATAAGCTGACTGGAAATTGCAAGGAAACGCGGTGGTAGTGGGACTTCCCTGTTGTATACTGTGCCAGAGGTATGGAACTTTTCCTTTGAAGCAGGATTGCATTTGTGCACAGTAAGAATGTGTGAAGTTGTACCAAAATTGACATTTGGAAACCAGTAAGGCAATAAGAACAGTTGTGAAGTATTGTGGAAGTTGTATTCCCGGAAACATTGTAAAGAAACTATGCAACGAAGGAAACCATTGAATATGTAACCATTTGGGGGTTAAGAGGACTATCAAACACATCCCATAGATAGAGGGTCCCAGGGCATATTTATAGACCTACTCATAGACACAACCCCCAGAAAAATCATTTATAACAACAAAAAGTGTCTATGGGTCTAGAAATTCAACTACACTTCCTAAAAAAAAGGAACAAAATCCTCAAAAAGAAGTATTTCTTATGTGTCAAATGAGCACAGCAAGATATTTCCTGGGTATAAAAAGTACCCATCAGTTATCGTCCGATACCGCCCTTGTCATCAAATGGGTCTCCTCACACCAAGGAGAATATGCTTACAGCCACTAGATGTTAAAGTGGTTGCCGCTAAACAATTGAGAATGAAGTTGATTTTGGGGTATCGTATCAAAAATGTGTTAGGATAACTGATTAGCAGTGCGTGATAAGGTGAAAGTGAAAAAAAATATTAGTGATGTGTATAAAATTGAAGAGCAGAGAGGAAAGAGGAAAAAGAAGTTTTAATAGTATCTCTCAAGCTTCCAATGTTTGAAAACAGTGCAGGATGATAGCAGATTTAACAAATAACTGCTATTTAAAGTCATAGGTCAAGATGTTTCAGCAGAAATGGATGCTAATCGTCCACTGCCTTCATCAGGACCATATTACCGCTACTGCCAAAAAAGTGAAAAAATAATAAATATTACAAATTATTAACCATGTCACCTGGTAGTCTTAGGTATACATAGTTCTTCCTCCAGGGTACTTTTAGGTAGGAGGTTAGGGCATCGCCTCACCTGGCTGCAGCTCAGGTAAATGGAGCACCGCTCTAGCCGTCGGTACTCCTGGCGTCCCTCTAAGCCGTCTCAGGGAGACGGCTTAGAGGGACGCCAGGAAGTACCTAAAAGTAGTAACATGAATTTCCCACCTCCATATTACGATGGCGGAGGGCCGAAAGCCCATCCGCTGCTTTTCCGCCGGTCAGCAATTGTTCCGATCGCCGGCAAGGCGGAGCAGGGGCTCATATATGGTGGTGGGGCCTAGCAGGCACCGCCATCCATATTATGATTGCGGGATCTCAAGGCCTTTCCGTGGCAGTGATGCCACCATGGAAAGGCTGGCAGGGATTTGCGGTGCCTGCCACGTTGGGCATGGAAATGCACAACATGACATTTTACCTTAGCGGGAGGTGCTGCAGCAAGCAGCACCCACCGCAATATTAAAATGCCAGCTGCAACTGCCGCGGTGGCAGTCGCATCATGATCAGTCGCGTGAAACTGCTGCATGGCAGGCGGGTCGTCACCTTCCTGCTAGGATGGCGGGTGGACCCGGGTCCACCCGCCATCTCAATAAGCCCCTTTATTCTCAACACTGGCCCGTGTTACAGCCCATCACATGGTGGCGTAGTTTGTCTAATTTTGATGTGAGCACAACCGAGTGTTATTCTCACCTATTCAATTTAAATTTTAAAATACCTTTCACCCAGGTCTTTCTTACTGCTTTGGGTGGCCTGGAATAATCCGAATTGTCACACTTGTAGGAGTCTGACGGTTAGTGGTTGTGTTGGTATGGGATTGACAGCACTGGCAGGGGCAATGGGTGATACAAGCTGCAGTGGCATTCTGAGAAGGGACCTGTCAGTTAGTTTATTTTTTGTGCAAATAAAGCGCTACATTTGATTCACATTTCTTTTCCTGCTAAGGTAGACAACTTTACATATACAATTCTACTTAGACCATTTGAAGGAAACTGAGTAAGCATAAATTGTAAGAATTCTTCACTTATACCCCATGATTTGTAAGATCAGGAACCTAACTCCTGAGAAGTGAGTGCAATATATTTCTAAGCCCACTTCTCAATATTATGATTGGTGTCTAGAAATTAAACCTGAGCTACTTAGTCTTTCTAACCGTATTAAATCCCACGTACAACAAATTAACAACTTCCTAATCACACACTATTCAAATTAAGGTCATTAGAGTCTCACAAGTAGATATAACTAGAACTATTAAGGTCTCTTTTTAACTCGAACAGCCTGAAACTAAAGCCTAGTTGTTGATGTTGTTTTATCTATTTTATGAATGATATAATTTTAAAGCCATGCTATTTATTAAATATCTCATGCGTTTTAAAATATTTGCGTAAGCAGATAATTATTAGCGTATCCGTATCATACTTCAAGCAAAGGTATTTCAAATGAGAAAATGTTTTGTAAGAAAATATATATCAACGCTATTAACGCTGCCTGGTGTTTATAAGGAGTGTTTTGAGTGTAGTGACTTCGAAAATTTTAACTTGCTTAGCTGGACTTGTAGAGGTCTAAGTTATTTGTTACTCGGTGATGATAGGCTGTCATTCTGAATATAAATATTCCATTCTTGTGAACTACTGCAACTCCCAGATGACACGGCACATTTGCCACATATTTCTCTGTCAGCTTGAGACTGGGAGCAGCGTTTAGAAACATTGCTTCATTTCACAGTTCACTGACAGAAGACATTTCTTCAGCATGGTCTCTGGCACCTGCTATATAAAACCACTGTTAATCCTCTTTTTGGGAAAACAGATTTGCTTTAGCCACTCTAAAAAATGTTTCCTTTAGCCGCTCCTGTTGTCAAAATGATCATCATTTGACATCCAGTGAAAGACAGCCTTATTTTTCTTATGAGGCTTCATCACATAGTTGAGGTACATGCAGACAGTTTCATATTTTGCTGCTTAAAGGTTTTTTTTGCTCTCCTTTTTCATGGGGATAGAATTATACTAAAGACATCAGGTGTTCTATGGGGTTAAGTTACTTTACTATGGCATGACCATTCTCATATTTTCTTTGTTTTCTCTCTTCACTACCCACACGTTATTTTTCTCCGTCACTCATTTCTTTTAACTAATTGTGCCTTTTAATTTCTACCTCTCCCCCCTTTATTGTTCCATTTCCGACTTTTGCTGTTATACACTGTGAATAACAATGTTCCTATTGTGACTTATCCAATATTTCGAATCTTGTTTTGTTTTTAGATCTTTCGATGGAAGGTTCTCTTTACAATAACTTGATGTTGCTTACTGATTGCCTGATTCACAACTGTATACAAAGCTGACACTTGGCAAACAATAAGCAATTTGGATACAAATAAACTCATCATGTTACCCAACCAGGACACTTCAAATTAACTTACAAATGTTGAAATCCACCAGTATTGTGATTTTTCTGTTGGCTTAAAATAAACTTGGGTGACGGAAAGTCAGTGTTTTGTCAGAGCATGTTGTGTCAACACAAAATACAGTGAACACCAAAAAACCTATTAGGTTTGTTGGTACTCACATTGATTTTATAGCCTCTTTGAACACTCCGAAACTGCTCCTTTTAAAGGAGAATGTGTATTTTGAGGCTGTAGACTGTTGTAAACTGTACACTTAATTTCTCTATGGTTTGCCCTATTCTCTATGTTCATCCCTCCCTGTATTCTAGAATTATATTACCATTGTTCTGCCAGGACAGTTGGTCGACTGGTCGGCAGGCGCTGGGTCCCTCACTGCTGTGCTTGTGAATAAACCTACTTACTTACCTTGGATAGTCCGTGAGTTTATCTACAACAATTTTGGCGACTTGTGCCTGCTGACTCCTGACTTTCCCCGCTGTCTGACACCCGAAGACATGACGGTGAAGTTTCCGGTCGAAGCACTACGCAGTAGGACCCAGCAATAAAGAACCCAGTGGTGCTGCAGTATCTCCTACCGTGAGATTCCAGCCATCGGAGACCTCCTCGCCGGATTTCAGAGCTATTTCAGACCATTTTAACTGTGATTTCCTCGGCTTAACTGTGAGTAGCAGCGTAACCTGGCAACAGCTTCGAATCTCCTCTCCCGTGTACTCGAGCCTGTGCGCATGATTGTAGCCTGTGTCTGACGTATCCAAACGTCAAGCTCCCTTTCAGACATCCGGCCATTGTCTTTGACGTCAGCACGCTCAGAAGTAAAGACGTGCGTTTCAAGCCTCAATTTGACCTGGGCGGCCATTTTAAAAGTCCAAGTTAAACACAAAGCACTGAAATTACCGATCTGCTCGGTTTTTGACGAGGGATAGTTCAATCGGCAAGTGAACTTCACTCAGCGACAGGAAAGGAAAAACAAAGGAATTTACATTCAATTTTGTTTTTCATCATTAATCCTTATCTACATCATGGCAACAGCGCAAAATATAAACATCACGTCACCTCCGCCTTTTCTAAATGAACCAGGGAATCCTCCAGTACCATGGGAGGATTGGTTCATTATATTTGATAACTATTTAGAGGCAATAGATGGGCAGGAATTTTCTTCAAAAAGGAAAAAGGCAATTCTTTTGAGTACACTTGGGAAGGAGGGACAGAGGATTTTTAGATTTTTGCCAATCGCATTACAGGCAAATGGTGAAGCAATTCCTGATTTATATAAAGAAGCAATTTCCAGATTGGAAGTTAAGTTTGCAAAAGAAGAGAACCTTGTGATGCATCGGTACAAGTTTTACACACAAAAACAGAGGTCTGAGGAGGGTATTGATGACTTTGTTACCCGTCTCAGAGAGTTGTCAATAAAATGCAAGTTTGGGACTATGGCAGAAGAACTTATTCGCGATCAGCTAATAGTACAGTGTAGCAGTCGCAAGATACAAGAGAGACTTTGGGCAGCCAAAAATCCGACTCTCAAAGTTGCCATTGAACTTGCGCAAGTCATTGAAGAATCAGAGAAGTGCATCAAGGTTATTGAGAACTCCAAAAAAAAACAATTGGATCAGGAAGTATCTATAGTTTCAGACAGAGATGGAGAATATGATTCTCATTCTGGCGTAGATGACTCTGTAGCTGTCATCAGGAATAAGTGGAAAACTCTTCCTAAGAAAGTCACTCCTCAAAGCAAATTTTGCAATAGGTGTGGTAACAATTCACATTCCTCGGAGGCCAGGTTCTGTTTTGCAGCAAATAAAGAGTGTCTGAAATGTGGAAAAGTGGGACACTTCTCGAAAATGTGCAAAACAAAGAGCAAGCAGAAAGTTGCAGTCGTGGAAGATTCCTCCTGTGACTATAATGGAGACAAGCTATTAGTAATTGGTGACTCAGATGTTGCCAATATCAATGATCAAAGGATGAATAGACCTAAAGCTATGTTCACAATAGATGAGCGTGAAGTTTCACTAATGGTTGACACTGGATCCCGTCACACTATCATTCCCCAGTCAACATTTAGGGAACTTTGGTCTGACAAACCTTTACTCAAGAGTGACATATCTCCCAAGGGATTTCAAGGAGAAACTATAGATATAATTGGTTACTTTGAATCTAACATTGTGTTCAAGAAAAGGTCCATAATGGGGAAGGTTTATGTGTCATTTGATGGTCCGCCCATTTTAGGGTGGATTCATCAATATGATCTCTATATAATCATAAATCCAAGGGCTCCTGACCAAGTTATGGTTCTAGAGGATGACTCGATTGACATGATTTTGAGTGAGTTTGTGACTGTTTTCAGGAGTGAATTGGGCGAGTTGAAAGGCTATTCACAGATGATAAAGATGAAGGAGGGGTGCATACCCATCCAACACAAACTCAGGAGAGTTCCTCTCGCTATTAGGGATGATGTGAGAGTGTTACTGGAAGAAATGTTACAGAGTGGGGTCATCGAACCTGTGGAAGGGTCACCGTGGGTTTCGCCAGTAGTCATTTCAAAAAAATCGGATGGCAAGCTACGCTTTGACCTCAGGTCTGTGAATAAGAGTGTGGTTGCAGACATTTTTCCCCTCCCAAACATTAATGAGTTGGTGTCTACACTAGAGGGTGCTAAATATTTTTCAAAACTTGATCTTAAAAGCGCTTACCACCAGGTCAAGCTGCATGACACTTGTAAGCATATCACCTCTTTCATCACCACGGAAGGTGTTTTCCAGTTCACTCGTTTACCTTTTGGTTTAATTTCGGCAGCGAGTGTTTTCCAGCGTTTGGTTCATGAGTTGTTTAAGGGACTTGCGAAAGTTATATACTTCCAAGATGATATTCTTGTATTTGGCAGTTCCGTGGAGGAACACAATAAATTACTCAGGCAGGTGCTACATAGGATTGGCGATGCGGGGCTTACATTACGTAAAGAGAAGTGTGTTTTCCTTGTCCAACAGATTGAGTATCTAGGACATGAGATCTCTGTGGATGGTATTAGACCCAAGAGAGATTTACTACTAGCGATAAGGTCAGCTCCTCGCCCAACTGATAAGGATCAGTTGAGGTCCTTCATGGGCCTTATAGAATATTATTCTAAATTTGTCAGCAATTTTTCGGAGAAGACTATTGAGTTGAGGAGTTTGCTCAAAAAAGGGTGCAAATTTGTTTGGGGCGCAGAACAGGAATCTGCTTTCGAAATGATCAAAGAGCAGATTTATAAAGCAGGTATTTTGGCTCCCTTTGACACTAAGCTTCCAACTATTCTCATGGTAGACGCAAGTGCATTTGGATTGGGTGCCATTCTAGTCCAAAAACATGGTCCTTTGGAACGGCCTGTTGCCTTTGCTTCGAAGACATTGAATGATGCTGAGAGGAATTATAGTGTTATAGAAAAGGAGGCCTTGGCTGTCGTGTGGGGTGCACACTATTTTCGGACGTACCTTTGGGGTATCAGCTTTGTTATCAAAACTGATCACAAGCCTTTACTTAGGATTCTTGCTCCTGGAGGAGCTATCAGAGGTTCTCCAAGGTTGGCCAGGTTAGCCTCCAAATTACAAGATTTTCATTTTCAAGTAGAACATATTCAAGGTTGGAGAAATCTCCAGGCAGATTGTTTTTCTAGATTACCTTTAGTTTCTACGGAGTCTGATCTCCAATTAGACCTGTTGGATGAGAGTGTTGCTTGGGTGCAGGACGTCACCTCTTTTGGGGTGGGTTCCTTCTCACACAAAGATTGGGTGGATGCCATGGAGAATGATGCAGTTCTTAAGGAGGTTGTCAAGTTGCTCAAGGATGGTCCTAGAAGAGAGAGTTGTGTACAAATTTCTGTTCGTCCTTACACCAAGATTTTGGACGAATTATCTACATGTGGAGAAGACATTGTCTTACGCAATGACAAATTTGTTCCGCCATGTAGCCTCAGGCACAAACTTTTTGACATTGCACACGAAGGGCATCTTGGGCAGACATTGACTCAGCAGAGACTCAAACATAATTTTTGGTGGCCCGGAATGGATGCGCAGATTGCAGTGTGGGTCGAACAGTGTGAAATGTGTAAGGAAGGAGAAAAGCGTCTGAAAGTGGCTGTTGGCTCTAGCATGGGTAAGATTGCTTGTCCTGAAGTACCCTGGCATACCATATGCATGGACTTCATAGGGCCAATGTCTGAGCTTAGCCTGCATCAGCGATTTGCCATTGTGTGTGTTGATGCATTTTCTAAATGGGTGGTCGTCAAATTTGTCAGAGACATCACTACGGATTCTGGTTCCTCTGCTGTCCCATCCACCACCATTAATTCTTCTCCCTCCCTTCCTCCTCCCCTTTCCACTTCCAGGATTCCAAGGTACCGCAAACCTCCCAATTATTTAAATGATTACCTCTGTAATTAATATGTTTTCCATTCTCTTGTTTGATTTATAAGGAAAGGAGATGTGTTGTAAACTGTACACTTAATTTCTCTATGGTTTGCCCTATTCTCTATGTTCATCCCTCCCTGTATTCTAGAATTATATTACCATTGTGGACTCAGAATTCTGCCAGGACAGTTGGTCGACTGGTCGGCAGGCGCTGGGTCCCTCACTGCTGTGCTTGTGAATAAACCTACTTACTTACCTTGGATAGTCCGTGAGTTTATCTACAACATAGACAAAGCACCGTTCTATTTCACGGGGTGTAGAAGAAGGAGTATTATCAACAGGGAAAAGCAAAGCACAATATTATTGTATAGATGCAAATGTTGCCATCATTTAATTGTAGACTCACACGTGGAAAAATAATAACAGTGTGGGAGGCTTATAAAAGGTCCCCTTTGTGAATATTCAAAATGTTGGAAATCTACTGCAGTCATAGGGTGAAATTTACAAGGGAGATTTCTGACTTCTTCGAGAATGTGGCCCATCAAACTTCCTCAATGCTTTCTGGACTAAAGGAAATTGGGAAGCGTGACCACACTGGTTGGAATTTCGTATTTTTGTGAAAAGAGGCGCGAACAAGAAAATCTCATAAAAAGTTTATAAACAGCTCGACCTTGAAACTTACTAAGAGAATTTCCAATTTCCACTGCTCTTCAGGTCAACGAATCTTTGCCACTGTGTTGGTATGAAGCACAATCTAAACATATTTCTAAATTAATCATCAACTTTCAGTACTTAATAATGAGATCTTTGTTTACATTTTAGAAGTTTTATTTTCTCATTAAAAGATTAGTCTGTGTTTTTGTCTTTTTATTTAAGTTAGCCAAATAAGTCTGTTTATAGAAATATCAAGAACATTTAGCCAGAATTAACATTCAAAATAACAGCATGTTCCATAAAGGAAATAATCCCTATCTTAATCTAAAGGACCTTACCTAACCTATCCTATGTTTGCTTTGTTCGCCATAGTTGGCAGGGTATGCCCAGATGTGGGACTCTTGCTCACTTTGTGATTGGATTCAATCTAGCCTGGCTATTGTGGGGTCTTACCCCAAAAGTGGTTCCAGGATGCTTGTTTCCCATCCAGGGAAGACCTGGCTTGGCAGTTCAGGCTCGACTGTTCTCATCAGGATTGGAGTTTAAGACTGATTTGCATATGGGAGGGTCTGAACTGGGGTGGCAAAGTGAGCTAAATAAGGATGATGGACTTAACCCATATCTGTGACTGGGGGTGAGTGTCTGAAAAGTATAAGTGCTCCGTCCATCATCTATTTGTGTTTGCTTTGTTCTTCCCTAACCTATCCTAGCCAGAACTCATAAAGAGTTCCTTTGGTAAAGAGCAAGATAACATTTTGAGTAACATGCTCATAGCCAGAAGAATTGGAACTCAACATAAAGAGTAGTTCTGGTAAATCAGCTCAGTTCCCTGACAGTTGCAGGAGCAACAGTTAACCCAAGTGTAAGGAAACAATCACAGCAGTAGCTACGATCAGCATGGAGAAAGTCTAAAAAAGTCATCAGAATAACTGAAAATCAATGTTTGTAGTAGCTAACAACAATTCCATTCAAGAGTAGCACAGTCAAGTGCTACAGTGCATTGCAGGAAAAGATTTGCATAGAATGCATTGTGTTAAAATGAAGATGGATCTTTGTAAGTTATAAGATGTAGGTATATTTAGCTTAGTTACAGGTTTCAGATAATGCCCCACCAGGAACAGCGTTCTTGCTGCTCAGCCCACTCTCATCAACTGACATTCATACCACCAAGGCACTCATTCACATTATGTGACCTCACACACACACACTGGCTGAGCAGCAGGGACTTGAAACTATGGAGAGGATGCATAGCAACCATGACAAGACACAACACATCTCCCTCCCTTAAAGAAAGAATCGAAAATATAAATAAACAAAGATTGAGTACCATAAATATTCATTCTTATTAAACATCAAATCAAAGCACAAAAGATGGAAGTAAATGATCAAGTAGTCCTGTGAACTTTAGACTCATAAAACAAAAATAGGTAAATCCAGTTCACCTCTACTGCACACAATATGCCCTTCACCTCTTAAGAAGGACACACAACATCAGGGTGTAACACACATGCTCCGACCTCGTTAACCCTATAGAAAGGACAAACCACATCATCACCCATAAACACATGACATGGCCAAGGATGTCTCATACCCTCTACAGCATGCATGGCAGGACCAGGGACCCCTCATACACTGAATAGCATGCATGGCAGTACCAGGGACCTCTCACACTCTCTACTTCAGCCACATAAAACACATGGCAGAACCAGGGTATAAATCACAACCTCAACTTAACATACACTGGGCAAACCCATTGCACATTCCTTGGCAGAGCACACTCCTCTAATACCCAAAACATTTTCTTACATAAGGACCAGTCTCAAAACATAGTCTCACATCAGGACCAGGGATGCTCAAAACTCAGTTACTCAAAACATGGTCTCACATCAGGACAAGGGATACTCAAAACACAATCTCACCTCAGGACCATGGATCCACTACAATTCCCCCATTGTACCCAAGAACAGGACCAGGGGTAAGTACTCAAAACGCCCCACTATTGCATATAAACAGGACCAGGGGTAACATCTCACTTCACTACCCTTCTGCATCCAAAGAGGTCCCGGAGTAACTCACACTCTCACTCCACTGCATTCACACAGGACCAGGGCTTTTCCTACCCTCTACTACTTTCAATTAGGACCTGGGCTTATCCTACCCTCTACTGCATCACACATAACCACGCATGGAAGGACCATGGACCAACACTCAACACCCCCCCTTCTGCATACATAGCAGGACAGGGATACATACTGATCATGACACTAACATGTCACAGCAGCATATAAGACTCTACCATAGAACCTCATAAACACCTTTCCTAAATTGAGCATAATATGCCTGCCCAATATACCCATATACTTAGGCAACAAGCTCAGAATATCCACATAAGCGGCACTCAAGTTGGCATTGACATAAAAACATAAACATAACAAGTATTACAACGCTGGAGTTGTCCAGTGAGCTGACTCTGGTGAGCAGTTTCTCACCCAAAAATATCTCCATATGGATCCTCAACTTTGTACTCTACACAAAAAAGCCATGTGAAAGTCTGAAGTTGAGCAATTGCAGTTAATCAGCAAAACACAACACAGTGCTAAGTCGCTCAAAATAGATCCAACCACGGTACCGATTTCCCAAAACATAATGTGCCCCAAGAGTAGTTCATCACTCACTGCTCTCATAATTGCTGCTGCTCAACAGTTAATGTGCCGTTAGCTTACAGTGCACTGGTGAGGAGCACCAACATAATTCAATGCAATTGAACAGCCGGTGACCTGCTCGAAGATGGCGCCTTGTGGTGTGCATGTAAAGATCAACAATTAACATGACACTGGGTCACACTGACATTAGTGCACAGATTCAGCTTGCCCTTCTGACTACGTCCACCACCATTGAAACACCCACACAGTTACCTGGTCTGCGCTTTTCACTGCATGCAGTCACAGTATTATCTTCTCTCTCAAGCCAACAAGCTTGATCTGTGGTAATTAAATCAGACATTCATTCACACACACACCACATATCGTGACACGAGTCAACACAGCATGGAATGTCAAAGACGCTGCTTGGGTAATCAGTAGCTTTTTAAAAAAATAGCTTAACACCCAGCCCCTAAAAGCTCATGCTGCCCTAATGGTATGGGGAAGCTTAACTTCACATGAGCCTCCCATAAATAGTTTCCCCAAGCACACTACTGCCCCCTGATTCTTGAATGAAATGCCACATTCAATTCAGGCTCACTCATACATGCAAACCGGCAGCAACTCCTCATGCAGGCTGGACAGTCTTCCAAATAGTCCATCTTACTGATAACGGCAACCATATCAATAAAGCGTCCACTGTCTGTACCCACACGTGCTTAAAGCCAGGATTAGACAGCACTACCAGGGCTAAATGTGGCATCCCAAATGTCAGTGTGAAATAGGTTGCCCTCTGAGTCTGCTGCACACTTTACGCTGACCTGTTTAAACACCTATGACTACAGGCTGTCTGGTATAAAAGACCCTGGTGTGGCTTCCAGGGCATACTTATTTCTTTCAGGTCTCAATTTCTTTTCTAATCTTCCGCTTGGCTTCTAGATTCTTTCTAGATTATTTTTCCAGTCATCACCTGTGTTAATATAAAGATATTTGTTATAAGATTTAGGTATATTTATCTTAGTTTCAGGTCACAGTAGCTCCCTACAAGAAGTAGCATCCTTGCTGCTCAGCCCACTCTCACTAACTGACATTCACACCATACAGGCACTCATCAACATTTCGTGACCAAACACAAACACACACACACACTGGCTGAGCAGAGGGCACTTGGAACTATGGAGAGGATGCATAGAAGCCACGACAAGTCACAACACATTGCCACTCTAACTAGGAACATGTAGTATATAGAAAAGCAAAAAACATGTTGCGTACTCTGAAAGTGGATCACCTTTAGCCAATAGGAAAGGATCTTCCTATGCTCCATCGTCTTCTCTCTCAATTCCCATGGTAAATATCCATGTCGACATGCTGTTATTTAAATTTTGCTACAGCGTATTACAAAAAATACAATGAGGAAGGTTCTCATGAGAACCTTTTGAAAGTCTACTCTGTTAGCTGTTTGCCCTATGAAAAGAAACATTAATATCTAGCATGTCCTGGTTAGATCTTGAGACTCAAATCTATAGCACTATACTTATTCATTATAAGCATGTGGCAGAGGTAACTATCTAAAATAGAATGAAGTCATATGGTGTGAGAAAGGAAAGAAATACATTTTGTAGCAAAGAGCACATTTCACAAAGATGTTAAGTTCTACTGTTCAATTACAACATTAAATCAGAATTTACAAAAAGGCATTTTTTATCATAGTAAAGGAAAGAATAACAGAAAATACTGAGACCTTGTAGTGAAAGAACAACAAAAATGGGAGCTTTATGCAGAAATAAGAGGCATTTTTACTATGTTGTTGTTAAAGACACATTTCTACATTGTCATGTGGAAAATGTACGTCAAAAATGTAAACGTCCTCAATCCACGTCTGATGATTTTATTATTCAGCACTTATCTAGGTTTTGCATGTGAGTTAATTTCAGAGTGCACTTTCATCACCAGTTGAGTTTTGTCATTTCCTTTCAAGCCCCAAAATTTTAAAGAATTCATTTAACCACAAATATTAATGCCTCTCAAACCCAAATCCTTTTCATACAATTTATTTTCCAACCTTTCCTTCGTCTTGAGAAATATGCATCTACAGCTCAAAATTGGTCCATAAAGACATTTTAGACAAAGCCTCACTATCACTATTGTCCTTATAATAGCCTCAAATATACCCTTTCCCACTGCTGAAAATCAATTTCCGACCATGACTACTCCCTTTCCAAAATTTTCAAACAAACCTGGAGTTTCCAATTCATGTAATTCAGGATATAACCCTGAAATATTATTTGCAAAGCTTTCTATTTCCCTACTCTTGTCAAGTACGGTTGTACAGCAATGAGTTAATTTAAGCAATTTGCAGACTCTGCCCTTTTCTCTGAGTAAGATGTGTAAGGGAAGTCGGTCCTGTAAAACCATCGACGGTATAGCAATTATTTCTGTATTTAATACACGCAAAGCTCCCGACTCGCTGGTTGCCATTTTGTCAACAACTGTTGACAACTTTGACTCCAACGTAGAGATGCGCTCACCAACCGGACATGAGATTTCTATGCCACACTGTGCTAATACACAATTCATTGTCTTGAATTGAAAACACTCTGTTTCTACATGCTACAGCCTGGGTTCATCTAACCTAAGACATATAGGCGGTCACTTGAGCCATAGTAGGCCTATTTACTACCATTTGCCCTACACTGGAAGCACCACCGTTGCCTTTTACCTTGGCACAACGTACACAGTGCTTTTCATCGCCCTTAAGAAGCCCATGTTTGGGTGAAACATGTTCGCTGTGTATACTGATGCGAATTGAGTACATGTGAAATAAAGAAACAAAGACTACAATCAACAACTTTTTGTTGATCAACTTGTACAATTTAGATCATTGTGCATGCTAATATTGCCTCTCATCATCCCCTGTTTTCATCTTTCTAATCTTTTCATCATTTAAGTTGATGCCTACAGGTGGAATGACAGCTCCAAATATGTCTGCCACTAGTCCAGTTACTGTGTATACACTGAATTTCTGTCTGTGTGTGGGTGTTAATGTTACTGCATCTAAACTCTTCAAATGGTACATTTTTGGAATTGGTATGCCTAAATGGCAGATTCCCTCCCAGACAGCTTGCAGTAAGAGGCAAGCATTCAGTCCACAAATGTAATAAACCACTGGAATAGTATTTCTGTCTCCCTGTAAAATTTGCCAAGATCGCCCTGATAATTCAAATGTGGGTTCATAACTACTTATCCCTACATGTCGAGTCATTTTGGGCTTCCGTCTTCTGTACACACAACATGTTTTAGTTTGTGTTGGCAGCCAAGTCTCAGTTTAGGGTAAACCATCTTCTTTCTAAAATAATTTTTCTTCCTTTTTTCAAGCATTCTCTAAGACATCACTCTTCTTGTTGATATTTCTTTTCATGTTAGTGTATCTCTCTTCTAAACCATTTTTATAAGCCTTCTCCATTGGTCGCATTAAACAGGTTACATTGTTTTCATAAGCCTTCACACTATCAATGGGTCTATGGGGAAAGAAATAGTACCAGGCTGTGTAAATTGGTGTATTAGAGAAGTTATTTGTTTTAGGGTCTGACTCTGGCGCTAGGTAAAACCCTATGAGCACTATAGTGATCATTATTACAGTTATTACGAAAATTGAACCCATTATATATGTAAACTTATTTCTAAAGCAACACATTCAGATTCAGCTCAAAAGACTTAGTTCAACAGCTTGTAGCAAGTTATATTACGTAGCTTCTTTGGTGAAGTTAATATTATTTTTCTTCAGCAGTCTTGCTTCTAACCAGACAATTCCTAACCCTTCTCCATGTTCTTCTAAAATGTTGCCCCTATTGTTCTGTAACTTTCAACTCAGGCCTAGGTTGGTCTTCTGTAACATAATATACTAAAACAACAAGCATCTAATAAGCACAGTTTAAATATTCTTTCTTCAGTTCCGTTTAGTTTCAATTTCTTTCTTCAGACTAGTTTCATCACTCATGTTTTCTCTTTTTCAGGGAGGTTCAAATAGTTCAGGATTCACATTGCACACATCTTCCAGTGTGACATTCAAAGCAGTGCTCATGTAGTATGACTGTTCAGGTGCTGAATATCTGCGACTGAGCACTTGTGCTCTTTCCCATCTTTTTAGGTTTTGCTGATTTGGATCCATGCCACCTTCGTCGATAGACTTAGCTTTTTTGAGTAATTATTCTGGGCTTTGAGCTTTTGAAGAACTTCTTCTTGGATTTTTCTTTTCATAGCTTTGTGTCCATTCTGTTTGTCGATTTGTTCTCCTTGTTCCAGTGCTGTTTCCTTCACCTGGTTCTTCTTCTTTACTCAGTATCTCATAGGCAGCACTTTTATTCTGTGGTTCGATCTCTGCTTCTTTTTTTGTTAGAGATCTCAATTCCACTCTGGTCTACTTCAGATACTTGCACTTGATTTTACATCAGCTGATCTTCACCCCTTCCTTTTCCAGTGGCTGGACTAGCACTGGTGCTGTTGGCCTGGGTGGTCCCTCTATTGGTGGTACAGCCACCAATGCTCTTCGTTCAGGATCATAGACCAAAGTCACATCTTCTGGATTGCTCACTCTTTTGGTATGAGAAGCATGAAACCATTTGGGAACTCCAGCACACTTAACAGCAGTGTGTGTAGTTAGAATCACCTGAAGAGGACCTTTCCATCTGGATGCAAGGCAAGTCTTCCAAACATGCTTCTTGATCATTATCAAATCACCTGGATTGAGGTTGTGACACTGTTCTTGATGAGTGTCTTGTGTGGCAGCCGGAACCTGATGAGAGAAAGAACAAACCACATCAACCAACCCTTTGCTGTCATCCAATATGATTCTAAGGACAGAATTGTCTACAAACAAGCTTTGTTGGAGTATAAAAAACTGGTGCATGAGGAAAAAACTCGCTACTTTATCACAGCCATCTTAACTGCAAAACATTCCTCAAAGGAACTTTTTTCGATGGTAAAAAAGTTGGCCAAATGCCCTGAAGTAACAGAGGGTCACATGTAGGTGGACAAATACCGGTCGGTAAAGCCGAAAATCGGTAGATTTCGGCTTTAGCTACCGGTATTTAGCCATGTGAGAGGTACGTATTACGGTAATAACGAATCGGTAAATAATTACAGATTCCTTATTTACTGATTGTAGAACCCCGAAACAATGAATACTGAATCGGGAAAAACGATTCGGTAAAATCCCCAAAATGCGATGTAGCAAAAATCGGTATTACCGAATTTGACCAAATTCGGTAATAACGAATCGGTATTTACCACTTATCCTGAGCAGGTGGTAATCAGGTGCAGTGTATAAAAACAGCCCCAAAATGCAACTGTGTGAACACAATGGCAGGCCTCTACCTCATAGCAAGGCGGCTACGCTTGAGAGCAGCTGGAGTGAGGATCTGGATACGGGAAGAGAGGGTGTACAGACTGCGCATCCCATTGTTTCAATTGACTGAACCTGAAATCCATGAAAGGTACAGACTGCACACCATCCTTGACCTAATACGGGACCTAAAACCCTATCTTGAGCATCAGACACCAAGGGCGCACGCAATCCCCACCCATGCATAGGTACTTTGTTGCCTGCACCTCCTAGCATCAGGACGTTTCCAGGGTGTGATAGCCGCAGTGGGTGGTGTGTCACAGAGCTGTCTATCCCGTTTTTTCAACACCTTCCTGGATGCCATGATGGACAGAATGGAACATTACATTACCTTCCCCAGTACACAGGCGAAGCTGCAGGGGACAAAGCTGGAGTACTACCTACTTGCGCATTTCCCACACGTCATTAGCTGCGTCGATGGGACCCATATACCAATCTGCCCACCTGCAGCAACTGAACACATTTACAGAAACCACAAATCTATCCACTCCATCAATGTGCAGGTGATATGTGATGCCAAGTACATCATAACTGACATCGTGGCCAAATTCCCCGGGAGTACTCACGACCCGTACATATTCCGGAACAGTGGAATCCATACACGTCTGGCTGCTGGTGAATTTGGAGAAGGATACCTACTAGGTAAGTCAATATGACACACCCTGATGTACACCTTGGCTTAAGCTATTGGTCAAACAAATTAATAGCACTTTCTTCTGTACATAGTTGACAGCGCATATGCCCTCCGGCGTTATCTACTCACACCATTTCTCAACCCAACCACCCCAAGGGAGAGGAGATACAATGTGGCACATAGGAGCACATGCAACATGGTGGAGCGCACATTTGGACTGCTTAAACGCAGATTCCGTTGCCTCCGCAATAGTGGAGCTGCACATCTGTACCGCCCCATCAAATGTTGCAAGATTATTGCTACATGTGCAATGCTACACAATCCGGCCACAAAAAAGGAACAGCAGTGGAACTAACTGACTCTGAGGACGAGGATGAGGTTCACGGCCTTGGTATAGGCCTGGAGCCTCTGCCTCTCCCTGCGCTTGCCAAGACGGTCCTGCTCCAGCTGGCTGCAGAGGTTGTCCACAGAGGTTGCTACTCTCTGCATTCCCTCACACATGTTGTCTCCCATTGCACTGATGCCCATTTCCATCCTGTGCATGTGCGTGTTAATGTGTGCCACCTCCCTGTGCAGTGATCTCATCTCCCACCATTGCAGGTGCTGGACCTTCAGCATGTTGCCTTCCAGTCCAGCAAACACACTTTCACCCTGTTCCGATGCTTCAGGACTGTCCGGCCTTGCCCTGCGGCATCTGGATGAACTGTGGGCATCCTCAGATGGAGTAACAGCCCTCTCCCTGTTGCCTCCCTCATGGATTGGAGTCTCTTGGCCCCCTGTGCCCTCCTCCTCCGACTCCTCCATCTGCCGGAGGGTGGCCACGGCATGCCTCCTGCCTGACTGTGGTGGTGGTGGTGGTGTTGGTAATCGTCGCAGTGGGGACTGGGTATGAGGGGATGGCGGCGTTCCCTGGTGCTGTGGTGATGCCTGTGATGGAAGATTTGGTGGTTGTGGTTGCGCGGAGCCTGTGGTCCCTGCAGGCATGCTTTCTTCCTCATGTTGCCTCCCCTCTGGCCTGGCTGTCTTTGTTCTGCTCCCCTCTGCAGCAATGCGAGATGGTTCGCCTGTAATGACACAAATGTAGATATACTCACTGCTCTGTCTGCATTTGAATTACATTAAACATCATGCCTACAAATCAAAGCGATTGTCCTGACATTGCCAATTACTTTAACATGCTATTGTGTTTGCTAGCCTGACTGTCCTATACATCAGTTCCCTCTAATTACATCTCCCAAAATGCATAGCAGGTAATGGGTAAGACATGGAATGGAGTGGGAGCCCCCATGCCACTATGGGGATTGGGGTTGGGGAGGGGGTAGCACAGCGTGCTGGGCATGCATCTTACCTTATTTCCTTGCTGCTCTGGCAGAGCTGTCTGCGTCTCCCACGCCACTCACACTCTCTGGCTGGAGGGTGGACTCCACCATCAGTTCCAGTGGTGTTGGTGCTGGTGCTCTGTTCTTTCCTCCACCTGTTTTGCCAGCCTGCCTCTGCCTCTCTGCAATCCTTGCTTTCGCTGTCTTCCTGAGGTCATACCACCTCTTCTGATGTCCTCAATGGTACGCTCGGTCACACCTATGGCATTTATTTTGTCCTGAATGCCAATCCAGATCTGCCTCTTTTGAGACTCGGGCACATGGAGGGACTGCCTACCAAAAAGCCTGTGATAGTCCTGACTGACATCCTGGATCAGTACCTCCAGCTCCTTGTCACTGAACTTCAGCTTTCTTTTCCTCTCACTTCCCTCCTTCTCCCTGTCCTGGCTTGCCATTTCAATGTTGTTTTCTATTTTTTTTTTTTTGTAGCTGTGAGGCTCTGTTGCTGCTGGCTCCTCAGCTCACCTGCCTGCCTCACAGTGAGCTCCAGGTCCTGTGCAGCTGCCTGGGTGTGGACACTTCCTGTTTGGGAGGTGATTGGCTGACACAGGATTGGCTGATTCATCGAATTATGAATTTTTGAATTACCGAATCGGTATTTACCGATTCGGTAATGAATTCTGTAATTCCGAATCGGTTTTGATTTTTCGGTATTTTTTTTTACCGAATCGGTATTTTTTACAGATTTTTACCGAATCGGTAATGTTTACCGATTTTTTATCTACATCGCATTTACCGAATCCTTAATACCGAATCGGTAAAATTCGGTATTAAGAATTCGGTATTTGGAAATTACCTACATATGGCCCAGAATCACCTAAAAAACAGACATTTTGGAACGCATTGGCTACATTTTCCCGAGATAAAGTTAAGGAAGTTTAAAGTGGCTTTTCAAGTCTTCCTGCTCAAGGAAGCTCATTATCCCCCGGGAAGTTATCTGCATCTAGTGCATTCAGTGAAATCTCCTCAGCCCCCCCAGACATTGGTGACCCCCAGGAACTGTCGTCCTTTCCTTTATTGACTACCGAGCAGATCATTGATCTTCTGCAGTCCACTAAATCCGGTTCCCCAATGGACCCTTGCCCCCCTAAAATCTTCCACTTTTGCCTGAATTATTCACCCTACAGCTGTCTCCTTTTTTCAATCAAATGGGCATATTCCCCACAAGTTGGAAACTGGCGTCAGTTCTCCCCCTGCTGAAGAAGCCAAATTTGGAGGGGGCTGATCCTAACAACTATTGGCCAATTTCCAGACTTCCTCTGCCTGCCAAAATGGTAGAGAAAGCCATGAATGGTGGTATATTTGAATATATTTAGAAGCATGCTTTCCTGGATGCAACCCAGTTTGAGTTTAGAAAGCATCATAGCACTGAATTGGCACTGATTACAGCGTCCAAATTGATTAGGAAGACCGTTGATGCAGGAGGCAATGCAGCACTTGTGCTGCTTGACCTCTCTGCCACAATTGATATGGTGAACCACCAAAAATTATTGGAAATACTGAAGAGGATCGGTATTAAAGAGAAAGAGCTGGCTTTACTTGCATCATTTGTATCTATCAGGGTACAGTTTGTGGGTCTTGGTGAGTTTAAGTCACTGAATTTTTCATTGCCATGCGGAGTGCCACAGGGTTCTTCGTTAAGCCCAACGCTTTTTAACATTTATGTTGCACCACTGGCAAAGCTAATTAGGTCTCTAGGTTTCTGTGCTATTTCTTACGCCGATGACACCCAGATTGTAGTCTCAGTGACAGGCTCCCCTGATGACACTGTTGCACATTTTCACACCTATCTACATCAGGTTGGGGATTGGATGGCTGCCAATTGTTTGAAACTGAATTCTGAAGTCCTACTTTTTGGCAGCCATACTAATTTCTGGTGCCCTACCTTGTGGCCATTAGAATTGGGCCCAATACCAACACCTAAAAATAAGGTGAGAAACTTGGGAGTCACGTTTGACTCTATGCTTTCTTTTGAAAGCCATGTCAATCAGGTCACATCCTTCTCTTTTTTCACACAAAAATTGCTGAGAAGGATTCTTCAAATTATTCCGGTTGAGTTGCGGAAGCCAGTGGTTGTGGCTCTGCTATTATCTAGAGCCGACTACTGTAATGGCTTATTCATCAACCTTCGGAAGAAGTGCCTGTCCAAATTACAGATTGTGCAAAATGCTGCTGCACGTCGTTTGCTGAACATTCCAAGACACAAATCTGTCTCACCAGTGCTTAGGGAACTACACTGACTACCAGTGAGGATGCGGATTGAGTTTAAGGCTCTTTCTATCGCTTTTAAGGCCACGCAAGATATAGGGCCGGGCTTTTTTAAACATAATCTACAGCCTTACATACCTGCTCGCTATCTTCGTTCATCTCATTCCCATAACCTGATAATTCCCAGGTTTAATAAATGTTCCTGGGGTGGAAGAAGTTTTTTGGTCGGTATGGATTCTGGAACTCCCTTCCTCTAAGGTTAAAACAAGAAACAACTCTGTCGGCATTCAGGAAGGCCTTGAAGACCTGACTGTTTAACCTCTGATGTGGCCTTGAATCATCCAATTAATTCTGTTTGATGAGCTACCACCATGACACCTTCGGGTGAATGTTTGCCCTTTATAATTCTCCTTTTCAATTCATTTCAATATTATTTTGGCAGTGATATTCAAAAGAGCATTTGCAGGTACAGTAGGTTATGTCATTACTCTTCACATCAATATTTAATCTCCTTGTCAGGGTACTCCGGATACTCATTAACACCAAGGCTAAAGTTTCTGGCCATTTCACAGAAGTTGATATGCAGACTTTGGCCAATATAGACTTGAGGGTACAGTTTATTTGTGCAACAATACCAGAAGCATCTAGTTTGTAACTGCAGTCGAATATATGTTCAATCTGTAAGGCTGTGCAGAGTATCTTCAATACTTCATTGTTGAAGTGTGTTCCTCTGTTAGAGAAAGCATGTCGAAACTAGGTATTAACTCTCAAAATAACAGCTTAGCTACAGTAAGACTGTTGTTACTTCTAGTTGGGCAGGCTTGCACTCATATTGAGAAGACACACACAATCACTATGATATATTTCAGCCCATTATGTACGGGCATCATGATCAAATGCAACTGCATTCTGTTGAATGGGCCACCTGACCTCCCTAGGTGTGCTAGAGTGATGTGTGTTCTCTTGCAATGGCAAGTATATTCTGTCAACATTCTGCATCTGGGGTTGTACAACCTCTGCCTGAAAAGTCTCACCATTGCATCCCTCCCTAGCTGCATGTATCCCTGGTAGTAGTGTGTCATTGAAAACAACAAGCTATCTGGTGACTGTCTCGCATCTGCTGATACCAAATGTAATTTGCCTCTTTCTTGCATCCTGCTTTTACCCAACAATTATGTTCTGCATTTGACACGGTTTCCTGCACTCACTTCTGTTTGTCCCACATGTCAGTACTTTCATCAACTTTGCAAAGAACTCCCCTTTTCTGATTCATTTGTCAAATTTCCATTAAAGGAACAGGCTAACAATATGCAATACCGGGCTACTGAATAAGTGCATCAGTTGCCCATGGCAATGTATCCACTTCCTCATTGATGAGCTACACACTTCACCATAGCAATTTCTCCTGGTAATTATAGAGCATCCAACAGACATATTTTCCATTTTTGATTCGGGTACCTGAAGAAGCAAGAAAACCTCTCTGTGATGACAATTGTCCACAATCATGGATGACACCAAACCCATCCTGACTATCAGTGAATGTGGTAACTCTCATTTGTGCAGTTGAACTGCAGAGTCTAGAAAGAGCACTCAGTTCAGCAACTTGGGCAGAAAAACGTTCTGAAGCCAAGAAGCTTCAACCACATCATTTATGGTGCACACAGCATATGCAGCTGTAAGTTTACCATCATTTCCTCTCAAACATGATCATTCTATGATTATTACATGATCTGGCTTAATCAGGGGTTCATCCTTAAAATCAGGGTGTGGATTTATGCACAAATCTATGACATCTAGACAATAATTTCATCACAATTTTCATAATCATTTAAATGAAACAGCGTCAAAGCATTCAGCATCATGCATCGGTTCAAAACAATATTGTCAGAAGACAGAATATTCTGCCCACTGCCGCTTTGCCTATTATGGATCATATATTGTGTTTTTATTCTTGTTAACAGTAGCTCCACAGAGTGCTGGACCATGACAGTTAAAAGGTATCTCAACCGTATGCACTCACTATTTTCCAAACTGGTGCATACCGTGGCTACTGCTTTATGGCACCCAAGAAGATCTGCTGCTACAGGATCATGGGTGGTATAAAAATAAGCAATAGTCTTTCGAGATCCTCCATCTGTTTGAGTCAAAAGCAAGAGAGTACACCGACCTCTCCAGCTGCAAAACAATGTGAATTATTTTGTATAATCTGGCATTCCTAGTTCAGGTGCACAGCAACATTTCCCTTTCTGCAATAGGAGTGCTTTTGTACATTTGTTGTCACATGGAATCTGTTCAGACTCATCTCTGTGTGTCAAACTTTGGAGAGACTTGGCCACCCAGGAAAAGTTTGGTATTAACTGTCTACAGTACCCAACCATTCCCAAAAACATTTTGATTTCCATTTGAGTTTGTGGAGAATTAATTTGCAAGATTGCTTCCACTCTTTCTGATGACACTTTCCTAGCTCCATTCCCAATAATTATATCCTAGATATTGACCCACTTTTTGACAATATTGCAGTCTCTCTCGAGAAACCTTGGGGATTTTTACCATATTGGGCGGACTTGCGTCTACCCGACACCGCCGTGGAAATGGGATCGACTGACCTCTGGTTGGCGGTCCTGACCAGCTAACTACGATGCAACAGCACACTGTGTGGTTGCATACTCCCATTTCTCTATGGGAGCTTGTACTACGGCCCTAAACCAGCCACAGCATGAGCATCCATAGACAAATGGAGTGCCAAAGGGTTCAGGGATTTATAGTGGGGGCACACCAAGCCCACAACCGTAGGCCGCGGAGGCAAGGGAGCCCTTACAGAGGACCCAAAAGTTACTTTCGGACAGCCTTTCCCTGTCGGAAAACTTGTAAATACAAAGAACGTTGCATGCAAACAAATACTAAAATAAATAAATGGATAGGAAAATATTAATTAATCCTCCCACTGAGACAAATTCTCAAAGTTATTTGATATGAATGAATGTCACCAACACAAATTGAAGTTCTCAATAAAGATTTTTTTATATATTTGAATATATTGTATCACAATATTTTTTGGCATACAAATACTCATACATACTGATTACATAAAGATATACAAAATATACAACTCAATAAGGAAAAATCTATATATACCTCAAAGTATTCTATACACTATTAATTAATACAGATGCTAAACTTATGTATTGTAAGCATTCTGTTTTCTAGAGATCGCCTGCTATGTCTAAACGAAAGTACACCATCAGGAAAATGATATAGGTCCTCTTTTAAATAAGGGTACTCTCTCTCTGTTTTATTTTGTTTCAATTTATCTTGGGCTTCTCCAATTCAAAAGGTCAAAAGGTCGACGTGTTTCAGCCCGATATATCTTGGGCCTTATTAAGTCTGAGGTAAAGTCAGGACACCTTTCAAACGGTCTTTAATGTTTTTGAAAAAATGTACCATTTGGCAGTCATTGTAGAAGTCTTTGCCAATAATTTTCGTGTGCGTGTTTAGAATGCTACTGTAAGCGTTGCGGTATGATTATTATTTCTTGTCTTCTTATTTCTTTTCAGGAGAATTTCATGCGGCGAGCAGTTTATCCGGCACAGCGTGAGTAAACAGCAATTCCTCCAGGTTCTGGCTCCGTCAATAGAACCACGTGACCCTTGTCGGAAAGGCTAAAATGGAAAGACTGTTGGAAACCGACATTGTAATTCCAATGGCGGAAACTCTGTCCTATTGGGATTACGGGCCAGTTTCTGAGATTTTCGAGGAGCCTGTCGGAAGTCAGCCAGAATGACTGGCCGGTTTCAATTCTGACCGCCAACTTTGTAATTAGGCGGTCAGAATTGAAATCAACAATGTTGGTCAACAATGTCAGTCGGAAAGACTCCGGCCTGTGATCCAACATCATAATCGGCCCTTATGTGTCCATTCTCAGCCAAGACCATAGACTTCTGCGTCTACACATGGGCCACTCTGGTCTACCTATAAGTCCCTTCATTGGCATTTGTGTTTGCAGTGCAGGCACATTTTGAGTTTGCATACCTCGCGGCATCTGTATATTTCCTCCAGCATTGTCAGGATTATATCGATATTCCCTCTTCTAATGCCCAACTCAATGACAGATGTGACAGGCAGTAATCTTTTTCATAGCAACAATCTCTACTTCTGAACCTGTACCCATAGGAACACCTCTACCTCTACCCTGTGACACATTCACCCCTCATTGATTTCCCTGAAAACTAACCAGTGGAACAATTCCCTGCATGCTTCTTGGCTTATTTGCAAATGACGGGTTCTGAAAACCTTTCAGAGCCAGTTTCATTTGTGCTAACATACATTTCTCTTTTATTTTCTTCTGCTACATGTCTAACTTGTTACTGCAATATTTTGCATATCTCAAAATTTCATCTAGTGATTTATTCTGCAAGCAGATGACCCTTTGTGTAATATGTGAGCAGATCTCTGGCTTCAGCGCTAAAACAAATTGGAGTACAAAAATCCCCATAGCCTTCTCCTCCGGATATTTATGTCCACTGTGCTGTTATAACACCTGCAATGACCTTATAATATTCATGCACAGTTAATTTGGTTCTTGGGTAGTTAATTTAATTTTTAGCCAATCCACATATTTTGAGGGTACAGCATGAGTTGTAGTCTGAGCAGGAACAATAGGTACCAGGGCAGTGCTAGTTACTGCAGCCATGGGTGTCATCATAGGAATTATAACTTGTGATTGGGCCACAACTGGTGGTACAACTTGCAGAATTTGCAAAGGTCTTTCAATTGGTGCATTACCTGGGTCTACAGGGTCAGTTAGCCACTGTTGGATCTAAACTAACTCCTAATTCTTTCTGATCAACAGGGGTGGCATATGGAGGGGGTCTGGAATGTAACATTTGTTCTAATATTACATCACCAGAATCCGTATCTGACTCTTCTTCCTCTTCTTTTATAGGATTGTTTTACTTTCCTTGCTTATCAGCTTCTGATGTAATCAACTTACTTCTATAATTGATTTTCCCCATCTAGATTACCAGGGTAACTGCCTGACCATTTACCAAGATTTCACTGTGGCAGTACAAGCAGCCTGACAGAGGGTTTTGCAAGCTTAGCCCCAACCTGTAAAAACTGGAATTTCATATACATTTGTATACCCAGCTGTTAGAACTGGGATTTCTGGTTTGCTAAGGCTTGCGCCAAAGCCAGGCAGAAACCACCACTCTAGTCAGGGCAAGGGTGTTCCATGCCAAAGATAACCCCTGCTCACCCCATTGGTAGCTTGGCACGAGCAGTCAGGCTTATCCTGGAGGCAATGTTTAAAGCATTTGCGCATGCACACAGCCACAACATCCCAGGCACACCACAAAAGGAACTCCTCACAAGGTTATATAAAAATTGGCATGGGCAATATTCACAAGGGATTATTTACACAGGACAGGGCCACATGGGCCACTGTCAGGATCAACACGTAGCAGAAATTGGTACACATGAAAATAGGTCATAAACATACAACCAGTAACCACCGGTAATCACTGTACTCCACCACAACCTGTAACATAAACTACATTATGCACAGTCACCTCAGGTGCGAATTACATCCTGCGCCAACCTCACCCGCATGAACACATTATGCAATCTCCTCACTAGTCCAAACACATTAGAGCCTACCTCCTAAGTATAACTCACATTAGGGGCGTAAATCACAGAGTGAAACATAACTTCACTAGCATGACCACATGGAATGCAAAATAATCTCATAATCATAAACCACAGTTTAAAGGTATAACACACAGAGTGCGTAAAACATACTAAAAGAAGGGGCTCAAATGCCCTGTGTCCAGAATGTCAGGGCGCGCTGCTAAGGCAGCGCCAGTCAGAGGTTTGCCATCCACGCAAAACTAAATGTTGCAGCTGCCCACTAATTGCTGGGCAGCTGAGAACAAGAACAGGGCCTAAACGCTGCAGCTGGCATTAAGTGCTGCGCAGCTGTGGAAGGCCAGGCACCTCTGCGCCACTTCTGTCCCGCTCAGGGACTCTCAATCAAATTGTGCCTAATCAGTGCAGCTGCCCACTACTTGCTGGGCAGCTGGAAATGAGCAAACTGCGACATGGTTCTCAGTAGCCCTTTGAACAAATGTGTGTGCCCCCTTCAGCCATCTGGCTCGAAAACAGATCCTGGGCGGTTGGAGCCACGGAGGCTCTGGCAGGAATCTGCCCCATGGGGCACACTGGCTCCTCAAATAAATATGCACCTGGCAGGGCCACTCGGGCCCTTAAAATAATGGGCAATGCATTTGAGCCCTCTAGGCTCTGAAACTCAATATGCCACCAGCTCAAGCAATCACAAGCCAGACAGTCAATTCACATTTACTGCACAGACATGCCAACTTCTAGAAGTGGCACTTCCACACTAGACACATTACACATCATCGCAAAGCATTTAATCTCATGAGTTCGCACATACCAAACGCGCCCCTGCACTCCCCACACATCAGGAAGTACCATGGACACACATATCCCCATGCACTCCTATGGGAGGACAGGCCACTCTCACCACACATATGCAGAGGCCGCACGCACTTTACACTGGACCACAGTGAAAAAGTGTGCAGAGGCCTACAATCACCAACACCAGGTTACAGAAACAGGCTAGGCAAATGCAAAGGTTTCGGGGTGAACCTGCCAAAAGGGACATGTCCAACACCAGCCAAACTACAAGTTACCAAGAATGGCAGAATCCACTTCTTTATGAACCCTAAAGTGGCCGTGAAATTCTACCACAAGTATGCTTCTACTACATATGAAAAAAAAGACCACACCTGAAGATTAAATGGGCAGCCACCTGATTGACACCGGCTGACCACTCGGCTATCAGGGCACGTTCATGACCCATGAGGATTGCTGAGACATCTCACCTGAACTTGACCCATTTGCAAAGTTTGAGGTGCCCTCTTGTGGATTCCATGGCAGGGTTAGACCTTCTGTGACTCTCGTCTTCTTTCCCCTGAGGGCACATGAACTGTCACTTTCTAAATATATGTACTTTATAACCTTGTTAAAAATATATAACATGACATGATAATTTAATGCGAGATCAACTCAGCCACCCATCTTCCTGCAACATGGGATGTTAGCCTACCCACCTAGCCATCCTCTGCTATGTATCCTGGTGAATGTTTGGTTTAGTGGGATGAAGGGTAGGAGGGAATATAATTCTGCAACAACCATGGGTTGTTAGAGCGAGTGTGGAAGAGAATGTTAAGCTTCATGCACTTCTGTACACTGTGGTTAATTTTCAGCACACTAACACATGACTTGACGACTCCTCCATAGGGGTGCCCGTATACTGGCTTATGCCTTCACTTAGATGCATATAATATGATTCATGTTCTGTAATATACACAGGATGAATAGGCCATGAAAAGCCTGAAAATTTGCATACTGGCTTTATTCCAGGAAATACATTTGACAATTAACAGGAAGCTAAGAGTGTGAGCAGTCTGGATAGCTGGGGCCTACATTGTCCAGATTCATTCTATGTCCTGCGGGTGGCAGAGAAAATCTGTAAGGGAGTAATTTGGCCACTATCAACGCTATATGTGATGCTGAGAGAAGATATTTTATATTAAGTGAAGTACTTGATGGAAAAGCCATCACAGTTGCTGCCACATGTGGGCCAAATCGTGCATTGCATGGTTAAGGATAGACTACTGGTTGGTCACCAGTGTCATCAGCACTAGATCTGCTGGGGTAGATCATCTTCTAGAATGCTTTCTCATCAAACACCAATATTACTGAAATTGACAGTTGAGGGCATGCAGGATTGTATATTTCTTCTTAATCTCCCAATCGGTAACCACAGCATATACGTTATGAGAAGCATTTAAACTAGTTATAATGACCATAGATGCATGACCAAACAAATAGGAATATTAAAGACACTGAGGACACAATTTTCCACTTGAGAAAGTAATCCTAGCATTAAACACTAGGACACTTGCAGGTGTCAAATATAAATTAATGAAATATAATGAAGCAGCTACCAGGGAAGCTCATTATTTAAGTGACTGTCAGAAAATAAAGAGAAGGAGATCGACTGAGGAAAACATTGACTAGGCTGCCCCATAAACAATGGGGCGTGCATAGATCACACAGCTAGTAGATGAAAATGGTACATTTCACTCAAACACCTAAGAGATTGCACAAACACTAATAGGATGTTATAGTAGCTTATACCAAACAAATGGGAAGCCCTCCTTGGAGCACATACTTGACTAGTTTACTTCTATAGAACTTCTTTGGTTAGAGGACACACACATACAATACCTAGATGTCCCCTTCGCAGTAGAAGAGATTAAGCAATTGATTCACAGCATGCCAGGCAAGGCCTCTGGCTCAGATGCCTTGACAACTTTGTTGTATAAAGAATATGCACACATGTTAGCACCACATTTCTTAGCTACACATGCAGAAACCCTCCACACTGAAAACCTGCCACCCTCCTTTCTGGAGACAATAAGAGTCACCATATTATAACCCGATAAACCCCCAGAGAGGTGCAACTCTCACAGACCACTTTCTATGATAATTGTGGACAATAAGATCTTAGCTAAACTGATTGCAAACAGAATAACCCCACTGCTATCTGATATTGTAAAACCTGATCTGTAAGAGTTTATAATGAGACACACCGTTGCCCACAACCCGAGGACAACATTTGCACTCTTGCACTCTCTTGAACTACATTTGGAAACAATAGCCATTTTCCTAGATGCCACGAATGTGCTTGACTCACTTGAATGTAAGAACCTATTCATGCTATTAGGGTGCATTGGTGTTCTCGGCCACCTCGGTGAGGTTAATGGAGAGGGCTTCTGTACGAGAAGCCTACTGGCTCTCTCTATATAAATGAGGCAGTGGTCCCCCTGTTGATTTTAGATAGGGGTACCAGAGAGGGTGATTCCCATCCCTCATATTGTTTGCAATAGCTATGGAACCTTGGTGGCCAGACTGTGCCAATATCATGCAAATAGAGACCCAGAGTACACCTCTCAGAGACTGATGGTATCAATATATGTTAGGGATGCCACAACTAATACCCAATCAATACTCATTGATTTGATTAAGTTTGCCTGCATTATGGGAATAACAAAAATTTGGACCGATTTGATCATATTCCCCTTTATCCAGGTCATGAGACAAGATTCCGTTGAATTGGTGCTGAAAAAAACAACAAAAACAAGGGCAGAGAATGAGGAGAAGACCAAATAATGACAACAAACAAGCAGGTGTAGGAGTAGTTTGCAGACTTTTTGTACGCGAAACTCTATGAAGGGTCAAAACAACTCTGCGAAGTTCCACAAATGGCTAAGTGCAGTGCGAACTGCAGTTTCCGCTGGTCTTCCTACCGCTTGGCTTGAAATGATAACCGAGCGGCAGCTCGCGCTCGCGATTTTACCGTTCGCAAGGGTGAGCGGAGAAGAAACTCTGCTGCACTATGCAAAGTTGATTTTTCTGCACTCTGCAAGCTCCCCTAAGCGCAAAGTGCAGTAAACTCTGCAAACTCTGCAAACGGAGCAGAGTTCACCACCCGGGCCTGCAAGCAATGCCCAGGGATCATGGCTTACTAAAAAAAATGGACATGGAGGGTAAACCCAGTCAGGGTCCTTGGAAATCCAGGGATTGAAATGTGACCCCCTACAGCAGGTACAACAAACCTCAAGACATGTTAGGGATGCTGGTCATCTCGGGGAAGGAAAAGTCTCACTCATGCCCTAAATTAGGTGACCTTAGCAGCCCAACTTCAATCATTAAACTTTTCTCAACTGCATCAGATCTTCCGGGCACTCCTCAGATGATCAACTAGGACCAGCCAGCAACCCCTTCCTAACACAGCCTAGGACATTATAAGAAATAAATGCCCGTTCAGTTTTACCATGAGTTATATATACAAAGAGGCAAGGTTAAAACAAAGGAAGGAAATTCCTGTGAGGACAAGGTGCAATAAAGAGACCCTGAAGCAAAAGGCCGCTCATAATCTTGGTTACTCTCCCACGGGCAACGATATAGGCCTAGCAGCCTTTCTACAACCACAGTCTTGAGACTCCCTCCAAAGATCTTCAGCCCTTCTACCATTCAAACTATCTTCCACCCAGGACAATCTGCAAAGGTCCTTCAATGCCTCTGTGACAGCAGCCATAAATGCTCTTACATCAGCAAACTTGAAATACAGATGAAAACGCTCTAAGTAAGGGCACTTATCATGGTGGATCAACACAATCAATGAAGCCAACAAAAAAATTAACCTCACATCAGATTGCCAATGCCCTGACATTGTTATGTTATGTTATGTTATGTTATTTTTATTTGTACCGCGCACAGCTGCCCCAGCAAAGGGGCGTCCTGGCGCTTTGAAAAGGTAAACACAACACAGCATTAAAAGCAAGCAGAGGGAGAAGAGACACCTCAAAGGGGCTAAACAAATAGAAAGGTCTTGATTGCCCGTTTGAACTGGAGGAGCTCATCGATGGCCCGGATTTGCGGAGGAAGAGAATTCCACCAGCTCGCCGCCAGGACTCGGAAGGAGCGGCCACCAACTCTGGTCAGCTTAAAACGCGGGACCACTGCTAAGTTCTGACCGAGAGATCTGAGAGTGCGAGAGGGGACATAAGGAGTCAGCAGATTCTCCAAAATTTGTGGGGATGTACCCTTGAGGATTTTAAATGCAAGGCAAAGAACCTTGAATCTAATCCTCTGCTACACAGGGAGCCAGTGGAGAGAGCGCAGGGTATTGGACACCGGGCACCGCCTAGGCAAACCTGTCACCAGTCGGGCCACGGCGTTTTGAACCCGCTGCAGTCGGGAGAGTTCTGACTGGTTAACCCCCGCCAGTAGTGAGCTGGCATAGTCCAGCCTGGACAGCACTGATGCTTGGACCACCAGTTGTCTTGTGGGTGCATGAAAGAATTTGAGGATGGGTCGAAGCCCTCTAATGATGCAATAGCAAGAAGCCGCCACCTTCTTGGTATGACAGACGAAGCTCAAAGAAGGATCAAGCCACACCCCCAAGTTTTTTATCTCTGACGCTGGGAGGGGAGTCACACCCAGATCCGAAGGCCACCATTTGTCGCCCCACAAAGCCACCTGTTTACCAACCACCATAATCTCCGTCTTCTTGGTGTTTAACTGGAGACAGTTGGAATTCATCCAGTTAGCCACTTCCCGCAGACCATCACAAAACCTGGGAGCCTCCAGACCTGAGTCCCCGCTCAGTGTGACCGCCAGCTGCGTGTCATCTGCGTAAGAGACCATAGTCAGGCCCCACCGCTTGACGACCGCAGCCAACGGTCTCACATAAAGATTGAAAAGGGTGGGACTCAGCGATGACCCCTGTGGGACCCCCTGGTCTAAGGGGTAAGATGACGACTTACCGGGCGGGATCGCCACCTGGAATGACCTATCCGTAAGAAAGGATCGAAACCAGCACAGGGCGAGGCCAGAGACGCCCACCTCCTCCAGTCGCCGAAGCAGAATCCCGTGCGAGACCGTGTCGAAGGCGGCACTAAGATCTAATAACAACAGTGCCGCCGTCCGACCCGAATCCAGCACGGAACGCAGGTGCTCGACCATAGAGAGAAGGGCCGTCTCCGTGCTGTGACCCGCACGGAACCCGTTCTGAGTAGGGTCAAGAATGTTAAACCTACCAAGATGGTCTGAAAGAGTGGCATTCACATGGGCCTCCGCTACTTTCGTGGCCCAAGGAAGTAGAGAGATAGGGCCGTAGTTTTCAGGTTTAAGGGGGTCGAGGGTCGCCTTCTTCAAGATTGGCGTGACTACTGCCTGCTTCCATCTGACGTGAACCACTCCAGAAGAAAGGGACAGGTTGATCAAAGACAGTGTCATATAGCTCCTGTATATCCTTATATCGTGTTAAGTTAGCATAGGTACATTTGAGGTTTAAACGCCATTTTTCTTTCTTGCAACTTCTGCACACAACACTTAATTGTTGACTTAGCTTTCAACCTAGTAGTTTGCCGTGGGGTATGTAAGAATAATATGTTATTGCTCTGATATCAGCTTTGCTTAATAAACTATGTCTGCACGAAGAGTGCTGAAGTTTCAGGAACAACACGATATGGAATTGTTATGAGGTCTGATCTCCACGCCTTCATAGTCATAACACAAGTGCAGCCTTTGCCAACTCTGGCTTGAGGCGGGATTGATATTGCTTTACACGAGGCACATAAAAAACACTTGATGCGGTGCACATGCAGAGAGAGCTGGTGTATGCTGATGTGATTCCTTCATGCTAGGACACTAAGGTATGGGCCCGCCCTAAAACAACCCAAAGAGACCTTCTTAGCTAATAATATAATATATGTGTTAGGGAGGGTGAGATATAAGTGTTGTTAACTCTTATTCATGACAGCATGTTAACATGCTGTCACCATTCGCTTTTTATGTCTTAGTAACTATGCTGATAATTTTGATACTGATAATAAGTATACTTGTATTATCTAAGATACTGCGCCTGAGAAGACGGCATTAGTAAATAAACATTTCAAATGCACATGTGTCTTCTTTACTCCATGTTCTGGTTTGTAATGATAATATAACAAAGAGTGTTCATGAGTTCCACGTACCCTGAGGTACTGTAAGTTCATGTTCTGGTTTGTCTAAACATTGGGAGTTTGATATGTCCAATGAGACACTGTAGCTAGCTCGGTAAGGGGTGAGTTGGTTGCTAAGGTAAGTTTTGGGACACCCTAATTTGCCGAGGTTCCACTCCTCTGTGCACAGTTCTGTGTGAGAACAGAAACCCTGCGACATGGCGCCCAACGGTTTCGGTGGTCTTATATCATGACACTCGAGTAGTTTATCGTTCATACCTTAACCCCTTCACCTCCGTTTCCGGAAAGCGGGGTGTCGGTGAAACCTACCTATTTTTTGGAATAGGTTTTATTCAAGCTTGATATTTTCTTAAACGGTTTCTTTGAATTACTACCCAGTTGTGCTACAAAGTATTCTTTGGGTTTTCTTGTTTCCAGTGTTGTCATGGCGGCGGTGGCTATTGCGCAGCATAGTCGCGTAGCGGTACGCAACCATCTTCAGACGTACCAGGTCCCAGTAGATGGGATGGCTGTGATTTTCGTGGTATGTGCAGATCCGGCGTTTCCTTACGAGTTGTTTTACTCTTGGGTTACGTTTCCGGCTGTGGACGCTAATTCTGGTTTGTTCCACTCCTACACCGCCTCGGATGTCCCGGCTGAGTATACGCCGTACAGGGCATTGGAAATACCTATTGATCATTGGCAGCATCGAGTTTGGTTTGATGGCGCCCTCCCCCACTCTTTGTCCGCAGCGAGGTTAGGTCCACTCTCAATTCCAGGTACAAATTGGCCTGCGTTGGGTGGCTTTACCCCGCACCCGAATCACGGCGCTTGTACCCTGCAGGAGATTCGTAGGCTGCATGTTGTTTCCATTTCCGTGATTCGTGCATTAGTGCAATACATCGGTCGCCACCTGCCTGGTGGTCCCCAGGTGGGTGCGGCCGTTCCCATCGATCGAGGCGGGATGCGTCTCAATCCGGTGATGGTTAATTCGGTTTTTGGTGCTCGTCCGGTTGACAACGATGACTTCCCGTTCTGGCTAGCAGAGAAGTTTGATCAACTGGAGGCGGTTTTTCCGAATTCTACTCCTGCTGATAAACATAGAATGTTAACGATTACTCTACCGAAGGATTTAACTCCTGAACTTGTTGACTGTGAAAGCTGGGGAAAAACATTTGCGGCAGTTTATACAAGGTGCTTCGGCACCCCGTCTATGACTGCCCTGCCTGACATCATTAGACGTGTTCAAAATGATCACGGTCCGGAGGCAGCGGTTGAATTGGGTATGCGCCTGTGTGGTTCTTTTGAGATTGTGTGTGATCTCATTCTCTCCAATGTTAAAGGAGATGCAGTTAACTTTCAGGTGTCGAATGCTTTGGCTGCTCTTCCCGATGCCGACAAACCCCGCCGGTTGGCAAAGATTGTGGTGGCCGCTTATAAGACAATTGGCCGCACAAGTAGAGGTCTGAAATATTTTCCAGTAAAGGAGAAAAAACAACCTCAGGGACAATCTGCAGTGACAGATGTCCAGCCCAAGTCCAAAAAACAAAATTGGCCTAAGAAACAGACACAGGGGAAGCAGAATACACAGACTCAGGATTCTTTTCCTGCAGTACAAGCACCTGCGCCGACAGAAAAAGTTTATGATTTGCGCGATCGCGCGATGATTAAATCACCTGATCGTTTTCAGGGTTCTGATCAACGCTCTCCTCGTTCCTTTCAGGAAACATCGGCCCCGAAGACCGGTGGAGGAGGGGGTGGACGTGGACGTGGTGGCCAACAGGGACGTGGTCAGTCCCGCCAGACGGACGGCGCAGTGAAGCAGGAGGATTCTACGCCTAAAAGACCGCAGTTTGCGAAAAAGAAAGTTGCAGCCTTAACAGCGCATCGATATGCCACAGATAGTGAGAACGCGGCTTCGGAATCTGACGTGGGCTCTGACCTTGCTGGACAGCGCGGCGGAGATTACCATAGTCAGAGAGGCACTCCGTCCACTACTGAGGGTGACAGCGACTGAAGTGTTTGTTGTAATAGAAACAGCCGATACGAGATTAGCTCCCCCTGAAAGACTTTTTGAAATTGTCCTGTTTATTGAAGGTGACATACAGCGTACTGTCAGAGGGGTATTTTGGGAGAACCTTTCGTCTACGTACGACATTTTGCTTTCCGAGGCTGACTGGCCCCCGCCTTTTGTGCTCGCAGCGCCGCGAGGGGAGGAGGTAATCCTGCCCAGTTTCGCGCACACTGTCTCAACTGAGCATGCGCAGCATTTTGCAGAAGAGTGGGCTCGGGCTCTTGCGCCGGCTCTGTACCGCAACCAATGTGGTTGGGATAAATTGTCTCCTTGCCACGAAATTCCTTTGCGGTCTGAGCCACAGCCGCAGCCTCAATATCCCATACGGCGTGAAGCTAAAGCAGCCGTCGCAGAAATCCTTGAACAATTGGAATATCAGGGAGTTATTGAAACGTGTGTGTCACCAATGAATAATCCCCTTTTTACTGTGACCAAACCTGACGGATCATATCGTTTGGTATTGGATTACCGGCATTTGAACTCGCATTGCCGTAACTGTGCAGTACAGAATACTCACGGCTCTGCCCTAGTGGATAGTCTAGTGCGTAAGCGTTTCAAGACAACGCTTGACATTTCCAATGGTTTTTATGCCCACAGACTGGATGGCTTGAGCTCCCAATGGACAAGTTTTACGTCCGCTGGTGTGCAAAAATGCTTCCGGCGACTCCCTATGGGCTACAAAAATAGTCCTGGAGTCTTCACCTCCAGAATAGTCACTCTATTGGAGGGTATCGATCCAGATGCATGTTCTTATGTGGATGACATTTATCTCACAGACGACGAAATTTGGATGCATCTGTGTCGAGTGAATTCCATCATTTGTACCTTTGCTGATATGGGTTACAAATTTAATTTTGCAAAATCGCACATTGCAGAACACACGGTGTTGTTCCTCGGCTATGAGCTGAACAATGAAGGTAGAGGTTTGGCTCCTCACTTCTTGGAGAAATGCGCACAATTGCGCGCTCCTACAACACTGAAAAAATTACAGTCTTTGCTGGGTTTTTTGAATTTGGGCAGAACTTACATTCCGGAATATGCCCAGCGTGTCAAGCCTTTGTATGCTTTGATACAACCAACTTTCTCAAAATCATGCTGGCTGCCTGAGCATTCAGCCATTTTGCAATCCTTGCAGGCTGATCTGCTCGCTTCTAAATATTTACTGACTCGTGATAACCACACCAACCTGGTAATAAGAATAATTCCTGGGACGGTGGGTTTCACATACCTCACTTTTAATGAAGGTGACACAGTACCTATTGCTTACAAGTCACACTTGTACACTTCGGCTGAGTTGCGGTTTCCCACAGTGGAAAAGGTTTTAACTGCTGTACAGATGGCGATTCTTAAGGAACGAGCACTGTCGCAGGGGAAACGCATGTTAGTGGTAACACCCTGTCCTCATTTGGAGGCAGTCACGAAAGCCAGTGTACCAAATTCGAAAGCTTTGCACCCTCGGTGGATTCAGTGGGCTGCGTCATTGTCATCCACGGATGTCATGTTTATTTTTGACGCCTCCTTACGGTCGCAAGAGTACTTGCAGTATGAATTCGTTCATCCTGCTCCTCTGGCTATGCGACCTTTGGAGGACTTCCATTGCATCATTTACACTGATGGGTCGGCGCAGGTTGCGCATGGCTCTAAACATGCCTACGTTTCCACATGCGCCATTGTGGTCGGTGCTATGTTGAATGATGAGTTCATTTCCAGGGAAGTGCACACGATGCCCCTGGGCGATTGCACCGCACAATTGGCAGAGCTTCGTGCTCTATTACTAGCGTTAGAGTACGCGGATCCAAGTGTTACTACTCTGATTGTAAGTGATTCTTACTACTGTGTCCAGTCTTACAATGAAAACTTGTTCTTTTGGATTCAAAATGGTTTTCATGATTCAAAGGGTGGCACAATAAAACATAAAATGATCTGGGTTCGAGTGGCAGAGCTTAAGGCTATGTTGCCACTCGTTTATGTGATTCATACTCTCGGTCATCAGCGCGTAGGAGTTCACGCTGTTGGCAACTCGCTTGCTGATGAAGCAGCGAAATCAGCAGTATCTACATACTTAGTTGCAGCGGTTACTAGGTCTAAAACCAAGATTGATAGCGACATCTTGGCAGCGATTGCTGCCTCTGAGAAGGGAAGTAAACATCCTGCGGGATTCCCTTCGAAGTATAACTACCACTTAAGTCCCGAAAAGGTTCCTTTTGTGACAATTCCTGATGTTGGGGAACGGCTGATTCCCAACTCGGATCGCAGAGCAGACTTGATTACAGCGGCTCATGAAGGTGTGGCGTCTGCGCATGCGGGCGTCTCGGCCACTGTAACTCAATTGCAACAACGTTTCTGGTGGCGGGCACTGTACAAACAGACACGTGATTATGTCCTTCTTTGTGACATATGCCAGCAGATTAAACCTTCGACTGCTACGCGTCCGCCACAGACTCAGTTGTACATTTCTAATAAACCGCTAGGCTGTGTTTATTTAGATCACTGCGGTCCTTTTTCATCTTATACTGCGTATAAGTACATCTTAGTAGCAGTTGACTCATGCACACGCTTTGTGTGGGTATGGCCACATCGCAGCGCTGATTCACGGACTGTCATTAGAGATTTGCGTATCTTTATAGGGATTTTTGCCTGTGGTACCTTCCATTCGGATCAGGGTCCGGCTTTCGCCTCTAAGGCGTATAAGGATGCCATGACTTCAATGGGGGTCCAAGTCAAGTTTTCGTCACCCTACAGACCTGAGGGTAATAGTGTAGTAGAACGAATGAACCGTGATTTAAAGCAATCTTTGACAGCCCGAGTTATAGGCACTGGCAGAAACTGGCTGGCTCATCTCTATGGCGTGCAGCGTGCTCTTAATAATCTCCCTAGAAGGTCTCTGGGTGGGCGGACCCCATACGAAATGCTCTTTGGCATCAAGATGTACGTCCCTGACCTTGACGGTCTAGACTCAGTGGTTCGCGCCACTTCCTTTGACGCAGATGAACATTGCAATGTTTTACAGAATCTACAAAAGACCAGAGACAGTCTTGCAAAGGAACATTTGCCCTCCACATCGGATGATGCGTTGCAGATCCCGGTAGTTGGCTGGCTACCCCAGGTTGGAGTACTGGTTCGAGAGAAGATCGACAACAAGAAAGAGTTTGGTCCCTCCTATCGAGCTCCAGTCCCAGTGCTTGGAGTGAAGGGCACAAGAACAGTCATATTACCACCACTTCCAGGTCGTAAGGAAAACAGGTTTATTTCTATTGACAATGTCAAGATACACAGAGTGGCCGATTCTTCTTAGCATGACACCAGCTGTTTCCTGTCCTTCCATTGTGAGAAATTCAATTATGCCCACTGCTTCTAATATTGAACTTGAAGTGGCCATCGAATTACCTGCTGTTTCCAGTCCTTTATTAAATAATTTACCGGGAACTAACATTGATGAGACAGACTATGCCTATCCCACTGATTTGTCCATACCTGACCTGCAAGCACGTTTACCACAGAATCCAGATTTTCTTTTGACTCTGTTTCTCTTACCTCAAAGGAACCCTCTCGTGTTGCAGTTTATGCAAGCCTGTTTAAAAAACATTTTTTGATACCGCCTTGGACTTACATTTGGCTAGTCCTTGTTTCGATTTACCTTTTTATGTCAGTTGGTTTTGTGTTTTATTTTTTTCGAATCATCAATGGACATTATGTCGAGGAAAGAACATGCATTACTCATTTAAATGGAACTTTGGCCCCACTTTCCTCTTCACATTCTACACACAGATTAAAAAGAGACTTGACTTTGGTTAACATCACAGCATGGCCTGTCCTGGATGGAATCGTGTGGGATGCAGTTCGGTTTCAGATTCATGGCCCAACGGAAGTCGTTAATGTTCCTAATGTACTTAGAGTGAATATGGGGGATGTGGTGAAACAAAACATTCGTTCTGATGATTGGGATGTTAATGCTGTGGAAAGTTTGTTTTCTGATTTAAAATACTATGCTGCTTTTGATGCTGAGGATTTATATTTAGAATCTGCTAATTATGGTGAATTGTTCTGTTACCAACATTATGGCAATCACTTCTTACACAAAACGTCATCCCGAAGGGAAACTGTTAATTTCACTCAGTGGGAACATTGCCCATCACCTAAACAAGGGAGTTCAGAAACATTTCTGAAAAAGTATACTTATTTCACTGACTTTAACCAGTCCAATCCCGAGTCCTTTTATTTTAAAATTCACAAACAGCCACTGTCCAAGGTTAGACTTACCGATACTAAATTGTTGTATTCAAAGGCCTTTCTAGATCAATTGGTTACTGGAGGCTATGAGCTATGGAAGGAAACAATCGACCTTAAATCGGTTTGGGGTTCGAGGGCCTGGCAGGTACAAGGCATTGAGGCTTTGCACCGTGCATGTCTCATCCCGAATCATATGTTGTTTTTGAATGAAACAATTTCCCAGACCACATGCTTTGGATTGGCTACTTCTAAAAAATTTAACACTCCTTCTTTCCCGGAGTTGGAGGAATATGAGGGTTGGAGTAATTTTACTCAATTGTCCATTAAAGATTTACAGGCTCTGCTTCTTAATTCTTCCTTTAACATTTCCAGTATGTATCCTAAGGGTTGGCTGCTTTGGCACCGTAGTGCTGATTCTTGCCAAAAAAGATTTTTAAATATGACTGACGGTTTTAAGACTGTTAGATCTGATCCCCGGTTTGACTTGAGTCATACTGTTACCTCTTACTCTGTAGGCAAGTTGTGTCAAGCTTGGCTGAAACATTCAACTTTACCTGCGGTTAAGTATCACCTTTCCAAACTGAATGCAGACGTGGATTTGAATGATTTCATTAAAGGCCCGGCTAGTGGCAGGTCGAAAAGGTGGTTATATGGGGTTTACAATGAAATTTGGAAACTGTCACAGATTGAGGCTGCTACACGCCTTAGGGCTATTGATCAGGCGAATCTTGAGAAAGTGCTTGCAGTTGTTGACAATAGCATTAACGTGCTTTCCTCTAGAATTTACACATTGGATAATATTGTGTCGTCTGTTGTTGATATTGTGCATGATGAGGTGTCAGTATTATACCATGGTCAAAATCAATTACGGTCAATAATGCAGTTTGCATGGACCCTTCAAACTCTGAAAATGGGTAAAGTTCCCTGGGGATACATGAACGTTTCTTCTTTATTTGCACCGTTTAATTTGACTGACAAACAACGCTTGCTTTCAATGCGTGATGCTTCCTTTTCTATGTTACATATTGAAAGGTTGGAATCTTTACCTTTTTCTGTGGCAGAAGCCACTGCTGCGACGTGGCTTATCCACGGTTTAATAACGCTGCCTTTTGCTTTATATAAGTTTTCTAATTGTATGAAATATGTGCCCATAGGTCGTTATGAGCCTTTAGGTAGCGGTTTTCTTCATGAAGTCTGGTCACTCCCATACACATATAGATGTTTCAAGGATGATCAGGAGGTTTATCTAACAGGGGAGGAGTGTACTGAGACGCCAGATCATTCTTTAATGTGCAGACATATACAGTTACACGGTTCATGTAACAAGGACCGACCAAATATGGCTTGCGTTTTACAAGGCACGCCAGTTCCTGCTGTCATCCCCACGTTTAAATTGTTAGAAAATGGTAGTTATTTGATGCTCAATAATGAAAACTGTTGTGGGTTAATTAAAGGCATAGCTTTCATAGTAACAGTAAGTGAGCGAGTTATTTGCTGCAGAAATGTTCTTTATCCTCCCACACGTGAACATAGGGAGTCTTCCATTTGGCCACAGATACCGACCTTGGGAGCAGAATTCAGCGGCATGGCTAGAATAAGAGCTCTATTGTCCCAGAAAGAGGTGGCCTTGAGCTCGGCCCGTGAGACTTTCGTGCTTCATGTTGCTAACACCCGTACGGAGGTTCAGGCTCTTTTAAATACTGATTTGCCTTTGCATTTCGGAGCAATGGTTCGTTCTATCTTTAACGCATCCTCCACATCGGGCCTAGCACATTTTTTTAAAGTTGTTAGCAGTGGTCTCGTGACTTCCTTTGAGAAGATTTTTGGAGTCATCCCTGCCTTCTTCCATTCTATTTTTTCATCCTTGTTTGGAGGGTTCCCGTTTTTTCTTGCATTAGCGGCTGGCGCTTTGGTGGTTTTCTGCCTTTTTAAATATGGATGCCCTTCCTGTGCAAGACCACGCGCATCTGCTACTGACGCGGTTTCGCAACCGCATGCTTGATTATTATGGCACACTGCCGTTGGCGACATTGAGCGCGGCATATGGATTATCGTTTCGATTCTCCTATTTCACCTGTGTCCAGCCTGTATTTCACTGCCTGACCTGTGATTTCCAGTGGGCCATTGATTTGTGTCTCTGCGGACCGGTTTCTCCTGACGTCGATTTTAATCAACTGATGAGTCCTATCATTGCTCACGAGTTGGTTTGTTCTGACGAGAGGATTATGGCCTTAGCAGTGGCGCATGGACTAATGGGTCCCTGGGATGTGTTGTCGGCAGCGCGGAATTTCTTGGAACTGAGTTTTCTTGAAAACCCACCGAGCTGTCCTCTGATGGTTATAGAGGATCCGGTGCTGGAAGAACACGTATGTTCCTTTCATCTTTTAAATTGGATGGCTGAACTGTTTTCGGATGAGGACAGTGACTTCCTATTGGAGGCTGTTGCTACTTACTTTTCATATACAGTTTTGTCATAGACACTGCTTCGGATTGACTTGCTGATTTGTAGCTTTTCGTTGACTTATTTGTCATGAATTTTTAATTTTCTTGCCTATTGGCTTGAGCCACGTTATATTTTTGGGCTATTTTTTAGCATTAGCAAATCAAAAGGGAGAGAGAGGACTAGGTAAGCCAGTCCAGGTCCCCTGGTTATATGTAGAGATATCAATATAGGACTAGCTACGTTGTATTAAGTGGAACTCAGAAGGTATATCTGCGGGCAAACCCTTAGGTTTGGACATGAAGCCCTCACACACCAACCTAGTTGGTGTCATGCTTCATCATCGGGCCCACCACAGTGACACCGAATGTGTCCCGGGTGTGCTGCGACTCCAGATTACTGAGGAGCTGGTATTCTTGCTGAGTGTGCAGTGCTAGTGAGAATGAGAGTGAAAGGTTAAAAGCTATACAGGTGGTCCCAGTTCCCGAGGGTAAGAGGTAAATTTAATACCTGGGCCCCTGTTAGCAAGATAAAAAGGCTGTGGACGATGTGGAGTGTATTAAGAGCTCCTACGTCCTTGTGGTCTACATGTTTCAGCCAGGCCTTTTGATTAAAACTGGCTTTCCTCAGGACCAATGAGTATGTGTGAGTGATGGTAAACTATATTAAGTGACAGTGTGTGGTAAAAAAGTGTTGCACTCGCTAAGGTGCCGTACGTGTAAGAGGGGGATTCCCTCTACTTTAACTTGCTACTTGCTGTTAAAGCCTCATGGGTCACTTGGCAGGGAGGGAGAGGAGACCGGTATTGCCGATCAGCGTGCTCCTGCGACCTATCGTCCTGCTCCAGTGTCCCGAGTCAGTCAGCCACTCGGGACACTGGAGCAGGACGATAGGTCGCAGGAGCACGCTGATCGGCAATACCGGTCTCCTCTCCCTCCCTGCCAAGTGACCCATGAGGCTTTAACAGCAAGTAGCAAGTTAAAGTAGAGGGAATCCCCCTCTTACACGTACGGCACCTTAGCGAGTGCAACACTTTTTTACCACACACTGTCACTTAATATAGTTTACCATCACTCACACATACTCATTGGTCCTGAGGAAAGCCAGTTTTAATCAAAAGGCCTGGCTGAAACATGTAGACCACAAGGACGTAGGAGCTCTTAATACACTCCACATCGTCCACAGCCTTTTTATCTTGCTAACAGGGGCCCAGGTATTATATTTTTTAGCATTACCTTTTTGATCTTTAGTTTCAATTCATGCTCGTTTTACTGTTGAGTTCTGCTCTCATGAGATGGCACTTCTGTTATCATATTTAGTCCGTTCTCGGATCATGGGGGGGTGTCATATAGCTCCTGTATATCCTTATATCGTGTTAAGTTAGCATAGGTACATTTGAGGTTTAAACGCCATTTTTCTTTCTTGCAACTTCTGCACACGACACTTAATTGTTGACTTAGCTTTCAACCTAGTAGTTTGCCGTGGGGTATGTAAGAATAATATGTTATTGCTCTGATATCAGCTTTGCTTAATAAACTATGTCTGCACGAAGAGTGCTGAAGTTTCAGGAACAACACGATATGGAATTGTTATGAGGTCTGATCTCCACGCCTTCATAGTCATAACACAAGTGCAGCCTTTGCCAACTCTGGCTTGAGGCGGGATTGATATTGCTTTACACGAGGCACATAAAAAACACTTGATGCGGTGCACATGCAGAGAGAGCTGGTGTATGCTGATGTGATTCCTTCATGCTAGGACACTAAGGTATGGGCCCGCCCTAAAACAACCCAAAGAGACCTTCTTGGCTAATAATATAATATATGTGTTAGGGAGGGTGAGATATAAGTGTTGTTAACTCTTATTCATGACAGCATGTTAACATGCTGTCACCATTCGCTTTTTATGTCTTAGTAACTATGCTGATAATTTTGATACTGATAATAAGTATACTTGTATTATCTAAGATACTGCGCCTGAGAAGACGGCATTAGTAAATAAACATTTCAAATGCACATGTGTCTTCTTTACTCCATGTTCTGGTTTGTAATGATAATATAACAAAAGAGTGTTCATGAGTTCCACGTACCCTGAGGTACTGTAAGTTCATGTTCTGGTTTGTCTAAACATTGGGAGTTTGATATGTCCAATGAGACACTGTAGCTAGCTCGGTAAGGGGTGAGTTGGTTGCTAAGGTAAGTTTTGGGACACCCTAATTTGCCGAGGTTCCACTCCTCTGTGCACAGTTCTGTGTGAGAACAGAAACCCTGCGACAACAGCACCGGGGTGCGGCAAACCGGCGCCAAGGTCTTAAGTTGGGCCGGTTTCAGCGGGTCTGCCGGAGAACCAGACTTGATTTTAGCGCTGAGAGAGTCAAACATCTCCGTAGATAAGGAGGGCAAGATAGAAAGACACTTCCCCTCACCTAAGGTGCAACCAACCTGCTGTAGCGTCAGGGAACCCGTTGAAAAAGTGCGATAGATGGCTTGCACTTTTTCGTGGAAGAAGGAGGCCAAACCCTCGCAGTGGGTGTCCGAGCATATTTCCACCGCAGTAGCTCTCTTAGCCATCAGGTCCTTTAATACTTTAAAAATGAGTTTCGATGGATTAGCAGAATTCGGAAACTCATGGGCATAAAAGGAAGCACGTGTTTGACACACTGCCCTGTGGTAGATTTTGATCTTGGCAAGATAGCAGGTCTTTAAGTCTGGATCATACGACTTCCTCCATAGTCTTTCGGCCTGTCTACAGGCCCGCTTAAGAGATGCCAAGGTACTGTCATACCAAGGGCTCGGCTCCTTCCGACGACACTTAGACCAATCCATAGGGATCAGAGAGTCGAGGGCCCCAGAGATCCACTCACAAAAGGAATCGTACCCACGATCAACCTCGGTGAGCGGGCCTAAAGGAGCCTCCTCGAGCAGATGGTAGAAATCCTCCAGTCTTAATTTGTTCCAGTGTCGTTTAAGAACAAGTCTGTCCTGTGATAGAAAAGGAGATTCAGACAAAGAACATGCCGTTTTCACCAGCATGTGGTCTGTCCAGACCAACTGAGAGGAACCAAGAACTCTGAAACCTTCTAGATTTGTGAAGAAAGGGTCAAGAATATGACCACCTCTATGTGTGGGAAAGGTAATCATCTTCGAGAGCTGTAGAGCCTCAAGATCCTCCAGAAAGCTCCTGATGGAGGGTAAAGAGGGGCAGTCGAGGTGGAGATTAAGATCTCCCATGGCATTAAAATTGGCGCATCCTAGTGCCTCTGTACTAATATACTCAGGAAGAGCAGCCCTAAAAACGGAGTCGCAGCCCGGGGGCCGGTAAATTAATAGGCCAGAGAAGGTAAACTGGTGACTAAACGCTATTTTGAATAGAGCACCCTCACACTTCAAAAGTTCAGCGGCTTTCCACTCGCAAGGATAACACCGTTTGGTGGCCATCGCAATGCCTCCACCTCTGGTCGTCCCGTTTAAGGTAAAAATGGCATGGTCTGGGGGAAAGGCTAGGTTAATTATCGAGGAGTCAGAGTCCTGGAGCCAAGTTTCAGTCAGGAAAAGCACATCAGGGGAGCCATCAATGAGGAGATCGTAAACCTCCTGATAGTGCTTTACCAATGATCTGACGTTTAAGCTCCAGATACTCAGGTCCCGTTGTCCTACCTTCTTTGTAACAGGAGTTGAAAGCCCCAAGGAGCGAATAAGAGAAGGGGGTTCCAATGACCAAGCACCACAACTACAGTGATAGGGGCCACAAAGAGGGGCCACAGGCGAGAGCTCGCAGCATGTAAATCGATCCCGAATGGCCAGTAAATCGGCCCTGCTGTAAGTTCTCGGAGGCGAGGTCATGATGTCCAGTTCCAGAGTTCTACCACAACCCGCGCTTCCTTATCGCTGACGGGCGCAGATGGGCAGGACTCTGGCACGACTCAGGCGCAGCGATGGCGCGCCCGCTGCGCGATCCCGCTGCGCTTACTAGGGAGCTATATGTAGGCGTGCCTCTAATCACCCGGAGCGCTAGCCCGCTCGTAGGCGACGCCCCCCACTCAACACACATTACTCCAAGATGGCGCGCAAAACATTTCCCCACCCCAGGAACCGGACCCGCAACAAGAGCGGTGAAGACCGATTACAGTGCAGGTAAGTGGAGAAAAGAATCCCTCGTTAAAATCAGGGGAAAAACCAAATAATAACAACACAGATAAAAAACAGGTACTTTTAAAAAAGAAGCGCAATGAAGGGAGCTCAAAGCGCTATGCGGCGTTTAGTTACCTTAACAGGGCTGAAGCCAGGGCCGGTCGCCTTATGTAGGTGTGCCTCTAATCACCCGGAGCGCTAGCCCGCTCGTAGGCAACGCCCCCCACTCAACACACACCACTCCAAGATGGCGCGCAAAACATTTCCCCACCCCAGGAACCGGACCCGCAACAAGAGCGGTGAAGACCGATTACAGTGCAGGTAAGGGGAGAACAGAATCCCTCGTTAAAATCAGGGGAAAAACCAAATAATAACAACACAGATAAAAAACAGGTACTTTTAAAAAAGAAGCGCAATGAAGGGAGCGCGAAGCACTATGCGGCGTTTAGTTACCTTAACAGGGCTGAACCCAGGGCGGGTCACCTTATATAGGCGTGCCTCTAATCACCCGGAGCGCTAGCCCGCTCGTAGGCGACGCCCCCACTCAACACACACCACTCCAAGATGGCGCGCAAAACATTTCCCCACCCCAGGAACCGGACCCGCAACAAGAGCGCTGAAGACCGATTACAGTGCAGGTAAGGGGAGAAAATAATCCCTCGTTAAAATCAGGGGAAAAACCAAATAATAACAACACAGATAAAAAACAGGTACTTTTAAAAAAGAAGCGCAATGAAGGGAGCGCGAAGCGCTATGCGGCGTTTAGTTACCTTAACAGGGCTGAACCCAGGGCCGGTCGCCTTATGTAGGCGTGCCTCTAATCACCCGGAGCGCTAGCCCGCTCGTAGGCGACGCCCCCCACTCAACACACACCACTCCAAGATGGCGCGCAAAACATTTCCCCACCCCAGGAACCGGACCCGCAACAAGAGCGGTGAAGACCGATTACAGTGCAGGTAAGTGGAGAAAAGAATCCCTCGTTAAAATCAGGGGAAAAACCAAATAATAACAACACAGATAAAAAACAGGTACTTTTAAAAAAGAAGCGCAATGAAGGGAGCGCGAAGCGCTATGCGGCGTTTAGTTACCTTAACAGGGGTATCGATGTGGACAAATTAGTCTCACTTCCATCTGTACTTGCCACATTGGTCGCAGAGTTGAAAACCATCAACAAAGAGAAAATCGATCTACACAAACCATGGAGCAAACCTGGAAGCTCCCTCAGAGGAGCACAAAGGGTGGACGTAGGACACATGCCCAATACAGTCCAAGCAACAAATAATAGAATGGCAAATATAGGAATAGAGGAGAAACTGCCAACTCAAACTGCTCCACTTAGCTATATCAATAAGCCAAGAGCGGCATCAAGCACAGATAAAGTGATCCTGGACAGCAAAGAGAAGGGTGTTAGCCACCCTACATCATCATCACTCACTCAGAGAGTAAATAAACATCTAAGTAAACAACAAAAGTAAAGTAAAAATTAAACATTGAAAATGGCCTCCTTGAAAGCTAAGCTAAGGAAGGAGGCCTGTAATCTAGCTGAAGTAAAGGAAACCAACCCACCAATAACCAAAGGTATCTCTTTATCCTTGGACCCAATATTTCATAAAGGATCATGACAGCTGGGTCCTCCAAAGAAGCCACCACGGACCTTGTGGCCCCCACGCCCTTAAATAAACAAGCTTATGCACAAGCATTTCAGGGCCAGTGCCAGACAAGTGACCAGCTCAGTTCAAGATCTCCTGGGGAAACATACTCACCATACAGACATGATGCCACCCAGGCCATGCTCAGGCAAGAAGCACGGCTGTGTTAGCAATGCCCTCAACAAGTTAGAATATTGCATGATAAAGGCAGTGGAACAGGACCATCATGGAAATGTAAATTCAACATACCATCATGTATACATACAATATGTGGGCATGTGGGAAATCCTTATTAAAAGCAGGCTTTTACATATCCAGGAACAACTATGATAGAACTTATCAAAGCAGACAACATAGGAAGATCGATACCATGCTTACACCAAGCCCTTTTATCCAGAACAGAGGCCCATCATGACACACATTTAACATCTAGTTATATAGTGACAGTAGTAGGCTCCCACCCAAAAAAATGTTTACCCTACAGTACAATTCCAGAATCAGTACAAACATTTTTAACAGAACCAACATTTTAAAACTTTTGCTTTTGCAATATATTCCATCACAGTACAACTTTAAGCTTTTTCCCCAGAAGCAGTGATTCAACCATTGCAACATGGCGAGATGCCAGCACATCCATTAAAGTGCTTAATGGAAGGGCACACTTTGCCAACTAGTGGATTCAAGTACAAATGATGGTCAAGGAAAAATATCCGTACATCTTACAGGGTAAGCCTAAAAACATCCCAAAGAAGGGTATTCTAATGGGGTCAAAGAGGGGTGAAACACCCCAAAGCTTTGACAATCTAAAAATCCAGTGCAGATTAGATGCCCTGGATGGACCTTGGCAATAACCACAGTTCAAATTAGCATATCACATCACACAATTGATTACAACTACTGGGCCTGGGTTGGAAGGAACCTGACCCAAAAGAACCCAAATCATCCCTAACCAAGTGTACCTGAGAAATCAGGGCAAGGCCATACTAAAGGCATCAATATCATAACATGGTATGTGGCTAGAATCGTTAAGGTCCTCCAGAGCGCGGGAATTCTTACATTCTCAGATAAACAGACATTATCTTCTTACAGGAGACATGGGCTCTAACACCAACATTGCTACCCGGTATGCCACATTTAACAAGCTTGCAAAAAAAACACATATGCTTGGAATGCCCTTGGGAGGGATCTCCACACATATTAAACACTCAGTAAACTTGACGTACCTGGACCTCTATAGTACTTCGGGATTCTCCATGTTGGCACTTTAAAATGATTTACAGGCCCAGCCACCCCTTTGTCTATATTAATTTTTAATGACTATTTTAATGTCCCTGGCTCAGGGTTTCTAGAAAATCTGGACCAGTTGATTCACCTCTTTGAAAAATTTGTAACCCAGTACACATGCTTGGAAATCATCTTACTGAGGGACTTTTACATGCATCAACTTAATGAACATTATGCAAGACTTAGGGATTTCAATGACTTACTGAGATTTAACAGCTTTCTGAAGTCCTTTAACCTCTAGTGTGTGCACAAGATAGTGAAAAAGGACAACTTTTGTATCACTTACTCAACCTCCTTTGACAAACAAACTACAATTGGCTACGTATTTTTGAACCATGGTCCAAGCAAATGCATCATAGGACATGAGGTGAATCAGCGAAACAAGAGTGATCAGCCACCCTCCTGGTCCGGCTAGACGTTTCAACCAGAACTGGCAATCCTCTACATACACTGCGGTGCGCTCACGGTGAAGAGACCTATATACTCGAGTGAAGGATCAAATGGACAACTATGTCCATTAAGAGGTTCAAAAGCTGGAAAGTAATCTGGAAAGGGAGTACATCTGATGAACAAACATCTGAGTCCATTAATGGTTGGTCCAAGCTGTCATCGGATTTGTGCGCACTTCTACAAGAAAAATCCTCAACTGCAGTAAAAAAGAACACAACCCACATATTGAGTCTAGCCCCAAAAATTTAAAACAAACCACAGTACCTAAGGGCAAAACAAAGAGTGCAGACGAAGATGAAATCCAACTTTTCAAAGGTGCAGCTAAGTATTGCTGCCAAGAACCACAAACATCTTGTATGGGAACATGGAAGAAAAGATCAGGAGGCAAAGTGGATTAAAATGCATCACCTGCTATTTGCCAATAAAAGCCAACAGTTCTGGCAATTTCTTAAAACCTAATACCATGGGACCAGCAACATTGAGCATGTTAAGTCCCTGTACACTGAGTGCTCTGACAGCTGACATCACAATAGCTCAGACCTGAGGATGGGTGACCAAGAAATAAAACATGGAGATAGCTACAGCCTCAAAGGAGTACTCCGTACCAAGCTAACTGGTGGCTCATAACATCCTGAAGAGGATCCAAAAGGATGTAACCCCCAGACCCAACAGTCTACTCGGTTCATTATTTTGAGATGACATGCAGAATTGTGCCTCAGTACTCATCCATTTGTGTGCAGTTTGCGACCTCTTTAAAGACAATCAAGATATTTTGGGGGGGCTCATTGTTGCAAGCCATTTATAAAAAAGGAGACAGCATGAATCACCAACATTTTTTGTCAATTGCACTCCTGGATATTAAGGGCAAATCCTATGCTATAATTTTATTGCAGGAGTTACCAACATGGGCATCCACCGAGGGGCTGCTAGCCTTCTACCAGACAGGGTTTTGAGTGGTAGGGTCAACAGTAGACAACATTGTCATCTTCTTGTACCTAATCCATCAAGCAATACTCCCAAATACCATCCCTGTCTTTGCCTGTTTTATTAACTATGCCACAGCCTTTGATTGAGTCATCCGAAACATCCACTTGCAGTAACTAGAAAGGTGGAATATCCATCCAATACTATTGCACGCTGTCATGTCCCTCTATATTAGGACATGCATAAAGGTCAAGCTTATGGGGAAGACAGCCACAGCTATAACCAAAACTGATCGCCGGGATAAAACAGGGCTGTATTTTGGCATCACTCCTATTTAATCTATACACAGCTGCCCTAAGTCTATCCCTTGTATTGTAGGTGGGACCTTAATCACCCCAAAGATAGGGAACATGAAAATCCATCTCATGCAATAAGCAGATCTAATGCTTCTGGATCACTTGAAGGTTGGTCTACAAAAAGCCCTCAATGCATTGGACACATATAACATAAAGGACAACCTTGTAGTCAATGCCAGCAAAACAAAGAACAATATCTTTGGGTGGTATCCAAAAAGAGGTCCACATGGTGGCAGATAGGGTAAAAAAACTAAAGTGTGTCCAAAGCTAAAATTATTTTGGGGCATGGCTGTGTGAATCAGTGAGACCAACGTTGCATCAACAAAAAATGAAGAACAACGAAAGGATGTTCATGTATGGGCTATGCAAACTAAACTCCACTCTTACAACCCCTATGACAGAGGCTATTCGTAGGGTGCTATGGGTGAAACAGCTCCTCTCTGTTAACTACACCCTGCAGGCATTACCCGGTATGTTATCAATAGACCTTGTAAAGATCCAATGCACAGCTCACAAAAAACTTTTCATCTGCCTTCCCATACAGGGGCAAAAACAACAGTTGATGGACAGAATGTAGAACAATGTCATACATTCACCCCAGTACAGAGATCTGGGCCTAAATCCATCGTTTTTTTGCTCAACATGCCATTCCAGTTTGAGCCCAGCCATATGCAAATCAGTCTTGACCCTGTGCAAACAGGACCCACTGCACACTTCTAATGAAAGTTAGAGCAAATCAGATGTCACATTGGACATTAAAGTTCGTTTTTATCAGAGGACATAAAAGTTCGTATTCAGCATTCAAAAAAGGGACACCAATGTTCCGGCTCCTCTTTTATTCTTCAATAAGTGCCAGCCGACACGTGTTTCGTCGCCATCTGATTTGCTCTAACTTTCATTAGAAGTGTGCAGTGGGTCCTGTTTGGATTGTTTACGTTGTGTTCTGACACGACTTTGAGAGGTCTAGGGTCTTACCTCTAACCCATTTGCACCTTTGCTTCAACATAGCCACTGCGGTTCACCAATGAGCTGTGCGCCCAGTATTTCCCTCAGCATTTAAAATACCCTGTTCTAATTTTCACAAGTCTTGACCCTGTGCCCCATGGGTGGGAACAGTCCAACCCGAACTGCCAAGCCAAGTCCTCCCTGGACTGGAAACAAGTATCCTAGGACCGGTTTCGGGCTTTCAGCCCTCATCCTCCATGATAGCTTGATTCCAGTGGCATGGAGAGCATGGGACTCACGTCTGAGCGTACCTGTCCCACTCGGGATGACAAATGCAAAAACAACAGTTGATGGACAGGATGCAGAACAATGTCATACATTCACCCCAGTACAGAGACCTGGGCCTAAATACATTGTTTTTTTGCTCACCGTACCATTCCAGTTTGAACCCAGCCATATGCAAATCAGTCTTGACCCTATGACCCATGGGAACAGTCCAGCCCGAACTGGCAAGCCAGGTCCTCCCTGTACTGGAAACAAGCATCCTAGGACCAGTTTCGGGCTTTCAGCCTTTATCAGCCAGGATAGCTTGCCACTGGATTCAGGCTAGCCTGGCTGATGACGGCTGATTAGACAGAAACCGGTCCCAGGATGCTTGTTACTGGTCCAAGGAAGGCATGGCTTGGCAGTTCGGGCTGGACTGTTCCCATGAGGCACAGGGTCAGACTGATTTGCATATGTCCATGTCTGAGATGGGGTGGCGGAGTGAGCTAAAGAATGATGATGGATTAAACCCAGATCAGTTGACTGGGGGTGAGTGTTTGCAATGTTTAACACTCCGACCATCATCACCTTTGCTTTTGCTTTGTTCGCCCTAAGTTTGCAGGGTATGCCCAGACGTGGGTCCCTTGCTCACTTTGCCACTGGATTCAAGTTAGCCTGGCTGATGACGGCTGATTAGCCAGAAACTGGTCCCAGGATGCTTGTTTCCGGTCCAGGGAAGACATGGCTTGGCAGTTCGGGCTAGACTGTTCCCATGAGGCACACGGTCAGAGTGATTTGCATATAGCCATGTCTGAACTGGGGTGGCAGAGTGGGCTAAAGAACGGTGTTGGATTAAACCCAGATCCTTTGACTGGGTGTGAGTGTTTGATTGGTTCAGATGCTCCGTCCATTACCACCCCCTTTTGTACCGCTTTTGGCCGCCATAAGTGTGGCAGGGTATGCTCAGGCGTGAGTCCCTTGCTCACTTTGCCACTGGATTCAAGCAAGCCGGGCTGAAGACGGCTGTAATGCCAGAAACCGGTCCTCGGAAGCTTGTTTCCGGTCCAGGGAAGGCATGTCTTGGCAGGTCGGGCTGGACTGTTCCCATGAGGCACAGGGTCAGACTGATTTGCATATAGCCATGTCTGAACTGGGGTGGCAGAGTGGGCTAAGGAACGGTGATGGATTAAACCCAGATCCTTTGACTGGGTGTGAGTGTTTGATTGGTTCAGATGCTCCGTCCATCACCATCCCCTTTTGTACCGCTTTTGGCCGCCATAAGTGTGGCAGGGTATGCTCAGACGTGAGTCCCTTGCTCACTTTGCCACTGGATTCAAGCAAGCCGGGCTGAAGACTGCTGTAATGCCAGAAACCGGTCCTCGGAAGCTTGTTTCCGGTCCAGGGAAGGCATGTCTTGGCAGTTCGGGCTGGACTGTTCCCATGAGGCACAGGGTCAGACTGATTTGCATATAGCCATGTCTGAACTGGGGTGGCAGAGTGGGCTAAAGAATGGTGATGGATTAAACCCAGATCCTTTGACTGGGTATGAGTGTTTGATTGGTTCAGATGCTCCGTCCATTACCACCCCCTTTTGTACCGCTTTTGGCCGCCATAAGTGTGGCTGGGTATGCTCAGACGTGAATCCCTTGCTCACTTTGCCACTGGATTCAAGCAAGCCGGGCTGAAGACGGCTGTAATGCCAGAAACCGGTCCTCGGAAGCTTGTTTCCGGTCCAGGGAAGGCATGTCTTGGCAGTTCGGGCTGGACTGTTCCCATGAGGCACAGGGTCAGACTGATTTGCACATAGCCATGTCTGAACTGGGGTGGCAGAGTGGGCTAAAGAACGGTGATGGATTAAACCCAGATCCTTTGACTGGGTGTGAGTGTTTGATTGGTACAGATGCTCCGTCCAGTAGCACCCCCTTTTGTACCGCTTTTGGCCGCCATAAGTGTGGCAGGGTATGCTCAGACGTGAGTCCCTTGCTCACTTTGCCACTGGATTCAAGCAAGCCGGGCTGAAGACGGCTGTAATGCCAGAAACCGGTCCTCGGAAGCTTGTTTCCGGTCCAGGGAAGGCATGTCTTGGCAGTTCGGGCTGGACTGTTCCCATGAGGCACAGGGTCAGACTGATTTGCATATAGCCATGTCTGAACTGGGGTGGCAGAGTGGGCTAAAGAACGGTGATGGATTAAACCCAGATGCTTTGACTGGGTGTGAGTGTTTGATTGGTTCAGATGCTCCGTCCATTACCACCCCCTTTTGTACCGCTTTTGGCCGCCATAAGGGTGGCAGGGTATGCTCAGACGTGAGTCCCTTGTTCACTTTGCCACTGGATTCAAGCAAGCCGGGCTGAAGACGGCTGTAATGCCAGAAACCGGTCCTCGGAAGCTTGTTTCCGGTCCAGGGAAGGCATGTCTTGGCAGTTCGGGCTGGACTGATCCCATGAGGCACAGGGTCAGACTGATTTGCATATAGCCATGTCTGAACTGGGGTGGCAGAGTGGGCTAAAGAACGGTGATGGATTAAACCCAGATCCTTTGACTGGGTGTGAGTGTTTGATTGGTACAGATGCTCCGTCCAGTAGCACCCCCTTTTGTACCGCTTTTGGCCGCCATAAGTGTGGCAGGGTATGCTCAGACGTGACTCCCTTGCTCACTTTGCCACTGGATTCAAGCAAGCCGGGCTGAAGACGGCTGTAATGCCAGAAACCGGTCCTCTGAAGCTTGTTTCCGGTCCAGGGAAGGCATGTCTTGGCAGTTCGGGCTGGACTGTTCGCATGAGGCACAGGGTCAGACTGATTTGCATATAGCCATGTCTGAACTGGGGTGGCAGAGTCGGCTAAAGAACAGTGATGGATTAAACCCAGATCCTTTGACTGGGTGTGAGTGCTTGATTGGTGCAGATGCTCCGTCCATTACCACCCCCTTTTGTACCCCCATGAGGCACAGGGTCAGAGTGAGCTAAAGAATGATGATAGATTAAACCCAGATCAGTTGACTGGGGGTGAGTGCTTGCAATGTTCCACGTCCTTCATTCCCTTTGCTTTTGCCCTTTTCCCATACAGGAAACACTGATTAGGCTAGAGTTTGCCCTCATCCAGCAAAACCCAGAATGCATTGCTGCCCTGGCAAAATATTTTTTCCTGACAACAATAGATGCTGACAGCACCATGAAGGCAATTATAACATTGACTTCATTAAAATTCGATAACCCTTGGTCAACAAATCTGACAACTGCAAGGGATTGTTTGCAACTTGCGGTAGAAAACTGGGATACAAATGTTATCAACTACCAAAGCATTAAATCAGAAATAAAATAGCAATTGTATGAATGCTCATGTGAGTTGGACATGGAGTCCCTTCACATATAGGCAGTACATGGCACTCTAAAAATGCCTCACACAAACCACACAGCGAAGGTCCATTTACAGCAGGTGGTGGGGAAATGGCCTCTAAATCAAATATTATCAGTAAGGTTATTGCCACTCCCAATTAAAGAGCTGACCACAACTTGGAGATCCCTTGATAACATCCTACAATATAGATTATGCAATTATAGAAGGGAATAGCTGCACAAATAATACTCCGTTGCCGGCACTCCAACACACTTGCTGAACCCTATTGAGGTATTTTTTTTTACAAGAAGAATCCTACTACCTGTGTAAAAGGGAAAAACAGGGGGGGGAGCACACAGTGTTGTGTAAAATACCCCTCACACACCAACAGGCCCCTTGGTGTCATGCTTCATCATCGGGGTCTTCGCACCCCGCTAAAGGGATGCGGCACGCTTCGACCTGCGACTACGCGGGAGCGTTGACAAATCAGACTATGTGTGGTGTGTGTTGAGTGCAAGTGAAGGGTTTTGGATGTGAGTGGGAGGTGTAGTGATAAGTTTAAAAAGTACCTGGCTAGTGGGTGAAGTAAAAAGATTTTTATTAAATACCCCTAGCTGGTGCTGTTAAAAAATGTGCAAAGGGACGAGGTTTTTTGTCTTAAATAGGGACAGAACCTCTGGTGTGCGTCGACATGTTTCGGTACGGGTGTACCTTCTTCAGGACGGGGCACAACTCCCAACCCTACTCACGTTTTTCTAAAGAAAATGGGTTTCCATTTATTTATAAAATGATTACCCTCATTAAAGGTGGCTATAATGTGCCTACAGCGGTTATCTGGTACATGTATTTACATGTCCTGAAAAAAAGAAAAAACCATTAGGTTTGGTTACCATCTATGGTTGGCTCAGACAGGTGCAGTCACCTGGAGCCCCAAACAGTTCATTAAACCTGTAAAGGAAAAAATGACATACAACATGTAACACATACAGACACATAAGACACACTTAGGATTTTTTGTTTTTTTGTTTTGTGAACATACTTGTGATCTTGGTTGGCTATTACCTCATGAGCAAAACTCTGGCATCAAGGTAGGTAGGTGGATCCACAATCTATAAAAATAGAGGGGTGGATTTCAGTGTTGTCGTTTTTACTCACTTTTCAGCTCCTACTGAGGCCCGGTTTTTGTTTTAGAGAAATACTCACGAAATCCGCCTATTTTGGCCTCCTTCTACCACCTTGTGCTGCTCCGCCGTGAATGGATTGCGGATGACCCAGGCGGTATAAATAAGGGGTTGAGGCGTGTTCTTATTGGTTAATAGGCGGAAACGGTAAATGACCATGTACGGGCGATACCTGTGCGGCCCTCCCCCTCCACGTATGTGGTCGGGTCACATGTAGCATGTACATCTCTCTTATTCGTTTATTGCCGGGTTCTGGTAAGTCCAAATAAGGACTTTCCGTTTGTTGTCCACTTACTGGCTGCCCCGTGGCTCGCGCTGATCGGTAGCCCATGTGATGCCTCTGCCGTGTAATTCTCTTCCCTTCGCGCATGCGCATTTGCTGGTTCTACGGTGTTCTCTAGCGCATGCGTGCGGACCGGAAGTAGCGCATGCGCAATGTCTGGTACTCCGGGACTCTCTAGCGCATGCGCATTGGCCGGATGTTAACTGAGTGTGCGCGCTGGAGTTGTAAACCGGCGCTGGTCACTGAGGAAGATTGTGATCATTCCGCCTGAAGTGTATCCTTACTCCTGGTGCAACTGGTCACTAAGTATGGCAGATGATTACAAACATTGGTTTCAATTGGCAGAAAACCGTGTCTGCTTGTAATTAAGCATTCTGTGTGTTTCAAAATTTATAATAATGATACAGAGAGTGTTACATGTGGTGGCCCAATGATTTAACTATGATCAATCAATGGGGAGGGTTCTTTAGGTGTCAAATAACTGGTCCTTTTTTTTGTGGGTTATCTGGAGATTTGGCTCCATGGTATGTCATCATTGAGTCCCGTGACATGAGTTGCCAGACGGAACACCCAGCGTTGTTCCTTTTGGAACAGGCCTGTCTCTGACGGTAATCTTTCGATTACGGTCCACCGTAGATCGTTGATGCAGTGCTGGTACGACAGGAAATGTGCTGCCATCTTGGTTGTTGTTTTTTTGCAGCGTATGTTACTTTTGTGTTCCCCTATCCTAATCTTGACGGGACGGGTGGTCATGCCCACATACTCCAGTCCACATGGGCAGTTTATTAAGTAGATCACGTTCCTTGTATTGCAGTTTGAGAATTGGCGTTGTTCCCATCTCGTGCCATTTCTGAAGGTTAGATTTTTACTCTTCTGGGTTTGGTGGCAACAGCTGCAATCGCCACATGGGAAGTGACCCTGTATGCCTGTAACATTGTGTCTCACTGTCTTGTTTTCCTGTGGTCTGGTGTGGACCACGATGTCTTTTATGTTTTTGCCCCTCCGATGCGCATGCATCGGTTTCTCAAAGCTCAGATCTCCACAGTTCAGGATACCCCAATGCTTATCAATGACCTTTGACACTTGGTTTGATATGGTCGAGTAGGTTGTCACACAGATTGGTCTTTTATTTGTTTCTTTTTCATGGGGGTTTTCTTGTATAAGTGCCTCCCTGTGATTGTTTCTTGCACGCTTCATCGCTTTCTCGATGGTTCTGGTGGGATACTGCCTCTGGATGAGTTTAGTTCTCAAGTCTTTCGCTTGTTGGTTGAATTCACTCAGTTCTGTGCAGTTTCTCCGCAGTCTCAGGAATTGCCCATAGGGCAGATTCTCCCTTAGGTGTCTGGGATGGAAGCTATCATAGCGTAGTAGGCAATTCCTGGACGTCGGTTTGAAGTGGGTGGTGCTTTTCAGCCTCCCGTCCTCGCTGTAAATGTTCAGATCTAGGAAGACCATCGATGTGTTTGAGACGGTACTTGTGAATTTTAGATATTCATTCTGGTTATTAAGCCAGGTTACAAAATTCAAGGCGCTGTTGACATCGCCGTTCCAGATGATAAAAATGTCATCAATGTACCGTTTCCAGGTGCCAATCTGTAAATGGTAGGGGTTGCTTTCATGTAGGATCTTTTGTTCCTCTAAGTGGTAGACGTATAGTCCTGCTAAGCTTGGGGCAAAGGTACTTCCCATACTCGTTCCATGGGATTGTAGATATAGTGTCTCCTTGTACTGAAAAAAATTCTCTTTCAGGGCCATGGTGATACACTCTAGGACCAGGTTTCTTGGTGTCTGGTATTTCCAAGTGTGACTGAAGAGTACCTCTTCAATGATCTCTAGTGTCTCTTCGTGGGGCAGACTCGTGTATAGGCTCTCCACGTTAGAGGCTTACCAAGAGCTGTGTGGTTGGATCAAAAGTTGTGGTTTCCAACAGTTGTAGGACCGATTTGGTATCCTTCAGGTACGTTTTCGTTGCTTGTACCATCGGTCTAAGGAAGGCGTCTGAGAATTTCGATAGAGGTTCCAGGATAGACCCAATCCCAGAGACTATTGGTCTTCCGGGTGGGTTGTCGATGTCCTTATGTATCTTAGGGATACAATAAAAGTATGGTATCCTAGGGGTGGGTTGTTGCAGGAAGTCAGCTTCCTTTTTACTGATCCAGTCATGGGCTAGTCCTTCCTCCACCATACCTCCAATCCTTGTTCGAAGTCGTTCTGTTGGATCACTTTCCAAAACTTTGTAGTTCCGTTCGTCCGACAGGAGACGTTGACATTCTTCATCATATTTATCAAGGGTTTGCAATACTATTGCTCCCCCTTTGTCAGCAGGTTTGATAACAAGCTCCCGGTTGGCAGTTAGATCACGTAGGGCTTGTTGTTCTTCTCCACTGGTATTGTGGAAGATCTTTCTCCCTTGTGTGTCCAGTTTATTGACTTCTGTGGTTACTGCCTTTTCAAAAGTTAGTATTTCTACGGGGATGCCTGAGTCTGGAGGGGTGAAGGTAGATTTCAGCCTCAGACCCGTATCTGTCTTTTCTTCTGGTAAAGGTTTGTCTTTGAAGAAAGCCTGCAGTTTTAGTTTCCTAAAGAAGTCATGGAGTTCCATGTTGAGTTTGAAAACATCAGGTTTCTGGGTGGGTACATACCCTAATCCCTTGTTTAGGATTTTCTTCTGCATCACTGTTAACGTGATGGGTGTGAGGTTTACCACTAGGTCCCCCTCTTGCTGGTTGTTGGTTGATTGGGTAGTGATCCCGTCATGCTTCGTGTTGTTCGGGCATCGGGCTGCTCCTGGTCTTCCCAAATCACATTGTTCCCTTTCCGGTTTCTCCCCCGCATGTTCTGGCGTGCCCCTAAAAAAGGCTGTTGTTGCCCTCCATAGGGTTGTTGTTGTTGCCCATAGTAGCCATCATTGTATTCCTGGTTCCACACTGGTCCAAACTGGAAGGGGGTGAATTGCGGTGGACCCATGAATTGTTGGAAATGATTTGGTGGTTGATATCCCCGCCAACCTCTTTGTCTGGGGAACTGTTGGCGTCTCTGTCGCCATCCTCCTCTACGTTGTCTGTTGCCTTTGTTTCCACTTGAATTGGAACCTGACGAGCCTGTGTCTGAAGTATCGCCGTCAGCGTCGCTGTAGTTGTTTTTTGGGACATAGTCCGCTTTGGTGTAAGGGTATGCACTCTCCGGAGTGAACTTCGCCACATCTTTTGTCAATTTGTTGGTTTTGCTCTGTTTTAGGTTAAACTCGAAGTCGGTCATTTGTTGATTAAGTTCCTCGAGTCTGGTTTTCAGGTCTTCCGGTGACATGTATGTTTTCAATTGGACCTCAATTTTATTTATTTCGATTTTGAGTTCCTGTGTAATCCTGGCAGCTGTTTTGATTATAAGGATTAACCAATCTCTTGAACAGTGCCAAGAGATTAATGACCACTCTTTCTTGAAAATCAAATCTTGTTGAAAAATCAGTGGTTCGTTCTTAACAATCAGGCCCGGAGGTGCCATTTTGTTACGCAGGTATTGGGTCATGAATAGCCCATGCAGTGCTGCTTTTATTTGGTTGCGCCTGAGGTTCAGCAGTTCATTCCAATCATTGGTTTGTGGGCCTGTATCCTGATTACACAAGCCCTCAAAAAGGTTGCTGTCTGCTAGAATCCTATCAATCTCGTCCTCAGCAAAGGTGAGGCCATGTTCATCTTCCATTGTGGGTGGACCGCTGGCTTCTTTTCTATACCTGGGTGTGTGTCTTTTTATGTGTGTGTTACAAAATATGTCAGAGGGACAAGCTCCCGCAGCTGCGCGCTGCCTATAGACTATACTTAACAAAGAGGGGAGGTAGAGTATAAAGTAGGATTCCTACTCCACGGGCACTAGTAACTAAACAAGAAGAATCCTACTACCTGTGTAAAAGGGAAAAACAGGGGGGGGGGAGCACACAGTGTTGTGTAAAATACCCCTCACACACCAACAGGCCCCTTGGTGTCATGCTTCATCATCGGGGTCTTCGCACCCCGCTAAAGGGATGCGGCACGCTTCGACCTGCGACTACGCGGGAGCGTTGACAAATCAGACTATGTGTGGTGTGTGTTGAGTGCAAGTGAAGGGTTTTGGATGTGAGTGGGAGGTGTAGTGATAAGTTTAAAAAGTACCTGGCTAGTGGGTGAAGTAAAAAGATTTTTATTAAATACCCCTAGCTGGTGCTGTTAAAAAATGTGCAAAGGGACGAGGTTTTTTGTCTTAAATAGGGACAGAACCTCTGGTGTGCGTCGACATGTTTCGGTACGGGTGTACCTTCTTCAGGACGGGGCACAACTCCCAACCCTACTCACGTTTTTCTAAAGAAAATGGGTTTCCATTTATTTATAAAATGATTACCCTCATTAAAGGTGGCTATAATGTGCCTACAGCGGTTATCTGGTACATGTATTTACATGTCCTGAAAAAAAGAAAAAACCATTAGGTTTGGTTACCATCTATGGTTGGCTCAGACAGGTGCAGTCACCTGGAGCCCCAAACAGTTCATTAAACCTGTAAAGGAAAAAATGACATACAACATGTAACACATACAGACACATAAGACACACTTAGGATTTTTTGTTTTTTTGTTTTGTGAACATACTTGTGATCTTGGTTGGCTATTACCTCATGAGCAAAACTCTGGCATCAAGGTAGGTAGGTGGATCCACAATCTATAAAAATAGAGGGGTGGATTTCAGTGTTGTCGTTTTTACTCACTTTTCAGCTCCTACTGAGGCCCGGTTTTTGTTTTAGAGAAATACTCACGAAATCCGCCTATTTTGGCCTCCTTCTACCACCTTGTGCTGCTCCGCCGTGAATGGATTGCGGATGACCCAGGCGGTATAAATAAGGGGTTGAGGCGTGTTCTTATTGGTTAATAGGTGGAAACGGTAAATGACCATGTACGGGCGATACCTGTGCGGCCCTCCCCCTCCACGTATGTGGTCGGGTCACATGTAGCATGTACATCTCTCTTATTCGTTTATTGCCGGGTTCTGGTAAGTCCAAATAAGGACTTTCCGTTTGTTGTCCACTTACTGGCTGCCCCGTGGCTCGCGCTGATCGGTAGCCCATGTGATGCCTCTGCCGTGTAATTCTCTTCCCTTCGCGCATGCGCATTTGCTGGTTCTACGGTGTTCTCTAGCGCATGCGTGCGGACCGGAAGTAGCGCATGCGCAATGTCTGGTACTCCGGGACTCTCTAGCGCATGCGCATTGGCCGGATGTTAACTGAGTGTGCGCGCTGGAGTTGTAAACCGGCCCTGGTCACTGAGGAAGATTGTAATCATTCCGCCTGAAGTGTATCCTTACTCCTGGTGCAACTGGTCACTAAGTATGGCAGATGATTACAAACATTGGTTTCAATTGGCAGAAAACCGTGTCTGCTTGTAATTAAGCATTCTGTGTGTTTCAAAATGTATAATAATGATACAGAGAGTGTTACATGTGGTGGCCCAATGATTTAACTAGGACCGTAATCGAAAGATTACCGTCAGAGACAGGCCTGTTCCAAAAGGAACAACGCTGGGTGTTCCGTCTGGCAACTCATGTCACGGGACTCAATGATGACATACCATGGAGCCAAATCTCCAGATAACCCACAAAAAAAAGGACCAGTTATTTGACACCTAAAGAACCCTCCCCATTGATTGATCATAGTTAAATCATTGGGCCACCACATGTAACACTCTCTGTATCATTATTATAAATTTTGAAACACACAGAATGTTTAATTACAAGCAGACACGGTTTTCTGCCAATTGAAACCAATGTTTGTAATCATCTGCCATACTTAGTGACCAGTTGCACCAGGAGTAAGGATACACTTCAGGCGGAATGATCACAATCTTCCTCAGTGACCAGCGCCGGTTTACAACTCCAGCGCGCACACTCAGTTAACATCCGGCCAATGCGCATGCGCTAGAGAGTCCCGGAGTACCAGACATTGCGCATGCGCTACTTCCGGTCCGCACGCATGCGCTAGAGAACACCGTAGAACCAGCAAATGCGCATGCGCGAAGGGAAGAGAATTACACGGCAGAGGCATCACATGGGCTACCGATCAGCGTGAGCCACGGGGCAGCCAGTAAGTGGACAACAAACGGAAAGTCCTTATTTGGACTTACCAGAACCCGGCAATAAACGAATAAGAGAGATGTACATGGTACATGTGACCCGACCACATACGTGGAGGGGGAGGGCCGCACAGGTATCGCCCGTACATGGTCATTTACCGTTTCCGCCTATTAACCAATAAGAACACGCCTCAACCCCTTATTTATACCGCCTGGGTCATCCGCAATCCATTCACGGCGGAGCAGCACAAGGTGGTAGAAGGAGGCCAAAATAGGCGGATTTCGTGAGTATTTCTCTAAAACAAAAACCGGGCCTCAGTAGGAGCTGAAAAGTGAGTAAAAACGACAACACTGAAATCCACCCCTCTATTTTTATAGATTGTGGATCCACCTACCTACCTTGATGCCAGAGTTTTGCTCATGAGGTAATAGCCAACCAAGATCACAAGTATGTTCACAAAACAAAAAACCAAAAAATCCTAAGTGTGTCTTATGTGTCTGTATGTGTTACATGTTGTATGTCATTTTTTCCTTTACAGGTTTAATGAACTGTTTGGGGCTCCAGGTGACTGCACCTGTCTGAGCCAACCATAGATGGTAACCAAACCTAATGGTTTTTTCTTTTTTTCAGGACATGTAAATACATGTACCAGATAACCGCTGTAGGCACATTATAGCCACCTTTAATGAGGGTAATCATTTTATAAATAAATGGAAACCCATTTTCTTTAGAAAAACGTGAGTAGGGTTGGGAGTTGTGCCCCGTCCTGAAGAAGGTACACCCGTACCGAAACATGTCGACGCACACCAGAGGTTCTGTCCCTATTTAATACAAAAAACCTTGTCCCTTTGCACATTTTTTAACAGCACCAGCTAGGGGTATTTAATAAAAATCTTTTTACTTCACCCACTAGCCAGGTACTTTTTAAACTTATCACTACACCTCCCACTCACATCCAAAACCCTTCACTTGCACTCAACACACACCACACATAGTCTGATTTGTCAACGCTCCCGCGTAGTCGCAGGTCGAAGCGTGCCGCATCCCTTTAGCGGGGTGCGAAGACCCCGATGATGAAGCATGACACCAAGGGGCCTGTTGGTGTGTGAGGGGTATTTTACACAACACTGTGTGCTCCCCCCCCCTGTTTTTCCCTTTTACACAGGTAGTAGGATTCTTCTTGTTTAGTTACTAGTGCCCGTGGAGTAGGAATCCTACTTTATACTCTACCTCCCCTCTTTGTTAAGTATAGTCTATAGGCAGCGCGCAGCTGCGGGAGCTTGTCCCTCTGACATATTTTGTAACACACACATAAAAAGACACACACCCAGGTATAGAAAAGAAGCCAGCGGTCCACCCACAATGGAAGATGAACATGGCCTCACCTTTGCTGAGGACGAGATTGATAGGATTCTAGCAGACAGCAACCTTTTTGAGGGCTTGTGTAATCAGGATACAGGCCCACAAACCAATGATTGGAATGAACTGCTGAACCTCAGGCGCAACCAAATAAAAGCAGCACTGCATGGGCTATTCATGACCCAATACCTGCGTAACAAAATGGCACCTCCGGGCCTGATTGTTAAGAACGAACCACTGATTTTTCAACAAGATTTGATTTTCAAGAAAGAGTGGTCATTAATCTCTTGGCACTGTTCAAGAGATTGGTTAGTCCTTATAATCAAAACAGCTGCCAGGATTACACAGGAACTCAAAATCGAAATAAATAAAATTGAGGTCCAATTGAAAACATACATGTCACCGGAAGACCTGAAAACCAGACTCGAGGAACTTAATCAACAAATGACCCACTTCGAGTTTAACCTAAAACAGAGCAAAACCAACAAATTGACAAAAGATGTGGCGAAGTTCACTCCGGAGAGTGCATACCCTTACACCAAAGCGGACTATGTCCCAAAAAACAACTACAGCGACGCTGACGGCGATACTTCAGACACAGGCTCGTCAGGTTCCAATTCAAGTGGAAACAAAGGCAACAGACAACGTAGAGGAGGATGGCGACAGAGACGCCAACAGTTCCCCAGACAAAGAGGTTGGCGGGGATATCAACCACCAAATCATTTCCAACAATTCATGGGTCCACCGCAATTCACCCCCTTCCAGTTTGGACCAGTGTGGAACCAGGAATACAATGATGGCTACTATGGGCAACAACAACAACCCTATGGAGGGCAACAACAGCCTTTTTTAGGGGCACGCCAGAACACGCGGGGGAGAAACCGGAAAGGGAACAATGTGATGTGGGAAGACCAGGAGCAGCCCGATGCCCGAACAACACGAAGCATGACGGGATCACTACCCAATCAACCAACAACCAGCAAGAGGGGGACCTAGTGGTAAACCTCACACCCATCACATTAACAGTGATGCAGAAGAAAATCCTGAACAAGGGATTAGGGTATGTACCCACCCAGAAACCTGATGTTTTCAAACTCAACATGGAACTCCATGACTTCTTTAGGAAACTAAAACTGCAGGCTTTCTTCAAAGACAAACCTTTACCAGAAGAAAAGACAGATACGGGTCTGAGGCTGAAATCTACCTTCACCCCTCCAGACTCAGGCATCCCCGTAGAAATACTAACTTTTGAATAGGCAGTAACCACAGAAGTCAATAAACTGGACACGCAAGGGAGAAAGATCTTCCACAATACCAGTGGAGAAGAACAACAAGCCCTACGTGATCTAACTGCCAACCGGGAGCTTGTTATCAAACCTGCTGACAAAGGGGGAGCAATAGTATTGCAAACCCTTGATAAATATGATGAAGAATGTCAACGTCTCCTGTCGGACGAACGGAACTACAAAGTTTTGGAAAGTGATCCAACAGAACGACTTCGAACAAGGATTGGAGGTATGGTGGAGGAAGGACTAGCCCATGACTGGATCAGTAAAAAGGAAGCTGACTTCCTGCAACAACCCACCCCTAGGATACCATACTTTTATTGTATCCCTAAGATACATAAGGACATCGACAACCCACCCGGAAGACCAATAGTCTCTGGGATTGGGTCTATCCTGGAACCTCTATCGAAATTCTCAGACGCCTTCCTTAGACCGATGGTACAAGCAACGAAAACGTACCTGAAGGATACCAAATCGGTCCTACAACTGTTGGAAACCACAACTTTTGATCCAACCACACAGCTCTTGGTAAGCCTCGACGTGGAGAGCCTATACACGAGTCTGCCCCACGAAGAGACACTAGAGATCATTGAAGAGGTACTCTTCAGTCACACTTGGAAATACCAGACACCAAGAAACCTGGTCCTAGAGTGTATCACCATGGCCCTGAAAGAGAATTTTTTTCAGTACAAGGAGACACTATATCTACAATCCCATGGAACGAGTATGGGAAGTACCTTTGCCCCAAGCTTAGCAGGACTATACGTCTACCACTTAGAGGAACAAAAGATCCTACATGAAAGCAACCCCTACCATTTACAGATTGGCACCTGGAAACGGTACATTGATGACATTTTTATCATCTGGAACGGCGATGTCAACAGCGCCTTGAATTTTGTAACCTGGCTTAATAACCAGAATGAATATCTAAAATTCACAAGTACCGTCTCAAACACATCGATGGTCTTCCTAGATCTGAACATTTACAGCGAGGACGGGAGGCTGAAAAGCACCACCCACTTCAAACCGACGTCCAGGAATTGCCTACTACGCTATGATAGCTTCCATCCCAGACACCTAAGGGAGAATCTGCCCTATGGGCAATTCCTGAGACTGCGGAGAAACTGCACAGAACTGAGTGAATTCAACCAACAAGCGAAAGACTTGAGAACTAAACTCATCCAGAGGCAGTATCCCACCAGAACCATCGAGAAAGCGATGAAGCGTGCAAGAAACAATCACAGGGAGGCACTTATACAAGAAAACCCCCATGAAAAAGAAACAAATAAAAGACCAATCTGTGTGACAACCTACTCGACCATATCAAACCAAGTGTCAAAGGTCATTGATAAGCATTGGGGTATCCTGAACTGTGGAGATCTGAGCTTTGAGAAACCGATGCATGCGCATCGGAGGGGCAAAAACATAAAAGACATCGTGGTCCACACCAGACCACAGGAAAGCAAGACAGTGAGACACAATGTTACAGGCATACAGGGTCACTTCCCATGTGGCGATTGCAGCTGTTGCCACCAAACCCAGAAGAGTAAAAATCTAACCTTCAGAAATGGCACGAGATGGGAATAACGCCAATTCTCAAACTGCAATACAAGGAACGTGATCTACTTAATAAACTGCCCATGTGGACTGGAGTATGTGGGCATGACCACCCGTCCCGTCAAGATTAGGATAGGGGAACACAAAAGTAACATACGCTGCAAAAAAACAACAACCAAGATGGCAGCACATTTCCTGTCGTACCAGCACTGCATCAACGATCTACGGTGGACCGTAATCGAAAGATTACCGTCAGAGACAGGCCTGTTCCAAAAGGAACAACGCTGGGTGTTCCGTCTGGCAACTCATGTCACGGGACTCAATGATGACATACCATGGAGCCAAATCTCCAGATAACCCACAAAAAAAAGGACCAGTTATTTGACACCTAAAGAACCCTCCCCATTGATTGATCATAGTTAAATCATTGGGCCACCACATGTAACACTCTCTGTATCATTATTATAAATTTTGAAACACACAGAATGCTTAATTACAAGCAGACACGGTTTTCTGCCAATTGAAACCAATGTTTGTAATCATCTGCCATACTTAGTGACCAGTTGCACCAGGAGTAAGGATACACTTCAGGCGGAATGATCACAATCTTCCTCAGTGACCAGCGCCGGTTTACAACTCCAGCGCGCACACTCAGTTAACATCCGGCCAATGCGCATGCGCTAGAGAATCCCGGAGTACCAGACATTGCGCATGCGCTACTTCCGGTCCGCACGCATGCGCTAGAGAACACCGTAGAACCAGCAAATGCGCATGCGCGAAGGGAAGAGAATTACACGGCAGAGGCATCACATGGGCTACCGATCAGCGCGAGCCACGGGGCAGCCAGTAAGTGGACAACAAACGGAAAGTCCTTATTTGGACTTACCAGAACCCGGCAATAAACGAATAAGAGAGATGTACATGCTACATGTGACCCGACCACATACGTGGAGGGGGAGGGCCGCACAGGTATCGCCCGTACATGGTCATTTACCGTTTCCGCCTATTAACCAATAAGAACACGCCTCAACCCCTTATTTATACCGCCTGGGTCATCCGCAATCCATTCACGGCGGAGCAGCACAAGGTGGTAGAAGGAGGCCAAAATAGGCGGATTTCGTGAGTATTTCTCTAAAACAAAAACCGGGCCTCAGTAGGAGCTGAAAAGTGAGTAAAAACGACAACACTGAAATCCACCCCTCTATTTTTATAGATTGTGGATCCACCTACCTACCTTGATGCCAGAGTTTTGCTCATGAGGTAATAGCCAACCAAGATCACAAGTATGTTCACAAAACAAAAAACCAAAAAATCCTAAGTGTGTCTTATGTGTCTGTATGTGTTACATGTTGTATGTCATTTTTTCCTTTACAGGTTTAATGAACTGTTTGGGGCTCCAGGTGACTGCACCTGTCTGAGCCAACCATAGATGGTAACCAAACCTAATGGTTTTTTCTTTTTTTCAGGACATGTAAATACATGTACCAGATAACCGCTGTAGGCACATTATAGCCACCTTTAATGAGGGTAATCATTTTATAAATAAATGGAAACCCATTTTCTTTAGAAAAACGTGAGTAGGGTTGGGAGTTGTGCCCCGTCCTGAAGAAGGTACACCCGTACCGAAACATGTCGACGCACACCAGAGGTTCTGTCCCTATTTAAGACAAAAAACCTCGTTCCTTTGCACATTTTTTAACAGCACCAGCTAGGGGTATTTAATAAAAATCTTTTTACTTCACCCACTAGCCAGGTACTTTTTAAACTTATCACTACACCTCCCACTCACATCCAAAACCCTTCACTTGCACTCAACACACACCACACATAGTCTGATTTGTCAACGCTCCCGCGTAGTCGCAGGTCGAAGCGTGCCGCATCCCTTTAGCGGGGTGCAAAGACCCCGATGATGAAGCATGACACCAAGGGGCCTGTTGGTGTGTGAGGGGTATTTTACACAACACTGTGCGCCCCCCCCCTGTTTTTCCCTTTTACACAGGTAGTAGGATTCTTCTTGTTTAGTTACTAGTGCCCGTGGAGTAGGAATCCTACTTTATACTCTACCTCCCCTCTTTGTTAAGTATAGTATTTTTTTTTACAACAGGGCAACCATTTGACTAAAGACACAGTTCACCTCTTATATTTCCTGGAATCTGTCTCAGAAATGGGAAAGTTTGGGAAATTCATATCTTATGCCCACTTTGTGTTAAAAGGAAAAAACACCAACATCCATCCCTCTTCAGCCCTGGCCATTGTGCAATAAACAGTATGAAACAATTGTGGCGAGGATGTAGCCTAACAGATAGGGCAGTCAACCTCAAATCTAGGGGAACCAGGTTTGCGTCACAGCAATGACACTCAACATCCTGGGACTCTGGGCAAATCAATTAATCACCCAGCCTTACAAAAATGAATGTGTCCTTATGGAAGGCAACTGGTGCTCATGTAAAGTGCACTGATACCTTTGGGTCACATTTACGCTATATAAAACTCCAAAAATAAATAAAAGGGCTGTCACAAAGTATCTTGCACGTTAACCTGTGTGCCTCTTCAGCCCTGGTCACTACGCAAGAAGTTGTATGAAGTGATGTCCTGCCACAAAGTACCTCAGACCTTAACCCTTGCTTTTTGCACTAAATATCCCAACTGCCAAGGATATCAGCCACTATTATAGGTTCCATCATATATTATATACTCGGACCTTATTCCTCTAATCACCATCTAGCATCTTGTATGTTCAAATATTTGCTTTTAAGCAGTCACAACACTAACAGTTCTTGGCATTTTATTTTACAATTTTATTATGAATTGCACTCACATTGTACTTGTGTTTTAATCACATGGTGATTTAATCAAATGGTTTTTAAATGTGTAATGCATACGCTTGTAATGTTTTAAAGTAATCACTTA